>NW_017253235.1:0-600000 GCF_001299255.1 Cyphellophora attinorum
CCTAACCCTAACCCTAACCCTAACCCTAACCCTAACCCTAACCCTAACCCTAACCCTAACCGTAACCGTAACCGTAAATAAAATGTTATCTTTAAGTATGACTATCACTACCTTGAACTAATCTATAACTTATTTAATCTATATCAGATCTTTCTATAACTAGTCAGTTACTTGCTTAATCATATAGAGCACTATCTAATAGAACTAACTTAGCTTAATCTAGATATTATAATAAATCAGCACCTACTTATTAGTAGACTATAGTATAGTGCTCTTATTCTCACTATTCATTATAATATATTTATTATATACTAGCTATATTAAGATTATACTTATTAGAGTCCCTTATCTATTAGTTAAAAATAACTATTAACCTTTCATTAGCTTCTCTTAACTCTTCTGATCAAAATTTAATCTACTAAGCTTACTAATAGATATTAGAATATTAACTACTAATACTTATACACACCACATTATGCTAGTAATTATGTATAAGTAGTTAGATACTTTATAAAGCTGATTAGACTTGCTATTAATACTAAGAATAGTATAATAATGAATAAGTATATATTTAAAATCACTCTTATCCCACTACTAAAATATAAATGTTTAATATAATTCCTTTATTAAGTCACATAGTTCTTATATATACACAATATCTTTAGGATTATTATTCTACTATAATTTATTATATAACTACTCTATATAGCACTTTTACTTATCAGTCCATAGAAATAATGTTTATATATCCTTTATAGAATTAGTTATAATCTTATAAACAGAATTATATTTAGGATCTGACTAGATAGTATTTACTTACACACTAGATTGATTATTATCTTTACTATTACTAAAGTTATTATTATTATTATTATTACTATTAGTCTAATAGTTATTATACTTATCCAAGTTATTATAATCAGAAAGTGATAAGCCTTAATAAGAGTCTAGAGTAACTAGATTACTAGAATAGGAATTTCTTAGTAGTAATCCTACTTAGACATGAGTATTCACTAAATAGGAATAAGCTATAGCCCCTTGATTTTCTTCTACTTAGCTCTCCCACATATAGAGAGTATAGTAGATAAACCACTATTAATACCTATAATATTAATCTTAACTATTATAGTTAGCTAATCACACTAATAATTAATAGGTAATTTCACCTACTTTTACACTCTATAACTATTAATAAGTCTTCTAATAATATATAATAAGCTTAGTAGTAACTATCTATAATATAAAGTTATAAATCTAATTAGCTTCTTATAATAAGTATTTATCATAATTAGTTATCTAACTAGTGTGAGTAAGATATAAAAGATTGTACCTATAGAAATACTTAGATCATTATATTATTAATCACTAACTAGTATGATCTTGTTTCACTACTTCATCCCTAAGTATTGCTTCTTCCTCTTAATAGTAGTTAATAATAACTTTCTATTTAGCTTAAAATAAGTCAAGCTCCTATTACTACTTAGTATTATGTATAGATATTAAAGCAGTCTAAGATATTAGACTAATAGGGATAGTAGGAGTGATAACAGGATTAAGTAGACTTAATATAGAGCTAGATAGATTAGTCATAACTTTAAAATATAATTAATACTTAGATCCTCTAAAGAATATCTAAGTAGGGACTTAGTGCTAGTAAATAGGGTTACCTACCTTCTAGTAATACTAGCTTTAAGTATAGTATTAAATACTTTAATAACTATTAAATATACTTAAGCAATCATTCTATAGATATAAGAAAGCTAAGATTAGTGAATAGAGCTTGATAATAAGACTAGTTATAAATAGTAGCTATAAGACCTTAGATAGCACAACTAATTAGCACTCTTAAATAGACTAGATAAGTTAATAATAGTTAACTCTTATAAGTTAATACTCTTACTAAAGATGCATAGTAATATTAATAATAGTATAGTAGTAGACTAAGTAAATAATAACTTGATATTTAGGTAGATACTAAAGCCTAAGAGTGTAGAATATATCTACTATTATAGTGTTATAAATATATTTAATAGACCTATCTAGTTCTTAAGTATTACTTAGTACTGTTTAATACTATTATTAATATGCTTACTACTATATAGATAGTGTAGTAATAATATTAAGTTAAGTATTATAACTTACTAAACTAAATAACAATGTTAGACACTTAAGTTAAATATAAGTAGTGATGTATCCCTAGACTTGATTCTTAATAGATTAATATATATACCGCCTCTATAGATTATCTAAGTAGTAAGTATAGATATGCTCACTATATCTTTATACAGTTTATTATAAACCCTCCTAATATAGTAGTTAAACTTCATATCTATCACACTCTACTATACCTACTTCAATCATACTCAAAAGATACAAGACTACTACGCTAACTATTGTGATTATTTATAAACCTTAAACACTAGATTATTAGGCTCTAATCTAGTGTAAAGTAGAGTGTAAATAACAATATGAAAATAAGTACATGACTGCCTAAATAGGCAGGTTAGCGAGTAGTTTTAGCCCAATTACGGCATACAAATAACTACAATGTTGTTATTTGCACTGACACCTCTCGGATAGGCTAGTCTACTTTTTTAGTAATAGCTATAAAATATAGGAGCTAGGGCACCTAGTAGTAGGTTTTTTATTAAATTAGCTCTAATATTCACTGAGCTATTTAAAATATAGAGAATGATATATAGAATGAACATTCTGGTTTTGGCTATTTGTGAGTATAGTGACCCCGGTGAAATTAGCTTCCCGATGTGCAAATAAGCTCAACTCAAGCACCACAAGCTAGGAGGCAAGCGGCTTCGCATTGTCTTCGACAGATAACTCAAGATCCACTGTGCACGCTGAATGCATTTGCACAGAGACCAAGGCGACTTATGCCGCCAAAGCCTGCCCCTGGACATGTAAGCCAGCAGCTCTTGTGCTCTTTAAACCTGGTGAGAGCGTGCCTACACGCTTCGTAGCGTGCACATTGTTACTAGTACTCTCATCTGATATGTCTGAGTATTGGCTGGATGCAAGCCGCCTTAGGATCGACTTCGGTACCTATGTCCATGCTCAAGTCAGGAATATCTGTGTCAAGCGGGGTACTGGGCATTATCATGTTGGACGAAGTTCTAACGCTGAGTGGCTTGCATTCTAGACTGGTCTTCCCCTCAATTACCCCGGAATACGTGGCCACCGTTATTCGCTGCCGCGCTCGTGAACTCGCCTGCCGAAGTACAAGTTGGCAAGCTGGCGCAACTCAATATCCATGACCTCGGATTGCTGCTGAAAGCCGAGGCTGTCGACTTCTAAGTCAGAGACCTCTTTCGAAAGTGCACATCGGTCAAAACTTCTTTGCTCCATCACACACAAGCAGCAGCTTCGCATACGAGGATCATGGCGAAGGGCTTTCAACAAGACAAGCAATGGAACTGGAAAAACTTCTGGATTGTCTTCTGCGTGGCGTGGTTCGGGCAGCTGGCCTTCGGGTACCCCAGTTCCATCATCGGAGTGACTTTAGCTCAGCCTGCGTTTCTGGAATATATGGGCTTGATCGACGCGAATGGGCTCACTGCTGATGCCAATTCCCTCATTGGTGCCACGTCTGGTGTTTTCCAGGTACGCTGCCTGCACAGATCTCGTGAAGCGGAGCCGCTGACGATAGTCCTAGGCCGGTGCTTTCTTCGGCGTCATCATCGGATCATTTGTGATGGATAAATGGGGCCGCAAAGTAGGAACTTACTTCTGCGCTATCTGCAGCATCATCGGCGGCGCTGGTCTTTGTGGCTCCGTTCATATCGGCATGTTCATCGCATTCCGCTTCGTAGCAGGCATGGGCTCCTGGGGCTTTCTGGCACTAACCCCAGTCTACAGCGCTGAGCTCGCGCCCCCAGCTCTGCGCGGATTTTTCGTCGGTCAGAACGGCATGGGTATCACAATCGGGTACTCGCTTGCGTCATACATGGGACTGGCATTCTACTATGCGAAGTCACCTGCTACACAATGGCGAGCTCCCCTTGGACTTGCACTCATCTTTCCAGTCGCAGAAGTCATCTTTGTGTACTTCTTTGCGCCTGAGTCACCTCGCTACTTGCTTATGCGAGGTCGTGTTGAAGAGGCGCGCGAGATCGTTATGTCTATTCACCACGTCCAAGGCGATGAAGATCAAGAATACGCGCGTGCGGAGTTCTACCAGATGCAGAAGCAGGCAGACTTCGACAAGGCACTCGAGCCAACCTACAAGGCCATGTTCACGAAACCGTCTTACCGCAAGCGAACCTTCCTCGCCTGCTTCTTCGCTTTCATCGGACAGTCCACCGCTGTGCTCGTTATCAACAACTATGGGCCTCTGCTCTACAAGGCTTTGGGCTACGACACAGTAGGCCAATTGAAGCTTCAGGTCGGCTGGATCACCATGGGCACTCCTGCCAACCTCCTCGGAGCCTGCATCATGGATAAAGTTGGCCGCAAACCTCTTATGTTGATAGGCATCTTCGGTTGCTGCTTGTGTCTGACGGTTGAGACTGCGATAATCGCAACTTACGCCTCTCCTGTTCCGGCTATCGACCCCAATCTTCCAGCACTGAGGGCAGGCGTCGCCATGTTCTACATCTTCCTGCTGTTCTATGGCTGTGGAATCGATGTCGCAGGCGTTGTTTTCTACTCTGAGATCTTTCCAAACCACCTCCGTGCCAAGGGCGTCGCTATGTCGATCGCTGTGATTGCCCTCACCGACCTTGTCTATCTACAGGCCACGGCCACGGCCTTCGCTAATATTGGCTGGCGCTTCTTCCTCGTCTTCGTCATCATTTCTGGTCTTGGTGGTATTGGCGCGATCTTTCTGTTGCCAGAGACGAAGGGAGTGCCGTTGGAAGAGATTGCGGCAATTTTCGGCGACACAGACGAAGTCATGGTCTTTAGCGAAGACATTCACGTGGATCGTACTACGCACAGCCTCGTTGTTGATGTCCATCACGGTGCACAATCAGTGGGCTCCGAGGAGAAATCGACTGGAGAAGAGAACGTTGTGCAAAGAGTCGCTACGGAGGGTTGAGCAGCGTCCGTGATGTTCTCGGCCTCGGTTGTATTCGATACCAGGTAGATGCCACACCTAGTGTCAGATTCAACTCGCACCTCCGATGGCATGTTTGTGGCATTGGATCATTCGGGATGCTCAGGAGAACGGCTTCCATGCCGCGTGCAAGCAAAGTCATAACTCGTTCCGTACACGGGCCTTCAGTCTTCAGACCCTGCTTGTCGCCCGTATCAGCCCAATCTATCACGAAATGTGGCGCACGTACTGCCAGCGTGAGTCGCCTGCGCAGTTCCTCCTTGACAGCGCTAAATACAGGGTCTCAACCTGTCGGCTCGCGAGGAAGCGAGGCCCAGACCCTTGATGTCAAATCCACGATGCCGCTGTCAGCCACAAAGGGGGATCTCGATATCCATGTTCTTTTGCATGCCGGGAGATGGTTCCGGCCATTCGCCAAGGTTCCAGTAAGCCATTCGCGGTGGGCGCACTTTGACGCTTAGATAGAGTTTCTGACGGCTCCCTCCAACACGTGACTTCATTACTTACGAAAGCTTTGACGGCATGTAAGCTGGCTGTCAAATCATACCCTTCAAGCCTACCTGCAACACACTGACATTTGGATTTCTCGCTTCGAGAGTCCGTGCCGCAACCAATCTTTCTAGCAGTGTCTGCAGCGCACATGGCATCTTCCACGTGCCGGTCGCCTGTCCCGAACTTCGGTGACATGACAGGCATGGAATTCTTGCCAAACACAAATGGCGACGCAACACGAGCTTCGTCTCCTTGTACCTTCACGAAAGGCATTCTCGGCGACTGAACTGCAGCGCGCGCTGCTCACAAGAATGCGTCGAGCGGACTGCAGCTATCGACACGAGCAACACGCCCAGCTCAATGCCACATTCGCTTCCCTGAGTGGAACTTGCATAAACGTCAACCGGGTGGAAGACCTCAAAGCGGCTCTTCGGCTCTATTCTCGACGACATTTTGGTTTTAAAACAGATTCTCAAAACATCTGCCACATTCTGGTTGATTTCGTTGTCCTATGCAAGAAATCAACAGCACGCACCTATAAACTGCCCTCTGATCATCATGAGGGACAACCAACACATCGACAACCATGGCGGCTAAATTCGCGAAGCTTCTGATGCTCAGCGTCTTATTATCGCAATCATCTCCAGCATTCGGATCCACCATCACTCGACGTCAAGTGACCGCGCCGACGTGCAACGATGACTTGTATCTCCAACTCGTCAGAGCTGGAGGGGAAACTGGTCAAGAGTTCTGCAGAGCTTTTCTTGGCTATACTCCGGTGCAGGTGACAGCCTCGTGTACCACAGGGCTTGCTAGTCCTTCACCGTAAGTCACTTCCATTCTTGAATCCATACTCTAAGACTCATAGTGTTGTTAAACGTGATGTCAATGGCATCATGGCCGACATGAACCGTATCTATAGCGCCGAGCATCACCTTGACAAGCGACAAATGAACCAAGCACCCGGGCCATCCATCACAAGCGCATGTTCATGCCTGCCCGTAACTTCAACAACGACCACTTTTACGCCGACTTGTAGCAGCTCCGTCTCATCCTCGACCATGTCCACCACCGCAGACTCTAGCATAAGCTCGATCGCGGTAGATATCACGACTTCAAGCTCCATGAGCGAGACTGCGACGAGCTTCTCCTTCATCGATGATACATCGTCAATAACATCGTCGTCAACCGAGGCTTCAACGAGCTCGTCTTCCACCGAGGATACATCTTCAACCAAGTTGTCTACTGTCGAGGCTTCGACAACATCGTCGTCCACCGAGGACATATCCTCAACAACAACATCTGATTTCGAGGCTTCGACGTCCCTGTCGACTACCGAGGCTTCGACAAGCTCTGCTTCCACGGAGGATACATCTTCAGCAACACCGTCATCTACCGAGGCTTCGACAACACCGTTCTCCACTGAGGCTTCAACGACATCCTCATTTACGAGTGACATAACACCGATGACCACATCTACGACAGAGAGTTCGACCACATCGGAATCCGCAAGCTCGACAGAGTTGTCTTCGTCCAGTAGCAGCGAGCTGATAACTACATCAAGCGCCATCTCCACTGAAGTCATAATCGATCCAATCAACATCGGAACCTCATCCAGTGCATCTACTTCCGACAACGGGATCGCGGAGAGCTCTTCAAGCAGCCTCACCTCAAGTGACGTTGTGACGTCCTCTTCAAGCAGCCCAGCTTCGAGTGATGTTACGACGTCCACTTCAAGCAGCGAGTCGCTTGTGACGGAAAGCTCTTCGAGCAGCGATATCTCGAGTGACATTACGACGTCTGCTTCAAGCAGCGACTCACTTACTACGTTGACAACGACGATCAGCTCCACCAACGAGCCTGTCACGTCTTCTGATTCGACAGTAAGCAGTTCTGATCTCTCTTCCGCTAGCTCTTCCATTGGAGACGTCACCACGACAACGTCTACAAGCACATCTAGTTTCGCCTCCCCAAGTGCGACATGTCCAGCATGTGGTCTATCGAGTCTATCGACGGCAGTGATGGAAGAACATACAGTCGCACTTTCGCCGGCTGCGGCAAATATGGCGCTTCATACCAGAGAACCTCGATCTATGATGCATCCGTGTCTGACTGCGACGCTATCCGCCGATGCGCTTCCGAGGCAACGTCTTCTGATGGTTCTTTCCGCATTTTTTTGAACGCAGTCGATTACAATCCTCCGCAATGGCACTGCGACTTCTCCAGCGACAGCTTTGACGGACCATATCAGGACTATCCTGGCATTCGAGGCTTTTACAACTATGTCGCCAATGCTGCAATAACAACGTCAAGCACAGCTGCTCCGAGCATAGAGCCCGTTCTGACAACCACCACTGAAGTCATATCGAGCAGCTTCACATCCACAACAAGCTTGTCTTCCGATCTTCCACCGTTCTTTAGCACCTCGCCTACTCAACTTACGGTCACAACATCGCAAAGCTTCACGCTACCAGAGCCTGGAACAACTACAGAGTCATACACAACATCGGAGTCTACTATCACTAGCATGTCTCCCTCTGCCACGATTGATTTAACGTCAGAAACGACAAGTGATTCTTCGACAGAAGCAATGACCAGTGCTTCCTTCACGACTTTCAGTACTGGTGAACTGTCTTCCACAGTATCGGAGTCAACGACGACTAGTTTCTACACATCAATTACAATTGACTCAACCTTGCAATCAACAACCAGCTTCTCCACGGAATCGACAACCGATCTAAGCTTGACATCTTCCAGCACTAGCGACCCGTCTTCCCTAACATCGGAGTCGTCCACAACTAGTCTCTCTCCATCAATCACAATCGACCCCGCTTTGCAGTCAACAAGTGCGTCTTCGACAGAATCGACAACGAGCTTTCTCTCCATAAGCTCCAGCACTGGCGAGTCGTCTTGCGCTGCATCTTGTGGCAGCTCATCTTCTACCACGGCCTCCACTGGTGATTCCTCTACAACCTCTGGCAGTAGTTCACTGGCCACCACTCAGAGCACTACTTCTTCCGTTCCAAGCACATTCGCCACCAGTGTCTCGTCTTCCACCTCCAGCAGCTCCAGAACGTCAAGCACGACTTCAGCAGCTTCATGCCCGACAAAGACCAACATTCTCAGCAACAAGGGCTTCGAAACCTTTAACCCCAACAACGGACGAAGCCCGCCTTGGACGTCATCGGTCTCGAGTGGCAGCATCAGCGTCTCGAACGTCGAATACACCGACAGAAATCCAACTCATACTGGAAGACGTCAGATACTGGTTCGGTCAAAAGCCAGTGCTGAAACCGCAAAAATATCTCAACAAGTCAACGTGTGTCCTGGTATCGCCTATACCTTTAGTGCTTGGGTCCGTCGGCCAAGTAAGAAAGCACAGTGTGTCGTGTCCTTCAATTTGGGCTCCCAATTTCTTGGAGCCACTATGACAGGCATCTCTTCGACTGCATACGAACACATTCAACTGTTTGTTGCGCCTTCGACGGCGGCCCAGCAGAAGTTGACAATATCGGTCACATGCTACGGCGATGCTGATAAGAACGGGAACAGGGATCTCTATCTCGACGATATCTCACTAAAGACAAGATGATTGAGAGCTAATTGATGGATTGCTATACCGTGGGCAGGCTATCACCGGGCGTGTTGAGAAGGACTATTTTCGGGCAGATTTCTTCCTTGGGTACTATTTTAATCAGACTTTTTTCTTTTCACTTCTCGTATGACACCCTCGAGATGGATTGAATGGCGTATGCAGTGCACAGGCCTGTCCTGTCAATCTTACTTGACAATCGTTGGAACGCAAGATTAGTGACAGGCTGCATGGGATAGCAGAGTGGTAGGCTGGCCGAGCTTTTATTCAAATCGCCACGTGGAAGCCAAAGTTGGATCAGATCCGAGGCTTGTGGACGCACACAGATGGCCGCCCTATCGAGAATACAATCTCGGTGTATATGACCTTGGCTGAAAGACCGGATCTCTCAGTCTTGTCCTAGCCAGCCCAAGAGACTCTCCATTACCAGCAGCTCCGAGGTACTCCCGATGCGGAACTGCGCTCCATCGGACTCCAAGGTCGGCGCCCGAAATGGAAGAACTTGGCACCTGGCGCAAACCATCGGTCCGCCCCTCCCAGCCGACCGCGACTTACTACCCTGCAACAAAGGCAATTACCGCATCAATGGGTGCCAGCGAAGCTGCTATCGTCGCTGCACGGGTCGGGTAATGCAACCTAATTTCACTCATCCGGCCTTGTCTTCTGTCCAGGATCGAGGAAACCACAGTGGTAGGCGATGGGCCAGGTCGATATCTGCTGGCGCCGGGGACGCGGCTAGACCACATCTACAGCTGCAATCTCAGCGCTTTCTGAATACTCTACAGCACGGGCTGCCTACCAAAGCATCGACCCGTTGGCTGATTCGTCCTTTTCGTGGCACAGATGTGACCGCACGTCGAATGCATATCTGCGAAGATCGCTGAGGACTCTTGCGAGTCGCCGAAAGAGCAGCTTTCATGGCTCGTGCAAGTCAAAGCTATACGATTCATTGTTGTCGTTGATCCAGCTCTCCACATCATATTCTGAGGACTGGAAGTCGTACTGACGAGTTGCATCGAAAGCCCTTTCGCTACCGGGGGAGAATCCGGACAGCAGATGATCCAGCATACCGAACGATTCCAGCACATCGTCAGCACCTGCCGAAGGGACATCTCGTAGAGTCCGCCGTTGATCAGACTGCTGCGCGGCCTTCTGCGCCTTGAATCGTTCCAGTAACCGCCTGGCTCGTTGTGCGGCGCCTCCGGCGAATCCAGACATCTCCTGATGTTGGGCAAAAACCAGACAGCAGAATCCAGCAGATGTGCAACAGTGTCCGAGAATTCGCTACCGAGATCCAGTTGCCGGATCGCTCGCTCGCTAAGCGCATATAACAGGAGTGTGATGGTCGCATTCCAGAGATAACCAAGCACGCCAAACACAGCAGCCTGCAGTATGCCACTACCACCTCGATTCACGGACGCGGTGATCGTCTCGATCAGTTCGCACGCCAGGTGAACGCACTTGGTAGCCGGCACAGTGGCCTCGATTGGCACCTGTTCCTTGTTGAGTGTGACCAGCTTCAGGAATCCTCGATGGTACAGTATGCGCATATTCAGGTACCGAAGTCGAATGAGGAGACCATGCGGTTCCCTGGACCATTCACATTCCCGATACCAAGTCTCATACCAACCGCACAAGCCTTCATCCGAGAGCTTAACGGCTTCGATGCGCTCTGCGACTCGAACATGCTGAAGTGACAAAGAGTAGACTTGCTCATACACTTCCCAGGCAATGGCAGAGAGCTGCCTCAGATACTCAACGTACTGCAAATCGATGGATGAAAAGCCTTGAGAAAAGCGCCTCATGTCGAGTTCCCGCGGCTGTATGGCGCTGGGCCGTCCAGAAATGGCGGCAAGTTCTGTCTCATATGCAAACAGACACCACCAAGAAGCAGTCCAGCCGTCGGTTTCCGCTGCGTAATGCTCGGAAGAGTCGCTGTCTCGATGCAGTCCAATCGCATAGGCGGTCCTTATTGATGCTCCCAAGACTGTGTACGCTTCATGTAGTCTCTGCTGGTTGTATAGCCAAAGGTACGCCAACAAAAAGCTGTTCACAACGGACATATCGCCACCACTGAACGGAGCCCACGCCAGCATCGCCTTGGCCAGACCGAAGCATTCTTCTCCATGCTGTGATTGTAATGCCCTCGATCTTACGCGAACATCCGGATCGGCAGTGCTGCACTGGTGACCAAGTGCCAGGACCATGCACAATACCGCAACCCAGTGCTCGTATCCGTTCCCTTCTGTAGGCAGGCCTTTCCAGAAGTCGTTATACCGCTTCATGAAGTGGGCGCGGTTCAGGATCGGGTATATTCGGTGTGCTGTTTGGTAGAAGACAGCAAGGTACTCGTCTGCAATCTCCTTGGGTGGGAGTGATGACTGGGCAACTTTCGCAAATGTAAGGTCACGCGGAGATTCAAGCCACAACCGTGCTCTGTCGGTACCACCATCGGACGAAGCTGCTGCCGGCGAATCCTGTTCGGAGCTCTCCAGGGCATCGATAATAGCATTTGCCGATGAAGGTCCGTAGAACTCTGGTGCGCCTGTTGTCATGGAAAGGCCGTCCACACCCTGCAGAAGAATCGACATCCACTCGTCCGTGGGCGCATTCGTGCCGTCGATGGATGATGCGCTGGGCTTTTCATCGCCTGGGGTAGGTTGTGGTTTTGTCTCTGATGTCTGCAAGCCCGCTTTGGCATGTCGAAGCTCTTCCTCGAGCTGGGCAATTCTGCTGCGCGACCGTAAGCTGCAACGTCACAACACTATGCGCCGCGACTCACCAGACCGCCTTAGCGAGCGTGAGCTTATGAGAGCCCACACGCCCGCCCTCGTACTCACACTTGAACGCCTGCTCACGGCATGTTGCACAAGGCTTCAGCCCATCGCACTGCAGCAGCGTTCGTCAGAGCTGGTCAAGTCGCCGACAGCATCAACGCACCTTGCGGCGCAGAGAGCGGCATCGTGAGCATGCTTGCTCAATCTTGCTTCTCCTGCGTGACGTAGTAGCTGTGAAGAACGTAGTCGGTAAGGGTGCTCCATGATTCTCGCCCGGCGAGTAATTCGGTCTGATGGGCTTCGGGCCTGACATTGGGTGTCACCACAGGCCCTCCATCACCATACAAGAGACAGGAAGAGTGCCGTGGCCTCGCGCTGTCGAACAATCATGATGGTAGACTTGTGCGTTCGATGAGCAGTCCAGTTTTTCTCTTGATCTAGATTTGGAAAGGACAAGCGCCCACGCCCCACCGGCAACACCCCGCATCGCGTCACCTTGTCTGCTCGCCTTTCTCCCACGCCCGCGCGACAACGGGCACAGCGACTTGCCCGCATCCGACGCGTCGCCTTAGAAGACACATTTATCCGCCGCCATACTTCTGCCCATGGCTGACCAATAGGCTGGACTGGGTGCTACATCGTGATGGCTTCCATGGTTCCTTTCGGATCGAACACGTGAAACAGCACTACAACTTCCGAGGAGGCCTCATAAACCACCCGAGACCTCCAAGAAACTTCTCGCTATTTCGCAGCCCTAAATGTTGAACCCGGGACACACTTACAGTCTTTCCGCCACGAGTGACGGTGATCGAATTCAACATGACCCAACGATCTCCCGCAGACCAGTACAAGTTCAAGAACCAAGACTCGCAACCAGACGCTCCTGTGAATGTACTGCGAAACTTCTTGAAGGCATGGGACGACTCGGCGGATGAGAAGGAGACCTACCTGAACTACATCCAGCCCGATGCAGTGTTACTGTTCGGCGGCCCTCACACAGGCAGAAAGGAGTGGAAAGCCGCAAGAGACGGGCTGATACATCAACACAATGGCCCAATCCTGAGATCTCAGCACTTCCTCGAGACTGTCTTCGTGTATGACATGCAGCCAGAGACTGGAAGAGCATGGGAGATTGTTGGCACAGCGGACGTCAGGTACGACATTGTGGATGGGAACGAGGTGTGGACGAGAGCAGCAACCTGGTGTCGAATTGTTGAAGCAGGAGAAGAACGCCTGATCGAGAGATACGAAGTCTTCATGGACGGAACGAAATTGTTTGAGGCTCTTGGAAAGCTCAACAAGTCATAAACAAACGTCATACCCACAATTATATTCACCCGCTTTGCAGTGCACAATGCCTGCACATTGATACGATGTACAAGCGCCTCGAAGAGCGAAGCTCTCCATAAGACGAATCTCGAGATCTATTGTCGTCCAAAGGATTCGCAGCCTGGTAGCCAGACATGTCGCATAAACACGCTGTGGTTCTCCTGACACGGTGTAGCCACTGAAAGTGGGCGCCCAGCAAGCTTCCCCGCGATCTCTCGGCAATCTTCCACGCCTGCACGCCCCGCACTCCGAGCCCCGTTGGAGAGCTCCTCAGGCTATTTCAGTTCCCATGGTTCCCATTCGTCGCACAAGGCATCCCCTTCCCAGCGATAACGTAAGTGCCGACAAGCCACATCCAAGCGCGCCTTTGCATATAACCCAGCGTCGAAGGTTTGGCACGCCATGATTCTCGTCGACAACGCGTCTTCAATTCACCCGCATCATTCTCGCCCTCCCGATACTACAACATGACCGCCGAAATTCCGCTGCTTCTACGGCAAGAGGGCGCCAGGATCCCTGCTGTTAAGCGGTATCGAGACAAATTTGAAAATCATGTGGTCCTCGTCACAGGTGGTGCACAAGGGATTGGTGCGGTGACAGCAGCTTCCTTCTCGTACCAAGGAGCGCATCTTGTGCTGGTAGACATGAACGAGGCCAAATTGAAGGAGACGGCCGCAAAACTGACCGCGGATGGAGCGAAAGTGATGTACCAAGTCTGCAACTTGACCGACGAGGCTGCCGTCCACAAAACAATCGAGAATGTGATCGCAGCGCTAGGAAAGATCGACGTACTTGTTCACTTGGCAGGCATCTACCCCTTCAAACTCATCCTCGATGCCACAAGTAGCGATTACCAGCGGACGATGAGTGTCAACATGGATAGCACATTCCACCTGGTCAAAGCCGTATTACCACACATGAACAAGGCTGGCTACGGGCGCATCATCACGACTACTTCTGGTGCTGCCTTACAGCCTGAAGCAGGTTTGGCAGTCTACGCGGCAGCCAAAAGTGCAGTACTACTCTTTACTCGGGCTGTAGCCATGGAAGCAGGACCTGGAGTAACCGCCAACTCGATATGTCCTTCCCTGATCTATAATGAGAGTACGATGGCGAATCCGGGCTCCGGGAGATGTTCTCAAGGGCAGTGGCACGACAAGCTGTCAAGCGTTACGGCCTGCCTACCGACGTTGCAGATATGATCTGCTTCGTGGCAAGTCCGGAGGCTGAATTTCTTACGGGGCAGAACTTCGATGTTGGAGGCGGCTTTACGCACGGCGCGTAGTGCAAGAGACGGCTATGTTAAGCCCAAAAGCAAGACATTTCCAGCCATGAAAGTGTTTATAGTTAGATACATGGCAGCCAGCCTGTCAACGGCTGTTCCAAATAGCCAAGTTCCTCTTCGGTTCTGCTATGCCGTCTGCTATGCTTCTGGGGTGGCGTGATCCGAGTACGTGTAGTATTTCGTACGTTTCGGAAGACGGAGGCCTCCTTGAACGGATTGGCACGTGTCATTTAAGTGCGTAAACTGGACCGGATTGCACCTATGTTGTGTAGTTATTCAGATCGATCGGCACGTTGACAAGACTGAATTTGACTATGCCACTACACCGCTAAGTCCTGCGTCACTGGCAGCTCCCGCTCCTCGACACGACTTTGTTGCTTCTCCTCAGCTGCAACAGGATATAGCTCCTCATTTAGACCCTTCGAATTGCCCTGCTCCCAAAGGACATCCAGAAACAGATACGAGATCTTCCAAGCTTCGTCTCCACCTTCAGTCTTTTCCTTGCGAAACGTCCAGTAATAGTATCCTCCTTCTGCGAAATTGTTTCCAATGTCGCTCGGATCAATGCCGCAGACGGCGAACAGGGCCGAGCGCGCATGAGCGACGGTATCGGATTCGAAAACAATGGTCATATTCGAAGACATATGCTAGCAGCAGAAGTCAGCAGCACTCAGCAATATCGCTTGATCGACATACAATCATCCGCTCAAATCTTGTTTCAGCATCCAAACACATCTGTGCCATAGACTCACGACCCTTGAAAACACCGAAAGGGAAAGTGACGACTGCGTCTTCCGTCATCGTGTTGGCCCATTCTTCTGATGCCGCATGATCTACCATCACCTTATCCAGTACGTAGGCGTAGTCGTTCAGAAGGTTGACTATGTCCTGACGATCCAGCATTCTTTGCAAGAGTGCAGCACTATCTGCTTTTTGGGGCTTCCCATCCTTGGTTCTCAGGCCAGTCCAGTCGCTTGAACGCGGATTGGAAGTATAGCATAGCGGATGATCCACGGGAACCATCGCTGGACTGCTCGCTTTAGTAGACATGACGTATTAGGTGGTGCTTGACGTGAAAAGTACAGACGAAGCACTTCAGGACGGGCAGCGACAGACAGAACACAGAGTACTTAGGTGGTGAGAGTGCACAGACGCCTCGCAACTGCATTGTACAGACACGTTGTTGTAGCCGCGTCCAAACGATGAAGGGTCTCCGCCCCGGGTTCTGCTCGATCCTCGCATTCCCATTGAGTCGGAACAGGCACTCCAAAAGGCGGGATGAAATTCCCCACCATCCTCCAGACTTGAGCGCGTGCTAAAGTCATGCGCAGCTCGAAAGCCTTCGAGACTTCGGGAAGAAACAATAATTTAGGCACCACGCGTACTGTGGACCAACTTCAAGCCCCAAGCTTTCCTTCAGGCATGGATGCAGGCCTATAGTGCTCGATCCGTCCGCCCCAAACCAGAACAAGTTAGGGGCCCACCGCCCTGAACCGAAGTTCGAGACTCGACGGATCTGGGCCAAGGAAAGCGCAACTGATTCATCTTTGTCCGACCAATGGGAATGGAGGGAATCGAAACCTCACGAACAACATTTTCAACGTGGGTGCTTGCCATGTGCAGTAAGACCTTCATCCGGGGTTTGACCCCATACACGACTGACCTGGAGCATTCCACACAATGTTACATATAATGTGGGAGCCCCAGGGTGGTAGAGTCGAGATCAACATCACCACATTCGAGCAAACCTCCTCAGCCCATCTCTCATCACGATGCCCTCCTCCAGGAAACCTTTCCTCGGCCTACGTGGCAACGCTCTATCATGGGCAGTCACATGTGTGTCGGGCAGCGCCTTCCTGCTTTTCGGTACGCACCCACAATATCGCCACATGCCCATGCTAACGAACCAGGCTACGACCAAGGCCTGATGGGCAGTATCATCTCAACGCCGTATTTCCTCAACGCCATCGATATCAAGTTGACCGATGCTGAGACCATCTCCACAATTGTTTCGATCTACGACATCGGCTGCATGATAGGATGTCTCATCGCGGCCGTTCTCGGTGTCAGACTTGGCCGCAAGCAAATGATCACCATCGGCCTCAGCATCATGGTTGTTGGTAAGATAACCAACCCTGGTGGGTCCTCGAGTCGTAGCTAATTCCGCCAGGCGCTATCATCCAGGCCTCCTCCTTCAGTGTTGCCCAGCTCTGCGTTGGTCGCATCATTGCTGTAAGTCCGAGTGCCGCTTCATCGCGAAGCACACACTGATAAGTCCAGGGATTCGGCAATGGGATGAACACTGGCAACGTCCCAACCTGGGTCTCCGAGCTTTCGAAAGCAGGCAGTCGAGGAAAAATGGTGGCAACACAACTCTGTATCGCCGCCTTCGGTATCGTCATTGCCTACTGGATGAAGTCAGTACCATCGCTCCAAGCTAGGTCCACGTGCTTACTGTCGCAGTTACGGCTTCTTCCACCTGACGGGTCAGATTGTGTGGCGATTTCCTGTTGGTATGGACCACACTCCCAGAAGATGGACAATTGCTGATCGTTCCAGCTTTCCAAGCCTCCTTCGCGCTCGTTGCCCTCGCATTCCTGCCCTTCCTGCCCGAAAGCCCTCGCTTCCTGCTCGCCAAAGAGCGCTATGAGGAAGCTGATGAGGTTCTCGCGGCCCTCGCCGATGCACCAATCAACGATGCTGGAGTGCAAGCCGACAAAGCCGCCATCTTGACCACCATCGCACATGAGGATGCTAAAGGCCAATTCAGCTTCCTGTCCATCATCTACGACAAGTCCGGACAGAAGATTAACATTCGCATCCTGCTGGCCATGTCCATTCAGATGCTCCAGGAGATGCCGGGCATTAACATGGTGTTCTACTACTCCTCCGTGCTCTTCATCGGCCTTGGAATCGCCGATCAGACGGCCTTGGTGCTCGGAGGCGTGACTTCTGTCTCTTTCTGGCTTGGATCTGTTCTCGGCATCTTCCTAGTCGACAAGATCGGCCGCAAGAAGCTATTGTACTCCGGATCGATCACCATGCTTATCGGCTACTGCGTGTATGCCCCAATGATCTCACATGGAGGGGATACGCAGCTTTGGGTGGCGTTTGGCGCAACTTGCTTGGTCGTTGCTGCGTGCGGCTGGAGCTGGCTTTCAGTGTAAGTTGTGCAGTTCCCACTTGACGACAGCCATCTGACCATATCCAGGCCTTGGATATACGGAGCAGAACTCCTCCCCGTCCGATATCGACACATTGGCGGTGCTCTCAATGCCTTCACGAATTGTAAGTGCTCCGTGAGGGGCCAAAGTGCTTCACTAACCCATTTTCAGGGACCTTCACCTTCGTCATCGTGAAGACTGGTCCAATCGGACTTGCCAACATCGGCTGGAAGCTGTACATCGTGTACATTGTTTTCACGTTCCTGGCACTCCCTGCAGTGTACTTCTTCTATCCGGAAACCTCAGGCCTCACCTTGGAGCAGATTGACGGACTCTTCATCAAAGACCGAGCCCACGAAGTCGACGAGATCGAAAGAGAGAGAGCAGCCAAGCATGGAGACGAGAAAGGCAGCATTATGGCGGAAGCGACGCAGCTCGCATGATGGAAAAGACATGCTGCGTTCCGGTGCAGTTGTGCCAGGGTGTCGTCGTACCCGATTGAGGGTCTGGAAATGGAGTCAATAGAACGCGCGTTGAAGAATACCAATAGCAACGAGGCATGAGGTTCCGTCATTTCATCCACATCGGGCACTGCAGGGCTTTCCTCTTCGCATACTTCACGAATGGGCAGTCGCCTTCATTGATCGACGATTGCAAAGTCCATGATAGAGTTGGAGCGGACTCAGCCCGGCGGAAAGGCGAGCCGACGGTCACCTCTGTCTCGATATTGCTGATCGGGCTGTCGGATTGCGATAGCGTTGTCTGCCCATGTTCGCCGAACCTCGTCTTTCAGATCACCAAGTGCACGGCCTTCGCCAGGCTGTCCACGTAACATTCCAGCCATGGGTTTGACCACACGCGTTCGTGTTGCCAACGTCCGCAGAGCCTGAAGCAGAAATCCATGCACAACGCGACTGACTCGTCCTTGTGGCAGAGCTGTGAGCAAGGAACTGCAAGCAGAAGGCAAACTGTCAGCTAGCAGCTGAGCATTCCGCGCGCATTGAGGATCACTGGAAGCTTTGCTGCCGTGTAGAATGATGAAGAGTCCGACAAAAGTCGGAGGGCCCCACGACTGTTCACGTGAAATTCCAAGCGCTTGGCAGGCGTGCGGCAGCAAGAGACGCGTCTAAGCTTTTCAAATCGCGCGTTTTTGGTGCCGCGGCATCAGTCGATCCGCCATAGAAGCAATCTGCTTGCATGTTCCACGCGAAGGCCGGGCAGGCGACCAGACTTGGTCTGTCTGCCGACGAGAGGCAGGTTTGAACGGCCACCCGGACTTTACGAACGCATCAGCCATCAAGCGTGGACTGGTGGCTCACCGTGACCTTTCATGACGGCGATGGCAAGCCACATCGCACGCCCAGTCAAAGCAGCTCAGCGCACGGGAACAGCACTTCCTTTGCAACAGATTGATACTCAATTTAGTACGAGCGACCGAATTTCCGATTCAAATCCATCAAAACGTCCTAGTGGCAATGCAGGATGGCCACAGCCAAGGGCAGATGCTTCCCACATGCCGTCTTTGCCCATCCATCGCAGATCGATCAGTGATCGTCGTTGATATCGACGATAGTCTTCTTCCACTTGCGAGCCTGAACCCGACGGTTGAACAGGATGTCGATCTCGCGATAAGAACGATTCTTCATCTCGGGCAACCATTGCCAAGCGGCAAGGAAGCAGAGGAAACCAGTCGCCGCCCAGACGTAGCCGCACTTGGCTCCAAGGTTGCCGCCATCCGGGTTCAGCATGTAGCTGGACAGGTAGATGCAGGGAATGTTAATTGCGTAGTAGGCGCCACGACCAACACCGGTAGTCAGAGGTCGAAGACGAATGGACGAAGTCTCGCCGATAATGACCCAAGAGGCGGGAGCAGGGCCGAGACAGAAGAGCACCGACACAATAAGACCAAGCGATGCCCGCGCCAACTGGGACGAATTGCTGTCTGCGACCGATCCCGCAATACCGATTGCGACCAGGACTGCAGTGTTGATTGCCGAACCCCAGACGTAGATGGTACGGCGACCTAGATAGGTAGTGAGGATCCAAGACAGCATGACGAAGATGGCTTGCAGTCCTGAAGTGATCAAGCCCATCGCGAAGGCAGTATCAGTGCTCATGCCAGCACCTACGCGAGTCAGCGACGTCGTCCACGAAGAAAGAGGGCACTTACGCTCGAAAAAGAACACAGCTTGGTTGGCGATGAGGTTACCGGTCAAGTTCTGGGCCGCATACACACCACATACGATCAAAGTTCGGTAGCGGTCAGTACCCTTCCACAGTTCGATCAAAGAGGGCTCCTTGTCGCTCTTCTCGAGCTCGATGGTACGCTTCATCATGGCGACGGATTCATCGAGGGTGTCGACAGCCCCAACACGACCAAGACGGCGGACAGACTTCTTTGCTTCCTCCAATCTGCCCTTGCGTACGAGCCACCATGGTGACTCAGGAGCCAGAAACATGAGTATCGCAAGAGGAGTGGGGAACAGCCATTGCAGAGCAATTGGAATTCTGGTCATGTCAGCAAAGCCTCTCCGTAATGGACGTCACACACCTGTATGCCCTCTCGCCAGGGTCCTCGTTGTAGGCATAGCAGACGCCACCAACGATGATAGCTCCAAGAGCCCAGAACATCTGCAACATCTGCGTGCAAGGTGCTCTCAGCCTCAACGGCACGATCTCAGAGCAGTATGCGGGCGAATTGGCGATAAAGATGCCCCACGGAATACCTTCGAGAAGTTGTGCACCCAGAAAAGCTCCGAGGGAGTCGCCGAAGTAGAAGATGAAGATGAATCCATTCAGAGCCATGAGGCCGCCAATTGTGGCCCACCGATAACCGATCCAGCTTGTGATAGGACCGGCAAGGAACACACCGATGAAGGCACCGACGGGACCGCCCATCTGCAAGGCCGATTGCCAGGAAGTTGTGACGAACCATTTCACCGTTCCATCGTCTTGGGTCTCGCTGTATTGGCCATAACGCTTGGTGAAGGCAGGCAGAGCGATGAAGGAGCCGGCAATGAAGACACAGTATGCTTCCATAATCTATGCGGGTCAGCGATACCAAGGTAGTCGTCCGCAAGACTTACAATCGTGCAAGACATCACAAATGCCCAACCCGAAGCAGCTGGGTACTTCCTCACCGCCTCCAGAACGCCCATGTTATGTTCCTGATTCTCAGCATCAATGGCACCTTTCCTGTCATAACCGAGCTTCTCGCTGATCTCGTAGACATCGTGGTGCTCCGCCGATGCCTTGCGAATCTCGCCCTTGGTCTCGGACTCCTGAATCTCAGGATCCTTCCCAGGTGCTTCGGAAATAACGTTGCCAGACATGTTGACGATGTTTCCTTCGAGGGACAGGAAAATGCAGAAAACAGAGAGCAAGTCTTGGGCGGTGGATGTCGCACCATAATATACTGTGTTACTCCAGACTGGCTAGGAGTATGGGGATCGCTCTGGCTAAACCGAATGAAGCGACTTTCCGTCGACCACCGGGCACGGTCATGGCTTCCCCGACTTTGATCTCCCCACCTTTCCGCACTTCGCTTGGCCCGTTTTGGCATCTTTCCGTCGTAGTAACATCCAGCGTTGCATTCGCGAACGGCTAAACAGAAATCCTGGTTGAATGTGCCGAGCGGCCGGCAATGCTCCGATGCCAAAGAAGCTTAACACTCTCGTGGTATGCATGACATGCGTTCCAGAAGGCATACCGACAAGAGCAGATCGTGTTCAGATGAGCTACCAGCGATGCCGGCTGGGCGGCAGTGAACGAATTGAATGTCATTCGTCGTGCCGTCTGCCTGTCGTTGCCGCGATCCAGCCACGCCGGTGGACCAGTGCCTTTCAACGTTCCCCTCATTTTTGACATGAGGATCAGGTGGCCACGCCGTGACCAATCAGAAAAAGGACTAGTGGCGCGCACAACAGCAACCACTCGGTGGATCGCTGTACCGAGAATGCAACGCTCCCCAGATGCAGAGAAGAACTGCGTGAGTCAAGCATCCGCATTTTGCAGCATGGTCGTCGACTGGTCGTGACGCTTTGCTCTCTACATGACTGAGGTCCCGCTGCAGTGCGTGCACCGTATGCCCGGATCCACGTGAGTGAAAGCTGCCGAGTTCCATTCAAGTTGTTCACGTGTCTGGCAGTTCTGGAGCGTTGATCGATCGTGTCAGATACAATGGATGTCGGTCCCGCTGTCGAATTTTCAAGCTGCAATCCGTCAAGGGCCGGCTCATCTCGTTTGAAGCTTGACGCTTGTGACCAACGCACGATTATTGTGACCGGCGGTGCCATACTGACAGGGTCATCCCAGTACCACTTTTCCGAGCGACCTTTCTTGCGCTTGAACCGTGTCAGCTTGCTTCAGTTTCGACTGCGTCCGACGTTGAAGAACGACAGCATCGAGTCGATTGCTGTTTCTCTCTGCTAGCAAATCAATTTTCATGCATACTTATGCCGAGTCGCTGAACTTCGAACACCTATCATGCATTTCGCGCGAGCCTGATGTCTCGTCGCTATGGCCGCTTCTGGTCGAGCACGGCGGAGTGCTTCGCGGCTTCGGCACCACTACACGCACCATCGGACGCGTATATGCACTAACGTTGCTGTGCGATTCTTTCCGCGCATCCTCAACATGTTAAGATTCGTCAGAGCTGTCAAGGAAGGCCGAGACTGGCAGCAAAGTACATGGTTTGCTAGAACGGCTAGAACGGTCGCGCGATCAGGATGCGTGCCGCGGGTAGACCATTTGGCCTAGTATAGCGTTGCGCTTCTGAGAAGACGAGACCAGACGCACGCAGTCTGTAGAACCATAGGAGATGCGCAAGAGAGCGGCCGGCATGTCTATATGGAAGTGACGATCGCAGCAGTACAGCAGGTACCTGCTCACGTAAGAACAACGGGTAGGCAGTCGCGCCAAGAACACGAATGTATAAACGGATCCGGGGCAAGAACCTCCAGCGCGGGTTTCACTTCTTTTACATACTTAGGTAATTTGTGTGCTTTTGGGTCGCTTTGCGATCAGTGACAACTCCTTGTGCTTGATCAAAGGCTCAAGATAAACGGCAGCCTTGAGATACTTGGACCGATCATGCCCCAACGGAAGGCCGGCCAACCAGATCCAATGAAGCTTTCGGCCGTAGTACCAACAAGCCTCGCCAACCGCGCCACAACACTGTACCTGCGTCGAGCGGAGCGATTGTAGTGCCGGCGATTCAGCATCTCGGGGCCGCAATGAGTTCTTGTATTCACGACAATGTAGTATATAATGAACAAGTTATCGAAGGATGCACAAATGGCTGCAAGCAAATCAAGTTTCGACGACTTCGCAGCACCGATCGAGCTTGTCTTAAAACTCGATCCATTTCCACACAGATCTCGCCCAGTTGCGGTGCGTGAGCAAACGCATCAACAATGTGGGGAAGCGCTACATTCGACCCGGATCGCGAAATCCCAGACCTTTCGGGAAAGACCATCCTCATCACTGGCGGCAGCAGCGGTCTCGGGCTCGAATCCGTTCGGCAACTCGCCAGACATGGCGCCAATGTCATTCTTGCAGCCAGAAATAAGTCTAAGTCGCTCGCTGTCATCGAGCAACTCAAGACTGAACATTCACACGCCCACATCTCGTTCCTGCAGCTCGACCTCGCATCCTTCGCTTCTGTCGCAGCTGCTGCAAAGACTGTGCTCACCGAGAACGACAGAATGGACGTGCTGATGAATAACGGTGGCATCATGGCCGTGCCGGAGGGTTTGACGGTGGAAGGATATGAGATACACTTCGGGACGAACCACATGGGTCATGCGCTGCTGACGAAATTGCTGATGCCGTTGTTGCTCAAAACGTCGGATCTGCCTGGTGCTGACGTCCGCATCGTCAACCTAACTTCCATTGCCCAGGAGCAGCTCGCACCCACTGCCGGCTTCCTGCCATCTGAAGCAAAGACAACAATGCCGAACAGAGGGACTTGGGAGCGATATGGACACAGCAAGCTCGCCAATGTCCTGTTCACCAAAGCTCTGTCGCAGAGGTATCCGCAGCTGACATGCGTGGCAGTACATCCCGGTGGCGTTAAGACGGATTTGGCAGACACAGTGTCGGCAATTCGAACTGGTTGATGAAAGTAATATACAGGACCGGCATCGCGTTGGCGGGACAGAGCGTAAGCAACGGCGCACGAGGTCAGCTGTGGGCTGCGGTTGCGGACCGGGATGGCGCAGGCAACAAAGGCCCGCAGTCCGGTGTGGTGTATTATCCAGTGTGCAGTGTGCATGTCGGGCGGCCGCTGATAAATAATGTCGCCAATGCGGATGAGCTGTGGGATTGGGTGGAGACTGAGTTTGAGAGCCATGGGAAGCTGTGGCAATAGATCTTTCACCTCACTTGTGTCCACGGCGGGAATTCGAGCTTGTTTCTCGGGGTGCTCATCATGTTTCGGTCCTCGACATACTCCTTTAGGGACCTTTCTTCATACTGACTGCGGTCTCCGATGAACTTTCCCATCTCGCTTACTTTCCTCGCGTATTCGACTGTCCGTCTTTCGAACTCAGCCATGTCCATTCGTCCTTCCAGCACCTCGACCAGCATCAATACATCGAATGCAGCCTGGCTCGTGCTACTGACAGTGTGTGGGCGGAAGCCCGCCAAAGCATCACCGATCAGGATCACCTTGCCATTCTCATGCACGCTCGTAGGCGCAATCACATCCGTTATTGCTTGTACGAAAGGGTTTCGTGACTTCTGGACCATCTCGGCCATTTGTGGAGGAAGCCTGTTCCGGCCACGAACCTTCACCATCTCCCAAGCTTCGTCAGTCATCATACCTGGAGGAATGGTGATCCGCCGTCGTTTCCCATCTTTGTCAGTCATGAGCTTTTCGAGCTCGTCGTTGCCTTCTGGAAAGTTGGTGTACCAGACAAAGTTGAGCAGCCGCTTACCTACCTCGGTAGCGCCATTGATGCCCGGGATGGTGTATGTGAGATTCTGCACACCAGGCCCGTGATAGAAGGTGAAGCGCTCTATGAAGGCAGCCTTGGACTCAGGAGAAGCCTCATTCTCGGGGACTGTGCCACGGATCACGACGTAGCCACAGTAGTCTCGATGAACTTCGGGATGGAGGATCTTGCGGATCGTCGAGGAAGGCCCGTCGGCGCCGATGAGGAGATCGCCTGACACCGCCTCTTCCTTTCCCTCGCGTGTGTAAGCGACCTTGACCTTTCCGGCCTGCATAGCATAGCCCGTCACAGTGCATCCATAACGATAATCGACAGTTCCATCGGTGTCCTTTGCCCATGACGTTGGCTTCTTGCCTTGCAGATATCCGCTTTCGACATTGTCGTAGTTTGCTCGCAGCAGATAATATACGAGATCCCAACTGGTCATGGTCTGCTTCATTACTTCTTCGTGCACGATGTTGCCATTTGGGTCCAGGTACAGTCGCTTCTGCGATTGGATGGCCACGTCTCGAGGACAGCGATTGTACTTCTCGAAAAACGCCATTGTATCTCCTCCTGCCACAATGCCGGCACCTTGATTGTCGAGCAATTTGTTCGGGTTCCGTTCCAGGATGGTTGTGTTGATGCCGATCGTTTTGAGAGCCACGCCTGTGAAAAGGCCCGCGAGGGAGCCGCCAACGATGACGACATGCTTGGGTCCGGCGACACGGCCATTCTGATGTGATAGATGCGTGTCGGCCATTTTGGAGGCAAAGCGTTCACCTTGATGTGTACCGTAAGGACCTGGGAGTCAGTGAGCTAGCCGGAATATATATGCAACAGAATTTGGAGGAGCGCGGGGTCGACATGACATCAAAGTTCTGGACGATCGGGAGTTTACTGAATTCGAGGCTGGCAACTTGTTCAGGTATCTGTAGTGGTCATGAGCCGCGCAATGCTGTCCTCGAAGGCCAAGATCTGTCCAGATTGGCCACCAGACCGTAAAGCGGTTGCCTTGCACAACGCATGGGCAGTCCTTTCCGTTTTGCTGCGGTATGGTTCACATTGAAGACGCTGTAAACGGACCATGGTGCGTTTTATGGCTCGCGGATCATGCAGTATCCCGAAACACCTTCGCCGCCATCCTCAGGCCAGCCCGTCGCGCTGTGTGTGCCTTTCCCAACCACCACATGGTCTACCAGCTTAAACCCAAAGTGTTCGTAAATCTCAACACCTCTTGTATCGATAGCCTCGAGCCATGCAGGTACGCCGTCTGCCACTGCTCTTTCCACATAAGGCCGTATGAGTGCAGAGATGGCGCCCGGTATGCTATCAATATCGGGATTCCGGGCAAGGAATGCCAAGTGCCAGAAGGGCTTGTCTCCAAGATGCTTCTTCTTTGCGGCAGCTACTCGAGCCCGCCATTCCGTTCGCAGCGGGCCTGCGAAGCCGGCGTTGGTGAAAGGCTTGCCAGCAAAGCCAGGAGGCTCCCAGATCGCAACTGCGGACCAATTGCCAGCCTGTACAGCCACAGCGCCGTCTTTCATGAGACTCGCTATGCCTTGCTCGTAAAAGGCACGACGACGGACTCGATCGATAGCTGAGGACGGATAGGGAGGCGGAAGCGCATCGATCTCAACGACGAATGTGTATAGCAGAGGTATGGCGGCGAAGGCATCGACGATGATGTCAGTCATGCGTTCGACGTCGGTCGTGGGCTGTGGCTGGAGAGGGATAGCCATTGCGAGTGTATCTGCTGCTCGATAAGCTCTGCTGTGTCAGTGTGACGACGAGCCTGACCAGAGTAGCAAGAAGAAAAGAAAAGGGAAAGAGAAGGGCGTGCGGGATGCATTTTGAGTCATCGTCGAGGCGAGCGTGACATCGTCCTCATGGTGACGCTAGGTCAGTCGGGAAATTGCGCTCTTGCGGAGGTAGACCGATCTCAGAACACAGTCAGGATTACAAGAGGCAGATTCAATGGTGCTTGCATCATGTAGAGTACAACGAAGTGGTGTGCGAGAGAGAATCGAGCTTCGCAGGTGGGCAAAGTGCTGCTGGCGGGGCGGGTTTAAGCACTACTAAATCCTACGCCCTTTCCTGACAAAGCTCCTGTCACTTTTGAGTGGTTCCGCATTTTTTTGACATGTCCTCAAACTCGCCGACGCGCTTTATGGCTGCTCATTTCTTCGCCGGCAGCGTCATGTTGATGTGGATTGTCTTTGCTTGACTAGAATCGCGTCAGCACCAGCGTCTTAGCCACGAATCGCGTCGTAGCGCTCCGTTATTGCGTACTCACCAATATGTCTTCAGTCCCTCAACACCAGATTCTCGTCCGTACCCGGACGCTTTCCAGCCTCCGAATGGCGTCTGCACCGATGTTGCGAAAGCGGAGTTGATCGAGACCGTCCCTGCTTCTATCGAGCTAGCAACGCGAAGTGCACGAGGCATGTCTGATGTATAGATGGTCGCTATTGTGGATTAGCTTTGTCTGCTGGTTCAGTGGGTGCTTATACTTACTTCCTAGGCCATAAGTCGTATCGTTCGCAAGCTGGATAGCCTCTTCCTCCGTCTTGAATGTGCGAACGCTGACAACAGGACCGAAAATCTCGTCTGCAGCTCGTCAGTAACGGGCAAAGGTTGGGGCGGCGCACTCACCGGTGTAGACATTGCTCTTTAGGTCTGGGTTGAGCAGGACTGTGGCTCTACGAAGGTTCCCTTCTCGCCCTTTCGCCCACCGCCAGTCAAGACTTCGATGCCTTGTTTCTTCGCATCGTCCAGGAATCCCATGACCCGGTCGAATTGCTTCTTATCAGCCAATGGCCCGAACTTCGTCTCAGCCAGCGATTGGTCTCCCATTGCCTCGGCTGCTTTCTCGAAGGCGGTCTTGACGGTCTTGATGTACTCCGGCGCGATACCCTCCTGGACTAATACTCGACTCGAGGCATTGCAGATCTGTCCCGAATTACGCAGGAAGCCTTCGCTGGTGTGAAAGACCGCGTTGCCAATATCGGCATCGTCGAAGATGACAGCCGGGGACTTGCCGCCAAGCTCGAGCGTCACGCGCTTCAGATTCGACTTGGCTGCCGCGACTTGCACCGCTCGGCCTGCAGTAGCAGATCCGGTCAGGGCAATCTTTGCAATGTCCATATGGCTGGCGAGAAGAGCTCCCGTTGGGCCAGCGCCTGCAACTATGTTGACCACACCTGGCGGGAATCCTGCTTCGTTCAGCAGCTCGCCGTATTGCGCCAGGGCAATAGGCGATTTTTCCGAGCTCTTCAGGATGCACACGTTCCCAACGGCCAACGCTGGAGCCAGCTTCCACGCAGCCAGGATGTGAGAGCCATTCCACGCACAAATGCCGGCACACACACCGAGTGGTTCATACTGCACGATCTTATACTGCCCATCCTCGTCTGGGGGGTAGCTTTCGCCCGCGATTTTACCAGCGTATCCAGCATAGTATCTCCAGACGGCAGCAGGACCAAGAATGAATTTCTTCGCGACCGAGATTGGCTGGCCCATGGCGCTGGACTCCAGGTGTGCCAGACGGTCGACGTTCTTTTCGAGGAGATCAGCGAACTTCAGCATCATGGCCGCACGCTTCGCCCCGGATGTCACCTTCCATGCTGGGAAGGCCGCCTTGGCCGCTTTGACGGCATTGTCGACATCCTGCTCGCCGGCGACCTGAATCTTGTTCGATACCACGGTATCGTCGTTCGGGTTGATGATCGTGATCGTCTCACCCTTGGCGGATTTCACGTACTGCCAAGTCAGCCATGGTTCCTACGTGGTCATGCTCTACTACCTTTCCATTGATGAATAGATCTGTTTGGAACGACATCTTGACTCTCTTGTGTTAATTACCGAGTTTTATGCAGCATTCTGATAGTTGTCGAAGGCGCCTCCAGCCGTAATAAATGATCTCGTTCCACCTCGGCTATTTCAGGAATAGTCCCCTCAGTTCCCCTCAGCTAACCTTGGACGGCCTTGCGACGTGCATCAACACGTCGAGCTTTCCCGTTAACCGCGTTTCGGCCTGGTAAGCTCGAACATGGGATAGGTTGTTTCCAGATCTGACAATGGCACAAACGCGCAACATCCGCCGGATATTGGCGATATGAATAGCTTATCTCCTGGAACGGCCGCATCGGGTCAGCGCCAGCGACCTTCGATCATGCCAGACGCTCGGGCTCCTTCTCACGGCTATGTTGATGAGCGGAAAGCATACCGCAAGTGGCCGTCAGGCTGTGAAGAAACAACAGGCACATTAGACGTACGGTTGTGAGGGCGTACGAACTGAACAAACGACTTTAGGCTCTACCTGAATCAGGCCAGCCGCTACGCCGGCGCACAACAACGAACATGAGGCCCCAATAGCTTGCTCTCAACGACGACAGATTACATATCCTTCACCGGCGCATCACCTGTTCCACTTCCGTACTTCTTCACCGGCCTCTTCGCAGCATCCTTATCTCCGATGAATTGCTCGACCTCCTTGCTGTCCATATTTTTGGCCACCTGGTCTGCCTGCCACTTCTTGAAACTGAAGCCGACACCTTCATGTGAGTAGTCCTTGTCGTTGGCCTGGTCTTTGTGGTACTTCACCTGGATGAAGTCCGAATCAACTGTGCCGGGATCGAGGCTCAGACTAACGAGAGCATTGATCGTGGCGGTCTTTGGGATGATCTTGAATGTCCATGACTGTTCGTTCTGCAAGATGTCAGTGGTCGCCCGGCATCTCGCTTATGCAGACTCACCTTGAATTGGATCAGGTCCCGATCATTCTTCACGATTTCATATCTCTCATTCTTGCTGGCCTTGAACAGCTTCGGCAGCGCAAACCACTGCCCAGCCATCTTATATCGATCATTGGCATAGACGAACTGATCATCGTACACACAGTCTGGGGTATATCGCTTCACGCGCTCGACCGTGGGCTCACATGAATACAGCGCAATGATGTCGTCGATCAGAGCTTGCCGCGCAGGGGAGAGCTTGATTGATTTGGATGGGTCGGGAGTGTAATCCTCGGACGATGAGGTTTGCCGAACTTCGAATTCCTCTCCCGGCGTGTCGCTATTGTGCTTGGGGAAATTGGTGGTTGCGTCAACCTTGGGCTCGTTGGGGTTCGACATATTGCTGGCTGATCGGCGGGATCTTGTTACGTGTGGAATGGCTGCAAACGTAGACCGGGAAGGGGGAGATAATGGCAATCGAATCGCTGGGGATGAGATCAATCGCTTCATGAACAGCCTACCTCAGAAAGACAGCTGACGGCTTGCCTTCATCGCATCTTATATTCGCGCGACCAGCCGGCCAGACACTCGCTCATCCGCATCAATGACGCGTTGTTGACGTGACAACTCGATGATGCCAATGCCGCTCCATTTGGCGCGTTGTATGCTCAAGAACATGTGGAACGTCGTGTTGCAAATGTTAACGTCACTCGTCGATATCTCGGACATTGTAGCTTATTTCCTGGTCGCACCGGATGTCTCTTCCTGCCTCACGGAGTCGATTGCCTGAGACCACCCGAAGTAGACGAGACTCGTCCCAACTCTGCTTTCATCTTCATCAAAGTGGCCAGAAATCGTTTATTACTGTCCTGCAACTGGTTCAAGTGGGCAGTATTTGCCAGCGCCACGCCTTGATCGATCGTGGCCTATCTGCCCACCGATTTCGACCTTCGAGCACGTCCGAGCAATGCCGAGGATGTCCGGTGCGGCATCTGTTCATGGATATCGGCGATTCTTACCAGGACTATGTGGCCGTCTAAGCCATATCAAACGCGCGCTGGCATTCAGGCTGCTAAGTGCAAAGCTCAGCGTCGGTCCTGGAAGGGCTAGTCCCCACGTGCCAACTCGCCGCAACGTCGCATGTAGGCGCGAAAGGGTGTCTTTGTCATCCAGACTGAAGCGTTGCAATGTGCCATTTTGAAGACGCCACGATCACTGAACTGGAATTGCTCGCTGACATATGCATCACAATGACAACATGTCTCGATTCAATGTCTACGGAGAGGCCGCTGGCAGTCAGATGGGCCAATGCGAGCTCGAGTTTGTGCTTCCATCTTGGGTAAGCGCCTAGGCACAGAACTATGCTTGGAAAGGTATAGCCCACTCCACACATGCTGCCTGCATACCTCGAGTGAGGTACAGCGGAAACTGGTCTTCTTTTCCACCCCGTGGGAGACGCCCACCACGCTTCGAGACGATATCGACAGCTCAGCGGGCATCTGCGTCCACAGACGGACAAGTCTGGACCTGCCAAGTTTGGTGGTTCCGCCTTGTGGTGAGAACTTCCATGATGACAAAGATTACCACATCCACGCCTCCACCGTATCTGCTTGCTGTTCGGTCTGGAAAAGCCCTTGCACTACGGCGCTTCCCAACTCATGACCGTTGCTCTTGGTGCATTTCCACGCCTGAAACACATGTCCGATCGGATCAGCCTTGTTGGCGGCTGCGCTTGGCTGGGCCCAGACAAGAGATGATACAGGCTGAGCTCGTCCTTACCGTCGGGAAACTGGTACTTGCCTTCGTCTGCACAGTCATTGTCGCAATCGCACGTCTAGCGTCTCGCATCAATACCTCTCTTGAATTTATCCATTTCGAGACCGAGCTACTCGCGAACAATCCTGTCAAAGCAATTCCCCTCGAGTTGGTCCCAAACCAATGGTACGCCAAGGTCACCCCCTGCCCAATGTAGTATGTGGAGGTTGTTTTGGCTTCAACGCAATGATCGTGGTATGTGGAGGTGGGTCTGGCCTGACAGCAACGATCGCCTTGTCCTGGCTCTCATGACTAAAGACGGACAGCACGTGGACATTAGACCAAGGACGTAGCCGTGCTTAGATACTCAAGTACCATGATACCACACCTCGACTCGCCGTCGCCTGGAGGATGTGCAGTTTGATAAGGACAAATGCGGTTTGTCTGGCTCGAGTCACCCGGCCACGGCCCTCCAGACTCCAACAACCGCCGAGTCATTAACTCTCACGCCGCACAGATCGGCAGAGACAGGCGGCGAGAAAAGGGAAATGCTGTGGTGCGTGGCAGACAGGCTGCCAAAGCAAGGACAACAGACGAGAACAATGAATCGTCTGAGGACAATCGCGAGACAGGAGCCGTGCGCAAAGATGTCGTCCGTATCGAAACGGGTCCGCGGCAACTGGAAATTCGACTGGCGAGGCCTCCGAATGTGCCGACGCCGCGGAGCATGATTGAGAGACACGCTCTGACTGCGTGTCATCAGTGTATGTTCGATTTCCGTGGTATGCCGGACGCTGACGTTTTAGGGGTGACCATGATGCTCCCAAGTGACGGTATTGTGCTCGGTCTATCCAAGCAGCAGACTTTGCTGTACGGCCGAATATTGCTACCAAGAGCGTACCAAGACGAACTCTTTCTCATAAGCCTGGCACTCTACCGTCTCAGTGCTCTGCCGTCGGCAAAAGACCCCGGAAGCGGTCCTTGGCTGTTGATTGACAAGATGCGAGTACGTTTCTTGAGACTCGTCGCCCAGCGGGTGGCAGAAGGGAATGTCGATGATGTCCTGATTCACAGCATCTGTTGTGCTATTCCGGTGGACAGCCATCTTGGTCTTCTCGAGTATGCTATGGCGCACTTGCGCGGCTTGGAAACGCTTATCAAGCTGCGTGGCGGACTCAGCGAAGTCGGATCCACATATGACTCACTCGGGTGGGTATTGCGCGAGGTTGTACTTCATGTCATGGCCACCACGAAGCTCAGCGTATGTAGCGGTTCGCAGATCCAGCATTGGGCCTCGAACCCAGATAATTGGACGGACAGAACCAGCTTATCAGCCCAAGGCTGCACGACGGCGATGCCAGACGGCGTTCAAGCGCTAGTCGATTGCGGGTCTGTATCGTCAGACATGATTGTCGTTTTGTCTGATTTTCAGACATGGCTGAGTGGTTTCTGGACAGATGCTGCAACAATGAGTCCGGCGTGGAGACGACGGATACCCGACACCTTGACCGATCTTGAGAGGACTTTATTCCTGGCTCTGATATGCCTTGCGGACGATCTCACACGTCTCGGGGACCATCCAGGCGCAGATGTGTGGAGGAAGTCACACCAGCGTGCTCTTGAAATCCTAGAAGCCGAACACTTATGGAAGGACTCGAGAAACGCAGATTGCCTGCTCTGGATTGCAACGGTGGTGTCGCTACCAGACAAACAAATATCCCGGGATGTTTGGGATCGATTGCAGGATCGAATATTGCGGTCGAGGAGTGACATCGCGACCGTTGGGGACATCACTCGTGTCCTGCGACGTTTCTTCGCACCCGTACCAAGATTGACCGTGTGGCTAAATCATTGGCACGCGAAGCTGAGTTGACCACTGTGAATCCCGGTGACAGCTGACCGCAGCAATGGTGATTGAGTAGCACTGCACGGCCAGCTTTTGATGCTGGAAACCGCATTGCATGGAGATGATCCGCGCCGAGGACGAAATAGTCGGCTGGCCTCAGGGGACAAGCCAGAACCTGAAGGCTTACTGTAGCCTCATCCAGGATTTGTGAAGGCGTGCGCAATAAAGTGACTGCGAGGTGCACCCCTCGTATATAGGCAAGAAAATCGTCCGCGCCAAGTAAGAGCAATTGCCGCTTGGGGAAGTTGCAGAGGGTTGTGAGTTTGTGAGCTTCCCATGCCAAGAATGGGGTGCCCTCAGTAACCCGTGCGGACGTGATGTTCCCTAGACACACCCAAATCTCTGTGCATCATCAAAGTCACTCGTGCGCGACCAGAGAATATGGTCGAGGTACGCAGTAGTGTCTGCCGTGAACATTGGAGGATATTTGAAGACGCTGCATGACCGTAACTTTGGTTTGTCATTCGCTGAGGATCCCAGGTTCACAACGGCTCGGCCGGACTCCACGAAATGCCTTCTCCAGTACTCGGCACAGTCATATTGGCGGCTTGAGTCACGAAACCTTCCAGTATCATCAGACCGGCGTCGTTGGCCAGCTTCGCAACCACAAAAACAACAGCCCACACCGTACCGACGGCGATAGACTTCTTGTGTTGCCAGACCGCGACGCATATCTGTACTACCAACGGCCAGCTTCTGCTGAGAATAGCCAGAACGCCATCCAACGAAGGATGTGAGTCGCATGGGGCAAAACGAAGCCGAGGATGATCAGGCTGAACATGATCAGCTCTTTGGAGATCGACAGCGTGATGCCAGCGAAATAGCAATTAAGCGACTTTGGCCCATTGTGCTCGTCGCCGCAAGACGGCTGCTCCAGGTAGTGGTGAGCGTGAATCAACAGCAGACTGACAGCGCCGATAAAACCCAGGAGCGTCGCATACGTTATCAGAAAAGCGCGCTGATACTTGTTGGCGAAATAAGAGCCGACCGAATACAGTGGATTCCACATATTGCGTCGCGAACTACAATCAAGCTTCGGCGTGTTGACATCTGACAAGATCCGGGATGTAGATGCACAGGATCGTGAGGTAGCTCATGACAAGGAGAAAATCATGCGGTGCTCCTTTTGTGGAGTCGTGGACCGCCAGGGTCGCTTGTCTCCGCCCGCTTCCGGCGCATTCAGTTTCGGCGTCACATCGAACGTCATGCCTCAGACAGACGACAAACTTCGACTGTCGCATGCGGTGCCAGATAAAGAAGCTGCAACTGGGGCGGCGTCTAGATATGTACGTCGTAAGAACAGCAAAGGAAGCCGCGACGTACAGTGGGGTTGTCGGCAACGACTGCCCTCTGAGCCTGATGCCGCATGGAGGACTCCACATCGCGCCAAGGACGACATTCTGGTGAAGTCCCTGTCGAGAACTACTGCTCCGCTATGAAATCGTCACGAAGTCCCTGGCTTCCTTCCTCGGCGTCACTGGCCCATGCGGGCCGGACTGGGAGCGATGCACGATGGTCGAGATGACTCCGGCCAAAGGATTGCTGCGTGCCAGTACCTCGGTGATCGACTTGCGGAGCTTCCGCAAGCGCACGACTTCGACCATGGCAGCGTTGACATCAGACCGGACAAGCTAAGTAGAGACGACAGAGCTGCGCCCGTCGTGGAACTCGAAAGACGTCTATACAACGACCTACAGACGCGCAATCCTTCGCTCGAGGCTGCGCTCGAAATCGCCGCGGAAGCAACGAGGCTTCACCCTTATTTGCGGATCGAATTCGGGCAGCGAGTTGCCGCTGGACAAATCTGGGACAATGGCTGTGCAGAGAATTATCGCTGCGTTTTGGAAGTTGCGGCACTGTCGACTGTGGACCCTTTCTGGGGCAAGAACGACAATGTCACGCGGTCTGCACTCAGAATCATTGCCAATGTCTGCGCGGATAACAATGTCAACCGCTCGTATCTGCTGTGGAAAGGCACCATCAGAGCTTTGAAGCTGATGACTCTGCAGAAGAGATGTGTTGACCTGCTTGTGCCTGCCTTATACAATGTATGCACAGGATACGATATCCTGGCTAAGGACGAGGAAGGGCAGGACTTTACAGACTTGACCGCCACTGAGCTTGAGCTGGGCTCGATATTGACTTACAACGGAGATGTAGCAGTCAGGCGGACTCCAGCGCTCCAGGTCTTGCTTGACATCCGCGAAAATCTTCCAGCGACCCAACTGAGCCTTCTTGCCAAGTTATGCGACATGGCCAGCAAAGTTCCGGTACGGGTGATGTTTGCCGGAGCCGTTGATGACGAGACAATCGATCATATCAGGAGCTTCTTCATGGACCTCTGCAACGCAGTCGAGTACATTTGCGCAGCTGACAAAGACTGCGGGAAGGCCATGGTACAGATAGCGTTGCGTGTCGCCTCGGGCCAATTGGAACTTCTGGCCGAATCGCCTTGGGTGCTGCTTACGCTACGGTCAGTGCTACAGAATGTAATAGACGGCATTGAGGACTCGCACCAGTTGCAAGAAGCATTCATGCGCATGATCTACGATGTGTCAGCTCATCCACAGGTATTTGGCGATCTATTTTTCAGAAACAGAGCCGTGTATCGAATGCTGCTTACAGAGCTTGAACAAACCGATCCAGCTCCAGCTCCAGCTCACTCCTACCGCCTAGCCGCAGCGCTCGTATTGATGGCCAACGGCTCCGATAGTTCAATCCGCATGATGGAGACTCTGAGACGCTGCAAGAGCCTGCCAGACAAGATCTCTCAAATATACGATGCCAACACAGACGCCGCAATCCTGCTTCCCGCCATCGAGCTCGCAGCTCGCGTGGCTCTTAATCCGCAAGGCCAGATATCATTGCGTGACGCCCACATGCTCGACCACATTAGTGCACGACTTGGACGCGCTACTTCAGACGCAAGAGCCCATCCACCTAGCGTCCTATCTACACCATCTCGTGCAACCACGAGACACGTACAGGCTGTCCAGCGCGGGTCCATCTCCCTCGCACGACTTCTGTTGAAAGCCTCTTGGCCTTCAAAACCGCAAAACCTTGCTGATCTAAATGTCCTCGCTGCGCTAACAACAGCAATAACAGCGCTCGCCGCCACGAGTCGCAGTGCTACGATACGATTTGAAGCAGGGTTGTTCTGCGTCGAGCTTCTGCGCCACGTCTCCTCTCCCGAATCCCAATTTCCACAGGCCCAACCAGCCACGCCGGACTCTGCAGCGACATCCCTTCTGGTACCTCAATCTACCCTCCTTGCCCCAATTCTCGCCCTCACACTCGACTCAACATCCCAGCTCACGCGCGCTGCGGGCGTCTTTGGCTTAGCTCTGCTTCTCTCGATGCGCGCGGAGCCAGCCGAGAAGAAAAGAATGATAGAAGGTCTCATCAATTCCCGGACAAAGCTGATGAAGGTCTTTCGCGATGGCATCGTTGACCCATTCTTGCAGCGGAGTAATGGCGGAAATGGGAGCGGAGCGGGAGTTGCATCAAACCCATCGCAACGGAGGACCGAGGATGACGAACTCGCGAATGTGAATGTCGTCGTTGCGCGGAGTTTGGAGATACTTCGGGCAGATCGGAGGACAGGAGATTTGGATCTGGGCGGGGCAGATGAGCTGCGCGGGGCAGATGAGCTGCGCGGGGCAGATGAGCTGCGCGAAGCGCTCGTAGAACTGGCGGGGAGGTTAGGTGTTCAATCCTCCTCCGCCATACCTATGCCCACCTTTGTCCAGGGCTGGTCCGACGCCGCCCGGCCCGCCCTAAAGTGGCCTTGGGCCAGTTCGGCACACCTGACGTAAGTAGAACTCAACTCAGGCCATGTGGAGGCTTGAACCTCTACACCCGGAGTGCTTTATGTAACAATTCGTGACCTAAGATGTGGCACGTACAAGATTGACGGGGTTCTTTTCTGACAAGTTACCTTGAAGGTGGTCCGCGATCTTCTCCTTCGAAGAGATCGAGAGCTCGAATGCAAAGGGTAATTCTTGAATCAATTCATACGATGGATGGTGTAGCTGTCGGCCTGCCGCCCGAGCCAGAAGCGGAATTCAGAGTTTCCTATGCCAAGGACGACCAAGGGCGGCGGGGCTCCTGGCCTCACCAAAAATTTCACGTCGAACACACCAACAGGATACTGAAGGTCTACACCTCCTGGGTGTTTACGAACCATTAAGACAATCACACTGTCTCGCGCCAGTTTCCAACAGTCCTATGCCACATGCAAGCCCTAAACGCATTCGGTAGATTCTAGGCTGGCAAGGCCATCGACCGGCCCGGGCTAGCTTCCAATCTCTGCTATCAAACATTGTCTGTGAAGAACCAGAATCTTCGACGTTGATCAACCGAGCAGCAAAGGCGCGTGTAGCGGCTAGATACGGTGTGCCCTTCCTATAGATGACCCGGTGGTCGGTGACGCCCCAACCAGAAGATCATCTACCTTTAAGACACCCCTTCCATAATCATCGCAACCAAACGTCGACTCGTACCGGAGACTCTCAGCCAGCCACACCGACCACCACACCAACCCCTTACCATCCTCCACGAAAGCTACAATGACACAACTCAAGCTCACAGACTTCAAAGTCCTGACCTTCGACGTCTACGGCACGCTCATCGACTGGGAGACCGGCGTCCTCTCCGCCCTCGCCCCCTCCCTTCCTACCGACCACACCTTCTCCCGCCGCCACCTCCTCGAGGTATATCACAAACACGAAGCCGCCCAACAAGCACTCACCCCATCCATGCCGTACAACGAACTCCTCGCCACCATCCACCCACTCATCCTCTCCGACCTCTCCGTTCCTTCGCCCGCCGATTCCTCCGCCGCCACAACCTTCGGCAACTCAATTGGCACCTGGCCCGCCTTCTCCGACACCGTCGCCGCCCTCCACACCCTCTCGAAGCACTACAAACTCGTCATTCTTTCCAACGTTGACCGGAACTCTTTCTCCAAAACCAACGCCGGACCTTTGTCAGGCATCCCCTTCGACCTCATCCTCACAGCCCAAGACATCGGGTCCTACAAACCCTCCCCCGCCAACTTCACCTACATGCTATCCCAAGTAGCAGACAAATTTAGCGTCAGCCGCGAAGGCGTGCTGCAGACCGCGCAAAGCCAGTTTCACGACCACTACCCCGCGAGGGATGCGGGGATCAGGAGTTGCTGGATCGAGCGGCCGGGAGCTGTGATGGGGAATTTGGAGGAAGGAGTGGACGTTGTCGCGGATTGGCGGTTTGGGACTTTGGGAGAGATGGCGGAGGCTGTTGAGAGGGAAGTTGCAGAACGATAGGCTGGACGAGAGGAGTGTAGCGATGGTGGGCAGAGGCAGCGAACAAGGAAGTCTTACACTGGATAGACCATACTACATCAGCGACTACATTGACACCTCAGGAACCCGTCTACCTCGCCGGAAGCACGGCAGAGCCCTCCCCGTCCTGTCGGTGTTCAGACCGCGCTCGGACAGGCTTCGACGTCTTCTGTAAGATGTAGAGGACTGGATTATCGCAGCAGCCTCAAACCACAATGAAGCCGAGCCACTTCTTTCTGAAGTCCTGTCTCCAATGCGCCCATCCCGTTCCCCTCGAAGACAGTCATGAGCCGAATTCGACCACATTCCCTGACCCTTCCTAGCCCGGCCTGACCCTAGCCCCCAACCCCGAGCACACTGACCATAGCAGCTAGCAGCGTTCAAAGGATGCAACAGGCCACCCACCGCCACCGGAGTGGCCCGAGCCCCACCATAAGGTGTGCACTCAAACACCTCGATCACTCCCCGACTCACTGAGACTGACCCTCTTTGTCTCCACGTCCCCAGCCGGCGCTACCCCGAAATCCCGTCCACCACGCCTGCGCTTGGCCAACCATACCGCCGCTCCAACAAGCCCCACCACAGCAAGCGCTACAGCCGCCCCGATGCCACCCGCGGCAGCATTACTCAACCCACCAGACCCAGAGGCACCTTGCCCAGACACAGACGACTCACTCTCCGCATCAGCTGTAGCATTCGCCGCAACGCAAAACCCAGCCTCGCTCCCGCAAGCCACACACCAATCTGCTACAGTCGTAATGGCCCGGTCGCCCATCGCCGCCACAAAGTAGCTCCACGGCATGTCCATTGTATTGCTACCGAACAACGGATACGCCTCCAACTCCTTGTCCGACTCGGTGCCATTGCGGAAATGAAAGCGGACGTACAGATCCTCTTCGTCAAAGACCGCCGAGTTCTCGGTGAACAGCTCGAATGCCATACTCGACGCGTACGCAGGCAAACCCATGAAGTCAGGCGACGCGGACTGCAGGTCTGCGAGTCCGAAGAATGAAAGGAACGTGTCGTATGATCCGGCCATGAGACTGAACTTCGTCTTTCCCTTTCCCTGCACAACAGCTTGCAGCTGCCGCAGGATGCCACCCGCGAGCGCCTTCCCACCAATCGAGCGATCCGGCTGGGAGGCGTTGAAGTTGGAGTTCCATTCCCACTCGTCGGCATAGTAGCGCAGCTGGTCGAGGTTGTCCTCGCTGACTGAGAACGCCTCATAGTCAAACGGCGCGTTCACGATGGTGCGATTATGGATGCTGCGACGTTGATGAGGTCGAAGACGTCGTAGGCTTTGGCGTAGCTTACATTGGCGTCCGCCATGATGCTGCCGAGTTGAGGGATAAATTGGGCGTAGAAGTCGGCGGAAGAGGCTAGGGTGGCGGCATACTCGGCGGATTGCTTGTAGGATTTGGACGCGGCGTCGTAGTTGGGGCATTCGTCGTCGCCTTTCAGCCAGATCGTGTCTGGGGATGAGGCGTCTTCGCCGTGGATGAGGATGTATTGGTAGCCGGCAAGGGGTCCGGTGATGGACGAGCCGTTGTTGAGTTCCTCTGCTTCGTCGATGGGCGGGTAGAGTCCCTGTAGGAAGTTCGTTGCTGTTTGGTAGAGGACGTGCTGGTCAGGAGCGGAGGCCCAGATCTGTGAAGCGACTGCTTCACTGCGGGAGATACCCCGGATTGGGTGGCTGTGGCCGTGGGTCGTGTTGCTGTCGGTCAAGTAACGCTCGCGATAGAATTGGCCAGACTGGTAGACTTGTTGGGCGCCCAGCGCTGTCATTTCGTAACCTTTGTAGAACTTCGACGTGCGGTCGCCATGGCGTGTGAAGACCAGAACGGACTGGATAAAGTGAGCATCAACGGTGGCGGCGAGAGCTGCCAGAGCGGCAATCTTACTGACGACTTGCATGTTTGATGCTGTGAACAGACCGGCTGTGCTTGAAAGTGAGTTGAAGAGGGTATACTGTAGAAGGAGATTCCGAGACCCTTATCTTCCACGAACTGCTCCGAAGAGACGACCTCATTGCCCCACGTGCCGGCCAAAGCTATGCGAGACCCTTAGCAATCATTGCCAGTGCTAGCAGCGGTAGTCGGGAACCCGACAACCGTGCCCCTCTTCGCCGTTGCAGTAAAAAGACCTGCAGAGCTTTACTGCACAAAAGTCTTGGGCCTCGCCGTTGATTTGCTTGATTCGACTCCCGTTGTGTGCTGTAAGGGCGTTGATTGGGCAAGGAGAGGTACCAAGACATATACCAAGGAATGCCAAGGTATGATTCCAATGGGATCGAGGGAGATGTCCGCCGCTTGGAGACATGCCGTGGGTGGGCAGGTGGGGAGTGCGGTAGCGTTGGACCTCCGCGGCAAGCCGGGCAATTGCCTCGCAGGGCATGATGGTCGGGCATTAGGCCGGACGATTCTGGTCGCCTGTAATAAGCAGTGGTAACGTTAACATTCTCGACTGGTGGCAGAGCTTGCACACTGGTGAGTATTACACCACAGCAATGCTTTCCACCGCCCTTCAGTCCACAGCCGAGCGACAGAAAAGGATCCAAAGCCCAATGAGGACAACCGTGAAGACAATGACCACGTCCAACAGTCTCCCAATCCCAAACGCATCAGCGATGTAGCCCACAAGCAGCGGCGCAGTGGCGCCTCCACTCTGACCTAGCGCCGCAGCAGCAGAGACAGCCTGCACATGAAACTCCAGCGGCAGCTTCTGGCCCAGCAACACAACTCCGGATGGGAAGATTGGACCAAAGAAAGCTCCTATGAAAGCCAGAACGATGAAGAACGTTGTAGTGTTCTCGACACCCCGCAGAGTAGCTTGAGCAGCCAAGGATATGAGAATGTATCCCAGCACAGCAGACCGGATGCCAATATATTGCGTGATTGGCGACAGGGTGAAGCGGCCGATACACATTCCGCTCCAGAAGACCGAGGCAGCCCGTGCAGCGACTTCTCTCTCGACATGACGAACGTTGATCGTGTAAGTGACGATCCAGTCGCCGTAACAGGACTCCATGCTGCAGTAGGCGAACCAGTATAGAGCGCAGAGCCAGGGGAGCTTCGAGCGGAGCGGATTGTACTTGGGCTGGTCAGACTCGGTAGTTTCTGGCTTCGCTTTGTGCTCGACGTATCTCGTCGCGTTATCACGACGGAATGCGATTGCCAGAGCGAGCAACTCGAGAAGGTAGCACACGCCCTGGTCGCATATTAGCACAGTCTGCGGGATGGTCGGCAGAAGCCACACTTACCAGCAGTCGATAATAGCCATACCAGTGCCACTTCCGCGAGATACGAACAGCAAGCAATGGTCCGATCACGCAGCCGACGGACCAAGTCCCATGCATGGCGCCTTGGACCATGTTCGCGTATGGTACGCCGCTTCCCCAAGCCATCAATCCCGAATCTGTGAAGCCAGTTCCGAGGCCAAAGATAAAGCTGCCAAACAGGAAGACCGGGAATGGGGGAGCACAGATGAGGATAGCAGCGCTCAACGTCCTCAACGCCGGTCCCAGGACAGCTATGCCCCGTCGTCCGAACTTAACATGAAGCCGCTCGAGAAGTGCGACAGCAATGAAGTAGCCTATGATGGCACAGGGGAACAGGAATGCCGTAGGTCCGTTTTTGAGATGGTAGTAGCTTCAATGTCCGGGAGAAGGACGCCGACGGCCGATTGGGCGAGTCCGGTGATGAGGAAGCTCAGCACTGCAGTGGGGAGCTTGGTTGATAGCTGTGCTTCGGCCCAGGCGCTGGCCGTGTCTGGCGGTTCGACTGTGCAATCCGAGTTGACATCATTGATGTCTCCGTCTCGTGGATGTGTCGCTGCTGGCTGCAGCAGTGGTTGCCGCTCAGCGTCGTTCGCCATTGTGAAAGTATGGTAGATGTGCCACAAGCGAGTGATGCAGAGGATGGCGTGTCGCGTCGATGTCGCTCGTCTAAATTTGTTCGTCGCTGCACTGCGCGTGCTTCGGACGAGTCATAGCTTCCACCCTCCGAGGACTTGAGGTCGAGTAGCCGGCTACCACTCAAGTCTTTGCCTTATCATTGCCCGTAGAAGCAGAAGTTGACCTTGAACTCATCATGACCCCTTGCTGGCGAAGGCGGAAATCGGCCCGCTGCGATGCGATCATGTCCGAAACCAGAATCGAAGCCGGGTGACTGTGACCTCACTGCTACCCGCGAACTGTGTACATAGTGAAGACAGGGACGGAAGAAGCAGACTGCGTGGATGATTCGATTTTATCTATCCAGGAGCACTTCATGCTCATGCACCTTGCTGTACATTGTTCGCTCTGGAAAGCGCAGTAGCCCGTGACAATAGTCGCTGCCTGTCATTCCGAATCGCTCTGTTCCTTCCATCTAGGTTCCTTCCTTGCGCTGTCTTGCGGCAATACCCAAATTATCATTGGGAGGTCTCCGTCAGCTCATATCACTTCGTGACTTCGGCTATCGGCAACAAGCATCCGAAGTCTCGCCCTCACTTCACGTTCCTCACCACATCATCCACGGCCTTCGCGAAATATTCGACATTCCCCGTATTCAACCCAGCCATACTAATCCGTCCATTCTTGGTCAAATACACATGCCACTTACTCCGCAACTCCATGACCTGCTTCTCACTCAAACCGGTAAATGAGAACATGCCAATCTGACTCGTGATGTGCTCCCACTTGCCCGGCGTACCCAGCTTATCGAGATGACCCTTCAGCGCCTTCCGCATATCGATGATCCGACCGGACATGGTGCGTAGATCCTCTTCCCACTCCTTGAACAGTGTCTCATCGTTGAGGACGATACTCGCAATGCGCGCGCCGTAGATAGGTGGGTTTGAGATCTCTGAGCGCTGGAGGATGGCGAGTTGGGAGGCGACGCGCTTGACGATATCCTTCGCGTCCGAGACGGGCCCAGCGACGAAGTGGAACGCGCCGGCGCGCTGGCCGTAGAGACCGAAGTTCTTAGCGAAGGATTGCGCGATCACCATCTCGAAGCCCTCGGATAGGAAGTGGCGGATGGGGAAGTTGTCGGTCGAGAGCGAGCCTGAAGCGAAGCCCTGGTATGCGCAGTCGAAGAAGGGGAACAGTTTCTTCTCTTTCATGACCGTGCAGATCTGCTTCCACTGCTCTTCTGTGGGGTCGACACCAGTGGGGTTGTGAGCGCAGGCGTGGAGGAGGATGATGGAGCGTTCGGGGGCGGATTTGAGGGAGGAGAGCATGCCGTCGAAGTCGAGGCCTTTGGTGCTGGCGGACCAGTAGGGGTAGTCGACGGTGTTGATGCCGACATTGCTGAAGATCTGCTTGTGGTTGGCCCAGGTTGGGGTCGAGAGGTAGAGGTCAGGGAGGGGCTTGAGGAATTTGGCGAGAAAGAGTCCGCCTAGGTGGACTGCGCCGGTGCCGGACACGGTTTGGAGGGAGCAGACCTGATAGCCACTGTCAGTGGTGTGTACACGAGGAGTTAGGACGGGAAGGGTAGATGTGAAGGAGGACAACATACTCGACCTTCTTTGATAGCAGGCGACTCAGGACCCAGGATCAACTTCTGCGCGCCAGTCGTGAACTCTGCAAGGCCGGCGATGGGCAGGTACTCGTTATTGATCTCGCCGCTCTCGAGTTGTGAGTTGTAGACCTCGTTAGCCTGCGAAGATGCGTGTGTCAGTCAATGATTCTTTATTGGACGTGCTAGCATACCTTCTTGACTACAGGTAGGAGCCATGGCTTCGCATCATTGTCGCGGTATGCACCAATACCCAGGTCGACCTTCTTGTCCGACTCGTCCTTGCGGTAGGCAGCCATGAGGCCGAACAGAGGATCTTCGGGGGCTTGTGAGACTTTACTCTCCTCGAAGAGAGTTGGCGGGGGTTGTGTTGCAGCCATGTTGGCTTGCGTTGAAGTGTGTCTTTTGATTTGTGAAAGACGCGACGCTGCGTTAGATGGCGACGTTATGGAAGAGGTAGAAAACGTAGAAGAGGAGGTCGCCGGGGAATTTTTTGGCGGTGAGGTTTTGTTTGACATCTCAAAATGTTTCAGAAATGAGGCCAGACTGCAATGAATGATGCACTTCACTTCACACCTATTTCTGCCCCGCTACTCCAACTGCGACGGGCGTTTTCGAGCTCTGGAAGGGTCTTCTGGAGCAGTACGGGCTTGGGGAAGATCGGGGAGAGGGCCGCGCAGGGCTTTTTGTACTTTCCCATCCAACCGCGTTATGCCCGCAAGATCTTCGATGACGAGAACGAGAACACATGCCTCGGCAGGACGCGAGCAAACCAAATATTGCTCATGACCACATGCGTCCATCTCTGTGTATATTACATCTACTTGTACACGTATCTCGTGTTCGGTGTCGACCTTGATGAGCCAGCATCGGCGTCTTGCTGGCAAACAGGTTCTGATAATTCGAGGTTACACCAGTCAGCGTCGGCTGTCCATTCGACCGCCCAGTCAGCGGTGCAAGCTGTAGCGGCTACATGCAACTGCCATGGCTCTGTACACGCCTGGTCTTAGCCATGGAAACCTGGTGCCGAGCCCTCGCTGTCGCCGACACCCTCAGCCCATGCCGACCTCATCCATCAGAAAATGAGATCCCACACCACTAAGAACGAGCACAACCCAACACTCACCCAAAACACTCCCCTCGCGGTACTCCCCCTCTCACTCGCCCTCTTCAACTCTCTATTCCCCTTCGTCAGATTCTCCCCCGTGTCCTCTGCATCCATCACCAGTCCACTTATCTGTTCGTGCTGCACCGCAATATTACCCGCGAGCGTCTCCTGTAATTGCGAAATCTCGACGAGGGAGGCTTCGACCTTGTTGACTTGGGCGAGGCGGTCGTTTTGGAGGGTGAGGGTCATGCTCTCGTTCTCTTGTTCGAAGAGCTGGAGTTGAGCGGGTGTGAGGTCTTGGTGGGCGTAGTCGCTGGAGGAGGTTTCGAGAGCGGGATTGTAGGTGTCGCGGGCGCGGAGGTCGGCGTCGGCGTATTCGTTAGCGGCGCTGCTGATGCCGTTGTTGTATCTGGTAGTCACGACTCTGTCTGATATGCTTGTGCTCGGTTGCCGATTTGCGTAGGACTTGTTGCGAACGTCGCTGAGTTTGGACATCTGCTTCTCTCGTTCTCGTTCCGCGCGGGTGACGAGCATCATCTGTTGTCTGCGGAGGGCGGCGTTTTTCTGGTAGTCCAAATCTTTAGTAGTGCTCTTCCCAGCAATGACGAAGCAGGGTCAGAATGGACACCGTGAAGAACATAACTCACCTTCATCATCAGATATCTCACCACCTCATCCCTAAATATCTTCAACGTCCTCTCCCTTCCCTCCTCATCGATCTGCTGTGCCGACTTGCCCGCATCCTTGTCCTCACCCGCGGCCCACCGAAAGAGCAGGCTTTTCCGACTACCGTATTTCCTTGTCAGCACCTTCGTCACCGCATCGTGCCGTAGATCGGCCACGCCTTTCAAATTGGATATCGAGGATTGCAGATCTCGTAATAGTCTCGCTGTCTCTTTGTTGATATCCTCTCGTTGTGCATCGGTCAAGTGCGTTGGCGCCTCTGGGAGGCCATTCCGCGCCGATTGTGCTGGCTGTTGCTGGTGGTGCCGTCGAGGCGGCGGCGCGTTCGAGAGGTACGGCTGGCGTATACTCTGCAGATATCTCAGGAGCTCGTTGAGCGATTGGTTGATCTGATTCGCTTCTTTGAGGAACGCGTCGAGCGTCTGACTTAGTCTGGCAGTCGAGGAGGAGGCGATTGGGATGGGCGGTGCGTGGGACTGGATCAGGATTGCGGAGAGGGTTGGTGTGATGTCCATGGCGAGCGGAGGTTCCAGCGGAGGTCCCAGGCAGAGGTCCCCAGCGGAGGTCCCAGGCGGAGGTCCCAGGCGGAGAGCCCTCGCAGAGGAACTCGAACTCGCGCTCGCTCTGCGCGATCAGCTGGAGATTTCGATTGCCTTGTTCAGATCGAGACCGTTTCCTTGTGGTTTGATGTGATTTGTAGCGGTTACAAAGGTAAAGTAAGTCGTTGGTGTCGTGTCCTGATCAGATGCGCCAGCAACGGTTTTGGAGCAACAATTCGAGTTGGAGAAAATCGAGGCAGTCGCTGTCATCCACCGCATAGAGCAGACCAACTCACCATGTGATCCTTCCTGTAGACACAGGCACGCAAAAGTGGTTAGAGGGCAGCGGGCCGGCAGGTGTAGTTTTTAGAAAGCCACCGCAGACAGTAAAATCAATCTTCAGTCCGGATCTGGTAATATATTGCTACAATCTACGGCCTTCGATACTGTTACAGATTCATCCATCATATCTTCGTTCTGTTGGACGCATCATCTGCGTTTTCGGTCGCTCAAGCGCCCTTCATCTCGACGCCTCCCTCTCCCATCCACCACCTTCATCAACATCCCACTTCCAACTCCTCGTGATACCAATACCCAGCACAGTCACGACCACCGCCGCCATATACCAGCCCTCGAACCACCGTTGCGTCCAAGCCGGCTCTAGCAGCCCTGCCCCGAGAGCACTGTTGATGACGCTCCCCACCTTCTCCGGCATCATCCCCCGCAGCATCAGTGCCGACGAGATCACGTACATTCCACTGATTTGACTGATGAGCAGCGCGAAATTCGTCCTCGTTGCCTGGAGAACGCCATGCGGCATGATGCGGGCAAAGAGGTAGAATGTCTGCGTGACAGCGTTGAAACTCGCGAAGAGCATGACTCCAGACAGCAGAAAGGAGATCTGATGCGCCCAACTCGCTTGGTCAATCGAAGGGTAGACGTGTCGCGCGAAGAGCGCAATGCCGTATGTGACTGGGTCCGTGTCGCTCTTGTTCGAGTGCGTGCCAAATGCGACGCGCCGAAAGATGTTGATGGTGGTCGCAATGATGCGGTAGATACAGTAGCAGGAGAATGCCACTCCGAATGCAAGCTGGGCTCGACCAAATGTTGTCTTCTCTCTCATCTGGTCTGCCTTTCGTCCTCTTAGCACACTCAAGCTCGACTCAAGGCTCGCAGCCATGGTCTCCAGACCCGAGATCTCCATTTCAAGTGTCTGCTTCTCTTGTGAATCCGTGTTCTTTCCCAACGGCAGTATCGAGCCCGCCGCACGACTCCAAAATGAAGCATTCGTGCTAGTCGCCGAAGCCGGGTCTGTCATCCGGCGCTGGATCATATTCAGTCGTGCTTTCTTCTCGTCAACCATTTCCATCGTCGCATCGTAGCCCGTCTCCTTTCTCTTGATATCCCCGTCCGCTACCAGCTTTGCTTTGGGACCGAAGTTCTGCCAGATGGCACTGACGGAAGCAAAGCCGGAGAGCAATGCCATGAGTGTAACACCTGTGATGCCTAGTCTGTCCAGACAAGCCTGGAACAGATTCAAACCCTTCCGCTTCACCTCGTCCGAGGGAGTAGCTGCGTCAGGCAACAGTGCGCCCAATGCCCAGAACAGACACAAGAACGCAGCATAACCAACAGCCTCGACTACCCATGCTACTCTCTTCTTCCTATTGCTTGCATCTTTGATGCGCTGTCCATTGCTCGTCACCACCGTGTGTATGCCCAATACCGGTATTGCGATCACCAGTAACCCCAGCAGAGATGCGACCGTGACCTGCAATGCAACGCTACGAGCAGTCGGGTTGAATGAGTTGGAGATCTCGCACAGCAGTAGCTCTGTGAGCACGGCCGATAGCGCGATCGTGGAGGCGAAGGTGAGGGCAGCAAACCGCCGGATGAGGAATTGCGTTGGTGGTTCGCTGTATGTGGAGGGTGTTGGGAGCGTTGGTGGCAAACCTTTCGAGGACTGCTGGGTGCTCGATGTCGGGGCCGCCGGTGACAAGAGTGGATGTACCTTTCGATAGGCGATGAATGTGACGAGACCAAACGTAGTTATGAAAGGAACGGTTGAGAAGGCCGCCTTAGGACCGAAGTGGGAATGCATCGGCGAGCAGTCGTCACAGTCATCGGAAGAGATGAGAGACGTCATGGTGTCGTGAGTGGATGATGATGCGAGCGATGGTTATCGCGGCAGCATGGTGGAAGGTCTGGCGCTTTCGACGACCGGCGACGAGCAGAGGCAGGAAGAGGAACGTAGAGATTCTCGAGAATGGCAGGAACTCGGGGTTGAAGCGAGAAACATGTGAGGGGCGTAGGGGTCTTGAAGCCGAGAACACGTAACTTACACCAGCTCCGCCTCTCACAACCCCTTGTTACAATTCCATCGACATCTTACATCCTATGCAGGTACGCGCCTGTCACGGGTCATAAGTTCGAGCTCTAACTAGGTATACTCACACAATACAATCGCATCAACATCATTAGAGGAAACTTGACATGTGTGATGCTCAACCCCTCCAGCGCTCGTGTTAAGTGGTCCAGGAAGACGCTCTTTCCCAATCTGCGCATCCTCGCGCGCAGTCTACAACCTCGTCCCTGACCCAGCGCCTTCCACTACTCACGTACTACACGGGACCCGCCCCCGCCTACCTAGGTACCTTCCACTGTTTGCCTGCGGCGCTGCTTCCGGCCTCACGGCCTCAGCATACAGCTCGCTGCGCTCGCGGGAGCCACCACCTCCCCCACCCACCCATGCAGGATGGAGGCCGAGAACACGTACATCAACTCCGTCTCTCACAAACCCCTTGTTACAATTCGTATCACATCACACATTTCTCATGCAGGTCCCCATCTGTCAGAACGCGGGTTAGCAGCACAGCTCGAGCACAAATTCAACGAGTACCTCAGCGAGCAAGGTAAGTCATGCAAGAAGCGGTCTCATTCACTGTTGAAGACTGTCTGGGTATCCCATCAGACTCATGCCCATGACTCCGTTGCTTCGTGGCCAGGAGCTCATCATAATGCTCAATCGTATACTGTAAGTCCCATCGTAAGAGTTATCAGCTGCTCACTTTGTGCATGCCAGAACGTACGAACCCGTCAGGCCGCTCGATGCAATTTCCCTTCCGGCCATGTTATGCATTGCAACACCTCAACGACACCGCTGGTTCTCTCCATAATCTCGTGGTGGCTGACGCTTCGCTCGTGCTTCAATCATCGTGACCCCCTCGCGGGACTCCTCCCCAGACTCGGATCCCTATTCCTACTCCTACTCCTGCTCCGATTCCTCGGCGCCGGCTTGTCCCTCAGGATATCCGCCAGCCAAGGCGTCGTCTCTCGCATACTCGGTCGGCGATGCTCAACGATCTTCGCAGGTCCAACATTCAAGAACCCATCATCCTCTGCTTCTTCCTCCTCGCCTGCCGACGACATAAACGCATCACTCCCGCTCCGCTCCGTCTTGCCCCCCGGCGCCGCGACCGACTCCTTCGTGGCTTGTCTTCGTCCCAGTCTTCTGCCAGCATTGCTATACTCGGCTCTGCATCGCCAGGTCTGCTCGAGGAGCTTCTTCGGTCGTCAGGTAGCCAATCGGCAATGCGAATCTGCTGGTCGCTGGGTCTTCTTCATCAGACGCAACATCGGACGGGTTGGATGTAACGCGCTGCAGAGGCCCGCCATAATTGTAGTTCTTCAGGATGCCGCCTTTCCTCCTTCCTTGTGAAATAGCTTTGGCAACAGCTTCGGCTTCTTGGTCGGTCGCAGCTGTGGGTGGTGACTCAACAATGCTGTTGTCTCGTAGGTGACGCCCGCCCGTTTGGGCTGCTTGCTGGGTCAACGTGGTATACAGACTGCGGCCAGATTCTTGCTGTCGTTTCATTTTCTTCTTCATTCTCTTAGACGAAGGTCGCACGACGATGACGGGCACAGGCGAGTGTTGTAGGCAGTACTTCGAGACGGATCCTGGCATCAGGCCTTGCATACCGCCGAGATTGCGTCCTCGTGTTCCGACGACGAGTGCAGAGGCTCGTACAGACCGATCTATAAATGTCAGTCACTGGCCAGAAGGGCTAATGCTCCAACTTACCATGCGCTGGAAAACCTCTTGTACTCTGCCGACGGCAAGCTCCATGATCATGCTGATGGCCTTGTCTTCTGAGCTATTCTTCTTTTTGACACTGTCAAGCAGTTTCTCTGCCTCGCGTCGATATTTTGCCAGGATTGCTGGTTTGTCCTCCTTCTCGATCACGCGCAGACACACGATCTCGTCTCCGTCGTCTACCAGCTCGTCCATCATCCACTCCAGTGCATACTCTGAGTAGTCCTTTGCATCTGTGCCACACAAGAATGTCCGACTCCGTGCACTACTGGCATAGTCTCGGTGTTTGTAAATGAGGGTGAAGCTTTCGTCCGTTGCTTCCTTGTTGTCGAATGTGTCGAACGAAACGCCTCGACTGTAGTGCGACGGTGGCGGAGGCGACGACATTCGCTTCGACTCTCGCGAGGGCACCTTGGGAGGTGGGTTGATTATGCTCTCACGTCGTATCGTCTCCTCAGCGCCGGCTGTATGGAATGCGACGGACGATTTGCGGCGGCCACAAAGTTCCAAGTTAGGCCGGGTAATGACTGGGGATTGAGCCTGACCAGCACCATCCCACGCCTGCCCGAATTCGAGCTCCTGTGCTTCGATGCTCTGAGAGGACTTGTCGGTTGACGGTGTGGGATGTGTAGGAGTGATTGCTGTGGCAGCCATTTCAACGGGCCTAGGTTCAGCTTTTAGGGCCTTTCCAGCTGTGCTGTGATGACAGGATCACCAAATGCGGGGCACGCGTCGGTGGGTTAGACTTCACGAGCGGGCAGTTCCCTCTTGGTACAGTAGAATTAAGAAGAGTATCTTTCTCTGCGATTCCCTCGATTGGGGCTGTGCAAAAGTCGCGTGCTGAGTGAGTTCGGCTGAAGGTCCTGACACGTGCTTCCCTGGGCGCTGTCCTCGTTGATGTCGGGAGTGGTGTTGTGTGCTGCGATACGCAGTGGTGTGATTCCGGCGGTATTTCACACGCTCAGCTCAGCCGGCGTGAAGTTGCAGCAAGTCGGATGACTTGAGAGGCATGACAGCGAAGATGGCAAGAGCAACTCTCGGATCTCTTGGGCGAAGATAATGCTCTTTCGGCACGACGGTCTTGTCTTCTGTTAGGCTGCTTGGCTTTAAGCCATCACCTGAGGCTCGAGAATTCTTGTTGGATGTCAAGCTTCGGAAACGATGTCGCGGGAAGACTAGGCGGGGTTGATTACCACAGCGCCCAGACTTTTAGCAGTCGCCATGCCTAGACCGGCCCCGCCTTCCTCGTCGCCTGGCTTCAAATGTTCACCGCGCTCTGGTGCTGATGCCGTCTCAGCTGATGAGCAACAATGCTTGAAACCGGAGCCACGAGTCACGTTTTGCATTCGCCTTGTTGGCCGACGCAAGTCATCGGGAGCTGAGGCTGGGGAACGAGCTCGAGCTCGCTCTTTCTGAAATGATGAGGACTCGAGCCATCAGCATTGCACCGGTCTGCCTGAGGTACATACATGGGCGCATGAGGTTCAAAATCTGCGCCCAGCGATGGTTTCGAAGTGGATGCTGGCGCGTTGATACTCGTGCGAGACACCTCGCATTGCCAACTTGTGGTTCGCATTGCCAGACTACGCGTCGAACACGTGTAGGACATGGTAAATGCGTGCTGATACTTGCCATGATATTGATGCGCGGCACGTTTCGTATCTTTTTTACTGCGGCAAGACGGAGTAGGTAACAAGAGGGGAGCGCTGGGCATTTCATCGTCCCTTCATTCTCATCTCAACTTTCAATTCGGTTTCTACTGATATCCGTACATAACATCTTACACTGCTACTACACGGTTCACACTGCACTGCTACGCGTCGAACACATATAGAACATGGATGAGATGGCGATGGGCAGGCTCGAGCAATCTTTGCATCGAACAGAACAGATTTCGCTACCCTTCATGATCTGCTCGTGGGCACACGGCTGCTCTCGCTCGCCTCTTCCTAAGGGAGCGCCTGCGGCGCGACCAGGAAATTGCTCGCTGCGCTCGCCTGAGGTGGTGGTGAGTCGGTGGCCACCTCCTCCCCACCACCTCCCCCGCCCACCGTCCCGAACTGATTACATTATTTATACTCGACGTCGAGTTTTCTGGTATCAATAAGTACATTCACATGCCCTTCCCTTTGTGCAGCAACCACCATCCTTCACCCACAGCACTGCCCTGGATACTCATACCGATAACAGAACGGCCCAGCAGTCGTGCTAATCAACTCCCCAATCGTAATCGGATCCTCCTTGAAGTACCCAAAGTCCGGCACGACACTCTCGAGCGTGACATTGGCACTCGGAGGAATATTGACCGCAGTCATGGTGCCATACAGCTGATCCGCAATCTCGGGATGGAGGTCTTGCCACTTGGAATAGATGACATCCAAGAACGTGTGCGCGGGATACCAGATCGGATCTTGTGGTGAGACGAAGATCGAGCTAAAGGGAGGGCCGATTGAGAAGTGAGCAGCGGAGTGCAGGCCAAGGCTGCGCCGCCGAAGACGCCGTTGAGGAGGACGCTGAAGGTCGCTTGGTCTGGGGCTGCGAGTGCCTGCTCGTATGCCGTTTGGTTGAGGTACAGTGTTGAGACCGCGTCGTTGAGGTCGCGAGTGAGGCAGGACTCGTTCTTGACGAATGTTGTGGGTGGCAGAGGCGCTCCTTGCGATAGCAGATTGCTGGGAATCACTTGCATGGTGTAGTTCATGCCCGCGAATGGACCTGTCGTGACACATCCGCCTCCTGAGCCGCGAGGCAGCGAGAAGTTTGGTCCGAGCGCATAAACCGGCGGCAGCGGGTTGGGGAGACCATTTCCTGACATCGAGTACTCAGAGCCGTCGAAAATGGGCGCAGACTCGAGCTTGCCGGCAGTGCCAGGCCAGTTCCAGTACGGCATTGTCCCGTTCCAACCACAGGTCTCCTGCAAGTCCTTCTCAAAGAGCCACACGAACATGCGGTGCCACGTCAGGAAGTATCCGTCAAGATGCACGCGGCTGGTGAGATTGGTGTGCACGACCGCGTAGTCGAAGAAGCGGTTGATGGCAGCGGAGTATTTCTGTTGGTCGAGCCCTGACGGCTGGTCGCGCAAGCAGTTGATTGCATCGGTGAAGGCTTTCCGCTCGTGCGTTGGCAGCTTGTCGAAGTCGCGGCGGATCTTCACGTTGTGTGGATTGCATTCGCGGCTCCAATCATTCCAATCGCCCCATGGTGTAGTCTTAGGATTCGGTGCAGCAAACGCTGACAGGGCAAGCGAGGCCCACACGAAAACGGAACGCATCTTGAAGTGCAGCGAGTGTCACGAGCGGAGGATTTGGGAGAGACGGAAATGCCAGCGGATCGGGAACGACTGGTTTTATTTGCATGGCTGGAAAAATGTCTTGTGTACCTTCTCGATGATCCCATCAATACTGACCAGAGCTCAAGCGAGGCAGGCATGGCTGGCTGGGGAAAACCTTGCATTGCCTTTGGTCTGTACCTCCGTAGTCTGCAGTTGCGAATGGACGTGATGGAGTGTCCAGTCCAAGGCACACCAGTCAGATGTGAGGAGCAAGAAAGCATATGCAGTAATTGAGAGACACTGCTGCCTCTTCTGGCATGGATCAACAGGTCCTTCTAGCTTGAGAAATCGTTATAAGCACAGCTCATCGCCTTGTTTGCAGTGGTACTCCGCGACCAAACGATGGATTATGTGCAGGCATGCGAGGGACGTTTCCAAACATAGGTTGAGGTGACGTCCATGACTTGGAGATGGTGGCTTTTCGTACCGTCAAGAAATGGATCTGGAACTCCGCGACTAGGATCGACAGACTCCAGTGGCGGGGGTATAATCGTCATCCGATTGATCGTGCTTGAAGAACTGAGCGATGATTTGCGATTGCCTTATAAGCTCCGGATGCAAGTCCCCTGTACACAGTAGGGTTCGGTACACCTAAAGGATATTTGGGACTGATATTTGCATCCAGGCCCTCCATGATTTACTTGGCAAGCGTGGCCGCATCGAAGCAGCCACGGGAAAACGGCTTCAGCATGGGAATTACTCAACGGTTCGGCGTTCGCATAGCTCGTGGCATGCACGTTGATCTCGGGCCAGGACTGCAGGACCTGACAGACCACCAATGCAAACACCCTATGCGTTGTCGTATACAAGATCTGTCGCCTGATGCAGGGCGGAAATTGCTGCTGGCCCCCAGATTTTCGGTCTTCAGGCCCCGCTCATTTCCGCACTGCCACCCCAAGCCGCGGTGGTTTACTGCCGTGGCTGTAAGCTTGCTGCTCAGGCGCTGAATTTTGTTTCCTTGTATGGGTACGAGACTGCATTGCCCTTCCGCAGCCAGAGCTTGGTTTTCTTTTTGGTCGCCATATGTTCCACGAACACTTCGCGACAGTGTGAAGCCTTGAAGTCGCGGATGAAACGGGGATCCCATAACTCGCTTGCAATGCCCAGGTCTTTGCAGCACCGCATCAAGGCGTTGGACTTGCAGCCCTCCGATGCTGTTGGAATGCCGTCTCTGCTGAAATAGTCTTGCTCGCCACGTGCGATGGACACGAGTCTGGGCCTTGTCAGTGATATTCTGCTGTAGAGAATTTGCTATTCCTTACCTTCCGAGGACCAAAAGCGCATACTCTCTGGTGACGGCCTTCTCGGTGACGATTGTCTCTCCTCGTGGTGCCAAACCCCATGCACCTGGACCAAACGCTCTGTTCAATATGCGCCGATACTTGATCTCGGGCAAGTATATGATGCCATCAGGCTTGATCTCGACGTCTTCCTTGTTGATTGGTGCCATCAGTACGTCTGCAGCGTCCTTAGAGAACGGTTGTACCGACAGACCGCTGAAGGAAGAGGACCAGTCTATTCCGCTCGGATCATCTTCTTGCAGTTTGATAGGCTCGTCGCCGAGCTCAGCCAGTGGCCCTTTAGGCTTACTTGGAGGAGGAGGAGTCGTCTTCGGTGCGCTTTGAGGTGTGGTCGCAGATGCCGAAGAAGCGACTGCTGCTTGCCGAGGTGATGTTCGTGTGAACACTGTTCGTGAACTACACGTATGTCGTGGTCTTGATCTCGTGCAATGCGATGTGAATGAGCTTGGTCGGGAGAGGAGGCGCGCGGGGCGCAAGGAGGCTGACATGGCTGCGAGAATACCGTGGTATGCGGGCGATACTGTTCCACGGCACACAATCAATTACGACGCTGAGCAGGAAGTATTGATTGAGTTGAGGGTCTATGAAGTACAAGTCGCGTTCCTCTGCGCAGGCGGCGAATCCGAAAATCGCGACGGATTTCACCAAATCCCGTGACGTCTTCTCCTGAGACCGGCTGACAAGCTTGCATCTGCATCAACTGAAGCGCCTACATCAGTTGTATGAGGCATTCGGGACTCGTTACTACGATTCTTTGCTTTGAGTACGTGCCTCATTGCCATTGCGCTTCCAGCATTGCCGGAACAACTCCATCTGGGGGTGCACGTCAGCTTCACGATCCTGGAGGCTTCCGCCGAGGCATTTATATTTCTGCAGTGTTGGGAAAGCAACGTCGACCAACATCCAACATCCAAAGCCCACTTACCTCGTTGCGACATGCTCGCCAGTCTTTCTTATCGTAGTAGCAGTCATTCATCTTTAGTTGTTCCTCTTGAGAGACCATAGTCAGCTTTGCATCTGTATTCCTGGAGACGGCATTACCTGCACATCCAGTGCTGAATATCCGCTTGTCCCTGCTCATCGTCAGCATCACCTGAAGGACAGCTCGATTTGCCGAGGCACTAACCAGTCGTCGAGCTCCTCATCCTCTTCTTCCTTGGCCGTAGCGGCAGCGTTCGACGTTGACTTGTCCATCGCCACTCGATAGTAGAAGGAAGAGAAGAAATTGCTGCTCAATGATTCCTCGGCACGTCAATGACCTGATCCAAAAAGTCAGTCCAACGCCATGTCAACGAAACGAATGAACATCTTGGTCTACTCCGGTGCGCTCACATACGAACAATGGCGTCGTAATGAAAATCTAATGATTGCTTCAGGTAATGGCAGTACCGTCGAGTCTGTTCGGCATTGCCTCTACACGCTTCGGCGGCTAGTATCTCCCAACTATGCCGTCATCCCAGTCACTGGCGACATGATCATCAAAGAGCCCTGGACTGCTAGCTGTGCTGCACTTGTCTTTCCCGGAGGCGCTGATCAAGGCTACTGTCGAACTCTGAACGGTACGGGTAACAGACGAATACGACAGTATGTTGAGAACGGTGGTCTCTACATTGGCTTCTGCGCCGGCGGCTACTATGGCAGCAGCAGATGTGAGTTCGAGGTAGGAAACAAGCCACTCGAGGTCATCGGCGATCGAGAGCTACGGTTCTTTCCTGGAACTGCGCGAGGATGTGCCTTTCCGGGCTTCGTCTACCACAGCGAAACGGGCGCTCGATCTGTGCTGTTGAAGACGGACAAGTCGGTATTGCCCGCAGGATCGGTGCCGAATGTGTTCAAGTCGTACTACAACGGAGGTGGTGTGTTCGTCGATGCTGCGAAGTACAAGGACCAAGGTGTAGAAGTTCTCGCAAGCTACACAGATCCGTTGTCGGTCGATGCCGGAGAAGGATCCGCCGCTATTGTCTACTGCAAAGTTGGGAAGGGAGCAGCATTACTCACAGGTCCTCATCCAGAGTTCGTCTACCTTGGCAAAGCAGCAGATGACTGGCAGCTGACGAAGCCCAGATTCGCTCCCGCCAACATGGAAGAAAAGCCGTCAGTGCCTGGGTTCTCAGATGTCATCAAAGACTTAGCGGCAGACGAGAAGCAGAGGATCGATTTCCTGAAGGCTGTCCTGACCAAATTGGGCTTGAATGTAAGCGAAGAGCAGAATGTGCCTTCCCTATCGCGACTACATCTCTCCTCAACACAGCCTTCCAATATCAGTCGAGTGCTCGAGTCATTGGCGGAGCACATCACAAGAGACGTCAATGGCGAAGAGCTGATCAAAGATGAAAACGACACATTTCATATTGTCAAGCCTTCGGTCTGGAAAATGGCCGATCTTGCCCAAGCACTCCCTACAGAAGGAGAACCGGCTGACCAGCTTGATGGTAGCAACGAGACGATAGTCGACTATAATCTCATCATTAAGCAACTACTTCTTCACGAAGACGACATACCGGATGCGAAGAGCACACCTTACTTTAATCACCACGCCTTCTTTGCCAACCTGAAGCAGTATCAGTCCCAGACGCGAACATCCGAGTTCGGAACACGTCTTCTTTACGGAGAGGTGGTCACGTCGACCAACACAATGCTCGAGAAGAACACGCGCATACTGCGCAACTTGCCCCATGGCTTTACCGCAACAGCCACGTCACAAGTCGCCGGTCGTGGGCGTGGGTCAAATGTTTGGGTCAGTCCAGCCGGACAATTAATGTTCAGCACAGTCATCCGGCACCCGATGGCGAGGATGCAGGCTGCCCCAGTGGTGTTTGTTCAGTACCTCGCAGCAATGGCCATTGTTCAGGGCATCAAGTCGTATGAAGGCAACCAGTATCGCGACATGCCCGTGAAACTCAAGTGGCCGAACGACATATATGCCCTCGAGCCAGGCAAATCGGACACATTGGCGAAAGAGAACTATGTTAAGATAGGCGGCATTCTGGTCAACTCGCATTACAACACGAAGGAGTATATCGCCGTTTGCGGATGCGGCATCAACACAGCCAATGCAGCACCGACGACTTCACTCAACCAGTTGATTCCACACTTGAGAGTGAAGGCTTACCGCCATTCACAGTTGAGAAATTGCTATCACGGATACTGACCTGTTTCGAGGAGCTGTACGCCACGTTCCTCATCACCGGCTTCGATGAAGACATGGAGCAGCTCTACTATCGCGACTGGCTGCACATGGATCAGATTGTGACACTCGAAGCTGAGTCTGGTCAACGGGCTCAGATCAGAGGTGTGACTCGGGACTATGGATTATTGATAGCGGAAGAGCTTGGCTGGCAGGATCGTCCAACGGGGAAGCGCTTCGAGCTCCAGAGCGATTCTAATAGCTTTGACTTCTTCAAAGGGCTGGTGAAGAGGAAGACCTAAGTACATCGTGCTTTACCTGGGTATAGATCAATGGCCTCAGACAGGCCCTTATTGCCTTCACTGCTTCACACTCACCGGTCGTGCCTCGCTACTAGCGTGTTCTAGGCATCTCGCTCGGCATGCTCGGCTTTCGTCTTTGCGTGCGTCTCCCCGCAATCATGCTGAATCATGGCTCACCAACCACCAATCGCATTCTTATCCGCCACCCCTCGGCCTCGATATCCCTCCTCCGTGAGAGGACCGCTGGGCGATAGAGGGCATGCACACGCAAGCCTGCATGCACCATCGCTTCTTTCCGCCGTCCAGCACGATCAGCTCCGCCTCCTTCGCTAAGGCACTTCACGAACGCATCGCCCATCAATGAACTCCGTCAGCAGCTCATACCCGAAACACACCCCGTTCCAGATCGCACATACTGTTCGTACTCACAAAACCTCAAGATCCCGCTCGTCGAAAACGTCCTCGGCCTCACGAGATAGTGCCTTCGAAGTCACCAGCGCTTGCCAAAGCCCAAGCGACGAGCAATCGATCTTAGATAACATGAACACGATCTAAGAGTTGAGAAAAAGCCTACAACGACACCGGCGCAGGTGACGCAGCCGGCCGCATAATGTCACCCCCCACACGATGCCAGAGCCTGACAGCGGCGTTGACATGGCTAGCACTCTCCGCGTCTGCTGTTGCACAACAAATCTCGCCGTCAAACAACTCTGCCGACCTCTTTCCTGCCTCCGATGCGCCCAGATACACCCTCAATAGCACACTCTGGGCAAACGTATCGGTCGAGCTCGCCGCTCTCGGACCATACAATGCTGTCAGTCACCGTAGCTTCGTATCGACAGACGTCAACGGCCACCTCATCCCCATCAACGCCGCCAACGCCAACAGCGACTTCAAGTCCCAGCTCCCAAACTTCTTCTACATTTCCTGCGATCCCGAAGATTACAATGGTGGGAACATACCGGCTGATGAGGTCTTTCGGATCGCGATCAACAACAATGAGGCGTATCTGATCGTCCTGTACTCCAGGACATCGAATCATTGTCTAGCGACAAACCTCGAACAACTGCCCGAAATCTTCTCTGTCATGACGACCACTTCCTCAAGAGTTGCAGACCAACTCGCATCTCTCGACCTCACGTCTCCGTTGGACGGACCAACAGCCACGCTGCTGCCAGACATGAGCTCGTTCAGCAATCAAACCGGCAATCAGCCATGGAGTGGAGGAAACACCAGCACAGCATGGACAAACAGATCACCAACCACTGCCGTAGCTATGATCATCCTGTACTCCATCACAGGCGTCATCACAGCGCTGTTCATCACCATAATCGTGACCGGCGCCATCCGCGCACATCGCCATCCGGAAAGATACGGCCCGCGAAATGTCATGGGACGAGGCAGACAGAGTCGTGCAAAGGGGATAGCGAGGGCGATGTTGGACACTATCCCAATTGTCAAGTTTGGCGATCGCAACGATGGTTCCGGAGGGGCTGGAGCTGCGGCTGTACAGAAAGCGCCGTCGGTCTCTGGGACGAGTCATGGAGATGCGAATCGCGATATTGAGATGACGGGCGGCATGACCCGTGAATCAGGCACAGATGGCGACAGTCCTGTGGCGGGCAAGGAAGTCACAGCGAAGGGCGCGGCAGCCGACACAACAACCACAGAGATCGTGCCCACGCCTATTGACGAAGAACCAAAGACCCTCGCCGCAACACCGCCACAAACCAACTCCAGCTCCGCAGCCCCCGCAACCGGCGCCACCACCTCCGAAGCCGCCACCACAAGCCCCAGCGCCTCCACGACCGATACAACATCGCCAAACACAGAACCACCACCAACCACAACCAACACCGCAGCCACAACCTCACCAACAACCTGCTCCAGCTGCACCGACGACTTCGAGCTAGGCGCCGACGTCCGCGTCCTGCCCTGCAACCACCACTTCCACCCGGAATGCGTCGACCCTTGGCTCCTCAACGTCTCCGGTACCTGCCCGCTATGCCGCATCGACTTGCGCCCTCCGACCTCAGACGATCCCGATTTGAACGAAGAAGCGCTGGGTGGCTCAGATGACGCCCGCAGATCAGGCTCAATACAAAATCCCGAAGCCGCGCTCTTCAGAGTCCGCCCAGCAGGGCGATACCACGGTCTAGGCGGACTAGGCGGGATCGGTCAGCCGGGGATGGTGGTATACGACGCGCGACCACCTGTGACAGCCGGCTTCAGAGCTGGAGAGGACTTCATCATGGCTAGCTCGTTACGCAGTGGGCGGTCCAGGGGCACGAGAAGGCGGAGCTCTGCTGCTGGCGTTCCCGCAGAGTCCAATCAAGGCAACGGTGCACCCGCGTCAGGAACAGCAACATCAACGGGCGCATTCGCAAGCCTGCGCCAAGCCCTCGCATCGTCAAACCAGCAGGAAAGGATAGCGGCATTGAGAGACTTTGCTGCTGTTTCGCGGCGCGAGGCACGGCAGGGCGCGGCTAGCAGCAGCAGTAACACGACTGCTGGGGGCAACTCCAGTGCTTCCACGGTTGCGATTCGAGCGGAAGAGCATCAGCTCAGCATCGCCCAACGCCTGCGCGAAAGGCTTAGGGTCAGGACTGAGCGACGAGGCTCTAGCTCCCTTGCGAGCACGATCATAGGTGGCCCGAATTTCAGGCAACCGGGAGGCAGGGGCGCGGAATACACAGTTGACGACGAGGGACCGACCTTGGGCCAGATCAGGAGTCGGGAGCATGTTGGTGGGCGGCCGTTGTAGGGGGTTGGCGAGGTTTGGATATGTGGAAATGGACGGACGGGTTGGTTATCTCGCGGGGGAGGATGTATGGGTGGGATTTGAATTTTGGCATTCGCAACTGGATGGGTTTGTATAGCTTTTTTTAACGAAGCATGAAGTATGAAGCACGAAGCACAGTTCGCATGCAGCATCTTGAATTATGAGGATCAGGATATGGATATGTCATACGAGTTATGTACGAATACACGAAACCAGCAGCGGCGGCGTTCTAATCTATAAATGTACCATTCCATGCGCGGTCTTGTTCGTTTCGTGCCCTTTCCAATCTGTACACTGTTCGTACATGGGGTAGGGGTATGCACATCTTCCATGACCGCAAGGCGGCAGACTCAGTCCGTAGCATCGCCAGCTTTGCACACAAATTGGTCTCATTCAACGCTTTCACGATGGCCATGATGATGCACCTCCTCATCCAACTGGCCCCATTCTCTGACATTCGTGCTGACGCTCAGCCTGGGATCGAGTCTCGCGAGGGGCTCAATACGCGGCGTCGCCGGAATAGGCGTCGCTGGGTCTTCTCGGAGCTCGTAGGGCGGCGGGCCTTTGCTGCTGCCACCTGCATCTTCAGGCAAATTGAAGCTAGCGTCGATCTCGTGAGGAGTTAGCGTGACCGAGGGTGGTGGAGGTGGTGGTGCCGGTGCCGTGCTCTGATTGTGGTTGACAGGGAAGCTAGGATGGTCTGAATCGCAGAGCAATGCACCGTCTTCGCTTCTGATGTCCAGACTGACTGTGCGGTTTGCAGGAGTATTCTATCTCCGTCGCTCGCCGTCATTGTTCTTGTTGTAGGCTTGGTCGAGACCGCTGGATATTGCCGCCGTGATATCCCTTGCCGCGCTCCAGCCGGAAGAAGAGGACTGCTGGTGTTGTTGTTTGCTGTCGTCGCCACCACCGAAGAAGCCAGCTGCCGCGTGCGCTGCTTGGCTCTGCCAGTTGCCTCCGCTGGTTTGTCGGCTTCCCGGGCTGGAGCCTGTGACTGGTGGCGGGGGCTGGAAGTCGTCGTGGTCGACGTTGACGAAGGATGTGCTTGATCGGGATTTGGGAATTGCGCTTGTGCCGCCAGAGCCATACGCCAGATCGATGTTCTGCTGTTCGCTCTCGAGTGTTCTTAGACGGGCTTGGAGGCGCTCTCGTTCGGTGGAGATGTAGCTTGATCGCTGGGAGGGTCGGACATGTTGCGCAGACTGTCTGAGATGTCGCCGTGGTCGTCTAGTCCTCTTGATCTGCCGCCTTGAGTGGCACCGCCTGCCATTGCGGACGCAGCCATGCCGGAGAGGGCGCTGTAGATGCCGCCCACGGGCTGGGTCTCGGAAGGTCTAGCTTGTGGCATGAGGAAGCGTGAGAGGTAGTCGTTGGCATAGCTGGCGTAGGTGCCGGCACCGGTCTGTTGGGGCGGAGGCTGTGGTGATTGCTGACGCAGGACTTTCTCGCGGATGAGCACGATTAGAGTATTGATGTACCCAAAGCCTATCGATTGGAGCTGTGTGTGCACTTGTGTGATGAACTCGTCGATCTGCTTCTCGTGGTGGACGATGTATGGCTCGAGGTAGTCCAAGTAGAGGACTTTGGCGCCTTGCGTTTGAGGGAGGACGAGGTAGAGCATGAAGAAGAGGCGAAAGACGCCAAAGAAGGGGATCCAGCCCGTAATGAAGTCGGTGTACGAATCAGCCAGCTGGACAAGCGAAAGGATGGTGAAGTAGATCAGCCATGGGTGGGACTGCGCTGGATCGCGGCTGCGGAGGGCCTTGTAGGAGATGTAGGCTGGGAGGATGATGCAGGTCACCGAGCTGGTGGCGTTAGTTGGGAGGCGTGGTGACCGATGGACAGGACTCACGAGATCAGGTCTGCTACGAAGCTGAACATGGCGGGTTGTGGAATTGGTAGTCTTCTTTACTGGAGTGGGCGATGTGGTGTTGCCGATGAGAACGGCGAGTATGCTGATAAAGGGCAAACTGAGGCCAAAGTGGTCGATATGGATGGAAGTAGCCTGTTGAGCATATGATTTCTAGGTATCTCGGAGCTCTCGAACGGACTGACAGGAGCTGATGAGCTGACGGCACGAGACACGGGACATTGCTTGGAATTACGCAGCCTGGAGAGCGCAAAGACATTTGGCGGGGCATTTCGGCACCGCCTCGGCGTGCGATAAGCTTGATTTAGGCTTATCGATAGGCGACACTCCCAAGCCACAAGAACGCCTGACGCCTCGTTTCTGGGCTTCCTCGGCCCTCCGAGGTACAGGCACGTCGGGATCTAAAATCCTGCGAAGACAACATACTGTTGCCAGTCCAGGCTCACAGCAGAGGCGCCGGTGGCGGTGATCAGGTAGGCAAAGCAAAGAGAGTCCATATTGAGTCATCGCTTTAATGATTACAACCATGTGACATCCTCGTCGTTCATTGAGCTCGAAGACTCTTTGATTTCTATCGTCTACTCCTACTACGTTGAGACGTCCTTCCCTCGAAGAAGCCCAATCATTCAGACCACGCTCGGTTCAAGCCATTCATCCACTGTCACTGACCTCAACGCGACCATGTGCATCGCCATCATCTCCACCGCCCACCCCGACTACCCTCTCATTCTCATCGACAATCGTGACGAGTACGTCAACCGACCAACCTCTCTCGCATCCTTCTGGCCCTCTCATCCCGACGTCTACGGCGCCCGCGACCTCCTCCGACCCATCCAAGGCACGTGGCTCGGCGTCACCAAGTCCGGCAAGATCGCCGTGCTCACCAACTACCGCGAAGGCCTCCCCGTTCCGAGCGCGATATCTCGTGGGGCCATTATCAAGAAGTTCCTAGCTGAACACGATGGTTCTACCAAGGACTTTGTCAGCTCAATGGTCAACTCCGGCATCGTTAAGGACGCCGGCGGCTTCAGTCTTGTCTGTGGACGGATCGGCGAGCGCCTTGCCATCATGTCGAATCGATCGGAGCCAGGCGAGCCAGTGCCGTGGATCGCGGGCGACGTTGTGCAGACGGTCGGACTGAGTAATGCTGCCTTTACCAACAGAACGTGGGAGAAGGTGTTGAAGGGTGAGGAGTTGACGGCTGATGCTATTCGGGAAAGTGTTGCCGCTGGCGAAACCGAGGATCAGCTTGTGCAGCGGTTCCTTGACGTATTGAGCACCGATACGTTGCCGCGAAGCGTCAGTCTCGAGGACGGAGGCTTGGATGCGTACATCTCAGAGCTGAGGAAGACAATCTTTGTGCCACCACTTGGCCGGAGGAGCAAGGCTGGCTTGGACAGCGACCAATTGCGTTCTGCATCCACCGCGGAGGAGACGGTCCAGATCATCAATGGTGAGAGCAAGGCTGAGCTCGGAGTCGATGGCATCTATGCAACGCAGAAGCAGAGTATCGTACTTGTGGACAAGCAGATGAATGTACGCTTCTTCGAGCGGACCTTATGGGACGGCAAATCGGACAAAATCGAGCTTGGCAAGGGCGATGTCGATGTCCGATTCAAGCTCGAGCCTTCGGCGACATGAAGTTTGACAAGCGATGGCGGTCTGAAATACCTCGCGTAAGAAGGCGACTACGCTTGCGTCTCGAAGACAACGGTTGCCACAGCCGTTGAGATCGAGGTCGTACAGCGCATTGCGAGCATCAATCCGAGCATCCCGTGTACCACAGTTCATGGATGTATCATGACCAGCACGTCCGCGAAAGGTACGAAAGGTGCGATATGCGCTTTTCCGATGAGATTAGGGACTTCACTGTGGCGGGGTGTGACTGTTTGAGCAGTTTCTGTGACTCTCGACGTCGACTGAATCGTCGCTTGGGCTTCGGAAAGGCTGCTTCTTGCGCGAGGATAGCTTGCAACTGGAATCGGATCTTCCAGGTTATCGTCGACGGGCGAAAATTCCCGATCGTCGTCCTTGGTCAGGGGTCTCGATGACCCGTGAGCTCTTGCCAACAAGCACACAAAGACGAGACAGAACCACAGACTCGACAAGTTGGCCATGATGGCGGATTCGTACGGGTGAGCCGACGGATAACAGAATTCTTACGTCTGCGAAGTTGAAGCATTGTTGTGTCTGGTCTTCAGAAGCACGGGCTGCAGTCGAGGGATGGATGAATGGTACAAGACGAGTCGAGGCAACCTGTCTCTTCAGCCAAAGCAGCAGCTTCAGCGCATTACTGCCCAGCACATGTCACTCATCTCTGGTCTACTGTTCTTGTTGTTCTCCCCCCACATCAGCTCAACTCAGTATCACAACTTCCAACCATTCACACAATGCTTCGACAGCTTCGCCTGCCGACTGCATCGGCTCTCAGCTGGCATCCCTGCCTCGGACCAGATAGAAGTCTCAAAGCAGATACTCGCCTTCTCTGTTCGACACGCCAAGACGTCATTTTCTGGTTGTGATGGAGTCGGGCGGAGCGGAAAGTTTCCAGCTCACGGTACTTCTGGCATCAGCTCAACTCAAGGCCCGCCTAACCTCCAACCACTCACCCGACAATTGCAGTCTGACCGTTGTCAGGGGCAACCGATCGATCCGTTTGCCAGATAGAAGTCTCAAAGCAGAAGGTGAGCTTCCTAGATCGACGCACGCCAAGCTGGTGTAGCCTGGGTCGCTGACCAGCGCCGTGAGCTCTTCGAGATGTCCAGTGATACGGCTCAAACATCTCAGCATTTCAACGACGAAGACCCGAGATTTCGGAGGGAATCAATTGAAGCTCGAAGCGTCGCGAAGGAAGAAACGACCTTCCCTTCGGACGTTGCAATTCTCCGCACTTGGATATTCGACATGTCAGAGCGCACTGGTGAAAGCCAGTCACGACAAGGCCGTCGTCTGGTGTTGAGGTATCAATGTAACCGACAGCGGTCCACTGTCACCGTCAAGGACGGAACACCCGAAACAACCACAGTGCTGCAGGCTCGATGTGTAAGGTGGCTCCTTACCTTCGGCCGTGTCAAGATCTGCGTAATTGCGAGCACCTTCATTGCGTCGGCAGAGGTAGACGGAGCGATTCCCAGCTCAAAACAAATACGTGTACGCCTCAGCTGTTCTTGTGGCTGACGCACTGAGGACAAGCTCGTCGACAGCTCCCAGCTGTCCCCGTCCGTGGGTGGACGGAAGCTTTAAGCAGCAGCCAAATTACTTCTTTGCGACCGCGCGAAGGGATGAGGTTGATACACTGGATCGTACAGAGCGGAGGAGTGGGCAGACTGCAAGCTCCAGATGTGCACGCAACATTCCATCTCAGTTGTTCGCTGCACGATGGAACCGCTGTTTATCAGCGTGACCCCAGCCGTGTGCACAAATGACAACGATTGCCAACGGCAGCATGAGACCGCGTCAGCATGGAACGTCGAGAACACGACAGCCGGACCACGCGGCGGGAACAACGTACTACATAGGGAGACTATGAATGTATGACGACAACACGCAAGCAAAAAGCACGGGCAACATGTGATAGCAATACACTACAGCAGCGACAGCGAGATCGCCCTCACTCCTCTCACGGGTCGTTATACAAACCCAACTGCTTCGCAACAGCAAAGCCAGACAATAGGTGCACACACATATGACTGCAAATACCAACATGCAATTTGCTCCAAGGGGAAAGTGACCTTCCATTTGGGCATATCAAGTCTCTACAGTATAGCTGTGTTTTGCACGAGCCTTACGACTATCCATGATACTGTACACTCGGTGTCCGGCAAACCCGTTGTCCATGAATCACAAAACAAACTGGTTTTGTTGACCGCTCTGACACCAATGCACTGCTCAATACGACTTCTGCATATCCTTCTTCACCTCCGGAAAGTCCATGTCAGGGACTATAGGGTGCGAATTGCCATCTTGTCCAGCAACTGGTGGCGCAACATACTCCTTTCGTCCTGCTTTGTGCACTCTTCCGTTGATGACAATGATATTAAGCTTATCATGATCCTGCAGCACCTCGATCTCTTCAAGTGGACGTCCGTCAACCAACACACAATCCGCGAAGTTGCTGGCCTTCAACTGACCCATTTCGTGAGAGCGCATAAAGAGCTTCGCTACGCCGTATGTGGCGGCAATCAGTGCTTCGTGAGATGTAAATCCTAGGAGGTTCTTGAAATGCGCAAGGTCACGAGCATCTTCCACCGTGATCAGTGTCGACTCTGAGTGCTCAAGGAAGGACTTACAAGTGCCATGTGGAGTCCAGGCAAAGCCATAGTCTCCGCCTGGGAGTACAACAATTCCTCGACGATGCATCTCCCGCAAGCCGCGAATAGCATGGTCAAGCTCCTTCTTGTAGCCCACCTGTTCGGCCTTCTCCTTGTGATAACCGAAGGCTCCTGCATCATTCAGTGTAGCGATGAGCCAATTAATGCCAGGTGCAACGATGTGTTTAACTTTCTTTTCTTCTAGCATGTCCATGCCTAGGGCCTCAATTAGCATCAACGGGCACACCGTAGTTGCAGCCGACTTACCCTCCTGGTCAATATAGGAAGCGTGGTAGATCACATCAATACCATGCCTTACACACATCTTCACCGAGTCACGTGCTCGTGCATGGGCACATAGCCTCTTGCCTGCCTTGTGAGCTTCGTCCACGCAAGCAGCCGACTCTTCATCGGTGAAGTAGCAGTCTTGAGCCGATCGAATCTCAGTGATCTACAATCAGTCAGTTGTCGGCCCTTGCAGGCACGCGGAACGCCGTACCTCTTCTCCAGACATCGAAAGCTTGATATTGTCGACGCCAAGTCCGACATGGTGTCGAATGACTTCTCTCATTTCGTCCGGGCCGTCTGCGAATGCTGTAATACCTGCCACAAGCTCTCCATCGCGCCGAGCCATCTCTTTCCCGTTGGCAAGATATCGAGGGCCAGGAATGTCTCCTGCATTTATTGCGTCTCTAATGACAATGTCAAGTCGCTCTTTTGCCGCGGCCGCCCCGAAACACCTGTTGATCGGTCAGTTTCGTCGCCCCGGAACGGCATGGGTGGGTAGTAACAGACATTGTGTAGCCGGAGTCAATATAGCATGCCGCACTTCGCGCAGTCAGAAGAGTGTGCTCTTCAACGCCGAGTTCACCAAGCCGATCAAGGTCTCCGCCGTTCCATGACAGATGTGTGTGTGCATCGCCCAGCCCCGGGATCAAAGTCCTTCCCCTGCCGTTGAATACACGGACCTTTGGGTTTTTCTTGAGCTCTTCCACGCCCTCGACTCGGCCAACCGAAGCAAACCGTTCGCCTTTGATGAGTACATCACCTCTGTATGGCAGCTTTCCAGTGCACTCGAGTATTTCCACATCCAGGAACAGGATAATAGAGTCAGGATGGGTTCCCTGTAGGTGATACTCCTTGGGTTGTAACGATGGGTCGAAGTCGAGCTGATTTATATGTTCGAGATTCCGTGGTGGGCCGTCATATGCTGCCGGCTCGTACAACGGCGACGTCCAGTCGACCTCCTCAATAATGCGTGCGGGAGCCATCGCTGGAGCAATTCGAGGACAGTGATCTGCTGGTCAATGACCTTGCCGGAACTTGGGGATTCAACATTCCTTTTACAGTGCCCGATTACTTTCATTAGCCGAATCATGAAAAGGACCACCTCATAGACCCCAGACCACAGCATCTACTAGTTCCCCAGACGAATCCACCCCGGGATCTCAATTGTGCGGGGCCGTTGCATCCCTGCGTGGCCGGATCTGCGAAATTGGCTCACATTTTTCTCCGCCTTTGTCCGTTTTTCTCCCTGTCACCGCTTTTGTCCGCCTTTCACCGTCGCCATCTCCTGTACCTTTGCAAAAGCCCCCGCGACTTGGACGAGGCGAGCATGCGCCTGAACCCTCACGGAGCGCCTCGACCGGTCTTGTGGTGGCAGAAACGAATAACAGGATGGCGGGGATTCGCCCCGGCTTCGCTTAACCACTGGTACACGTGAGCAGAAAATCACTTCGGACTTGCTTAACGTGAAAAACTTCGGTCGTCGACAGAGCTCGATCCGATCATACTGCAGTACAGCCCTCGAACTTGTCCCTCGAGATGGGTTGGCTACAGCTCGGCCCCCGTAGGTGCATTCGATCGGAAAACACAGTTGCGACACACGAAGTTGTACGGGCAAAGCATGAAGGAGGCGCGCAAGCCGTCCATGTTGAACATGCAGACTGTGACGTTTCTACAGAAGCTCAGAGCAAATTCTCGCCTGCTTCCGTTGCACCCCAGGACTCTTCTCCGGCTCCGGCGACGCGAGTTTCACTGGGTAGGAAGTACCCTTTTCAGCCCAGCCACGTCGCCAATGCCTCATTACCCTTCATCCCGACATCCGAGGTCATCAGCAAACGCCAACCAGGCTTGACAGTCCGTCGCAACGATGTGCTGGACATGTCGGATCTCTGGATCGTCGTTGATGATGTTGTGTACGACTGTTCCGAATTCATAGACGAGCACCCGGGCGGGCGACAGGTGATTGCCAGCTTTCTTGGCGAGGACTGTTCGTGGCAATTCTGGCGTTTTCACAGTCGGGCGATTATGACGGAGTATGGGCTTGGGTTGAGGATTGGCAGAACTCGGGGCGCTAGGAATAGATTCCGAGAAACGCCCAGATATGTGGGCCTAAGGAGGTTAGGAGATGAGGCAAATTGAGCCTACATATCGCAATGATACACAGAGATCTACTTGGCTGCACTGTTCTTCCACAACGCAAACTGTGGCGAGAGCCGGCGTATCGCCATGATCTCCCTCCAATTGTCCCCTTACTGCTCTTCCAGCCAGCCTCTTGCACTTTTAGAACAGATGTGCACGTCTGCTGACCGTAGCCGACGCGTCAAGACTTTTCATGATACATGGCAAATGTAGGCACGTTGATCGGTGTCAGACCACTCGACCACAGCCCAGCACAGCCGGCCCAGTCTAAAGCATCTGTGTCAGCCACGGCACGCCCCTATCAGTACGGGATGACTTACATGAAAGCAGAGCAACCACGAAACCCAATGAGTTTGCTGCTGTCAGTACGCCGTCCGTGTTGGTCATGTAGCCGACAGCCAACAAAAGTAATTCGATACTCAAGACAGCGAGGTCGAGAAAGAGAATCCAGGACGACCGCATGGCAGCTATGGTGAAGATGACGGTGAGAATGAACCAGGCCCAGCAATACATTGCGAGTGCATTACCAAATTGGCTGTTCGGCAGTCCGGTGTCTTTGTCAATGTACGCATCCAGGATGCCAGTACCGGGGATGTAAATCATTGCGTAGGAGAAGTTGAAGGCTGCGTAAGCTGGGAAGACGGTAGCTCCAAACTATTACAACATGTTTAGTGGGCTGTAGCAGGACACTGCATTCAGACTTACCGTGTTACCAGCAACAAACTCCATTATGCCCGCAATAAACTGGCAGACGCCACCGAAGAACATGAGTACACCGATGAGGACATTTGGCGTAGTGAGATCCCGAGCGTGTACACCGAAGATGGAAATGAGAAAGATACCAGTAGCGAAGGAAAGAAGACCAAGCGGCGCCGGGTTTGCGAATGTGCGATGCACGACAGGTAGCGATGGCTGCGAGCGGTCATCGACATGCCCCCCTGCTGTGCGCTGGCGTTCGAGGTTGTCTGTCACAGCCTTCTCAGCGTGGTCTGTGGCATCGTATCCGTTCGACATGGCGTTGACGATAAGCTATGGTATGATTGACTATCAATCGTGGGAGCCGGTCAAGACTGATGGGAAACATGCCTACTCATATGTAACCACTCACAGCAGTTTAGCGTCCTCATCGTCGACGTCCCTAAAGCCAAAACGCGTGTCGGAAGCACCTGTCCACTACTCCTTCTCCAGAAAGCCTCGGCAAGCCTAAGGGAGCATTCCGAACGATCAATTGGAAAATACCCCGTGAATGTAGCCCGATGTCAAGAGCGGTGTAAGGCGGCGAGCTGAATATGGTTACGGCATCCTGGGCGGCGAAGCGCGGTAAAGCGCGGTGAAGTGCGGCGCCATCGCCCGCCCTGTTCGCGTTCTGCAATCTCCTGGGGGGTTCCGGCATTCGACACTCCTCCATCACTCGATTTTTGCGGACACGGAGACGAGGAAAATTCGGCCGTGCATCGGATTTGTTGCGTCGCTGCACGCGGTTGAATTCGTCTTGAGGCACATGCTCCGACCCGCACACGACCTGCATACCGCGACGTTAGCAAGCATGGGGTCGTTGGCTCTGGTCTCTTCTCGGAGAAAGTCTGTCAACATCCAAACTACCTATCTGACGTCTTCTCCCTGCCTTTGGTACTACTTACAGACATCCACAGCAGACATTAACGATGGCGACTAATGGTCATACCACCAGCCAGATAGCTCAACGCAGCTACGCCGCATTCAAGGTCAATGGCGAGCAGAGATCGCGCATTGGGCATTATGACTTTGATGCGCAGAAGCTCATCGCTATGACCTTTAAATCAGGCACACCACTGAGCAACCTCTACGAAGTGATTGAGGTCGGGGAAGATGGAATTGTTTTCACGGACGAGGAGTTTCAGGTCACCGATGTCAAGCTCTTGGCACCTATATCGGGGCGGGATGTGCTCGCAGTCGGCAAGAACTATGTCGACCATGCGAAAGAATTCAACTCCTCTGGGTGAGCATGAGCATTTGCGAGCCGCACGCTCCTGCTAAGTCCTGACAGTTACGATTCCTCCGACAAGGTGGACATTCCAACACATCCCGTCATCTTCACTAAACGGGCTACCTCAATCATAGCACATGGAGAAGAAATTTACCCTCATCCGAAGTTCACAGACTCTGTAGACTACGAAGGCGAAATCGGGGTGATTGTTGGAAAACCTGGCTATCGGATCCAAGAATCTGAGGCCATGGACTATGTTTGGGGCTATACGATCATCAACGATATGACGGCTAGAGAGCGCCAGCGCGATCACAAACAGTTTTACATCGGCAAGAGTCCTGACACATTCTGCCCAATGGGTCCCGTGGCGGTGCCAAAGTCATATCTACCTGATGTTCTCAAAATCGAGACAAGAGTCAATGGTGAACAGCGACAAAGCGCGACCACCGAACAGCTCATCTTCAGCATTCCTCATCTGATCAAAACACTCTCAGAAGGTCAGACGATCCAGCCTGGTGACGTTATTGCGACAGGAACGCCGGCTGGGGTCGGTTTTGGTTTCAGGCCCATGATTTTCCTGAAGCCGGGCGACGAGATCAGTGTCACTGTCACTGGACTTGGAACGCTCTCGAATCGGATCGCAGCGATGACCTCCAAGAACTACAATGTTGACCGGGTAACAAACGTCACCGTTGTTCCTACCTTCAACGAGGTGAGGCTTCGTGGTCAGAAGTCTGTTCAGATCGATGGCAAGACCCTCTATTACAAACGATTCGGCAGCGCTGATGCTGGGGCACCACAAGTGGTATGTATACATGGCCTTGGTGGGACATCGGATTACTTCACACCACTGGTACGAAGTTTGGGCTCGTCGGTCTCACTACATGTCTTCGACTTCGAGGGACATGGCTTATCTGCGACCTCAGCCTCCAGCCAGTTGTCACTCCAGTCTCTGGCAACTGACACCAGTCGGCTTCTCGCTCAAGTAGGTGTCGACAAGGCTCTTATTGTTGCGCACTCATTGGGCAGTCTCATCGCGGTACAGCTGGCATTGGACCATCCAGAGCAGGTTGCCAAACTCCTGCTCATGGGACCACCGCCATCGCCGCTGCCAGAGGCAGGAGCCAAGGCAGTGCGAGCGCGTGCATCAACTGTGCGAGCATTAGGCATGGCAGGAGTTGTCGATGCCATTGTCAGTGCAGGCACATCCTCCAAGAGCCAAGCAGAGCGGCCACTGGCAATAAGCGCCGTGCGTCTCTCGCTGATGGGCCAGGATCCAGAAGGGTACGCAAAGGCTTGCACTGCGCTTTCCACGGCTCCAGGGCTGGAGTTTTCCAAGCTGCAGTGTCCTGTCTCTCTAGTTACGGGAGCCGAGGACAAGACTTCGCCGCCAGACTTGTGCAAGAAGTATCAGAGTCAAGTCGCCAACTGCACATTGCAGACGCTCGAAGGCGTCGGCCACTGGCATCTCTTTGAGGACGTGCAGGCAGTTCAGCGGTTGGTTTCGGACTTCGTAAACGCATAGTTGGGAGCCGGAAATGCTGTAAATGTACTTGATGTTTTTGCTGCAGCTGCATCGTTTCCGTAGTATTTCAGCAGCCCTCAGATCACTGGACTCGAAAACTTTGTCGTAATCGTAGAAAAATACACAGCAAGATTGCGATAGTATCTGATCGCCAGCAATAAGCACCTCAATGAAGCAAGCCTACTCCGTGAACTGGCCTGGTCGGTATGATGACCCCAAAGTTGAGCAAAAGGGGGGCATCAGAAGCCCTGCAAGCCCCGGAAATGACGCCTACTTCTTGAACCCCAAGGGTTCGGAGTGCGCCTAGGCGCCACGCGTCGGTTTTTCATCTTGCAACGCTTCTCTCTTCTGACACAAGTCTCGTCGCTCCACCATCCCATTCACACAGCGCCTTTTAATCATTTCATGTATCAATCTTGGTGACAACAAGTCTCTGTTTGGCTCGGGTGAAGGGACTTCGATGCCATAAATTCGGATACAGTGCAATTCCCTTGAACAAGAGTAAACCAACCATGCCTCCTCAACAGGTGCGAAGAATGCCAGCAAGTTGCGAAAACTGTAGACGACGGAAAATCCGATGTCACGGTACTCAGGTGCCATGCGAAACATGCGTGCGCCGAGGCAGGGGAACGACATGCCATTTCCTGAAGGACGACAATCCCGGGTCAGACAACCCGGCGCACGGGAAGGAGACGGCTATGCTGATCAGCAGAATTTCGAGCCTCGAACAGCTTTTGAGGCAACAAATCGAGCTTTCGAACGCACTTCTCGACAAACATGTCGAGGCACAGCGATCCGCCCCCCCTGGTGTCTTCACACCGTCCGATTCGATCCAACACAATTTTCCTGAGCGATCGCAAACTTCCATCATTGGCAGGATCGCTACCGACTCGCAGGGCTATATGCGATATGTTCCTCTCACAATGATGACGGGTGTCGATGCGAGCTTGCTAGAGCATATCTACCCGGCTGACAGCAACATTTTGGACGTCGGCGACTCATGCAGCAACGCCTTCTTCACGAGTGGCACTACCTCCCAACAACATCTCCTCGACCTGCTTCCGTCAATGACACTCTGCGATGCACTGAAGACGGTCTTCTGTAACGTGTTCTCCCCGCTCTTCCACATCCTTCACGACCCTAGCTTTGATGTCCTGTACCAGAGCTTTCGAGCATCTCCGGAGCATGCGCCCCTCTCCTCTCTGGCATTGATTTTCGTAGTCATTGCAATTGCAACTACTGCGCTGTCGGAAGACGACCCCCTTCTGAGAGAACTGGGCCACGACACCAACACCAGCGCTAAGGTGCGCAGGTTGACGGCAAAGTACCAATCTGCCGCATTAAGATGCCTTGCGACCGACAACTTTATGTGGCGGCATACACTGGCCACGCTTCAGAGCCTCATTCTGCTGATCTACTCCTTCAGCCATACACGAGGACCATCTTGGTCATTGCTAGGGGCCACCTTCAACATCGCGGTCGCACTAGGTTGCCATGTCGACCCTGTGCGACTCGAAGGCCTCTCGGTCGTGGAGTCCGAGGAGCGGCGACGTTGTTGGGCAGGCCTCATGCTATTGTACACCATCCAGAATACATGCTTGGGGCATGTGGCGCCTGTCATCGTTACAGCGTCCGTCCAGCTTCCTGCAGATATCGAAGACGAGGATTTAGTAACGCTCGCATTACATTCACCACCCAACGAGGCCCAAACACCACGTCCTTCCAAAATGGCCTATATTCTACACAAATTCAAACTCTACCAACTCGCTGCTGAAATATGCCAGCTTCCGCCTCCATCCGCTGGCGCCTCCGCCGCTTCTTCGCTCGACGCCATCCATTTCCGCATAGCCTCGCAGCAATCCGAGCAACGAGCACACTTCGCCAACGTCCATTCCCTACCAGTATACCACCAAGCCCATCATCGCATCCTCAGAATCTACACTAACCACTTGTTCATCCTTCTGCACCGACCCTACCTACACAGTGCGGCGGTCCGTACCACCGAATCCGCCTCATATCCTTCTGCAACCTCGCCACAGCCCCCACTTACAGCCCAAACGTCACGCAGCCTGCATCAGATCCTCGAATCCGCGATGATAATCCTACGGAACTATCTCGTGCTCGCTGCAGGCCCCGATTTCGCGCCCTACCGCTGGTACGTGCACGGTGTGGGCGCTTTCCACGCATTGCTCGCCGCCGCAGCGCTGATTGTTGCGGCGAGTGACTCGCGGGCCGCGCTGGGCTCGGCACTACTCCCTCAACAGGAATTTCGGAGTTGGGGAATGGCATGCAGTGGCGGCAGGAAGGGACGGCGGAGGAAGACGTAGTGGCGGGATCCGCGGTTGTCCCGTTGCTGAGACGAACTTTGGAAAGCCTAAGAGCCGGTGAGGGGAGGAGCGAGATCTGTAGGCTAGGCGCAAGATTTTTGGGCGAAGTGTTGGGCTCGGTGGGTGAGGAGAGTGGTACAGGCCCTGACGGGATGTCACGATTGACCATGGGTAGTGCTGGGGCCTGGTCGGGTCGCGGGGGCAGCCATGGACCGTACTCACCTGGTCGATGACAGTGCCTCGAGATGGGTTGCTGCCTGCACCACAATCACGGCAGCTCAACCAGCGAAGTGGCATTTCCCCATACCAGTATGTTGACGCGAATGCTGGGGTAATGGCTAGCGCCTCCAGAGGTCAGGACTCGGCTCGCAGATACAGTGACGTTGACCTTGACGGCTGGACACCGCCGAAAAGGCTCGTGGAGCTCGTGTCCGGCGGCACCAATCAGCAGTGGCTCGCGCCTTCGTCGTTTGCTTGGGACGCATGGTTTCCGGAGGATGTGTCTAGCGGGAATTTTCCGACCGTGTGTCATGACGGCTAAGAGTAGAACAGATGCCCGAAATAAATCAGCACGAGACTCTACTGAGCGTTCCTCGGGCGGAGCGGAAAGCTGGGGTGGGCAATCCTCAATTGCATCAATAGCGATTGCAAACTATCCCTCGTCGAAGCACTGCTCGCGACAGCACGTCTCTTCGGGATGTGCCTGATGAAATTGCTAGAGAGTATATTGAGCCTGAGACGTGGCCCCATGGTGAAACTAGATTGAATTTGCACATTATCCTTACTTCTTCATGGCCGTCACGGTACCGCCACAAGGCTGACCAGTCTTCAATTCGATCCCTGCGCGCTGCTCCCACCTCTTCAGTAGCTCCGTGTGATCGGCATCAGGCTTCAAAGTGTCCATGGCATCCTGAAAGTACCTGTTCACAAGACCAGGCATCTCAGTCTCGAAGCCTTCGTGCTCAAACACACTCTTCGCGATCCCAACGTCCTTGATCAGCAGCGCCAGTTGAAAGCCACTCGCATACTTCCTCGGCAAGGCATCGCTCTGGTAGCTGTCCGTGGTTGAAAAGTTCCGCCCAGTGCCTACATTGAGCACGTCGATCATCTGGACAGGGTCGAGTCCGATCTTCTGGCCTGTCACCAGTGCATCAGACAGCGCGACGATGGATGCCGCGGAGACGTAGTTGTTGAGCGTCTTCATGGCGTGACCGGCGCCTAATTTGCCCATGTGGAAGACATACTTGGCCATCGACTGCAGCACAGGCAGTGCTCGGTCGAATGCAGCTTGATCGTCGCAGCCAACCATGAATGTTGCATCGCCTGTATCGGTATCATGTAAGTGTGCCTGCGTTACAGGCGAGTCGATCAGCACCAGACCTTGAACCTTGAGGTCTGCGCCCAGTGACATGGTATCGTACGGAGAAGATGAAGACGTGTCGATAACGATGGCGTCTTTCTTCAGGCCCTGGGCGATCCCGTCGCTTCCCAGCATCACCTCGCGAACGACTTTGCCCTGGGGTAGCATAGTAACGAGCACGTCCACATCTTTAAAGCCAGATGGACCTGCCTCCGCGATTGTTGTGCCGGGATTGGCGCTGGCGAATGATCTTTCGCGTTCGGGATCGGCGTCCCGGACGATCAGCTTGAAGCCGGCGCGAGGGATGTTGGATGCCATTGAGGCGCCGGCTTTGCCGAGGCCGATGTAGCCTACTGTGAGTGTCATAATGGTTCTCGAGTGTAGAGGTTGGTCGAGCTCGTGTTGATTCGGGTGTGCTTGCCAAGCACTTTCTTTTTTGATCGGGCTGTGTCGAGTCTGTTCTTGCCTTCCCTGAAGTGGTCGCCTTCTTGCCTGCTAGTGAAGGACAATAGTCAGTAATGTGATGGGTCAGATTAGTTACGTTTTCGATTCATCTAGCTCTGCGAAGACACCTGAGAGACAGTCGTCGTGGCTTCTCCAACTCCAGCCCTCGTCAGGGACTGACAATGTGACTGCCGTGTCCCAGAATGCCTGGCGGTGATGCATGCTTTGTCGGTCGACTGCAGCCGATCGTATGATAGTGGGTTTTCCCCGCAGTAATCTCCTCCAACGCTCTTCCCCAGAGTGCTTGACTCTCCATTGAGTTCGGGGTGTCCATAAAGGCCTTGTCCTCCTCCTAGCAAGCAAGCGGGAGAGACTCCCAAGCAGGACGGGACGTACAACACAGGTTGTAAGAACAGCAACGCCAAGTCGAGGAACGGCTGTCAGAAAGCGCGGTTGCTCACAAGCGCGGCTGTTCACGTGTCGCCTTGGCGCCGTCGGCAACGGCATGTGCGTCTTCCGACTCCCGGCTCCCGCCAAAGAGGAAGGCACGTCGACAATAGAGAGTGCTGGTCTACAGACTTGAAACCCTCATTCAAAGTGACAACATCCGGTTCATGATAAGCGCGCCCCATCGCAGGTAAGCAATGCAGAGCTATGTCAACGGCGTGTCTGATACAGCTCATCGTCGGATACAGCACGCCTATGGAAACGTCATTGGATATATGAGACTTTCCCCTCTCCGGTAGGTAGGTTATTGAGAATTCTGGCACCTCAACACACCCTAGGATCTAGATACACGACTTCCTCGACCAGCGGATCGCAACCGAATCAGCGATGCCACAAAAAGACTTCCACGTCGCCATCATCGGCGGCGGCATCGCCGGCCTCACCCTCGCCATCGCCCTAGCCCACCGCAACATCCCCTTCACAATCTACGAACAAGCGCCAGCCTTCGGTGAGATCGGCGCTGGAGTCTCCTTCACGCGCAATGCCATTGAATCCATGGACATCTGCCACCCGGACATCCGCGCCGCCTACGACAAGGTCAAGACCGTCAACGCGTGGCCGAGCAAGCAGAAGGTGTGGTTCGACTATATCGATGGAACGAAGAGTTCCAAGGCCGGTGAGCGACAGGACGCTGAGTTTGTGATTAGTAGTGAGCTGGGCCAAAATGGTGTGCATCGAGCGCATTTTCTGGATGAGCTGGTCAAGGTGCTGCCGGAGGCGAAGGAGATGGCGGTGTTCGGGAAGAGGCTGTTGTCGATTGATGAGCCGTCGAGTCCAGATGGCAAGTTGACGATGCGGTTCGAGGACGGCACGACGGCAGAGGCAGATGCTGTGGTCGGATGTGATGGGATCAAGAGTCGTGTCAGAGCAGCAATGTATGGTCTCGACAGCCCGATCGCCAAGCCAGTGTATACTCATAAGTACGCTTACCGGGCCTTGGTGCCGATCGACCAAGCAGTTGCGGTGCTGGGCGAAGAGAGGGCGAAGAACGCCTGTATGCATGTAAGTGTTAAGCCACATATCTGCCGACAATGACCACTAACGGGGAATAACAGATGGGACCAGGCGCCCACGTCCTCACTTTTCTCGTCCAGCACGGCGAGTTTATGAATGTCGTCGCGTTCAAGACCAACTCAGACGACTGGCCAGAATACCACCGATTGACACGACAAGCCAAGCGAGAAGACGCGCTTCGTGACTTCAGCGACTTTGGCCAAAGCATTCGATCACTACTCGAGCTCTCAAAAGACGACATCGACTGCTGGGCAATCTTTGACCTTCACGACCATCCCGTACCTTCCATGAACAAAGGCCGCATCCTCATCGCTGGCGACGCCGCCCACGCCACGTCTCCGCACAAGGGTTCCGGCGCGGGTCTGGCTATCGAAGACAGCGCTGTCCTCGCTGAGCTGCTTGCTGATGATCGCGTGCAGTCTGTGAGAGACGTGGAAGCTGCATTCGACACCTTCAACGAAGTGCGCAAAGAGCGCGGCCAGTGGCTCGTGAATGCAAGTCGGAGAGCAGGAGATCTGTACGAATGGCGAGCAGAAGGTGTCGGCAAGGATTTCGCAGCAATCAAGAAGGAGATCGATGAGAGCAATGCCGTGATATCCTCGGCAAGTGTTCGACAGATGGTAGAGGAGGCGCAAGAGGTGCTCGCAAGAAGACTGGGCACGAAGCAACGTCTTTGATCATTGACATTTCAGGCCAGCATCCTCTGCAACAGCAGCCATCCGTGTGGTATCTTCGCCAGATGTAGCAGTTAACACCTCTTCCGGTATTGTGACGCCCTGGCGGCATTGCGCGCGGTGAGGAAACGTCGAACCCACCGGAGTCTGCATCGACATAGTCCAGAGTCCGCCAGGCATCCTTCCCACGCAGACAGATCACAGTACTGACCGCACGCCCATGTCCGCTGTTGCGGTCTCAATAGTCTCGTCTGAGACTCGCCGGTAGTTGGCATCGGCTTCCTTTGCGCTTCGGACTGGCCTCACATCCTGCTGGGCGACAGCTCAGTCCCGTCTCCTACGAGGCGCACATCCTGGTGAAATAGCGGTCACAAAGCTGATCGCCAGTGCCTTACGTGACAGTATAATACTCAACTGGCAGTGTCTCCTTAATTCCCTCCAGAGCGACATAATGCATATCATCACTGAACCAGCAATCTGTTTTCGTGCAGTTCTCGCCATACTGGCACCGATGCCCGTAGAAGCAATCCGGATCCTGACAAGCCGTTCCCAACTTACAAGGGCTGGTTCTGGCAACGAAGCGCAACGCCTGCTTCTCTCGTTCTTTGAGCGTGCCGGCATGGGAGTGGTTACAAGTAAAGAAGCCTGTGTTGCCCTTATCGCAATCGCCCCGGAGATGGTGCCGGTTACAGAGCTTCTTTTGCTTCAGTTCCTTCGCTAGATCGCGATCAACATCCTTGAGAGGTTTGTCAAGACGTTGGCCTTGAGAGTTAACGAAGATGGTCTTTCGCCCGGTCTTCTGAGAAGTGGATGCTGAGGTGGTTGGCACTGGTGCTGCTTTTGGCGGCTCGGTCACGTTCGGGCTGTTAATAGTTAACCGTGCAATGAGAGCATCGGTGGCATCGCCATCGCTAGATGATGATGAGGCCGGTTGGCGAGCAGGCGGAGCTTGCGTCGCCGTTGACCAAACCGATGCCTGAGCGGCCTGTTGAGCAGCTACTGTGCGAGTCGGAAGCGCTGTGTCGCGGAAGATCTCCGGAGCTGAGACCACGTCCAGATTTTCGGCTAGAGGTTTGAGGTCTTTTGCGAAATCGCGTCCTTTCAGAAGTGACAGGTGGAAACCAGTGGAGGCGTTGGGCATGTTATCGTGGAGGAAACCCGCGTGACTGCTGTCACCCGAAAATCCTAGAATGATCTCTTTACACTGAATATTGCGACTAAACAGTTCGAAGTTTTCTGTCATAATCGTCAGTACTCTGTGATTTGAAGCTGGCCCAACCGTGATTCGAAGCTGACCCAGTCGTGGTTCGAAGCTAACCCAATCGTGGTTCGAAAAGCAGAAGGTTGTGGCAACAGAATTACTCACCTCTGATCTGTTTATCCGCTGCCTCTTTCACTTTGCCAGCATCGATGATCTCGATTAATCCTCGTCTGTTGAAACCTGATACGAACTTATTGAACTCGATAGGGTGTGGAATGACTTTAGCCTCGGTGTAAGTGCCGGCCAGACCAGCAAGATTGAGATAAATCCGGACTTGGATATTCTTCCGATAGTCACCTCGTGGTCTAAGCTGCTCGACGAGTGCGTTGTGGAGGTCTGTGGCGGCGCGATCACCGCCTTCTGCGCCGTCGCGGATGTAGCTGTCGTTGAACTGTGACGAGTCAGTCAGAGACAGAATAAAAATTGGGCATGGACCCATGCTGAAAGCGTTGAGGCAGCAGCCTTGAGCTCGAAGTATCGTTGAGACAGAGTCAAAGTATCGTTGAGACAGAGTGCAAGTGACGATGAGACAGAGCCCAAGTGACGTTGCGAAGGAGTCGATGTAACGTTGAGACAGAGTCGAGTCATCGTTTAGACAGAGTTGAAGTATCGTTGAGAAAGAGAACAATGGCCCAACATCGTGACCCAGCGCGCTGACTTACCAAGACGTCGTCTCCATCTATCAGTACCACTGCGAATTGATCTAAGGTGACTGCCTTCTCCAAGGAATCTAGTCGCTTTTCGGCCATTTCAAGCTTTTGTTGATAGGTATCGCAGGTCATGTCGGCACGCTGAGATCGACGAACAGCATCATCTCGCTCTTTCGATAAGGTCGAGACTTGTTCAATTAGGGTCTGGAACGCGTCAGTACAGTACTTTGGAGCAGGACTCGCAGACCTCGAGCGCATGAGAGATTTCGACGATGTTGGCTCGGCGGAAATAACATGGTAGGGCGGGCTTTGACGAGTGTTCATGGTGTTCTGCAGACAGGGCAGTAGTACTCACGTCAAATATCTGATGTCGTCTGTCGTCCGCCTCGCGAATCTGACGGTATTCATGCTGTAGAGCAGCTATTGGGTCTTCCATTCTGTGATCTAGTTAGCCCGGCGGCGGCGTTGGAAGCACATTCGTGTGAGAGTACGACATCTTAAGAGCAATCCGGACAACGGAACTTTGTTTGCCTGATTTCGAATCGTTTTGAAGTGGTCCAAAGGGCGGTCTGCAGCTAAGCGCCCTGAGGTCCGCCCCAGCCTGACCTACAAATGTGACGCGTCGAATGTCTCGGACGCACTTCGAGATGCTGGACGTGGGAAACTACCTAGGTAGTCAGACGGACGGAATAACTTTGGTTGGCTCGAATGTAGGAAAGTGATCAGGTTTGCCTTATGACAGGCGCGATCAGGCAAAAGTGGGGCTTCAGCGGGGAAAGTGTGAAGTACCTACCCCAGCTGCCTTTAGTTCTTGCACTTGCAACAACCTCGCTATCCCACGCCCAACAAGAACGACCATGCAAAGCTCGCAAGACCCCGAGACGCTAATACCATCAGCATGCCACCGCGTGCTCTTGACCTCCGAACTCCTGGAAGCGATCCTTCTTTGCCTACCAGTGGAGACAATACTCCTCAAAGCCCAGCGGATCTCTGGAACATTCCGGTCTGCCATACAAGCGTCCAGGCCTCTTCGACAACACCTCTTCTTCGAACGCGACCCGGCGAGCGGCGAGGACAAGCCGCGTTTGAATGAGGTTCTAAAGAAACGCCTCTTGACGCCCCAACGTCCGCTCTGGAAGACCAGTTCATCCGGTGTCTGGACGATTTTCTTCGGCGATGCCGGTGACACGAACGCCGACCGCACTTTGCACTTGATCGCCGCCGATGTAAGCTGGCGCGGCGGCCATCAGCAGGAACTGCCACCTTTCATGCTTAAGAAACGCCGCGCTACAAAGCCACCGCCACCGCCACCGCCACCGGAAATTGTAATAACGTGGGGAGTCGCAGTACGATGTAGTGGAAGGCCGGATTGTGAGCTATGCGCAGAGCATCGCGCCCTCATGGAGAGCAGTTCAAAGGACATGTACTTAGCGCAGCCGCCGTGTTCAGTGGTCTTCAAGTTCCCGCATAAAGGTGAGATAGCGTATCGTACAGCAAAGACCATCGAGAAGGCTGGTGACGTGATGGAGGCTTCGGAGATTTACTTGAAGTGGTAGTGTGTGATATGAAGGGATCGCCTTGGCGTTGGCACTCCTGCATTGTCTGCTCGGAAGAATACCAAATGTTTTGAAAAGGCCGGAGACGCTTGCCATCATCTCATTGCATGTTCTGAATGTCATACTAGCACGGCGCCAGCGTGGCCTCTCCGAAGATCTCTGAATGGGGTCTGCTGCGCATCATAGTATGCTCAACGACAATTTCGACCCTCCTTTGAGTACTCGCAGTACGGCTGATGTCCAAAGCTTGCCTTCGGAGACCATCCAGGTCAGTTTCATGTCAGCTTCACGCAGCCGCAACGACCAGTCCAACAACACCGCTCCCGAGCATCAACAACGCCCTCACCATGTTCAGCTTCCTAAAGTCCTCGAGCAGTGTCCTCGCTTTCTGATCCTGCTCCGGCGTTGACTCCCGCTCCGTCTTCTCCATCGGCCCGCTCATATCCTTGAATTCGGAAAGCTGATAGTCTCCATCTACATCCGGTGGGCCACCAGAGTTCTTGAGCTGCTCATCCGACACTCCTTGCCGCTGCTGCAACTTCCTCTGCTTCTGACTCGCTGCGCCTCCAAGGTCCTTGTTGAGCTGAATGATATCGAAGTTCGGATGTGGGACCATTGCGAAAGCTGTGAACGGCGCAATTGCAAATGCGAGTGCTGCTGCCGCAAGATAGCCTGAGACGCGGCCGTGCTTCAACAGCTGCGCTATTGTCAGTCCGCTGCTTTGAGCGGGTTGAGCTGTGTAAGCAAGGCATAGGAACGCGCCGCTGGAGACCAGCGCTGCTTGCGGGAAGATGTGCGAGCCACGGCTGAAGAACCAGCGGACTGACGGGAGAGAGCGAGAAGCGGGCTGTGATTTGAGGATCGGTATGTCGAAGAAGTTGAAGGCGAGGAGCGCGCCGGCGGAGAGGAGGGAGGTCGTGATGCCGGTGACTTGAAGGACTTTGGTTGTTAGGGTGGTCATGGTTGACGGTGGTGTTGCACGGACGTTGTTGGTCCAATGTTTCCTGAGTCTACCGTTGGAAAGTATCGAGAACGGCGATCTGTTGTCTCTTCTTTCAGAGTTGCTTTGAGTGACGTCGTTTACTGTCTTTGCTGTGTATCATGGCAATACCGGTCACAGAAATATAAATGCAATACTACAAGTTCCTTGATGGATGGATATATATCCTTACCATCTCATTCATTCGGAATAAAACGTCCCGACTTACAGGTGCGAATACTGCATACGACAACGTCAGTCAGGTTCGGCTCACCATAAAAAAGTATTCACTGGGAACACAGCAGGTCGTGATATCATCCTCGAGGCCGATCTTGGCAGGGGTCTGAAGCATGTTCCGCCCACTGCTAAGGTTTGGTCGGCAACAATTGTTCCGAGCAGTATATTCACATCGTCTGGTAGACATGGTCCATCGCCAGATGATTGAAAGTGTGTCGAGGTTTAGTGTCTCCTTTGGACGTGGTCAGCTCAGGAGCCTGCCCGTGGCATGGCTATCGCTGAGCATACGTCGACGGCCCGTGTATGGTAGACTACGTCGTCGGGCTCAAGAAGGCCGCCCAATGATAATGAGGCTGCTGCGAATAGCACAGACAACTTTGGAACTTGCGAAGAAAGGCCGCTCGTATTGTAACAAAAAGAGCAGTTACGGGAGGCGTAAGGTACTGAGTAGAGAGAAGGTGGACTGGACCTACGGCGGAAATAAGAGGACATAATCAGATGCCAAGATATCGAGTTGATGTATGTCGACTTTTTTGTCGCGGACTGCCGCAGTGCTGCCGCGGTGCTGCCTACACTGACAACTGTTCGAATCCCTCGCCACTCGCCAATATCTACGTAGGGGCCATAGTTTTCGACTGCCGGAACGCCATCCCCTTACACTCTTTCATGACCGGAAGCGCCACATAAGCGGCTACGCCTCCATCCTCTCTGAACACATCCCCGCCGCAGGCGAGACCACCCTCAACGGGACAGCACCAACACACCACCCTCAAGATGGCGGAACCAAACAAGCTCGCCCAGTACAAGTACTCGGCTATGTCAAATCTGGTTCTGCAGACCGACAGAAAACATATCGCTCGCCCTTCAGAACAAACAGGTGACCCAGAGTCCTTAGCTGGACGGCTGAATATCCGTGATATGGGCGCAAGAGTCAGGCGAGAAGAGGCGCCTCGGCAACAGAAGATTGCACTGAATGCTGAGAGAGGCGATATACGCGAAGGCGAAGACGTTCTCGAGCGTGAGCGGAACAAGAAGCGAAAGCGAGGCGAGACACAGCGCGGCGGGCTGGTCGCAGCCGGAGACACATTCATTGAGGGTCTGAAGTACCGACCACGGACGCAAGCGACACGAGCCACTTACGACCTACTTCTGAGCGTCACGGCGCAGGCACTCGGTGATGTGTCGCAGGAGATCGTGCGGAGTGCTGCTGATCAGGTGCTCGAGTACCTCAAGGACGAGAACATGAAAGACATGGATCGCAAGAAAGAGATCGATGAGCTGATCGGCGCGCCCATGACCCCGAAACAATTCAATGAGCTGGTCAGCCTTGGCAAGAAGATCACAGATTACGACGATCAAGAAGACGACCAGAACGGAAGCGCAAATGGTGACGCCGAGGACGAACTGGACGATCGGCAGGGAGTTGCTGTTGACTTTGCAGACGATGATGACGAGGACGAAGACGGTCTCGATAAGAATCTGGAAGTTCGGGATGGTGACTCTTCAGATGACGACGATGGTCAGGACCGGCCAGAGGAGGACGAGGCTGCAGAATTGAATCCAGAACCTGATGACGGTGACAGCGATGCCGGCATGGTCCTGGATGGTGGTCTGACAAAGTCAAAAAGCGAAAAGCAGGTCGAGGTCGTGCCGCTTCATGAGATCGATGCCTATTGGTTGCAACGACAGATCGGCACAGCCTACGATGATCCGCACGAGCAGCAGCAGAAAACGCAAGAAGCGCTCCAGATCTTGTCCGGCGTCACAGAAGATGGTCAAGAATTGTCGTTGCGAGACATCGAAAATGATCTGATGGAAACATTCGACTATGAGCAGCCCGACCTTGTCTCCAAACTACTCAACAGCAAGGATCGCATCGTCTGGGCTACGAGATGGCGGAGAGCTGAGCAGGACGCACAGTTGCGTACGCAGGTCGAGAATCAGATGATCGAGGCCGGCCAGCGGTCAATACTTGCACAGCTGCTGGGTGGTGCCCAAGAGCAGGAAGATCCTCGACCGTCGAAGAAGATGAAGATGGACCTGATGGACGTCGACATTCCCAAAGCGGCCGAGAAGGAAGAGCAGAACGGAGACGGCCTCCAGCGCAATCTTCAGCCACAGAAGACCATCAATCTCCAGAACCTTGTATTCGAGCAGGGAAACCATCTTATGACGAACCCGAAGGTCGTTCTACCTCAAGGTTCTACCAAGCGGACTTTCAAGGGCTATGAAGAGATCCACGTGCCTGTGCCGAAGGCGAAAATTGACCCTGGAGAGAAGAAGATTCCTACCTCTGACCTTCCGGAGTGGGCTCGATCTGGCTTTGGCTCAGCACCTTCACTCAATCGAATTCAGTCGAAGTGCTATCCGAGTGCCTTCCATGGAGATGGCAACATGCTCATTTGTGCACCCACTGGATCAGGTAAAACGAACGTGGCCATGCTCGCGATGCTACGCGAGATCGGCAAGCATCGCAATCCTGAAACCGGCGAGATCATGCTTGACGACTTCAAGATCGTCTACATTGCTCCTCTAAAAGCGCTCGTTCAGGAGCAGGTTGGCAACTTTGGTGCCCGACTGAAGGGGTATGGCATCACGGTATCAGAATTGACGGGCGATCGCCAACTCACAAAACAGCAGATCGCAGACACGCAGCTTATTGTCACGACACCTGAGAAATGGGACGTCATCACTCGCAAGGCTACCGATTCGAGTTACACACGACTAGTGAAGCTGATCATCATCGATGAGATCCATCTACTGCACGATGATCGTGGACCCGTTCTAGAAAGCATTGTCAGTCGAACCATTCGAAAAATGGAGCAGACTGGCGATCCGGTCCGCATTGTTGGTCTCAGCGCAACCCTGCCAAACTACAGAGACGTGGCAACTTTCTTGAGAGTCGATCAGCAGAAAGATATGTTCCACTTTGATGGATCGTTCCGACCTTGTCCGCTGCGGCAAGAGTTTGTTGGCGTCACAGACAAAAAGCCGATCAAGCAGCTCAAGATCATGAACGATGTGTGCTACACCAAGGTCCTCGAGCATGTCGGCAAGAATCAACAACAGATGCTGATCTTTGTGCATTCTCGGAAGGAGACCGCAAAGACCGCAAAGTACATTCGCGACAAGGCGGTTGAGATGGAGACTATCGGACAGATAATGCGTACGGATGCCGCTAGTAGAGCCATCCTCACGGAAGAAGCAGATGCATCCAACGATGCTAATCTGAAGGACCTGATGCCATACGGATTCGGCATTCATCATGCTGGCATGAATGTGACAGATCGTACAGCAGTGGCCGATCTCTTTGCAGCAGGCGATCTCCGGGTGCTTGTCTGCACAGCGACTCTGGCGTGGGGCGTCAATCTGCCAGCACATACAGTCATCATCAAGGGTACGCAAGTATACTCGCCCGAGAAAGGTAGCTGGGTTGAACTCAGCCCGCAAGACGTGCTTCAAATGCTTGGTCGAGCAGGTCGTCCACAATACGACTCGTACGGCGAGGGCATCATCATCACCTCGCAGAACGAGATACAGTACTATCTGTCGCTCATGAATCAGCAACTGCCCATCGAAAGTCAGCTCATCAGCAAGCTGGCCGACAATCTCAATGCCGAAATCGTGCTTGGCAACATCCGGAATCGCAACGAAGGTGTTGACTGGCTAGGCTATACATACCTGTTCGTTCGGATGATCAGGTCACCTGGTCTCTATCAAGTTGGCGCAGACTACGAGTCCGATGACGCGCTCGAGCAGAAGCGAGTTGATCTCATCCATTCTGCCGCAATCGTGCTGGAGAAAGCTGGCCTTGTACGCTACGACAAGAAGAATGGCAAGCTCCAAGCCACGGACCTCGGACGTATTGCATCGCATTACTACATCACCAACAACTCAATGCTGACGTACAACAACTTCCTTCAGCCTGCCATGGGCACTATCGAGTTCTTCCGACTGTTCACGCTCAGCGACGAGTTCAAGTACATTCCAGTTCGACAAGACGAGAAGCTCGAGCTTGCGAAGTTGCTCGGGCGCGTGCCTATTCCCGTCAAAGAAAGCATGGAAGATCCTCAAGCGAAGATCAATGTGCTGCTACAAGCATACATTTCGCGACTCAAGCTTGAAGGTCTCGCCCTCATGGCTGACATGGTCTATGTCACGCAATCCGCTGGTCGTATTCTGCGTGCGATCTTCGAGATATGCCTGCGCAAAGGCTGGTCACACGTCGCGAGGACAGCGCTCGATCTCTGCAAGATGGCCGAGAAGAGGATGTGGCCGACGATGACGCCGCTCAGACAGTTCCCGTCCTGTCCGAAAGACTTTATGCAGAAAGCTGAGCGCATCGATGTCCCGTGGTCGAGCTACTTCGATCTTGATCCTCCAAGAATGGGCGAGCTCCTCGGCATTCCGAAAGCCGGCAGAATGGTGTGCGAGCTGGTCAGCAAATTTCCTCGTCTTGAGGTGCAAGCTCAGGTGCAGCCAATCACCAGATCCATGCTGAGGATCGAGTTGATGATCACACCCAACTTCACGTGGGACGAGTCGCTGCATGGCAAAGCAGAAGCATTTTGGATTTTGGTCGAGGACTGCGACGGGGAAGAGATCTTGTTTCATGATCAATTCATTCTGCGGCAGGACTTCGCCGAGGGCGAGTTGACGGAGCACATCGTTGACTTTACCGTGCCCATCACCGAGCCCATGCCGCCGAATTACTTCATTTCGCTTGTGTCAGATCGATGGATGCACTCGGAGACCAAAATTCCAGTATCATTCCAGAAGTTGATCCTGCCTGAGCGGTTCCCGGCGCATACTCAGCTTCTCGATATGCAGCCGGTTCCCGTGCAAGCGCTACGACGGAAAGATTACATCTCGCTGTATCCAGACTTTGATAGATTCAACAAGATACAGACTCAGACGTTCAAGGCGCTCTTCGACGGAAACGAGAGTGTCTTCGTTGGAGCACCAACCGGTAGCGGCAAGACGCTATGTGCAGAGCTTGCAGTATTGCACAGCTGGAATAACCCCGAAAGCGGCAAAGCTGTGTACGTGGCACCGTTTCAAGAGCTCGTTGACAACGTTTTTACGGACTGGCAGAAGCGTCTGGCAAAACTGCACGGCGGCAAGGTCATTGATAAGCTCACTGGTGATACCAACAACGACATCCGGGTCCTTGACCGCGCTGATCTTATCCTCGCCACTCCCTCCCAGTGGGATGTACTTTCGCGCCAGTGGCAGCGCCGCAAAGGCGTCCAAGCTGTTGACCTCTTCATTGCCGACGAGCTGCATCTCCTTGGTGGCGAAAGCGGCTATGTCTACGAAGCTGTGGTCTCGCGCATGCACTACATCAAGGTTCAGCTCGAGTCTAGCATGCGCATCATTGGTCTCAGCGTTCCGCTCTCCAATGCTCGAGATGTGGGCGAGTGGTTGGGCGCAACGAAGCAGACAATCTACAACTTCAGCCCTGCTGCTCGGCCTGTGGCCCTGGAGCTCCATCTGCAGTCTTTCAGCATACCACACTTCCCGTCACTCATGATGGCCATGGCTCGTCCTGCCTATCGCGCTGTGGTGGAGATGTCTTCGGACAAGCCTGCCATCATCTTCGTTCCTAACCGGAAGCAAGTCCGCCTTACAGCGGTTGATATTCTGTCTGCATGCATCGCCGACGATGATGACGAGCGGTTCTTGAACGTTACTGTCGAAGAGCTGCAACCGTTCCTGGAGCGAATTGAAGAGAAGTCGCTTGCTGAGTCTCTTACGCACGGCATTGGCTACTACCATGAAGCACTCTCGTCTACCGACAAGCGGATCGTGTCGCATCTGTATCAGCAAGGTGCCATCCAAGTCTTGCTGGCGTCCCGCGACGTCTGCTGGGAGTTGACTCTCACTGCGCATTTGGTGATCATCATGGGTACGCAGTACTTCAATGGCCGCGAGCATCGATATATCGACTACACAATCGCCGAAATACTTCAAATGCTGGGCCGATCTTCACGACCTCTTGAAGAAGCAATAAGCAAAGCCGTGCTTATGGTTCCACAAGTCCGTCGCGAGTACTACAAGAAGTTCCTCAATGAAGCTCTCCCAATCGAGTCTCATCTCCAGCTCTACCTACACGACGCGTTTGTCACCGAGATCTCCACCAAGACCATCCAGTCTACACAAGAAGCCCTGGATTGGTCCACCTATACATACTTCTATCGCCGTTTGCTGGCCAACCCATCCTTCTACGGCCTGCACGACGCCAGCCACGAAGGCCTCTCGACTTTCCTATCAGACCTTGTTGAAACCACACTCAACGAGCTCTCAGAGGCCAAAATTGTCGAGCTGGACTCTTCTGACGACTCCGTGGCCCCACTCAATCCAGCCATGATCGCTGCATATTACAATATCAGCTTCATCACCATGCAGACGTTCCTCTTATCGCTCACCTCTCGGACCAAGCTCAAAGCTCTGCTTGAAATCATTACATCCGCTACCGAGTTCGAATCGACTATCCAACTCCGCCGTCACGAGTCACATCTGCTACGACGCATCTACGATCGATGTCCCGTGAAGCTGTCCGACCCTCAATTTGACTCTCCGTCCTTCAAAGCTTTCGTGCTCCTCCAGGCACACTTCTCGCGTCTGGCTCTTCCGATCGATCTCGCCAAGGACCAAGAGTCGATCTTGCTGAAGACTCTGCCGTTGCTGTCCGCCGCAGTCGACGTGCTCTCATCGGAAGGCCACCTCAATGCACTGTCCGCGATGGAGCTGTCACAAATGGTTGTACAGTCCATGTGGCTCGACCGCGATAGTCCTCTCCTGCAGCTGCCGCACTTCACATCTGACATTGCCAATACCTTGTCAAAGCAGTACCAGATCAATGACGTGGAGGAATTCATGGCGGCCATGGATCCGTCCGAGAACAAGGACTACAAGAAGCTCGTTGCGGAGCTCAGCAACTTAGGTCTCGGGAACAAGGAGCTCGTCGCTGCTGCAGCGTTCACGAACGAGAAGTACCCCAACATCGAAGTCGAGTTCGATGTCCTCGACAAAGACGAGATCACCGCTGGCGAACAGGCAGTCCTGAACGTCAAGATCACGCGTGAGACGGACGACGAGGACGAGGAAGACGCCGAGATCGACACGACTGTGCACGCGCCGTTCTACCCTGCGTCCAAGATCGAGAACTGGTGGCTGGTGGTGTCGGAAGAGTCTACGAGGTCGCTGTTGGGGATCAAGCGGGTGACGATCGCGAAGAAGGAGATGCAGTACAAATTACCGTTCTCGGCGCCGGAGATCGCGGGGGATAAGAAGGGGCTGAGCTTGTTGGTTATGTGTGATAGCTATATTGGGGTGGATCAGAGTTTGGCGTTTGAGGTTGATGTCAAGCAGGGTGAAGATGAGGATGAGGAGGATGGTGATGAGGAAATGCAGGAGTAGAATGCCATAGCAGAATCTGCAGATCGGAAATAACTGACTGGGCGAGTAGTGAGCCGTTCAAAGCAGAGCAGGTATAGACGAACAATCCACGTCGCCTTTCGGCCTTGCACCATCTGATTGTAACAAAGCACCGTATAAGAGCCTCGATCCTTCGCAGATAAGGGGACGGTGGGTGGGGGAGGTGGTGGGGAGGAGGTGGCCGCGTCGCGGCCACCTCCTCCTCACCACCTCAAGCGAGCGAAGCGAGCGATTTCCTGGTCGCGCCGCAGGCGCTCCCTATAGGGAAGGGAGGGTTGAAGTACGGGCAGCGAGTTCTAAAGTGCGGACGATGGAATGCAGCAGTTGTGCATTTTTGGGCAAGTTGAACCCGTGGGAGTGACGCTCGCAAAAGCAACTCAGATCTACGCCGATTTGAGTTGACCAATCAAAACCTAGTGGTGATTGACCGGGAGAAATTTCGAGTCTGCTGGTAGTGCTTGCCTTTGATGACTTTCAGGCCTTGGTTCTTTCTCTTGTGCTTGTGCTTGTCACAATCATCGATCCAGACATTATATCAGACATTCGCAAAGTTGCGTGTAGACTAGTCTTCACTACACAACTGCATAGCCGCTCCCATACCCATCAGTCACCGAGATCACTTGACCATGTCAACAAATAGCCAATCAGAAGGCATTGAAAACCAAAACCCAAGTCAAAGCCCGCCCTGGAATCCAACACCTCCGAATTCACACAACAAGGACGGCGAGATCGTCGACGACGACGACGATTACGTCGATATCAGCGACGAGGACACTGAGATGCGAGACGCCGACACCAACCAATCAAGACGACCTGGAGGAAGCACAAAAGACGATCTAGATCTCCACCGCCTCTCCGCAAACTCTGCCGACCACGATCTTGACGACAGTTCTGACGAGGAACACGAATCCATGGCAAATCATCCGTTGCTGAGTATGTTGACTGGGAGGATGGGACAGCGTAGACGCGGTAGTACGCATAAGTGGGATTCGTTGCATCCTGTCACGGGAGTGTTGAGTGTTGGGAATGTGGACGATTGTACTAGGTTGGAGGATCAGGTGTTTCCTGAGGAGGAGCGCTGCTCGCGTGAGAAGGTATGATGACCCCAGCCTAGACCATGAGCCTGCAAGCGCAGCTATGGGTCATTGACGCTCGATACTGCTGTTGAGCACGGGTCACGTGCTCACTTTTCTCACTACGAACAATGCTGACTTGGGGTGAACAGTTCGAATACCGCCTCGCAAGATGTCCAGAACTCAGTCTAGGTCTCTTCTCCCGCCCGACAGAAAGCGAAGCACCTGGCACAGCCGGCGACGCGAAGCGCCGACTCATCGCGCACGTTGTCGCTACACGAAGCCCAAGTCCGAGCGTGACCGACGCCAGTATGGCGCTGCCGGCCGACTGGAAGCACCGCAGATCATCACTACCCGCCCCAGGACAATCGGACTCGGAGCCACAGGGTCACCAAGAGCAAGGAGGCACCATTTGTGTCCACTCGTTGGCGGTTGCGAAAGAGCATCAGGGCATGGGTCTGGGCACGGTGCTGATGAAGTCGTATATTCAGCGGATCAAGGACTCGAAGTGTGCTGAGCGAATGGCTCTTCTTGCGCATGATCACCTCGTTAGCTTCTACACGAGTCTGGGGTTTCAGGACATGGGGCCGAGCGCTGCGACTTTTGGTGGGGGAAATTGGAATAATATGGTATGTTGGAAGCTTTTTGAAAGCTGCTGAGCGGGCACTGACATTCGATTTAGATCATGGAGTTCACGAACGAAGACGAGGACTAGACACCCAAGACGAGACGGAGACGTAGGCCCGACTGGCGCTCATTCCGACGTCTTGCTGCGGCTTACGGCTTGTGAGCATTGGCAGCAGTGCATCACATGGCGAGCTCTGGAAAAAATTGGATGCATAGAGGTGTGCGGCAACGATCACGACGAAACGTTCGGGAAGGTACAGTCTGATTGCGATATCCACGGTTTTGGCCATGACGGTCTTGTTGCGTTAGAAATTCATTCGTTCGATGCATGCTCGGTCTGAAGCCCAAATTCTAGCCGGGTCGATGCCAGAATGGGAATTTGCACTAGAACGGCCGAATCCTATCCGCGTCCGCATAGGGCCCGTGTGCGTGCCTCATCTCGCAACCTGCTATATATCCGTGTAGCTGAGAATGACTGAGCAAACTTGCATAATGCATAGCCGTAGTAACAGCGTCGACACGATTGGTTGGGCAGCAAAATGGAGCAGGAACAGATCGGGCTTGGCGCAGTCGGTTACGCTTTCCCGGGAATTTCCTTGACTGCCTCTCTCCGCCTTTGCCATCTTGATATCGTCGATTGAATGAAATATCCCGCATCTCCGGTTCAGTCATGTCTTCACTTCCTCAAATACACAGGGCCCATCCGTGAGGATACCAGAGTGATTTTCAACTGAAGAAGTTGCTGCGCCGGGCACTTGAAAAGCTGACCAGCCCCGAACGCCAGACCAAAGTCAAACCTTCTCCGCGTTGCCGACCGTTGCCCGAAACACCATGTCACAACCTTGAAGCAACCCACCTCACGCCCGCTTGTGTTCACGACGTTCTCCGACTTCATTCTTCGAACCTTTTTTACCTCTTCCAAGCGAGCGAACGACTTCACGAGCCTCACTTCATAGCTGTACAACCGCCGCGGACATCCACTGTCCACAAAAGCAATACCTGGACCGCTTCTCAACCCTCACCAGACACAACACACCAACGATGGCACCAAGCCGCAGCCCGTTCTTCTCAAACTTCTTCTCCGCCTTCCGCGCCCCGCACACCTCCCACATACCCCACAGCGAAGACCGTCACCGCCTCAGTGAGCACCACCACTTCCGCCACAACCACAAACTCCGCCTCCACCACCTCCCAACCCCGAACAATAACCACAAAAACCTCCGACTCAATCGCCGCACAAACAGCGCTCACATCCCCCACAACCCGCACAACAACAAACACACCCTTCAGCCCGACCTCCACAACCCGCTCATACGGCGCCCCTCCACTCTCAAGATCACCCGGAACATCCTCGCCAGGCGGAAACGGCGCACATACACCCACACAATTGAACCGAGGGCGACAGCGGAGAGGCAGCGATAGCTCGAACTCGAGTGGCGGCTTCATGGACGCGTTGGGGAGCGGAGAGAAGTGGTATGTTGGTGGAAGGAATGGGAATGGGGACGAGACGTTCTATCGGTTGGGGCTGGTGCAGAAGGGGGCGGGGAAGAGGGTCAGTAGTTTGGATCGGTTGAGTCTTTGAGTGGGGAGGCAGGATTCTGCGGGGAAATGACGGGGGATTGCTGGGCTGTAGGACCGAAGCCGGGCTGGACTAGGAACGGATTGATCAAAGCAGACATGGATGCACGAGGGACAGGCTGAGCTCGATTATGACGGCAGCGTTATTCGGAAGGGTTATCACATAGGGACGGCCACCATTGCTTTTCAGTGCGGGACGGACGGCTTCGTCAGGGTGGGCTTTCATATGTACATACATGCTTACAGCAGAGCACGGTAGAAATGGCCGAAAAGCTTGCAAGTCAAACAGTAACAGGCTCGGAGAACGATTCCTGAGAATGTGGCTTTCGAATCAAAAACGCTGATCTACAATTTCCTGTCTATACCTCCCTGGCGAGCAGTCCAGTTCCGCTTCCGCCCCGAGGCCAGGGAAACATACTTCCTGCAGGCGCACCATACTATCCCGTCCGTCATGCAGCCAGAGCTCGTCATGAATGCGTCCACTCCGCCTTCTTCTTCTCCGCAAACGCCTTCATCCCAACCTTCTGATCCTGACTTCCAAACAACCCATGAAACACCCTCCTTTCAAACTCCACGCCTTCCCTCAAACTCAACTCTTGCGACTTGTTGACGACTTCTTTCGCTGCTACGACGGCGACCTTGCTGTACCGCGCAATCTTCTCTGCTGTGTCCAGCGCTCCGTTGATCAATTCTTCATGCGTCTCGAATGCCTTTGCGACCAAGCCGTACTTTTCTGCGTCGGCGCCGGAGAAGCTGTTGCCGGTGAGGATCAACTCCATGGCTTTTGATTTGCCGATGGCGCGGGTGAGGCGTTGTGAGCCGCCGGCGCCGGGGATCGTGCCGAGTTTGATTTCTGGTTGCCCGAAGTTGGCGGTCTTTGTGCTGTAGAGGATGTCGCACATCATTGCCAGCTCGCAGCCTCCGCCCAAGGCGTGGCCGCTTACGGCGGCGATGACGGGTTTTCGCAGGGTTGTTATTGTGGACCAGGGCGCGATGAAGTTGTTTGTATATGCTTCGCTGAAAGTGAGGGTGGCCATCTCCTTGATATCTGCGCCGGCGGCGAAGGCGCGTTCGCTGCCGGTTAGGAGTATTACTGAGACATCTGGGTCCGCCTCGTGGGCTGCGAGGGCGGAGTTGAGTTCGACGAAGAGGGCGGAGGAGAGGGCGTGAGGCTTTCGGCCGGTTTAGGGTGATTTGTGCGACGCCGGGTCGGGGGGTGGGAGAGGATGATGTTTTCGTATGTGGCAGAGGAGGTGGAGGAGAAGCGTGGGAGGGTTGCGGGGGAGAAGGGGCGGCGGAGGGCGGTCGCTGCTGGGCGGGCGAGGCGGTTGAGGAGTGGCATGGCTGCGGTGGGTAGTGATGGGTGAGGGGCGAGTGTACTATACAAGAGCAGTCGCCGAAAGAGAAGAGTGAAGCTCGTCAAGCGACCGGTGAATTTATTGAATTTCAGGTACAGCCCGTAGGACTGGGGAAACGGAAATCGAAATCCCTCCGCAGCTGCCCGCAGATCCCTCGGCTTCGGATATCCTGCACGTGATTTCGTCCTTGATTTAAAGCTCGCCAGGAGAAAAGGTCCTTGATTCCGGCAGGCTCGACTTCCAACGGACCTGTAAAGTTTTGGGGAGAACGTGTCTTTTCGAGAAATTTGAATTGCGCCTGCGCCTCCCTCTCCTTCTCGCGTCAACATCATTTTGAGTGTGCCTGCTTACCTTCAAGTCACTCACTGCTCGTCGCTGACGTTGAATTTCTTTCACGTTGCTGAGGGTTTGTTTGCGACATCTGAGAGAGTCACTGTGCAACACTTTGTTCGACGCGGAGAAGAGGCGTTCAGGCGAAGGGCAACTAGCTGGGATTGACGCCCAACCAACCTCTCGCCTCTTCTATCTGCTGTCGCACCTGATTACTGCTCTGACCAAACGTACGATTGAAAAGGCAACATGGACGGCCCCGAGCCAGAGACGACGCCCTTCGACGCCATCCAGCTGCAGGGCAACAAGCTCGTACGGGTATGTTGAATGTCCCACCTACCAGCGACCCTTCCACGGCGAGCCCAAAGACCTCGGACAGCATAGCTAATACACCTCACACCAGATCTACCAATCCTACCTCGACGCCTCAACCCCCTACACCCCGCACCGCTGGGGCGTCACCATCCTCCTCCTAACCGCCTTCTTCGTCCGCATCCTCCTCGTCCAAGGCTGGTACATCGTCGCCTACTGCCTCGGTATCTACCTCCTCAACCTCTTCCTCGCCTTCCTCCAGCCCAAATTCGACCCTTCCCTGAACCTCGAGTCCACTGAAGATGAGGGTTTGGAGGGTGGGCAAAGCAGTCTGCCAACGAAAGCGGACGAGGAGTTTCGACCGTTTATCAGGCGGTTGCCGGAGTTTAAGTTCTGGCATAGTGCGACAAGGGCGGTGGTGATTGGGCTGTTTTGTACGTTTTTTGAGATTTTTAATCTGCCGGTTTTCTGGCCTGTGTTGGTGGTTTATTGGTTGATTTTGCTGGTTTTGACTAGTGAGTATACACCCCATGAGGGTCGAGGCGAGAGAGGTACTGACGATGTGGCAGTGAGGAGACAGCTTCAGCATATGATCAAGTATCGGTATGTGCCCTTCAGTTTTGGGAAGGCGAAATATGGTGCGAAGTGAGAAGGGGAGGCAAAAGCTGCATCGGGGAGGCCTGTGGTGAGGTCTGGTGGCGCTTGCATGGCATTGCGACGAGAAGCTGCCTCGGATCGCATTGAGAGGGCTCTCTTGCAGCGGAATGTGGTCTATTTTGGCAGCCCAGTACGAACCGAGAACACGCAGCATCTACGCAAGCATTCACCAGATGCTTGCGCTATGTAGACCCCGAAGCAGTCCTGCGAACACCATAGCGGTATCACCACCGTACGAGTATCATATGCCCGCAAGCAATCACGAAGCCTTCCGTTGCTGTACCTACTAGACCATCTCAAAACATTAATTTTCGCACAAGATGGTGGCTACGACATGTACCAATAATGCCGCCTGCAGTAGTATGATGAGAGACCTGACATGATGGGTACATCTCGTAGACCGAGTGAACGACGTGCGTCTTGACAGAATACTTCTACGATCTCAACTCAAATACCCACGGACAAGGGCAGAAACGAAAGCAGCTGATGGTAACAGAAGGCAAACACAAGGCAAACAGCAGGCGCAAGTGGACGATTCCGGTAGTAGGCGCTAGACGGGCCCTGGATTAGGCGACATCGGCAAGTGCGTCATGCCTAATGAACAAATAATCTGTTTGATGCTCTGCAATTCCATCGACCACGCCACCACTGTAATCCAAACACTCACGGACAGGCGTTACGGTGTCGGGTTCGGTTCCTTTCTTTTGTGCTTCATCTTGCAAGCCTCTCTGGCATAGATTTCTCAATCCACTGCTCACGACTCTGCGTCTGCAACTCCATTGAAACGGTAGTGCCAATTGTCAGCCATCAGGTCACCATTCTCTCAAGATGTAAGTCCTGCAGACGCCTTGACATTTTTGCAACCGACTCAGCGCCATATCCGGCCGAAGATCCATGATGCTGACAGACCACCAGGCTGCTCATGATATCCGTCATCTTCTCGAACGTCCAACTCAACTTCCCTGACTCGGGGCTCCTCACACTCGATGTCCCACCAGATCTCACACTCCAAGACCTCCGAGCACTGATCGAGAGCGAGACAGGTGCGCCAGCCCAGATTCAGACACTCGAAAGAGAGGGTCAAGCTCTACAAGACGCTAGCCAGACGTTGCGTCAACTTGGCATTAATCACAATGACATACTGGGTCTACGTGTAACACGGCCGCAACAGCCTCAGCAAGGTGGTCAACCACGAGCACCAAATCCAGCTGCAAGACAGGCATCGGAACAACTTCGTCAACAGCTACTGACCAACCCGGCTATGCAAGGACAGGTCCGCCAAGTAGCACCCGAATTGGTCGAAGCCATCGCAGATCCTGCTCGGTTTGAGCGGCTATTCACAGAGCGGGAGCGCCGGGTGCGGGAAGAGCAGAGACGAGCCCAGGAGGAAATCGATAGACTCGACAACGACACCAACAATCCCGACTCTCAAGCAGAAATCCTACGACGTATCAGACAGCAGGTGATTGCAAAGAACCAAGAAGAGGCTTTTGAACAGAATCCAGAGTCATTCGGTACCGTCACAATGCTGTACATCGATGTCCTGATAAACGGAGTACCCATCAAGGCATTTGTCGATTCAGGCGCACAGAAGACCATCATGAGTCCCAGTGCAGCGGAAAAGTGCGGCGTTTCACATTTGATTGACGAAAAATGGGGCGGCATTGCACGAGGCGTTGGTACAGCAAAGATCCTCGGACGAGTACATCATGCGATCATGCAGTTTGGCGACTACGAGGCTCCGGCAAGCTTCATGGTCATGGAGGGAAAGGACGTCGAGCTACTGCTGGGTCTCGATATGCTGAAGCGCCATCAGATGTGTATCGACTTGCAGGAGAATTGTCTGAAAGTACTGGGCACCAAGATCGAATTTCTACCAGAGCATCAACTGCCGAAGATGATGGACAACATTCTGGAGAACGAGCCGAAAGTAGCAGGTCCGGGGGGCTCAACAATCGGTACAGAGACCGGCACCATACTGCCTCCTGGACACTCAGCCAATACGTCTTCGAAATCACCGGCCGCTGCATCAGGGTCTGCCCCACATGCGGCATCATCATCGTCAGCACAAAATCCATCACAACCGCAGACTCAGACTCAGTCACAAAGGCCGGCCCAGCGCTCAAATCAGATCACTGAAGAAAAGATCAACACGGTGATGCAGCATGGCAGCTGCGATCGTGCCCAAGCCGTTGCACTGTTGGAGGCAGCAGGAGGCAATCCTGAACTTGCTCTTGGACTGCTGTTCAATTAGATGGAGGGGTACAGTGTCGTAAATAGCGAGACAGATCCAGGCGCTTCAGCGCTCTTACTAGGCACAGATCCTACAATGATCCAATCTACAATCATCCAGTTTTACGACTCAACCTGCCAGTGACGCTTACTCAAAGTGAGGCTTACCTCAAGCCTGTCAATCAATCGGCAGAGAACATTCTCGTGGCTTCAGGCGCTCTTCCTGGCTGGGCAATCTACGGAATCAGCGAAATGGTCCTGGCGCAACATGGGGGAGCATTCATGGCCGCCGATCCGATTTAAGGACGGCAATGGGGAGGTGGCGGGCCCGAAGGGGCTATCACCTTCACACGGCCGTCTCGCGAGCGAAGCGAGCATTAGGCTGAGGCCGTGAGGCCGGAAGCAGCTCCCGGGGATGGTGAGTGGGGGAGGCGGTGGGGAGGAGGCGGCCCTTCCGGGCCGCCACCTCCTCACCGCCATAGGCGAGCGAAGCGAGCAATATCCTGGTCGCGCCGCAGGCGCTCCCTATAGAGAAGCGAGTATGGGAGTGCGCACAGGTGGGGGTGAGTGAGTGAAGCGAATTGAGTCCAGGTCGCGCTGGCTCGGCACTCGACAGTCCCGCTTGGTGCAGCGCAGGTGGAGGGTCAGGTCAGATACGGGGGCGGAAAAGCTTGTCTCATGATCGTCGGTTCGTTTGTACCGCCCCAGTGATCTTCGCTCGTCAATCCTTGTTCGTTCTCGAAGCGAGAAACCCACTGGGGAAGAATTGTAAAACACCTGTCGCGGCGGCAGGCTCGTGCGGATTCGTCATCTATATGGTGGCCGGCGAACAAATGGTGAGCCGCCGCGACTTGCCCACAGCCTGCGGCAATACTGAGCTGCCTAGAAAACCCTATACGTCTTTGACTTTGCCCTCTGGGTCGAGCTTGAGTTGCCGACTTACCACAACCGCATAATTTTTGGCCCCGATTACCCAGACAGTACTCAGTGAAAGGTGCTCGATTGCCGACTGGATGGGTGCGGGAGGTGGTGCGCCCCGCGAACGTAGCGCGTATTTGGCTGAAGGCTGCGAGGCCAGAAGCAGCGCCGGTGCCCTGAGACACGCCACACGGCTATTGAGCAGCAACCATGGCGAGCATTGCGGTGTCCGTGAGTCAATGATGTAGCTTGCATCACACCAAGCGATCGTTGTGACTGAGCGACGAACAAGTCTCTTAAAACTTCGGCCGTATTAGCATCATTCAGACTGCACGGTGCCACTCAACTTGGAAAGCTTTCCTACGATGGCAGACTTCAGGAAGCTCATTCGATTCAAGGATGCCTCGGGTCAGGTGTACTACGGCGAGGCCGGAGATCTCAAAGACATCACCCAAGACGGTCTCCTGGGTGCTGATGTGCCTATATTTGAAGGCCAGAATCCGTGGACTCCAGGCTTTGTCCTGACGGAGAGCCGGAGGACGATCTCAGAGGTATGTTTCCTTCAAGCGAAATTTCGAACTTCTAGTCTCACACACGCTTCAGGTCTTGGCTCCCATCGAACATGTGCCGATATTCTACTGTGTCGGGCTGAACTACAAAGACCACGTCAAAGAAGCTGGAGTAGGCGAATCATCAGGAGATATTTTTGTCGTACGATTGCTAAAAAGACTCACAAGGCAATCGCCCCAGGAGAATATCCCTTGATCTTCACTAAGCCAACCGGTAAGGCTTTAACCCCCTGCGCAACCTGAGTAGCCTGTTGACAAGCTAGGCGCGGCTGCCGGTCCATTTGAGGACATACCGGTCCATCCAGAGGCACACGACTTGGATTACGAGGTTTGTTCCTACATGCAACACTCTGCCTTCTCAACGAATTCTCGATCTAACCGAGATATTTTACAACCACAGGTTGAGTTCTCCATTGTCATCGGCAAGAAATGCAAGAACGTGTCCGCGACCGACGACCCATTCCAGTATGTACTTGGCTATACCGCTGGAAACGACCTATCTTCCAGGTTCTGGCAGCAGCCGCACAGAGGCAATGGTCAACCGGGTATTGCGAAATCATTTGACAAATTCGCCCCAATTGGGCCGGTGATCACCTCGACCAAGGTGATAACCGACTCAAAAGCCCTAAGTGTCAAGACATTCGTGAACGGTGAACAGCGTCAGGACGGCGGTACGGATGACTGGTACTTTGATGTCCCCTGCATTATCCGTCATCTGAGTCGTGGCGTTACGCTGCAGCCGGGGACTGTCATTATGACGGGAACTCCTAGTGGGGTTGCTGCTTACCGGAAGCCGCCGCTTTGGCTCCAGGATCAGGATGTTCTGGAGACACAGATCGAGAATATTGGGACCATGAGGAATAGGATAATCTTTGAGAAATGAGTATCGTTTGGGAGATCGGGGTGGGTGGGGGAGATGGTGGGCAGGCGGTGGGCCCAAAGGGCCACCGCTTCTACACTACCTCTGGCGAGCGCAGCGAGCAAGTTAATGGGTCGCGCCGCAGGCGTTCCCTGTAGGAGGTCAAGGAGGGCGAGCACTGAATGTGAGAGAGGGCGAGCACTGAAGGTGCAGTGGGAACGAGTATTATATTGCGCTACACATGAGTTGTGGAGGGCGCTGTTCTTTCCGCTTTGTAGCTGACAAGACTCGTCTTCTGGCTCTGTTGCTTTGTGTTCGATCTTGCTCACGATCGCGAGTGAGGTGCGGATCTGGGACATTGTGGGCAAGAGTTGTGTTGGTTAGGGAGAGTCATAGGTGCGGGGATTAGCCAACAGAGACGTGTAGGCAGGGCGGCCACATGTAGAGGAGGTTCTGGCTGTCTTGAGTTCCGGATGCTGCTGGGAACGGTGTGAGGTACTCGCGCGGCTTGATGCATGAAGGATGGCCTTCATGATGGCCATCCTTCATGTTGTCGAGGACACTGGTGAGAGCGAGGATTGATCGCGAGTTGCCTCGAAGCCTGGACGCTGGTGCCGACAAGACTCACAACGTAATTGAGCTTTTAGGTCCAGATTGAGATGTAGACGAGATCTTCTCAAACCTCAGAAGTCTTCCTTGGCTTGTACATACCTGTGAATATCCATCCCTGATTCGTGTTGCCCAGCTATCTTCACTTCATACATACCTAGGTACATAGGTAGCATGTCGAGGCCATGACGGCGTAAGTACTGAAATCGCACTCGGCCGACTCGGCCGACTTGCAAACCGTGCCAACAAGCCAAGGCAGGGTTTGAGACGTCCCCGAATAGTCCCCGACGAGCTCCAGTTGATCCCCGAAATCGAACGCTCGCCAATCCCGCTTGGTGCATATGTAGTGGAAAGTCAGATACGGGCGGAAAAGCTTGTCTCGTGATTTTTCGTGGTTCTCATTGCTTTGGACCCCATATCTTCATTTTCTATCCTCGTACATTTAGGAAGCGAGCAGACTACCGGCAAGTAACGATTTATCGTGGAGGCAAGCGCCTGCCGATTCGTCACATATGTGACGGCCGGGAAAGAGCACGGTCAAAGGCTGAAATGATTGGTAGGGCCTGCCATGGTCAACACTTGCTACGTAACTTCCCCAGACACGCCTACGAGTTTAGTCTCAGATTCATGCTGGACATTGAACTTTTCGATCGCCTTTGAAGCCCCTTCGTCGGGCTCATTCGCCACCTGAACGAGATCGCTATCGATGCTTGCAGCAAATTACCTTGTCAATGCGACGACAAGGATGGCGGCAAGGATTCCATCTCATCAAGACGTGCACTAGACAGCTGGCTAACACACCGGCCTGTGCACCTGGCGACGAGCACTTCAAGGGTCTGCAGTATGGCACACATACTAAGTTGCAGGAGCGCCTCTGTCAGTGATGCTCGACGGCTCGCTCTTGAGTCTTTTGTAGCTCACGAGCAGCTGTCAGCAGCACGTCCTCGCAACAAAGAACCTTCTCGTGGTCCGGCCGAGTGAGTGAGTACAACAATGAGTTATACTTCGGTCGGCCAGACGGACGGTGACGATGCTGCCACTCCAAAAGGACAAACACCGCTCGTGTTCTCAAACTCGATACCTGGTGGCAGCGGTGACGGTAGACCACAAGGGACCAGGAAGCGTCAAGGTAGGCATTGTGCCAGTGGCAGCATAAAAGTGTGACTTGTGCTAACGATATGTCCACCTCAGTACCTTTCCTGAAAAGAATTACCACAGGCTCAAGCCTCCAAAAACTTCGAAGCAATCCGTATGAGCACGAACCAGATGAAAAGCATGCGGCTTCACAAACCCCCACCAAAGATGCCTCAACGACCCGCTACTTCTCGCACAAACGTCAGGCCCTCCGCGTCTTCATCTCCTGCTTCCGCATCTGGCTATGGACAGTCCTAGCATGCGCACTCCTCGCCGGCACACTCGCCGGCTTCTCCAGCTTCAATTTCTTGCGTCGGCAGCTTCGGTACACCTTCAACGCCTTGATCACTCTGCTATCCGTTCTTCTTGGACTGGCGTTTGCGGCGCAGTTCAAGCGCTTTGCGGAGATGATGAGGTGGCGGATTCTTGCGTCGGAGTATAGGACGATTGAGGAGTTTGAGGAGGTCCTTGGTGTTGATTCGTGGAGGTCGGTGTACAGGCTCATGGTGCGCAGCAGGAGAAAGGGCAGCTGGTTGCCGACTTCGATGCAGGTGCTTGCGTTCTGTTGGTTGGCGCTCTTCATTGCTTTCAACGTGTGCACTGCGCTATTGGGTCTTACGTACTCATTCGAAGTATCCGACAGCTGGGTCTTGATCGACCGAGGCAATGTCAGTGTGGTTGAGCTATCATACCTGGCATCCAGACCGTCCGATGGTTCGGAAGCCAACACGAATCTCGCGTTTCAGCAGAATGCCGCGAACCTGTACGGGCAATCTGGCCAGAACTTTCACGCACCCTGCGCAAACATTACCGACACATGGTTGCCGGATGAGCCAGTCGTATCAACAAATTGCCCGGACGAGACGGACTACTGGTATCGATTCATTGACGTCTCACCCGACAATCCGCAAGCGCGATTCCCGACCGAGCGCACAGTCAATTCTTCAGCCACTTGTGTACCCCTGACAATCGAATACGGCGGATATGCGGGCAATCAGGGCTACATTTCGGAAAACTACACTCGAGACGCGTTGGTGTACTACAATAGTGCGGGCGACTTTCGTTCGATCAGGGTGACCTATGCTGGGACCGGACGAACAACCTACATCGGCGTCACGACAGAAGATATCTGTGGACCTCGCTGCAGCCAAGTGCTGGTGCTGTTGAGCGCCAACAACTACACCCAAGAGATTGCCGAACAATACGGCGTTCCGCGGTTCGCGCCGGAACCCCGGCTGTGGGAGTGCAACAATACAGTCTCACAGGTGACCAACACTGACAAAGGTGGATTCAGCAATGAAACACGACTACAGCTGCCTGACAAGCAGGCTCAGTTGCTTGCTGGCGCTATTGGGTGGTCAGGGATCGATCTCACCTTCGGTAATCAGACAAGGGACTACCAGAACCAAATCAACCCGGGAGACAATCGGTATAATCTCAATGGGACTGCCAGTGCGGCGTACGTGGCGTCAAACTTGATGAGATTCACCACTACGGCGATCGCGGCGATGGATCAGCGCGGGGGGCCGAGGGTCAATATGACGGGTGACTACAGGCCTAGTCCGGCACAGTACCTGCGAGTCGAGTGGCAGTATGCCGGCACTATCCTCGCTGCTGTTCCGGTCATTGAGTTTGTCATGCTGCTCGCGGTGGTGTGGTTTAGCAGCAAGGTTGTTATCTTGGAGCCGAGCTATGTGAAGACAGCGCATTTGATGGAGCCAGTGGTGCAGAAATTGGGGCCGGAGGGCAAGCTGATGACTGTGAAGGAGATTTCGAGGGTGCTGGGTGGTAAGGGATATAAGATTGCGTATAGTGTTAGGTTGGATGATGGTGATTCGGGTGATCACCATGACCGGGGCTTCGTGAGGCAGCTTGATGTCGTTGAGGAGGGTGGGCATGGAGGGAAGATTGGGCGGCAGATGCCTAGTGGTAGATACAGCTAGTTGTAGATATGCCAGGTCAATTCCAGACGTAGCTTGGATTGTGGTGTTGATATCGAGACCTCTGCGTGCCGGTGTCAATCTTGAGATGCCAAGAGTTGCATCCGCGGAAATATGATCCGGTTGTGCCTGCGCCATCTCTCCGCAGCTGAAGCCGCAGGGTCCAAGATTCGAGATCGCGCAAGCGCAGCCAGAGACAGAAGTACATACGTTCAATTTACCACAGTGATATAGCAGACGATCGTTCCAAATTCTATCGTTGGACGGAGGTGTGCGCGACAGTTGCACTCGGGATAGTGCAGACTGACTATGAATCGACCAGGTAAGCCACAATGCCCCCATCTGCGACTGGTGACTTTCGAACGTGACTGCGACTGGACGCTGGCGACGTGAAATGGTGATCAGCGGGGCTGGAGATCTGGACGATGCGGTTCGAAAAGGCTCCGGTGACACGTTGATGAGAGATAAGAGAGAATACTGGAGGGCCGAAAAGGTGCGGTTGCGAAAGAGTGAAGCACGGAAGACACGCTACAAAGAAGGTGGAATATTACAGACGGCTGCAATAGATGTCAGTCTGTGCAGCGGACGATCAGCGTGGCCTCCGGACTATGCAAGATGTCGTCTATAGGCAGCGTAGGCCGTGGCCAGTCGGCAGTCGACACAGATGCGATCGCCCATCAACCTCGAGGCGCGAGTGTCCGCCAACAATCGTTGGCTATCTCATATCTGAGGCACCACGTACCCTGGCTGGGAGAATCCACAATGGACGCTGCCACATTACCGCCCGGACCGCCATCAACCACATACGTCTCAGACCCTGCCTTATCGTTCGCAGAGAACCTCATCCGAAGCATGCAGGCAGCGGTGTACAAAGGCACGCCAACACTACCGTTGACACGAAGCGGACTCAAGCGCCTTCAGTCTAAAGTGACTCGCTTAATCAAACGTGTCCAGTCCTCCAACTTGGCCCCGGGCGACGACAGGATCCTTGACTTGGTCGAAAGGATGAAGACTGCAGGCATCTGGAACGCTCAAGGCACGGCCGGTCAATTGTTACCACTGCTAGACATGATCCATATACTGACTTAAGCCCCCTCCAGGACAACGACCGCTTTCCAACGTCACCAACATGAATCCTCCAAGCACGCAACCACGATCGACGGGTCGAGCACAGCCATCGAAACCCACGATATGGGGTCAGCCGGGCCTCCAAACACAATCGAATACCTCCGCTCGAGATGCATCAATACCAGAAGGTTCATGGGCACAGCAAGCCCAACAGGCACTCGGCACACGAACAACACCACTCGACTTCTCTTCGTCGAGTTTCCCAAGTCTGAATAATGGCGGCGGCGGACCCGCACAAACAACCACCCCATCTAGTGCGTGGCAAGGAGGACCGCCGCAGCAGAGCGAGCCACCACCACGGAGAGGACAGCAGATAGGAGGCTCAAGAACACTCGGCTCGAGGCAACCTCCGCCAGGCTCAACAGCAGATTTCTTTCCCGCCGATCGGTCCGCCGCCACCATGACCAACGGCCCACCAGGGCTACCAGGTCTTGCACCACGACAGTCCGCTCTCAACGACTCCACCGATCTCAGCCGGGTGACATCTCCTGCCGGCATGCCACAAGACTCGCGCTCACCCATCGGACAACATCTCAACGGAACAATCGGCGGAGACCGCCCTCACGCCGACCCCTCTCCAGCATCCGCACAGCAACCCTCCCGCGACCCTTTCGCCCCGTCGACCCACACCTCCACCTTCGAAGCAGCCCCAACCTCCACAACCGCCGACCAGACCCCAGCCGCTCTCCTCTCCACCCTCTCCGAGAAGGACAAATGGGGCATGAAAGGCTACCTCGCCCTCGCCGAAGGTTCCTCCCTCACCTACCGCTCCCTGCTCCGCGGCCAGGACCTCTCCGCCCTAGGTCTGAACATGTCGCAAACCGACTCGCCACTGCTGAGTTCCTACACCGGCCCTTTCGCCATTCCGACGTTACACCACCAACCACCCCTCCGACCACTCGACAGCGAGTTCCACACGCCGGAATGCTACACCGTGAAGAAAGTCGCGCCCCTGAGCAGCCGAATAAACTGTTTCAGTGATGAGACCTTGTTCTACATGTTCTACAGCATGCCCCGTGACTATATCCAAATCCTCGTGGCACAAGAACTCATGGAGCGCAAATGGCGGTATCATGTTCACGAGCAAATGTGGATGATGCGGGACGAGGGAACGACTGTTGCTGCTGGCGCGGGCGGGGCACAGCCAAGTACTGGTGGCGGGCAATACACAACGCTAGAGAACGGGCTGAGTGAGCAGGGGTACTATATTTGGTGGGATAAGGGGTTGTGGAAGAAGGTGAGGAGGGCGTACACGTTGAGGTATGCGGATTTGGATGATATGCCGAATGTCGGGGCGGTGCAGGCACAGGCAGCCTTGGCCCAACAACAGCAGGGGCTCGGCAGAGGAGGAGTGCGGAATACGTCGGGTGGTATGAACGGCACTCTACCCCAGACGCAAGCCAATAATGGGCCAGCCAACGGGATTCCAGGTCTCGACACGCCCACCGCCACCAGCGCGACCGCCAGCACGGCCGCGCGCGGGTTCTAGGAGTATCAATGCCCATCAAGATGTCGGGCGCCTAGTATGCCTCCTCGTTGGGACGGGCAGTGGGTGTGGAGGACGGATCTGAGGACCAGGGGATGCTGGTGCTCGGGATGTCGGATGGGGCAGTGTGTGAGGTGGGCTGTGCGGTGATGGGGGTCGAGTGATCAACGTTGAGGAGGTAACAATGTGAGGACGACGCTATTCAGGTACCATGAGATGTAGCAGTATCAATCGTTGAGCGAGATGCCAATGCAAAGTTTCATCGGATCACTTCTAGTTGATATCCGGGACGCGGCGTCCTTCAGATCCCTCGCGATTCCTGATGGACCGCCGAGGGGATTTCCAGACAGTTCAAAGGCGTGGAGGCCGCGGCGATCCATCCTTGTCGCACTGCCCATCATACAGCCAAACAGAATCAACGAAGTCGCTAACCCTCTCAATCGGCTTCGTCGGGCGATATGCATTCCCAAAGTCGTGAGGGAACTTGAACACCACTGGTGGACAAGGTGGCTGTGCTAAGTACATGTCCTTCGCACTGCTTTCCATTGCGTCGCGATGTTCCATGCAAGCGTCACAGTCAGGAGTCCTAGAGCATCGTTGGTAACGTTCCCACCCAACCACGATCCTGTGGTCGTTACCTACACGCCACTTCACGTCCATGTTGAGTAGATGCACGACGCGGCTGGCTTCGAAATTGTCGAGAGCGCCGAAAAAGATGGTCCAGACGCCTGGTGGCTTGCTGTTCTTGAAGCGGGGGCGTAGTTGTGGGAGCCAGCATTCTAGTAGCACTTCGTTAAGCCTCGGGCTTGATTTACTATCCGGCGGATCAGGATCAAGAAACAGGATTTGGCGGAGACTCTTAGACGACTGTATCGCGTGCTGAAAAGCCTTCGAGACCCGCTGTGCTTGGAGGAGTGCGTCCACTGGAAGAAAGGGGAGTGCGGCTGCGAGCACCAGGTGTTGGCGGAGCGACGAGGAGGACTGGATTGCAAGGCTGAATGCTAGGGAGATCCGTTGTGCGTGCAGGAGGGCATGTATTGGCAGGAACAGGAGGATGGCTTGTAGGAGCTCTGGGGTGTGGAGGACACGCTGGCAGGCTGAGGACATCGGTACATAGTGATCTCCAGCTAGCGAGAACGGCATGCAACAGTATTGTTGGCGTGGGTGACGATGGTTATTGCAAGTGTGATGTAAAGGTATCTATTGAAATGCTGATAAGGCAGCAACATTACTCTTTTGACTCTGAAGCCCCACTTTTGCCTGATCGCGCCTGCCTCAAGGCAAACCTGATCACTTACATCAGCTGCACGTCGAGTCATCAGACCCAAGTCGTCTATCTGCACAGAGTCCACCCGAGAGATATCTTCCAGCCAGTATGGGCATCTCACATGAGCTCCCAGCCTGCCCCAATGTCCATCTGCTTGCCCTCATCATTCACGTGGGTCCAGTCGCGCTTGACCTTGTTCTGGCCAGCTTCGCCCTCGTCCTCGCCGCCTGATACAATTTCAGGCCACGTGACGAGCTGGCCTGGGCCGTTCTCGACTTCCCAGCGCTTTTCGTCGCGGTTCTCCCCCGAACAGAGTGGGGCGTCTGAGATACTGCCGGGAATACTCTGCTTTGGGGATGCCGGATTGATGAATGTGTTGGCCTGGCCAACTTGATCTGTAGGTTCAAGGGTCGTACGAGCAACATTGGAAGCACTACTGAGGATGACTCTGCCGTTCGCGTTTCGGGCAGCGTGGGCGTTGATTGCCGAGGGCACCTTCGCCGCGCCGCTGTACGTATCCTCGGCCCAGCCGGTAGCCCAACTCGGGAGGCCTTTGGATGTGGTAGTTGTCAAACATCGGGACCTGCTAAGCGCAAACGGATCGAGAGCAACGCCGGCATTGGCAAGCACCGGCATGGAGTTGGGAAGCTCTGGGTAGGAATTACGCCGATTTGGCCAAATGATTCTGCCATCCTTATCCGTTGAGCCGTTGTACCCTCGCGACATGAGGTTGGTCCCGCACACATTGTCGAGTAAGTCGCACATTGGAGGTGGTCTTTCAAGGACCAGACGGTTCCAGTCTTCGGTATGAAGGGCCGCGTGGGTTGCATTTTCCCAGTCTTTGGCGAGAGTGCCCAATGGGGGTCTCATATCAGTGTCGCCGCTCTTGTGCTTCTTGACGGTTATGCTGCTGCTACCGTTGAGGGCTTCGGTATCGACTACGGTGTCCACGGAGCGCTTCTTTGGGCCCTGCAGGACAGTGTTAGGGTCACGGGGCCATGGTTTGTTGTAGTCTAGCCACCAGTGGGACGTGTTCTTGGTGGACTGGTGCTCGGCTGCAGGGTCTTGAGCTTTCAAGGGGACACTGTTCTCGGCTTCTCTGCCGCGGCTTACCTCGGCGTTCTGATGCTCGAGGTACTTCAAGAGTACGAGATCTTCGTACTCCTTGGCTTGGGCGACGTGCTTTTCGCGTCGTTTGTCATCTTCGGCAGCCCAGATTTCGGTCTTGGCTTTGTAGTTGGGGTGGGTGGGGTCCTCGAGACAGTTCCTGCCTGTGACAATACAACGTCGAATCTTGGTGCAGATCTTGTGGTCGGGTTCTTTGCGGACTAGAGGAGTGCCGTTGTAGAGACCTCCAGTGCAGTCGTTGACGCCATCAGAGGCCTCCTTGTCGATGTCATTGTCCGGCAGCGGAGGCAGCGCTTGAGATTCCGTGAGGTTGTTGTCACCGTGGTCATCCATCATCGCAGCACTGTAGGATCTGTAGCGATGTGCGGACGAGAGTGCAACTCTTCCCGACCTGCAGACTGAGTTCGGAGGCGCAAAAGTATGCGAAAGCGGCCGACGATCGAAGTTGCTGAGCAGGTGGCCATTGTAGCCTAGTGATGGGCAAAGCTGCTGTGTTCATTGTTGATGCTGCTCCTTTTTAGTAAACGCCGCTTAACTACCCGAGTAGAGAGTGAAGAGGCAGCAAACGTGACTTTCACATTGCCAGAACTTTGCGTCAAGTGATGCCTTCTTATTTCCTTTGGTGGCATCTCCAAGCCATATCTATAACTGATGGATCCCCAACCAAAGGCATGGGTGTTGTCCTGCTTGTTATAGATGTCACAATATCTGCAAGTATCAGAAGTCAAAAAAAGGCTTGCAACCTATGCTTGCTAGACTTATTGTGAGTCAACCATTTGCCTTCATACATACTAGCAACCACAAACATAATCCAATACGAGTGCCATACTGTGCAGACTCAGGTGTGGGATGCGCGTCAGCCAGGGCCCACCGTTCCGGAGTGAAGCCAACACCAGGCCTCGAAATCGTCCTGTGGCTATACGATATCTCGCTCCGCAGCACATACGGTCATGTGGGTATTGGGTAACCCGCCGTGTTGAGCTGGATGAATCAAAGCATTTACCTAGCACCCCTTCAACCGATACATGACCAATGGAGGACCGGTTAGGCGTAGGATGTGACTGACATTAGCAAAGCAGTCTCAGAGCGGTACGGCGGCTTCCTCGCCCTTCAGAGTCGCTGCGTGCCGCAAGCGAGAAGCTGGACGGAAAGTATTTCGTGTCCGCCAGGACTCCAGACCTCGAGAGGTAGAGCTTCCATCGCCGCATTCTAGACGCCATCGCCAACTTGCCGACGCGCTATTTGTGCTCACCGTATCATAGATTCTTGCGATATTGCTTGTGTCAGCGTGTCACCTCGGGCGACGAAGGTAAGTACGAATTGACATTGTTAGGCCGCTGTAGAGATATGGAGACTGGACAAGGGAGGACGCTGAATATCTGAATTACTCTGCTGGTAGTATCTGCAGCCTTCAGATAAGCGTCAATGCAGGTTCACTCGGTAGCCCCAGATTCATCATGGAATTCGGGCCAGGGAGGGTCGATGAAGGGGTAAAAACGAGTTGGGCTTCAACAGGAGTCATTCTCGGTGATATGCACCGAATCTCCGTCGTGCCAAGGCCGCATTGTGACTGCGTCGGATATTTTTTGGTTTTGTCGCAGAGCCCGCCTCGACTTTCGCACCACACCAACCACATCCACCAACACCAAACCAGAGCCCGCCTCAAGCAAATACTACTCTCATCATGGGTTTCACCGACTTCGTTTCCGATGCTGGCCTCACCTTGCTCAACAACTGGGCGAAGAATCACACCTACATTGCCGGGTAAGACTCTCCTACAACGACAATCCCTCCGTATGATGAGAAGTTGTTGGTCCGTGTTGATGAGGCGGCTTAAGACACCGCCAAATGCTTACTTCCAATCGCATTTTGGTGCACCTCTGATCTGTGGAATACGCACGAAGTCTACAATACTTTGAGCGAGCGACTGCTAACATTCACCAGCTACACCCCCTCTCAAGCCGATGTCGTCTGCTTCAAGCAGGTCAAGGAGGAGCCCGCCGTCGAGAAGTACCCTCATGGTGTGTCTCTCCCATAAGTTATATCCCGAAGCGTGCTGACCCTTCGTAGCCTACAGATGGTACCGCCATGTCGCCTCCTACACCGATGAGTTCGGCACTCTGCCTGGCGACTCTTCCAAGCCTGTCTCCACCTACGGTCCCGAGGCTGTAGCCGTCACTCAGAACCCCAAGGACGCGCCCGAGGATGATGACGACGAGGTCGATCTCTTCGGCTCTGATGAGGAGGAGGAAGACCCAGATGTCGTCGCTGAGCGCGAGAAGAACTTGGCTGCGTACAAGGCTAAGAAGGCGCTGAAAGGTACGGAACCCGCTTTGTGGGCATCCTTGTCCTACAACACACTGACAACCCTGCAGAAAAGCCAGCCGCCAAATCCATCGTCACCATGGACGTCAAGCCCTGGGACGACGAGACTGACATGGACGAGCTCATCGCCAACGTCAAGGCTATCGAGATGGACGGTCTGGTTTGGGGTGGTCACAAGCTGGTCGCTGTTGGCTACGGTATCAAGAAGCTGCAGATCAACTTGGTCGTCGAGGATGAGAAGGTGTCTATTGATGATTTGCAGGCTAAGATTGAGGAGGATGAGGACCATGTCCAGTCCACCGACGTCGCGGCTATGCAGAAGTTGTAGATGCGCAGCATGGCCGAGCACATCATAGAGGCCTCCCTGGCGGTGAAATGCATGTTCTCAGGTTCCAGCGGTAGAGGTAGAATTGACGCGCCTTCAAGGCCAATGTTCATGACTTGGGCCTCAACACAAAATGGCTTGATAGTGAAATGAGCCTTGCTGGCGGTATCAGCCCCACGTATTTTGGTACCCTCAGCGTCCTCCCTGGCCATGAAATTCCACGATGTATCTTCACCACAGTTGAAATAGCTTGCATATATTGTCTGAGAAGGATGGACACCCGCTCGTGAAAGCTGGAGTGGGACTTTCTGATGTTGTCGAAGGCTTCACCCTGATTGGTTGTTTTCCTAGCCTACGGACTTGGGATAAGACATCCCAAAACAAGAGCAACGTTCGGACTTTTGTTTCGACGACCTCACCTTGATGCATCTTTGCGACGCGCCAGAGTGGCAGAGTACGCGGTTCCAGCAACGTAGAAGTCGCCTGAGAGGAGAGACGGCTATTCAAGCAGCATAATTTCCGCCAAGCCTGTTTCCGAACACCACCTGCGTGCCAGAAGGGGATTGCGCGAAGAGCGTGACGTAAAGATGGCCGAAGACACGAGGAACTACAGGCTGAAGATTTCGCCGCCACTGCTGTGAGTACCTTGCGCGCCGTGTAGTCCAAAAGAGATGAATCAACACCCGAGACCATCCACTCTGACCCTCGCCTTTATGCTCGGGTCTTGGCATCAGCGTGAGCGAGGAAAGCGTGGCTGCTGACATGGCTCGGCCCGGCAGCCAACCACGAGAAGATAGCAATCGCAAGGCAGAGCGAGCATATGGAATCGCGTGAAGCATTAGGCATCTGCTAACTTAGCTGATGCAGGAACTCGGCCAGTCCCTGGGCCACAACAATTGAGCAGATCAAGGAACTGTACGAATGCGAGCATACCGGTATGCAAATTGCAGCCGTATCCACCCAAGAGCTGCGCTGAAGAATATTCACAGGTGCTGTCACAATACGGACGTCCCTCCTCGAAGGTATGCCACTTCCGCCCCAGGACCCTCTCTCTTCCTTGCAATCTCTGACGAGCACTTCATCCAGGCTTCGCCGAAGACCCCTCCATCCACCAATACATCTACCACAACAATTTCTCCGTTCCCGCCGGCTCTCTCGTCAACTACGACCCTAAGCCTACCCTCCATGCGCCCAAAAACAACCACCAACACAACCATGAAGACACCTCATCATCCCAAACCTCCACCCTCAACACCCTGGGCTACTCCCCCATCACCCTCTCCGAATACCTAGGCCACATTAACGAAATCGTCGGCCAACGACACCTAGGCACCAACATCGACGTCCCCAAAAAGCCCTTCATCCTCTCCGTGACAGGAACACCCGATGAGATAGCCATGGCGTACGCCTTGATCGCCAACGCGGCCGAGATGGACGAAGACTTGCGGCTGGCGATGGAAGTGAACCTCTCGTGTCCAAACATTGCCGGCAAGCCGCCGCCTGCGTATGATGCGGGCGAGTTGAGGGAGTATTTGGGCGCGCTGGGGGACAGTAAGGCCACTTACAGGGGCAGGATGGCGGGCCCGGAGAGTGAGGTGAGGGTTGGTGTGAAGTTGCCGCCGTATACGTACAGTGGGCAATTCGAGATGGTGGCCAAGGAGCTGGCGCATGCGAAGAGTTCGGAGCCGGGTGAGGGCAGTGTGGTTGATTTCATGTGAGTTTGCGTTGCCGTTTCCGCATCTGATCTTGGTCCCCTGGCCCCTGAGTCCTCTGGTATACCTTGATAAAATGGACGACCGCAAACACAACGATTACCTCGGCCGCAACAGTCACACACGTCGACAAGTCGATCACCTTTGGGTAAGCCATCTGCTAACGTGGGCCCCAAATCCGATAGTACCTGCACCAATACCCTCGGCTCTTCCTTGATACTCGACGCAGACCTTAAGCCCGCCCTAAACAGCGAGTCCGGCACCGGTATTGGCGGTCTTGCCGGCGCAGCCCTGCACCCGCTCGCACTTGGCAACGTCGCGACTTTCCGAAGACTGCTGGACCAGCAACCCGAGACGAGGGATATTCTGGTGATTGGCGTTGGTGGAGTTGAGGACAAGGGAGGGGTTGAGAGGATGAGAAGTGTGGGTGCGGGCGCCGTGGGGTGTGCTAGTGCTCTTGGGAGGTTTGGTGTTGGGGTCTTCGCGAAGATGGCAAGTTGATCCTGATGGATCTGGTAGGTAAGTAGCGGCAGGCTGCTTGCGAAGAGGCAATCCTAGCAACGCTTCCCAGAGACAGCCTCCACGTCCAATCAACTGTTTTCGTGGTCGATGTTCGATAAGACTGACAGCCCCTTGCAAGAACAGGTGGGTCGAAAGGATATGGCCTCATGGTAAAGATGACAAACAGTCCTCCTTCACTCCAAGATGACACTCACGTCACAGCATAGCAACGCCCTTCACCTGACCTGGCAACACAGCACTCAACTGCTTCAACTCTTCGCGTACTTAACGGAGTTACACACAATGCAGGCATCAACAATGAAGCTGGCTTCAAAAGGTCACAATTTCTTCCTCACCTGCAGCTTCAGAGCACACCTGAGCATCAACTTCCTACATTATCCATAGACACACTCATTCTGCGAAAATGCCAGTCAAGGCGGCCTCCATGATGCAAGCTTGTGAAGGGTGCAAAGCGCAAAATGTCAAGTGCGATTTGTACGTACTGTTTTCTCATGATACAATTACATTCTAACAAGCACAACAGAGGCCTCCCCAGCGGCATCCCACCCTGTATCCGCTGCCGCCGCGAACTCACGGTCTGCTCCTTCAGCTTCAGCGACAAGCGCAAGACTCAGACCCCACCCGGCAAACCTCAACCCGTCAGTCCACCAGCCCAGCTCACTCAGGCCGACCTCAACAACATCGTCATCGACTACCTCGCCAAGCGCGGCTACAACCGCACAGTCGCTACCCTCCAAGCTGAGTCTACCGAACCCGTCATTCCGAAGTATGAGGACACCTGGGACATGACTCGCGACACCGCACGCATTTTTGCGGCTGAGCAAGCATCATCGCGTCGCAATCTCAACGACATCGTCTTCAAGTATCTCGCCAAGAAAGGCTATGCTCGGACTGAGGCTGTGTTGCGGTGTGAGGTTGAGCTTCAGGAGATTGACCAGATGATGGAGGGCATGAAGAACGATGCTAAAGGCCAGGAGCCGTGGGTCATAGCTGCGAATCCTTTGGTCAAGTGGGCCAAGAAGGAGACCAAGGAGGACTCTGAGGATGAAGATTGGGAGATGCTGTAAAGTCGACAATCGAGGGCTGCAGCAGGCCAGGGAGGGCGCTGTGGTCTGGATTCGCGTCGCTGATCGAATCGGCACAGTTGAGATGAGTCTCACTCGAGCATCACTTCGCAGTAGCGACTCTTGGTGGACTTTCTGGCTAGGGAGGACACTGTAGAGCTTGGCCAACACATCGGGGTCAGGTTAACTACGGACGCACTTCAGGTCTGCCATACGCAAAATGCAAATGATAAGTCTTTCACTTTGATGATACAACTGTCAAATTCAAACCTGGATCCGCCCCGCCACGAAATCCGCCGCCTCATCCGCATCACTCCCATACGTCAAATGCGCCGGCAAGATCGTCGCCGTCCCTGCACAAATCAAATCCCCAACGTTGCAAAACACCTCGACGTCCGCCGCGTTTGTGTTGGGTACGGGATCGTTGCCGTTCGGGTTGCCGAAGAGTACGACGGCGCCGACGTTGGAGGCTTCGTCGGCGGTCAGTTGGTCCATGGCTTTGGAGACGACTTGGGCGCTTGGCTGTGGTGGGTGTTAGCGAGCGTTTAGGCCTGGGGGAGAAGGGCAGTGAAGGTGGGCTAGGTGCCAGTCTGCGTGCGATGCAGGCAAGGACTGGAGGGTAGGTGGATATTGGGCAGATCTTGTGCGGCTTGAGGCGGTGGGAGGGAAACACAACGGGTGGATGGGGTGTAGCGACTCTAATTTGGGGGAGATGTAGTCAAGGAAGGGGTGGGTTGGGGCTTACCTGTAGCCGCTCATCACGATCGGCACGCCGGGGCACTGGGAGATTGATTGTCTTGCTAGCTCTGCCATGGTGTCTGCACCATCGTTGCTTCCGCCAGCTAGAAAGCCTGCGACGTTGGCAGGGTAGTCGACGCCCTGAACGGCGACGTCTCCCATGCGTTGACCAAGGGCGCGGCCGAATCCAGGTCCGATCACAGTTCCAAGATTGCCGACTTCGGTCGTGCCGCGGGCGAAAATGTAGTTGACGGTCCCGCAGTCGCCGTTGAGGATGTCATCGCTGCTGGTTGTTTGGCGGGTTTGGAGGTGGTTCGTTGGTGCAGAGGTCGCTAGGAGGGGAAGAAGAGTGGCAAGAATCGCTGAAGTATACATGTCTGTGGCTGAAGTAAGGTGCTGGGGCTTGAGCGACTGGGGTACGAATGGCTGGCAAGTCTGGTACTATAGAAGGTTGATCCGGTCAACAGAGCGAATGAATAGAAAGAAAGCGAGCTGGGAGATTCGTAAAGTCGTTGCTTGCATAACAGATTGTCAGTTGATGAACAACCTTCCTTACATCTTTATAGATGGCTATTTAGCACAATTGTCATCGACAAGGTCGCAAGCTGCCGCGCTGCCATCTCGTCCCTCGGCGTTCAGATGATGAAAAGGTTGTCATTGGCTGCGCAGCCACCGTCTGTCAGGTCTGAAACTGATCACAGCCGGATGAAAGAAGAATGACGAAACTCGATCTGATCAAACTTGAGCCGATACGGGGTGTACTGAGGCGGAGAGGGCCCAAAGCAGGTGCATTCAAATCTGTTGCTCAGAGGTCCAACGCTTGGGTGCAGGCACAGGAGAGACGAAGGCATCTGGAAGGCTTCAAGGAACCGGTAATCCCTGCGGACCGAGGTGTACCAGACCTGCCAGACTGCGCGATTGGTTGAAGCTCTCGACCAGCCGTGGAGGCGACGTCGGAAGGCCATACCAACATGTCAGAGAGTGTCGAGATTCTGGAGCTGCCATGGCAGCCATGGCCGTCAAGACCTTCTATGCGACATGCCCAAGACTTCGCTTAGTGTCGCGACGATAGGCGGGCACCGAGACGACACACTTGCACATCTATGATGAGAGCGACGCCGACGAGCCCTAAAAGAGATCGAAACTCGAATCGATCTCAAATTGTGAGGCTACGATGAGGTTGAAGACGTCGCAGATCGTGACAGGGAATCCTTGCCTAGCGCTTGGCAGAAAGCTCTCTTGGCAGAATGGAATCGCCCCGAAAGCATTGTTGCGCCTTCCGACCTACCGGTATCATCCCTTTGTTGCCTGCAGACGGACTTTGCACTCCCGCAGCAGCAGGCACCTTCAGAAACCATTTCAGCAAGTGCTTGCCACTCTCTGGCCAGTCGATGACGAAGGAGGGCCCCAACGACCTAGGTTTCGACAACGACGCCAATTGTCTCCTTGCCAGCAAGCACACGTGTCGTCTTCGAATCATCATCATGGGAGTTTCCATCGAGCGTGCACGTAAAAGCCCAGCATATCAGAACGCACGCAACACATATGTGCAGCCAGGCCTTGCATTCGTGTTTCACTTGAGCAACCTCTGCTGACCTTGACGGCTGTGGTCAGTCGTTCAGACGGTTTGTGGCATCTCCGTAAGTCAACCTTACGCATAAGTGCTCGATGGTTGCGTCGACTGATCAGCATGCTCACCTCGTCGATACACTTCACAGCACTGACAGACGACAAAAAAGAAGAAACTCAATGTTCTTCTCGCCGTTGTTTCCGGACCCTGAATCATTTGAATTCTCGTGGGCACTGATTGTGGGCAAAACCCTACAGTCATCGCAGAGCCTCTTGGTGCGTCATCCCGCACCGGAAGACTCAAACTATATTCGGTCTTCCATCATCGTGCCTATGTGGGGTTCCTCCTGCGATGTCGTATGAATACTCTCGCAGCCTATGGATTGGGAAGGTTGACTGCTCATCTTGTGGGACGAGGCATCCTCTCCGTCGTCTCCGTGGCCAAAGCTTGGGGGGTGTGCTTCAGCGACCTGGTGGAGACCTGCTTGTCGCCTTGAGGAACATTCCAGCTTCGTCTCGAGTTGGCGCTCTTGTAGCGTTGGCAGCGAAAGAGCAGCTGCAAACGACATCCCGGCGTCGTGTTGTCGAGATATACTTTCGACTGCCTTGCAAACCTGTTGAGACATGTATGTCGGCCATGAATGACGGCAATCGGAGTGGGAGAGTTTGAGAACGATGCTGCCCCTCTGGTCTCGTCGATGGTCCCCACGTGTTCACTGAGCTTCAAGGTCAGGTTTGTCCCAACCTCTCCTTAGTAGTATATAGAACACAGCACCCTCCGTTCATCCCCCACAATCATCAGTCACAAACATCAGAGAATGCTTCAGCCTCCACAAATACAACAACAGAGTACCAAGACCACTAAGGTCACCTTTAGCGTACCTCAGCACAACACCAGCGACCAAATTCTGCCAATTCGACACCGCCCAATATGCCTCAGGTCACGATCCACCTCATCCGCCACGGCCAGGGCCACCACAACATATCCGATGCTAACAAAGACATTACCGACCCCTCCCTTACAAAAAAGGGCAAAGCCCAATGTTTGGATCTCCAACGTCTATGGTTTCCCGCATCAGCCCAACGCCGCATCCGCCTCATTGCCGCCTCCCCACTGACACGCACCATCCAAACCGCATACTACACATTTCAGCCCCTCCTGGATCCAAATCACCCAGCACACGAGAAAGTGGCCGGGTCAAAGAGCAAATTAGTCTACCCCAAGATCATCGCCCTGCCAGACGCGCAGGAAGTGACAGCCGATTCCTGCGACACCGGTTCCTCCCCTGCCGCGTTGTCCCTCAACGTCGCCATGAACCAGTGGCCCGCGTACCTTGGTCTGATCACGCCGGAGTGGACCGACAAGTCCTTTGGGACGCGCTACTCGCCCGAGCTCGACGCTGTGCAAGCACGCGCTAGGGACGTGCGCTACTGGCTGCGTGCCAAGGCGCGCGACCTCGTCCGCGAAACCGGTGGGAGAGAAGACATTGAGATCGCACTCGCTACCCACGGCGGATTCCTGCACTTCCTCACGGAGGACTGGGAGGGTGCGGCGGAAAGCCACGGGACGGGTTGGAAGAACTGCGAGACGAGAGCGTATGTTTTCGAAGCCGGAGTGGAAGAATATGACGGGGAGAGTGTCGAAGAGGTTGAGGCGGTAATGGAGGCGAGGATTGTGGAAACGTTTGAGAGCAGGGAGCGGAGGGATGTGAAAGGGCGCCCGTTGCCTAGTAGAGAGAGGCAGGAGAAGATGTTCAGAGACACGATGAGGAAGTGGGAAGAACAGGGTTTGGAAACACCACTCTCGGCCCAGAGAAAGGCGCAGAGTGAGAGAAAAGAAACGCAAGGCCACAAGAGTGTTGCGGCGTCGGATAAGAAAGAGCAGGAAGTGAAGAAGCTGGTCAGGGGTTTGTCGAGTGAGATTCAGCTTCCGAAGCCGACGTCGTCAAAGAAGAGCGCTTCGATGGACAATCTTGTCAGATCAGCGAGTGGGACTGCGCCCGTGGTGGCATAGTCACCCATCTTCCGGCCGCCTCAGGCAAGGATTGTGTACAACAGACACAGTGTGTTACCAGGTGTATGTACTTTGGAAGCGTTTTAGCCTTTATTTTACAGATCAAGCCGATCGTACTGTTTGTCCATCGCCTCATCAGTGTACAAAAATTGGTCTCCACCAAGTCTCACTCCAACTCAAGCCTCCCATCTCCTAGACTTTTGGCTCGTCGTGCCCTTCATATACACGCTGATATAGCCAGCACCACCACAGCTCTGCGCACCATTCCCGCTACACACAGTATCACACTGCACATCGTCCACCTTAATTCCTGTGCCCCCAAGCGCTGCGCCACAATAGCACTCCGAGTAATACTCCGTTCCCATAACACCATACCTCTCCCTATCACACACACTCGCACAACTTCCCAACGTCAATTTATCGTCATTAACCCGATACCCCTGCACCGTCCGATTCCCCACATCATCAGTATAACACCCACTGTACTTCCACCCCGTCCCAACATCCGGATAGCTCGGCTTCACATACAGATTATTCCGATACAGACTCAACGCGCCGGGCCCACCGCACTTCTCTGCACTGTTCCCAGAGCAAGCCATGTTGCACGAGCTTTCTGACAGAGTGGTGTTGTAGGTGAGGGAGCCGCCGCAGTAGCACTCGGCGCCGTATTCGGTGCCGAAGAACTCGTAGGTAGAGCAGAAGGCGGCGCAGGATTCGGTGGTGGTGGCTGTGGAGGAGTAGGTGAATGGGCCGGTGAAGAGGACGCGTGGGGAGGAAGGGAAGAGATCGGCGACGCAGGAGAGGTAGGTGTATGTTGAGGGGGTTGATGATGGGGAGGCGGTGGTTGTGGTTGTGGTCGTTGTGGTAGTGGTGGTGGTAGTCGTTGGGATGGCAGTGGTGGTTGTTGCGGTGGATGTAGTCGAGATGCCGGTGGTAGTGGTGGTGGTGTTTGCGATGGCGGAGGCGGTAGAAGTTGTAGTTGCGATGGCAGTCGTGGTCGTCATGGTCGTCGTAGTTGTGGTAGTGGTACTGCTAACGGCTGGTGCAAGAGCACTGCAAGCTGTAGGCAGGCTCGAGAGGAGTGCGAGGTCGACGGCCGCTCCACTGACGCCCGGGATAGTGATGTTGAAGTAGCCTTTCGCAGATTGGGCTGTGTTGAGGGAGGTGGTAATGCTGTATAGCGTGTACGGACCAACACTGAGGGAGGCCGAGTTCAGAGCAGTCGTGGTTGTTGTGATTTTGGGCACGATGATGGGACTAGTGTATGTTCGTCCGAGGAAGTTGAGGTTGGGTGTGCCAGAGATCGAGTTCCGGACGGCAGCCGTCACAGTGATTGTAGACGGGTCCGAAGAGCACGATTGAGGATACTGAAGCAGAAGCGTGTCGCTGACGGGGAAGCCAGCGCCGTTGTTGGTGAATGTGTCGACATTCCCGCTGGTATAGCTTACTTGCACGGTGAAGCTCGAGATCGACGAGGTGCTGGGCAACGTGGACTTGAAGCTGTAGAATGCAAAGGTATCATCCAGGCCTGCTGCTGTGCCCGTGAACGTAGTGGTGATACTGGTGCTTCCAGCGTTACCAGACCGATCCTTGTATACAAGTGAGACAGAGGCGATGCTACTCTGTGGACGATTCGTAGTTCGAACCCTGATGTCTCCACTGAAAGTCAGAGCGCTACCGCCTGCATCTTGAAGATAAAGAGACAACGCATACGGCTTGACTTCATATGGCGTCAACGGGTTTGTAGCCAGTGTTTTGGCCCCTCCAGGAACACACTCGATCATCTTCTGTAGCACGGCTTTGCAAGACGTTTGGAAGTAAGTAAGGTCCGCCATCTGGGTGATCGTCGCATTGCCGTCAGCCGAATTCACAGTCGTGTCCGAACATCGTTGGGACCCAATGCAGGGTCCAACGACCAGGGGATTCGTAGTAGTACCAGCCACGAACTCTGAGGCAACTCTTTGGTCGAAGACCGCTGGTGTTGCGCCAGTTGAGTCCATAGTCTGGAATGTGTTGGGCTGTGTTACGATGAGTGGAAAGTTGTTTGCATGAACACCGCCTAACGTGTGTCCACAAGCCACGAGCTGGACCATCTCTGAAGGACCCATGTTCAGACGTGAAAATTGGCTTACGAAGGTCCCCACTTTGTTTTGAGGCTGAGGAATCTGTCCGTCCGTACCAGCGACTATCGCATCTGCTCTCCCAAGCCGGATTGGAATAGGCAAACCGCCACAACTGCGAACAGATGTGTAGGTGCCAATGGCAATCAGCTCGGCCATAGGGGCTCTGGGACCGAAGAAAGGTTCGAAATCCGTGATTGCGCCGACGAATTGCGATCCTTCGTTTTCTGAACGGCCGAGCTCGTAGACAATTGACGCATCTATACCGCCGGTCAGACCACGCACTTGATTGGTATTGGCGACGTCGTGAAAAGCGGTCCTCAACCAGCCAGCCGCAGCGACACGACCTGGCCCGGTTCCGGTTCTTGATTGTTTTGAGCACGGTGTGACTGGATCAGCAAAGCCTCGTGCTCGATATCCTGTACTAAGGTACATTATGTCTTCCAGTTCATCGTTAACGGGCGAGGGCCACGTCGGCAGTGTTTGACACGATATTAGTAATGATTGTGTTATCGAAAGCAGAACGAGTGACTTGAGGAGTGCCATAATGAGTGGATGGCTGCTACCTCTGCTAGAACGAATGACTTGGGATGAGTTGTCGTTGGCTACCTACACATAGGAAACAAAGATCGATGGGAAGGTCAGCAGCATTGTGCTATGTTCCCGTGGTCCAGTCATGGATGCCGCTTACCGCGAATTCTCACACAGTACACGAGCCGAGCCCTGGCGTAGTCGACTCTCTTTCGCGAACCCCTACCGTGGCTTGCCCAGAGATAGAAGCAGTGGATCATCGTCAGCCGCACTTTTGCGCAGCCGTTGAATTCTCATTTGCTGGCATTATCCGGTTTCTCGTCCCGAGCAGGCGAGCGAACTCCATGGCGGCAGAGGCCCTGTGCTGACCATCCCAAATGGGCGGCAAACAATCTGAAAATCTCATGAAGTGGGTGTGATAAGAAAGCTGGAACGTGGCATCGCGAACGGGAGATTAGCCCCTATGATAAGGTTCTTTGTTATTGACGCCACAACTCGGGGCGGCTAGCTTCATACAGAAAATAGTGGGGGCAGATCGACTCCATTCTCGCGTGCACGCGAAAGCGCCACGGTGCCACAGCCACCGCTGACAACCTCAATCATTTTATACGTGAGACAACATCGGCGTCAAGAGGAACATCATTTTGCTCGTGCATCATGATAAGAGCAACGACTTTCCTACTATTGTCTTGTCCTCGTCTTGGTCTATGCGTCTACCGCTTGATGCATCGCGTTCACACGATAGCTTTCACTTCGTAGCAGGAGCTCGTCATGAGTGCCCCTGTCCACGCATCTGCCGCTCTCGATTAAGAAAATCACATCTGCTTTGCGAATGGTGTGCAGACGATGAGCGATGGCAATCACCGTGATGTTTCTCGCGGCTCGCTCCAGCCCAGCCTGCAAAAGCTGCTCAGACTCCGCATCCAGCGCGCTTGTCGACTCGTCCAGGAGCAACAATCGAGGTTTCCGAATTAATGCGCGCGCAATTGCCAGTCTCTGTTTCTGTCCACCGGACAGCTGACTGCCGCCGGGGCCAACGTCTGTGTTGTAGCCGTCCGGCATGTTCATAATGGTGTCGTGGATATTGGCAAGCTTGCAAGCCTCTTCGATATCCCGATCCGAGGCTTCCTCTCCGGGGCGAACGCCAAGAGCTACGTTGAACCGGACTGTACCCTCGAACAAAACGCTGTCTTGCGGGACAAGGGCCACCTGGTCGCGAAAACTTGATCCTTCCCTTGTGGCAATGTCTACCCCATCGATGTGTACGCTGCCTGAGCTGGGATGGTACATCCGTTCAAGAAGAGCGATAATGGTTGATTTCCCTGCACCACTTGGGCCTACCAAAGCGCAGAATTGGCCTGACTTCACATCAATGCTCATTCCGTGCAAGACTTGTACTTCTGGCCTGGCTGGGTAAGCGAACTCGACAGAGTTGATGCCCACACTGACACCTCCTGACGCTGGAGGGACCTTCTCTGCGATGTTGACAACCTTCTCAGGATCGACCTCGTCCTTATCTTCTATCTGAAAGTCCTCCAGGCGACCGGATAGTTTCTTCTCTGATCCCAGGTCAAGGAGATTCAGGATCCTGCTCACTGCAGCTTTCGCTCTCGAGACATCTGGGGCGAGTGCGAACATCTGACCCCAAAGCTGGGCGCTCATGAGCAAGGCCAGAACGACGATGAAGAACTGGACTTGGTCGTAGTCTCCGGCGATGATTCTCGTCGTCCCCCACCAGTATGCAAGCGCATAGATGAATGTGGGGAAGCCAATGGCAAGTGCCAACCACATGGTTGCGTACGCAGTGCGACGGGTGGTCTCACGAATCGGTCCCTGCAACGACCTTCGATAACTCCCCACGGTCTCCTCCTCAAGTCCATGTATGGCGACAGTCTTGATCTGCTCGACTGCTTCGACAGTGATGCCCACAGACCTCGCAAATGCTTCCTGATGCTTAGCCTCGAATCTAGCAAGCACCACCAATTGCATATACCCAAAGCCGAGAATAATCGGTACACCAGCCAGGCAGACAATTGCTATCTTCCAAGCAACGACATGCGTCAAAATGATAGCTATAACCAGATTGACGAGGATTGAAAGGATGGTGCCAATGATGGATCCTGTCAAACCTCCTAAGGATCCACCATCTCTCGTAATGAAGTTGAGCAGAATGAGCGGACTTCGTCCCTCGCTCTGATGCCATTGCAGGTCCTGCTCAAGCAGAGTTCGGAACATGAGCACTCTGACCTTGAAAAGCACTCTCTCAGCTATCCAGCCAAAGCCCGACCAGCTCACAATGTTGGCAAAGAACTCAACCAAGGCCAAGACGAAGAACATGAGGCCGAAGAAACGGCCGGCTGATCGTATGCTGCTAGCTTCTTCACAGGGACTGAGTGCGCCGACCGTGTTACCGAAGATCAGAGCCGATGCCGAGTAAGTGCTGCCAACCACTAAAGCCGCCGTGAAGGCCAAAATAAGAACGATAACGTACCGACGGAACAGCGGAGCTAGGGCTTTGATGATCGACCATAGTGACCGGCTCTTGCCGAGGCCGCCAGATACATCGTCGGAGTTTACTCTGTCTTCGACTGCAGGAGGGTCAGACTCGTTATCCTCACTAGGTGCACTATTCTTCTTCGTGACAACCTCTTTCACTTTCCCACTACTGTCCTCGTTGAGGGTGAGCGTCGATCGAGACGAGTGCAAGGATTTCATATCTTCTTTGCTGAGGTTCTGCAGTCTCAGCAAGTCTGCATAGGCGCCGTCTTGCTCAAGCAAGACTGTGTGAGAGCCCTGTTCGACGACTCCACCATTCCTCATTACGATGATGTTGTCAGAGTTCTGGATCGTGGACAATCTATGTGCGATAACTATCACGGTTCTCCCGACCGCGACCTTCTCGAGATCAGCTTGGATTCTCAGCTCGCTCACTGAGTCAAGAGATGCCGTGGCTTCGTCGAGTACAAGTACTGCTGGGTCCTTGACAAGGGCACGCGCAATCGAAATGCGTTGCTTTTGGCCACCACTGATGAGGAGGCCCTTTGAGCCCGTCGTGGTCCCGTACCCAGCTTGCAATCGTCTGATAAAGCCATCAGCGTCAGCTAGTTTTGCTGCATCGACCACCAAATCAACGATTTCGACGACTTCTTTGCCTCTCAGTCTGGCAGTCTCTTCCATGCTCATGCCACGCCGCAAGTCAGCCGCGAAATCTGCCAAGGCGGGTCCAACAAGAGTAGCATGAAGATGGGCATGTTTGTGAGAATTGATCAGGCCGTGTGCGATGTTCTCAAGTATCGACCGATCGAGGAGTGATGGCTCTTGCTGCACCAGACTGAAATGGCTGCGCAAGGATTTGACGTTTAGCTGCGTGAGATCATGCCCGTCGAGGTATACCGCACCACGCTCTGGATCGTACAGGCGGGTCACAAGCGCTGCAATGGTGGACTTTCCGCTACCAGAGAGCCCGATGATGGCTGTCTGCTTGCCTGCGGGGCATATCAACGACACATCCTTCAGAACCTGCGTGTCAGGTCGCGATGGGTATGTGAAGGACACGTTCCGAAGCTCGACATCGCCGTGCACCCGCTCAAGCTTGACTCCAATTGTATCAGATGTCCCGTCAATCTTCGATTTGTGGTCGATATGTTCCTCCAGCTTCGAGAACCCAGCCTGAGCCGCACCGAAGACTTGGATGAATGGAGCAACACTGCTCAGCACAAGCGTGGCATCGATGAGGATGAAGATGACTGTGTAAGTGGTTCCTACTGTTGCTCCAGAATTTCCGTTTGCGACTGCAGCAGCTATCGTCCTTGAACCCTGCCAGAATGCCAACGCATTTGCGGCGTACGCCACGAAGTACAGTACTCCGGACTGTATGCTTGTCGCTACAGCTTTCTTGACACCAGACTCTTTCGCGCCGATCAGCTTCTGTGAGAAGCGTGCTTCGAGCTTCGTATTTGCATTAAATGCATGTACCACGAGGATGTTGGAGAGTGCCTCTGACGCAATGCTCGCCGAAGCCGCCACGAATTTGGAAGCAGCGCCTGAGTACTTGCCAATATAGTAACTGCCAATCAGTGTCATGGCCATGAAGGCAGGCACCAGCGACACGAGCATTCCGCCCAGTTTCGCATCCTTGATGAAAGCAATCACGTACGCAGTAACGAAGAAGCTCAATGCTTGCAGCACAATGCCGACCTTCTGCGAAGTGCCATCCTGGATTGTGGTTATCTCATTGTTCAACCTCGACGAAACTTCCCCAGACGGCAGGTCGTCGAAGAATGATGGCTCCTGTCGTAGCAGGCTCAGGAAGTATGTCTCGCGCAACCGCTGGGCCAGTCGCTCGCCGGACAAGTTCCAGCAAAGTATGTATGTGTATATGAAACACAACTGGCCGAGACCGATATAGGTCACTGTCAGTACCTTGTCGTTGACAGCATTCTGGTACGATGGACTGCCCGATGGATCGACCGCGCATGTCGCTGAGTTAATGTCGTCGATGAGCTCGCCAAAAAGAATGCCTAGGACCGGGAAAGGGACGCCAGCTGCAATGGAGGCAATGGTCCCTACCACCAGCAGAGCATAATCCAATTTCGAGGGATTGGCATATACCAGCAAGCGAGCATAACTTGTCAGCCTTCGGAAGAAGCCTCGTCCCTTCATGTTTGCCAGCAGGAATGTGCTGGACTATGAACCGACTTGCCAGGATTGAGACATATGTGCGTAACGTAGCGGCCAGCTGCTCGAGCCTACTTACGGCGGTGAGCCTCCAGACCAGAGCGCTGCGAATTTGAGCAAAGTACAAAAGAAAACCACGTTCCTACCGATGTCGCTCATTGCTCGAGCAGCACAAGTTTGCTCGAATATTCATTCTCAAGCCGACGAGGGACCGAATGCTGTAACATTCTGACGGTCCCGCTTGTCACAAAACTCCCGCATCGTGGGGGAGCCTCTGCGAACCACAGCTTTGACGCCATTGCACAGGCGCACCACGTCGCTGGAGCAAGTAGACCAATTGCTGGCGTACAGCTCGACAACTAAGCCGCTGGCTTGCAGCTGATCATCGTGGTAAGGAGTGTGTTGCCGGCGCTAATAGTTCAAAATTCGCACAACAGCGGAGCCCCAAGTGAAAATTTGATCAGATTAGATTACAAGTCGCCAGCTTGTTTTATCAGATCCCCTCACCGCGGCCGATGCTCGCATCTCTCCTCAAGCTTTTGTCGGTGCTTGGCGAATACGACCTCTGTCATAATGCGATACACTCTTGCCTTCTTAGGTACTTTCCAGTGCCGTATATGCTGCATGCCCGTACCAGGACCGAGGTGAGACGCTTATATCGACGCCGGCAATTTGCGGCATTGCTCTGGTTCAGGGCAGCTGCTGCTTCAGGCCCAGCGAAGGCATTGTGCGAGGACCTGTATCAGGCACAACGACCACAGGGCGGTGGCCTTCTACGTCACTGTTGCTTGGTGCTGTCAGATACCATTCACTTGCGAAGCTGACGTTCTGCTCTCAGCAGGTTGTTCTTCACGTCAAAGAGCTGCATCTTGCGAGTCTCGTGAGCGAGCGACTCTGGACTTTCAAGCTCTTCCTTGGTCTGGTCCGTATGGTTCGCACCCTGCTGCCTACGTGGTTGCTCGCCTATTCATAGAAGGTAGAGTGATCGATACCTCGTCGTACAGGGTCACCATTACAGCCAAGACCCTCCTGCATGATCAGATAACAATTATCCGTCATCCATCCACTCAGACGACCATCTGATAACCCAGATCAGACCACTCTCCATTCTTTCCTTTGTCCCGCTATTGAGCAGGTGACTCAAGGAAAATCAACAAAGCATGCCACGTCGGATCGAACCACCGATGACGTACGAATCATTGCATATGTGCTACTATTCCTGCCCACCTTGGGACGCAGAAGTTGCCTGTGCTAACGGAGAAAGCACCCGACTTGAAACCCATGACTGACGCAGTCTACTCAAGGGAAATGCAACGATATCTAACTCATCGCAGACCTCCAACACCAGATCAAATTAAGCAACAGCGGCAACAACCTCACTCACCGCTACCCTTTCTCCGCCCTTCCCGTTGATCATCTCCAGCCTCTCTTTTTCAACCGTCCCTCCCAACTCCAGCTCCCGAAGCCCCAGATCCTGCTCATCTCCTGGCACCAGATTCTTGTCACCCAGCTTCATATAGTTCCAGCAGATACTCCACCCCAAATCATCACCAAACATCATTTGCAACACCTCCTCACCCTGCTTTACGCCCTGCTCAGCGACATAGCTGATCGCCTTCCTTCCGACCGCGAGGCCGATGACAGGTGGGAACTCGTTGAGTTCCAGGTAGTCCGGCTTACGATGCGCCTCTGCTTCGTCAGGCACGATTCGTTGCGAGACGAGTTCCTGGTAGATGTTATGTGCGGCGTGGTGGCCCATGTGCATGGCGCCGCCGCAGCGCTTGATCCCGGACCAGCGTGCTACGTCGCCGATGGCGAAGTGGTGATCAGCGCCACTGAAGTGCAGTGTTGGCTCAATCTTGACATAGCCTCTGCGTCCAGGACAGCAGACGGAAGGTATGTTGTCGTCGGTGTGGAGTGTGAGATTGCTTTCAGGACATGAGTTGCGCTCAGCGTACTGCCGTCTGTAAGTTTGACTATTTGCTTTAGGTCAGACTCATCCGGAGTGACGTAAGCAACACGCTGACCCAGCACGAGCTCAACGCCAGCCTCACGGACCAGAGGCGCAACAGCGTCCTTGAACTCACCCGGCAAAGGCTCAGCCGAGAGCAGCTGCTGACGAGAATGTACCAGAGTGACCCTGGTCGCAGGCCGCACCAGCTTGAGCTCCGCAGCCGTCTCGACGCCGACCGCGCCTCCTCCGATGACTATCACGGAATCCTGGCAGGACTCGATGTTGCCTGCCGTTTCGGCGAGGTAAGTCTCTCGAGTCAATGATTGTGGGACGACTGGCCATGGCCTGCGCAGACCTGTGGCGGCGATGAAGTAGTCGTACTGCAAGGTTTCTTTCCTCTGGCTGGCGTGCAGCGAGATTGTAGCCTTGTGAGCTTCGCAATCGACCGACTCAATCGAGCCTTGGGTGACTTTGATGCTCGGGTCTTGCAGTGCTGGTACATTCTTGAAATTGACCCATGCTTTCGCCGCATACTCCTTGGATGCCAGGGCCAGCGGAGAGCCTATGAGGTGATCTGTGCATGTCAGCAGATGTCGTAGCGTGAGATGTTCATGGCATTGAACTCACAGTAACCATCCCTCTCATCCACAATGGTGATCTCAACAGGTATCCTGCGTGTGAGCTTTCCTGTGAAAACTGCCGGAATGTCCTCGAACTTGAACGCTGGGTTGAATCTTGGCGGACGACCCTCACACAGGTCTAGCAGATTCAATGCCGCGGAGAGGCCGGCATATGAGCCTCCTGCGATCAGGACTCTCCAGGGAGCTCCCCCTGTGGTCAACGTTCGTAGAGCCATGGCGCAGGCAAAACCTTGGACGGCAGAGAGCTATTCGATGTCAATCTATGTGTACCAGGACTAAATCAACGCTGTGCACGACTTGTCAGTATATGCTTACATGTATATCAGATCAGATAAGATAATCTCGCACAAAGTCCAAACACAACGGCTCGGAAACGTAGAGGGGAAAAGCGTTCGCGAGTGGCGTGCGCACGGCGTGCCGGGCGGCAGCCGACATCGCAGTGCGCTTTGCGGTCCACAAAGCTAAGGAGTACTTATTATTTGGGTGCTATCGAGCGCTGAAGGAGCCCCAAGTGTGGGCGCATGAGGAGCAATTGCGTGGGCACTTGGGGGCACGGCGCTTCTGTGAGTCCGCCATATGCTGGAAACAAAACCACAAGAGCATGGTCTGAGGTTGTGAGTCATCTCTTTGTGAAATCGACTATGGTGACGAGAGGCCCCGTGGTAGTACTGAGCAGAGGGGGCCCGAGGCATGGCGAGTCTTGGAAGCAGAATTTTATCAGATCGTCGGGCCCACCTAATCTTATCTGATGGCTTGGCTGTCGGGTCTGGCGACGTTGTCTGAAGGACTCGGTGATTTTTGGCCACGGAGGTATGCTCATGTTGAGTCACGGGTCTGACAAAGGTTTTTCAGGATCTTTGCGTCGTCCTCAATAATAGCCGCCTCGCAGGCATCCTCGAGGCTCGCTTGTTGCTCGTCTCTGTTTCTACACGCCTGAATGGGTTATAATATTAGATGGGCTGGGAGACGAGTGCCGTGACTGCGCTGAGACAGGTGAATTCTTTTTAACCCCATGGCACGACGTGGGGCGAGGATGTCCTGTCTCCTCTGCATCATAGTATTAGCAGCGGCACGGACCTCGACTGCAACACTCGTTGAGCAGGATCGCGCCGGTCGATCGCTACAACGTCTCATGTATGAAGTTGACCATGAGTCTTTGCCAGCCCCCCCAATGGACATCGGTCGGGAGCGGTGGGCACAAAGGCCTGGCTCGATGTTAGTACTTCGGGAGAGATCGTAGATATTCATAAGAGTGCCAAGCTGCCCTGTGTTGCCAGCATTCTGCTGTACACATACCTCTGCCCGCTAGGGGTACTTCTCTGACCCCGGCGCTGACGATAGAAGGCTGATGTACAGTCAGCTCTAGCAAAACAGGTTTGCCAGACCTGTCTCCGTCGAGTGACAATGGGTACTCTGCTTCACTTGGCACAATCTCCGGACTATGCTGGCATTGCGTTGAGCTCACGGAACGGCCACACGGAACGTCTTCAAACAGTCAACAAGTAAGTGCCCGGTGACGAATGGTGGTCCGTACTGCTAGACTCACTTGCGCAATGCCGTCGAAGAGTAGCAAAGACTGAATCCAATGGTTGCCTCCGCATGGACTACAGTTGAGCCCGCGAGTGCTCCACAGATCTGTGGACGCCTCGATGGGCAACGCGTGGCCATCGGAACAAATGTGCACTGGTAGACCTCGGTAGCAGCAACTTTTGCGAACAACATGCAAGTTGTACCAGTGTCTGCGGATAGCAGGGAGGGCTTGAGCATGAACTCGGTAGGAGGGACACTAACCGGCTGAACGGCATCTTGAGTATCCATCGTTTATTCCGTCGTGCTCTTCTAGAAGGCAAAGACGAATCCGTGCAGCCCTAGGACATCGGAGCAACACTGGTGAATAGGTCCGTGTGCAACATCGGTCTGAACCTAGACCTGATCTACTTACCGCACTTGCAGCTTGAGGTCCGCCTTGCTGAGCCACCAGAGGTCCTCTAAAAAGTCTGCCTCACAGCACGAGAGCGCTAGCATCTGCTATTGCTATGCCTTGGACCAGTAGCTGTGTGTTGCCAACCGTTCGCGCTGATCAAATCTGCCACGTCCGGCCTCTCGCAAGAATGCACTCACCAATTCTGCGTGGATTCGAAGAACGGTATTCACGCCAAAGCCATCGTCAGCTTGATGGCGGCCAGCCCAAGGACAGAGTCCAGGCTCAGCAATATTAAATTGTAGCTGTCGTCAAGAATTTGCATCATCATAGATCGTCGCGGGACCTCCAGCTACAGGCAGTGAGATCGGTCCATCGAGAGAACCTGCAACGCAGTCCATGACCGAGAACCCAGCTGGTGGCTGTCTCCCGAATCGAAGCGCGCGGGCATATGTTGGGGCTTTCCTGCAGCTCCGCGGACAACACGGCGTGCGATACCACCCTGTCGAACTCGCAATGATTGCTGACGAGGCGAGTCACATTTCTCAAGTCGTCCTTGTGAGAGGTGAGATACCCCGTGTATAGTAAGGGGTCAGCCCATTCGCTAGGCGAATATACAACTTGGCAGATGCCGGCTAAATGACCCCGGATATGCTGCGGGGAGCAATAGGATCAATCCATGGGGAACGCATAGGGCCGACCGCCGGTAAAGTGACAGATTGGGCGCCAGTAAGAATGCCGTGTTGATGACCCGAGAACATTCTAGGGGCTTCTCGTACGTGAGTTGAATACTACCATGCATGATCCAGAAGGAGTTTGACACTTCCGTTAGAACCGAATAACGGCTCGGCGTTGACTTGCAGCGACTTCAATCCAAATGTGTCGACGGAAGATCGACGTCCGCCACTGGGGACTCAAGACTCGGGCCAGGGTCTCCAGCCCATGCTCGAAATTGCTTAACCATCTTTGGTGAGCCTAGTTCTCATGCCCTCGTTACGATGGAGCAAAACTATGGCGATTGTCAGACGTGGTTTGCTAGAGAGCATTAGCGATGTACTTCTCCGGTATTTACACACCGATGCTGGGTCAATATCAGCCTGAAGCGAAATCACGAGGCCGCCGTGACAGTTTGAACAACTCCGGGCACCATCCAGACGCGTAAGATGGCTGTATAAACTGCAGACACCCGTCGTGGCTCGCGCTGTAAGCCGTCGAGCAGTCCTTGCGTGTTCGCGGTTTCGAACGCACCGTCTCGTTCCCACCATGGCTCCAAAGGTCAATGCACCGTCCCAGTTCTCAGATGCCGCCCTCCAGCACCGCTTGGAGCTGGTGGGTGGCGCCAAGGGCGCCGGCATGTCTGCGCTTATGAAGAGTCTGAGAGTTTTCGCCGTGGCCTGCTTTGCTTGTCTCGGCGGACTGCTCTATGGATACAATCAAGGTGTTTTCTCTGGCATCCTCGTCATGCCCGCCTTCGAGCGATACATGGGCGACTGGGTTGGTAACGGCACAAAGATCGGCTGGCTGACTTCAATCCTCGAGCTTGGCGCCTGGACCGGAACAATGTATTCTGGCTTCCTTGCTGAAATCATCTCCCGCAAATATGCTATCATCGTCAACACAGCCATCTTCATCCTCGGCGTCGTTATCCAGTGCACCGCTGTGTCGGCTGGCCACTCGGCCATTCTTGGTGGTAGATTCATAGTGGGTTTGGGCGTCGGCTCGTTGTCGATGATCGTTCCCATGTGAGTGCAATTGCCCAATCTTCGCGTGCTTTGTTGACATAGTCAGGTACGTGGCCGAGTGCTCACCACCCGAACTTCGCGGCTTCATGATTGCTATCCAACAATTCGCTATCGAATTCGGCATCATGATCTCGTTCTGGATCGATTATGGCTGTAACTATATCGGCGGTACTGGTGAGACGCAAAGCAAGACCGCGTGGCTCCTGCCGCTTGCACTTCAATTCATTCCTGCCGTGATCTTGCTGGTCGGGATGTCTTTCATGCCATTCACTCCTAGATGGTTGGCCCATCATGGAAGGGAGGCGGAGGCGAAAAAGACCCTGGCGATGCTCAGATCACTGCCCGAAGATCACGAACTGGTGGAGCTCGAGTTCATGGAGATCAAAGCCCAGTCGTTGTTTGAGAAGCGCACGACACAGGAGAAGTTCCCTCATCTCGCCGATCAGAGCTGGTCGAGTACCATCAAACTCCAATTTGTTGCCATCGGTTCTCTGTTTAGGACCAAGCCGATGTTTCGAAGAGTCGTCGTTGCAACAGTGACGATGTTTTTCCAGCAATGGACAGGTATCAACGCCATTCTCTACTATGCTCCGATTATCTTCAAGAATGGTCTCGGTCTCTCCGGAAACACCACGAATTTGCTGGCGACTGGCGTTGTTGGAATCGTGATGCTGTTAGCCACTATTCCATCCATGATCTACATCGATCGCATTGGAAGAAGACCAGCTTTGGCTCTTGGCGCTCTGGGCATGGCCTTTAGCCACTTCACCGTCGCCATAATTTATGCCAAGAATGAAAATCAATGGCCGACACACCAAGCAGCTGGCTGGGCGGCCATCGTCATGGTTTGGCTCTTTGTTGTGCATTTTGGATGGTCATGGGGACCTTGGTAAGTTGGATCGCCATCCTTTCCGGACAGACACTGATAACGAGATAGCGCGTGGATCGTCGTCGCAGAAGTGTGGCCCTTGTCTGCCCGCCCGTACGGTATTGCTCTGGGCGCATCTAGCAATTGGATGAACAATTTCATCGTCGGACAGGTCACTGTTGACATGATCGATGGTATCCGTTATGGTAGGCCGCGTTATCTAGAGCCTCATGTGAATTTACTGATCCAATCCAGGCACATTTATTCTCTTCGGGTGCCTCATTACTCTTGGTGCTGCGTTCGTCTGGTTCATCGTACCTGAGACCAAGCAACTGACCCTTGAGGAGATGGACATCGTCTTCGGAAGCAGCGGTGTTGCAGCTGCTGATCAGGAGCGCATGGACCAAATCAACAGGGAGGTTGGACTGGTTTCGGCAGCCCCTGGTGGTCGGGTCACACCTTCCAGCGAGAAGCCTGAGGCCGAGACAGTCCTCGCGGAGAAGCAAGGTGCCTGAATGAGTCGTGGACGCCCGCCGTAGTGGAGAAGCTGGCATCAGTCGCTACTGCGTCCAAATTCGACATTGTGGAATCGAAGCGTTGAAAGAGCGGATGTGATCGAGACATGGCCGTCACTGCCTTCCAAGGATGCCAAAAGGTTCCTAGCTCAGCAACTTCACGTTGTCCGTGGGCTCTAGCTCGGCAGAATAGTTTGAAGAAATGTCGAACGTAGTCTTGAAAGTGTGCTGGACAGCCGTCAAGCTACGAAAGGTTCATCGACTTTGTGCTTGTCAACATTGCAAGTGATGAGTGAACTTGAGTCGTCTCGTTTCGTCATGAAGGTCAAAGCGAAGTCCGCGATATTGGGCGACCAATGACAGACCCCCGTTTCAGGCACTGCCTCAACGTCCATCAAGATATCGCCTTCGGTGCCAGCACAGACGTTTCTCTACTCTCGCCTTTGCTTCAAGACGACGAGCAGCGCTGTGATAGTAAGTTCGCCCGTGGACTCCTCGGGCGACTTGATCAGGACCGCCCTACGAAGGCAAATAATTCGACTAGCAAACAAACCCCAAACACCGGCATATATATTCCGTTGCTTGATCTTCGAAGAAATTGGCACGTGTGCTTAGGTTTCGGTATCTGTATTGACGATAGCGATAATCGATACAAGTCTAACACGGTAACGCCAGACAAGCGTTCTCTCCACCTCGCGAACGGCGACCATGGGTTTCTTCAAATCGCTCAAGGGGAAAGTGGACGTAGGCACGTCAGACCAGCAATACGAGAATCCACAATACACCTCCGGCACGCACGACGAGCTGTCCGCTGCCAACGACAAGCGGCGTATGTTCGGCGGCTCATCCCGCTCAAACCAACCACAAGCACAATCCTCAGCGCCGCCATGTTCACCTCCCTCTGGTCCGCCACCCTCTTCAACCGGCAAAGGAGAATATCAACCACCCTCAAACCCACCACCCACCTCCAATCCTCAACCCTACCACGACTGGACCTCCGTCCCAGACACTTCCCTCCTCCCGCCACCACCCTCCTTTCCCAGCGAATTTTCTCCAACCAACAACGCCAGCGACGAAGCCGCCGACGCCGCCTACCAATGGTGCGCCCAATTCCCACCATACTCCCCCGTTGCCCCCTCCGACTCCCTCATCACCGCCTCCAACAACCAGCAACTAATCCTCGAGCGCCCCGAACCCTTCGCCCGCTCCGCTAGTCTCACCCAACCCCGCCCACAAGTCTTCCACATCCGCACCAAACCCCATCACCGGGACGTCGTCTCCCTCTCCAACCTCCCGCTGTACTTCGCCGCCGCCCACCACCCCTTACACACCGAACGCCCCAAGACCATCTACTTCGAGCTCCTGATTATCAAACTCGCGGACGCCAACTCAGCTTTTGGGATCGGCTTCGCCGGCAAGCCCTACCCACCATGGCGCCTGCCAGGCTGGAACCGCGCTTCTATCGGCGTGCACTCCGACGATGGAAGGCGGTATGTCAATGACTCTGGCGGTGGTGTTGAGATGCTCCAGCAGCCGCTCGTGGCAGGCGAGACGTTCGGGGTGGGGATGCGGTTTAGCACAGAGGCGAAGACGGATGTTACGGTCAAGACGCGGTGTTTTGTGACGCGGAATGGGAGCGAGGTTGGTGGGTGGGATGTGGACGAGGAGCGGGATAAGGATGTCGGCGGTGGGGAGGGTATTGCGGGATTGGAAGGCGAGGGGGATCTGTATGTTGCGGTTGGGCTTTTCGGGGGTGTCGAAGGTGAGGTGAGGCTCAGTCCCAGGGATTGGAGCTACGTGCCGGAGGGAATTTGAGTTCGTCCACGAGTGACACAGCCGAAGCCATCTGCTGATCTCGGAAGTTCTACGACATCTTTTACATCGTGCAAGAGGTGGTAATGCGCCCACAGCCCCGATCCAAGTGGCACCCTATCGTGGCAGCGTTGAGACGATATGCTGAGGTTGTGACACAGCAATTCCACGCTTCCGAGTCATTACACGTACGCAAGCGAGCCCTGGACATCATAGCATGCATTACGCTAATCTCATTGCTGTCTATCCAAATATGCCTTGAGCCATGCAAGGGGGAATATGAATTCGAAATGCACTCACCTTCGTGAGACCTTCTCCCAGACCCGACAATGCAATTCCCCACCCGAGTGACACCGCCATACCGCCATCTCCATGCGTTAGAGAACTCACACTCCTCAGGCTTTGTATCGCTGCCGGGGCCCTCAAGCCAAAACTTCCCGCACAACCTGCGCATAACTCTTCGCGCCCCCTTGACCACTCAGTTCCTCGTAACTGCCATCCCAGTACATAACCCCAGCCAAATTGCTGAGTCCGCCCAAGCCTTTCACCTGTGTCAGGATCCCGGACAGGGTCGGGGGATCGACATTGCCCGTCCCGACTGTTGTGGCGAGCACTCCGATAACAAGTTTGGGCGGTGCGCGGGCGGGAGTCAGCATTTGGGCTCGGCTTTCGATATCCTGCCCATCCTGCCTTTTGTTAGGGCGTGGTGGTGTGCCAGTCTGCATCACTGGTTCGCCGATGATGCCGTTGACCACTCCACCGGTCGTTATCGTCGACGCAGCGGATGGTGCACCAGCCGCGAGGTCATTGGACCAAGCTTGTAAGCTGGCGAGAAAACCCGAGCCAGCGTTGACATTGCAACTGGGGTTATTGAAGAATTGCACCCAGACATAATCCAACACCCCCAACATCTGCGCGATCGGCAGGCTCTGATCTGGACGTGGACACTGTGGCGCTGCGCTGAGCAAGTACTGCTTACCGCCGGCGTTCGCACTTGCGTCCATAAGACTTCGCAACGCTGTAGCAAGTGCAGGCTGATAAGTCGCGTCAGCGGGAGTCTCATTGTCGAGGTCGATGCCGTCCAAGACGACGGAGCCGAAGGGACGCGCAGCTTGGACGGCAGAATTGCCCTGTCCGCCGCCCAAGAACAAGTCCCAGATGTTTTGGGCCGCAGTGGAGGCGGCCGAGGCGGAAGGTATAGCCATGTTCGAGATCGCACCGCCTAGCGAGAGCATGACTTCTTGCCAGAGGCTTGACATTGGCTGACTTGAGCTGCAAAGCCATCGCCAACGCAGTCGATTAGGCCAGTGGCGCCGAGAGATGTTTGGGCTTCTGAGGCGGCCCAACATTTGGAGCCGAGGTTCAGCTGGGAAATCGAAACGTTAGCGAAAACATCCCGTGGGTAAATGAGGCTCGGGTGCGGGAAAGGTGGAAGCCACGGCTAGGGTCCTCTGTGAGATGGTCTTGGTATACAGGTCAACTTACTGTTGGATAGCCTCCGGCAGTGAAGAGATCGGTGACGAAGGCAAGTATGACGATATCTATGTTGGTATCGTTGCATATCGTTGTGAGAGGCACCTGAGCGGTGGCTGGCGTCTGGGCGTAGTAGACCACATTCATGTTTCTGGCTCCGGTCCCGCTACTTGGAGGTGGCCTGCTGTTCGTCGGCTGACTTGATGGCTGAGAAGCAGTCGCTGTCGGCAGTAGGGTCGTCGTGACAGTGCTGGTACATTGTTGTGGAGGCGTCTGACCCGCGCCATATCTTTTGACAAGTTCTCTCACGTCACCGTAGCTGAGGCCTAGCTCATCCAGCAAATCAGCGAGATCGCTTTGTTGCAGATCGGAATGGTCATCAAGCCACGTTCGATCGTCGACATCGTCTGAGGTGTCGTTCTCTGATCTTCGGCCAAGTCTGGTTTCTGGTTCTTCAGGTATCTCGAGGTGCCGTATTGATGGAGCATCGTGTGAGTGTCTGGGCCGCGCTGCGATATGCGCTGCCCGGTGACTGTGTACTGGCGTCGCTTGCGCCCATTGTGCCAAGACTGCACATGCCGCCAGTAGGACGGAAAGACTGCGGCGAGCCATAGTGCCACAACGAGGTTGACAGATCAGACAGAAACTCTGTGGAAGCCTTCACCACTTAAGACAAAATCATGAACATGGCTGGGTAAGTCTGTATTTATTGCGTAGGCCTGGAATGAGGACGACCGCCGAGGCATGGCACGATCGTCGTCTGTGCACACGCATTCCAGCGAAGGGGAAGAACTCGTGCGCAAGGGCGGGGAACATGGAAATTGGAATCAGACCTATTTTGTGTCTCGCGCGAACAGCGTGCCTCAGGATGCGCTCGAGACGGTCATGTGTAGCGTTGCATAGAGATGTATGATCATGTCTTCCTGTTTGCAAACGATTGCCGTGATGTCCTGTGAACGCGTACGCTGACTGCTGGCCAAATCGCTCGCCGCTCTGGCACGCATGACGCAGTGTCGTGGAACAAGTCAGCAGCAACTCGAGGATAGATCTCGCCGACGAGTTGCGCGACATGTGGCGACGACTTCCATATTATCGTCGATGTCGTGTAGCTGGCGGCAAGCATGTAGGTTGATCGAGCTCGAGCCGGTATCAAGTTCTTCCGGGCTCTAACGACGTCATTCTTGGGCACACGCGGTACGAAAGTCGAGACACCCAGCCTCCATTGATCTCGTTGGCATTCGCTTGCACACGTAACGACAAATGTTGGGAACTCGGCACTTGGAACAAATGCCAGCCTCTCTCGCATACTCAGAGACGAAATGAAGCATGCAACGTACGGCAAGCTTAAGAAGAAAATGTTGCAGATCCCCTCGCAGAGCTCTCCCTCGTTCTTCTCCCCCTGGTCAGGACACCCTTGTACCTGCAGCTGCAAGGTACCTGCCTATTTTACATTTACCTGCTCGCGGCAACATTGCTCGCACGAGCATCGAATTGCCGCGCGTCGAGAGCCAATTCGGAAGCGCATCGACTGCATGCTCTCCTGGAGGTGTGGTTGCACAACATAAGTGCCTGCAGTAGGTAAAGATACTGGCGAGGTTGGTCTGACTGCATGAGCGTTGCATCTGATGTTCCGGCGGGCATGCTTGTGTAACAATGCTATGGTATATTTGCCAATTTGATCTCAATCAGGGAATTGCTGTGGATGTGTACTTCCGGCTTTTCGTCGTGGTCTGCTCGATGGGCCAGCTCTGAATGAAGCTTGTAATTAGAGGGCGACCGCTCTCGGCACGGCGGTGGTTTCGAAGTACGAAAACTTGATGAACGGAGGTTCGTTGCGGAAAGAAAAGATCTGCAATCGAAGGTGGGGAGTTCATCGGGTAGTAGGACGATCAGCGGTACGGGCCATCCACTCAGCTTCCGTCCGTTGCGATCTGAAGCGATTGAGATCGGGGCTGAATTTGCACGACTCCTCAAAAAGAGCACGGTCGTGAATGCTTCCTGTAGTATGATGCACTGCCACGTGCCGTTCTCGAAAAACAAAAGCAAGTGATGGTGCCGGTCGAAGTGAGCCTGTATCACATTTGAACGATGGGAACGTAGGCCTGTCGAGCAATTACGTCGAGGCGCAGAGCATACCTCTCGACACACATAGTCCTACGCACAGGGGTGTCAAGCGCGATACAAGAGTGACTAGTGCCAAGGCAGGTCTGACCGGAATGAGAGTGCCGGATAGCATTGAAAATGTGCAGGTGCTTTCTCATTTTGACTCGCAGTCATGAAGCATTTCGTGCCTTCCATGCGTTCATCCCAGTCGTTTGACATATCCGTCAATTAGCCATAATAACGCCGTGCCATGCAGTCTTTGTGCATGAATGAATCCAATCCAGGGGCCGCCTCGGTCTATCGAGCACAGTTCCACTAACGCCTGCAACTGAAGGGGTAATCCGCTTTTCGCCGAGCTTGATGCTGCTGGCAACGAAGAAGGTGAGAATAGAATGCCGCCCATAATTTTCGTCTGCATTATTCGCAGACATTTCGCTTGCAAGCAATGCTTTTCGAAAACCTGCCAAAGGACGCCTCATAAGACCTGGGGTAGAATTTTGATCACTGGAGATCGAGTTAAGGGGTCGTGAAAGTAATTACAGCCGGACCTGCATTCAAGCAGCCACAGCGGAGAGTCGTGTCTCGTAGGAAATCATGTCCTCGCGGAGCGGGATCTTCTCGTTGTTATCCTCGTAGAAGTATTGGTACTCCGGTCGGAAGGGTGTTCGATTGCCGCGAATCATGCGATCCTTGTTGTCGGCATCTGCACCTGCTCTGCTGCCCCATGTCGTCTGTGATATGTCAGCATTTGTGTGCGCAGGATACTAGAACGACATACCTCGTTGAGAGTGAGCAGTGCGTAGATCTTGATGATGCCGTGCAGCCAACCGAACAAGACTGATACTGGCCACAACATGATGTCGACGGGATAGCGAACGAAGTGCGTGATCAGCTTGATGAACTTGGAGAAGATCATCCAACTGCCCAATAGCCAATACGCTTGATGGGCACGAGCCTCAGGCCAATCGGCGACACCTTTGTAGAGCAAGAACCAAAGACCGACATCACCAAGGGCAGCAAGTTGAGTGACTGTGGTAAGCTGGACCGCATACGTGCTCCATGGCTGCTGACTAAGAACATCGGTTAGTCTGAATCCTGAAATGGATGTCAGAGACGTGACTTACTACCAGATATTGCGCTCAACGAACAGACTGGTACAGTTGCTGCGCCAGTTGCTGCGTGCCCAGCGAAGGCATTGGTTGATGAATTTCGAGTTGTCTTCCAAGGTGGTCTTGACCTCGCACTCAGGGTGATACTGCATGTAAACCTCGTGCTTGTGGTTGACGAGCCAGCGTGTGATGAAATTATCGTCGTCAGCGTTGAGCTGGTAGCGTCCGAAGAACCAGCTTTCGGTAGTGAAGCCATCGGTAAACTTGTGATCCTGAAGGATGCTAGTCCGGTAGGCACAGGTACGACCCGAGATACAAGCCATTCCGCCATCCATGTGGCATGTTGCAGCACAATCGAAGTTGCGGCGTTCGAGGTACAGGCACCGAGGAAGCCATAGATGCGCTGAGTGAAGGACGGGTTCTCGGCTCTTCTCAAGCGCTGACAGGTCACCACACCGCCGTAGATCTTGCTCTCGAATGGGGCGAGGATCCATTGCAGCAATTTAGCAGGCCAATCCACATCATCATCAGCAAAGACGACGATCTCAGTCTTGACTTCTGGGATAGCTCGGGCCATCTGACGTCGCTTGTTGGCTTGCTTGATCGACATACATCGCAGACGACCCTGCTGTCCCGCAGGTGTCTTCGCAATGGTCTTCTGTGCCTTCTCCAAGTTGTCATCCACCGTGACCACGATCAACTCGAATGGCTCATTGGCTAAGATTGATTTGATGGTTCGCTCCAACTCTTCTCCTTCGCCATCGAGTGATGGTAGAATGACTGTGACATCTTTGTTGGTCAGAGTAGGGTTGTCGGGGATCGGGATTGGCTTGAAGGTCCAGAAAGACCACAGGTTGACGATGAGCCGGAAGTACCGATAGAAACTGATGTAAGGTCAGCAACATGTCACAGCTCGGACTGATTATACTCACAAGAGCAGACAGAAGCCCTGGAAGTAGCTTAGACCCAGCATATTGGCGGATCCCAGGTACTACGTCGTTTGAGACCGTGATATGGAGGATAGCGAGTTAGGTGTGCATGTGACCTCTGAAACGACCGAATGAGTGAATTGCGAAGAGGCAACCACTCGACTGAAGTACCACGAGACTGATTCCGACGGAGGTGGTCGAACGACAAGAGGTGGTGAGTGACGAAGGGAAGAGGTGCGTAGTCGAGATTAAGAAGATGATCGGCCGGCGTTCGAGCAGAAAAGAACGATGTGTTTGAAAGTAACTTAAGTTAGTCAAACTGGGGTGTCTGCGTGAAGTAGTGCCTTGCAATGTACGTCGTGACAGGGTAGTCAAGTAGTGAAGATGTTTGGCATGAACGCCCTGGAGACGTGAGGATAGCGTCAAACCATTAGCCGCAGCGTGGTGTCTGATGAGTCGCCTCGCAGTGTGCAGTGAGCAGCGAAAAGTACAAGGCGGGGTGAATGATTGGTTGGTGGGGGCAATATCAGGAAGAGGCGAGGTGCAAACGAGGTTCAAGTGAAGAAATTGATTCAAGTCACAAACCAGGAACAGGATGCGATGTGAGATGGAGGTGGGCCCATGATTGTCTCGAAGGAGCGCTGCGCATCAAAAAGTAGCATCGAGAGGATTGCTTGCATGGACTCTAGTAAAGACTACTGGTCATGCAACTAAATCAGCAGTTCTCGATGCGCAGTGGAGGGAAGCGCCGTGGTGGAGGAGAGGAATTATTCGAGAGGCAATGAGGTCGAGAGGTCGAAAAGAAGAGTGGGGCCAAGGACAAGGCGCGAAGACGCTCGTGCTAAAAACTAGGCTGGACCTAGCCCTCGTCTGTCGACTGCTTCGCGCTAAGCTCGACTCTTGCAAGCCACGGCGGCCTGGCAGAAGTGGAGGGGTACAGTGGTCGGGGGAACGCGCTGAGCGACTGCTTCACAGAGCAGCCGGTGGAAAGGCAAGCAACACGTCAGGAATTACATGGGGCGGCTTATTATTGTGGTTCGAAGCTGTTATCGTTGCTGACCATCAACACTTCAGAAAGATACGAATATGCACCCTGCAAATAATCCCGAACTTCTTTCAGCACGCTCCAGCGCTGATGATCGCAAATGTTATTCTATTCGAGTTCAGCGCCAGTGTGTTTTGCAGCGAATACGGCCTCAGCCAGGATGTGCCCATGTCATATTGATCCTTATTTCACGACTCGCAGGGAATTATTTTCCAGACGTTGTGAGATCAGCCGAGCACGAACCGTGACTGCAGGCCTGTCCTTCTGAACATCAAGAATATCCTCATGTGTACATATTCTGATACAGCGTGAGTATGCACATGCCACAAAGCCATTTTTCCGCCACATGCAAACGGAGTCACATACATCCAAGTCCGACCGCGAAGGCCGAACCACAAGCATAAGCATATCTACCAAGCCTCTGAGAGAAGGAAACCACTCAATGAAGAAGGTGAAGATATGACTTTCCAGACCGAGACGAGTCAACATTCGTGAGAGTAGCTCGCAAAGTAGCTCAGGCGAGCACTGGCGACGGAGCAAGTCGCTCGGACTTCCCAAGTCCATCAACCCCACCAACACTCTCCAGATGCTCGAGCGTTCGTGCGAGATGTTTGACTCAACAAAATCTTACTTGAACGATTACTCTGGGTTGTGATGAACCTGTGGTTCCGATAGCCGATGACCGAGGCCGTCCCTGCACGAGTTTTCTCAGACAGACACGGAAGCAGGCAACGCAGGTAACGCGTCTTCATAGCCATTATTACCAAGTGTCAATTCACGTAGCAGACCCATTTGCATTGGCCTGAATCGGTCATGATAGCCACAAAGAATTTATCTGCGAAACGATGCGTTCGAGCAGCAGGCCTGTCCAGGGTCCAACCTATCCCGCCAACCCGGCCAGTTCTTTGCCCCACCCCGCCAGATGGCGCAATGCTCTGTTGCGTGATGCAACTCACGAGCGGCCTCGCCCGCAGGTTAATCGAAAACTATCGTTTTCTATCTGGGACCCCCGCCATGTCGACAGATATGCTTTGATGAAGAGACACGTCCTCGGACGAGCTGGTCAGTGCATTATTCAGTGCAATAGCTAAGTCTGAAGCTTCGTGGATGGCAGCTCAATGATCTGACAGTACGCACGCGGCCATCTTCGGCCTCACATCATCTGCATCCTATTGCTCGTGGACACACATGCCCGCCACTGCATAAGCTTTCACGCAGGTTGCTAGGCTTATCGTACCTGCTGGTCAGAGCTAGGCACAGAGTGTATCGAGCTGCTGTTTTCGTTCTCCCGCTCTCTTTTCGCTCCCTCGCGAACTTCGCTTGGGGTAGCCTTTCAACTAGCCATATAAACTATTGACAGCTAGAATATGCAATGCTCAGGATTACCTGACTGTGTAGCGGTGCTAAGTTGTGAATTGGATCCATGACCAGCCAAGACTGCTCGCCAGGAAGCAGTCCTGTGCTAGGTGGATGATACTTCCTTGAACATTCAGTCGTACGACACACACGATATGCATATTCTGCTGCGCTGTACTTGACGAATATCCAGGTTGTGCTCAATGAGCCTAAAGGAAAAGCATGTGAATCGTCGATGAGCTTGGTCAACGCTCGTGATGCTGTGTCTGAATCATGCACTATTGAAGTCAACTAACAATCATGTTCTCACCATTGGGGCATGACGATCAAGCTCGAGCGATCATCCTCGATCAGCTGTCATATGCCATCAAAGAGCTCTTCGCAGATCGTCAGTGGGCCTCATTTTCGGCCATCATCCCGGCCATTGAGGGGCAACCTGGCCAGTGGCTGCCTTAGTCGAGGTTTGCATTATCGTGGCGTTTTTCGACCTGTCAACCCCACAATCTTCCCCCTCTACGACTGACGAACTCGTGCTGGAGGTTAGACCATTCGAGCATCTGGCTGTTACAGAACATTGGCTTGTTCGGCTTACATCTGACATGCAAGGACAAGCGGTTTGCAGCTTCCTGCCGATGCCGTGTCGCGAGCCGTGAGACGAGGTATTATGTTGCCCTGTGAGAGAGGTCCATCGCCTACACAAACTAGCAACGGCGTGATGCAACACGAAAACCAGCTATCCACACGAGCAAAGGGTACCCGATAAAAGACCGGAACCGTTCGGTGGCCCGGCCCATGGCTCTTCGCCGTTCTGCAGACTCACCAAACACAGCAGTTCTTGTAAAGGTTTTTGCGATGTATCCATCAGGATCACGTTGAAAGATCTTTGTCGTGACGCATTCGCAGCTCGCCCGCCAGCTTTCCAACTCGTTGCTCCAGCTCGACGACGAAACTCCGCATGAGCATGCAAGCAGATTCCACCAGGTCCTGCGGTAAACGTGCGATCGTTGCGGCTTCCCGCAAATTCGCTCGGTTCTCTGCCCCTGTTTTGACAGCGCATAGATGGTACGCGGCACAAAATGGCCTATGGCGTACTTGGTCGACATGTCCTCACGACATCATGCATCGAGCTACAGATGCAAGGCGCAATGTCGTCGAGTCATAGACCGGCGGGGATGTCGAGTGTAGAACTGCCGAAGGTCAACGTTACAGATTCCGCAGAGGCTCACCCGCTTCCAATGTCTAGCTGCATGCGAGATCTTGTCGACTGCGACACATTTCCGCAACGTGACTTTGGAGGCCTTGTGTGCTCATCCTGGTATGACGAAACTCGTAGCTGCGCTGCCTCAACGGTACCTCGATGCTCAGGAGATCAACAAGTATGCTAAGACGTGAGGTGCAAGCACTGATATGATCGAAGAATGAACGAAAAATATCCCGTCGTGATGACTAAGCACCGCAATTTCGAAAGACAGTTGCGAAATTAATTGTGTGCACCTACCAGGCTCGCAGGGCTGCTCCAGACGTTTCGTCTTCAACCTGAACTTGGTTTGTCCACAAATGGCACGTACATGGCAAGATGCGGCTCTTTGACGTGGATCTATAGTTCATCGGAGAGATCTATAGATCTGCAGATCATATGTAAGTAATCGGATGCTCGATCTCATGCAAGTCACACCGCCTGTTCGTTCGTTCAAGGGATCTGAGCGGTGAGCGATAACCACGTTTGCTTCCGGTCCGGACCGCCCACAAACAACCAAAGATCGTCGTCAAGCTGAGCCAGACATAACATGGTACACAGGTCACGGCGCAACCTTGTTCAGACATCAAAGAAGCTACCAGTGTTTGCAGCGCTACAATCACGACGTTGAATGAAGCTCTCGTCGCTTCTGCCGGGCGCAGAAGATCGCCATCCAGCCTCGCCATGCTGTGTCACCTCGGCCATAGACTTGACGATCTCGTCTGTTCATGTTGTGTGACCTGATCCACGGGAGCCGTTGGACCTGCACCGCTGCGCCGTGGCCAGATCTTGTATCACCAGCCAAAAATCGGATCGGACTTCTTGGACACCCCTGTCGGATTACTGGTGGCACCGGCGGCCCCACGCACCAGATCACATGGCCATGTGACACATGCCAACCGAACATGCCATCGCGGCTATCATGGGATCTATGCCTGGATTTCCCAGCTACCGTTGGCGATCAACGATTGAATATCGGCGGTATCCTAGAACAGGGCATTGAATCTCACCCAGCAGCCGAAAGCACGCCAATCAGTCCAAACACTCCGCAAGCGTTGAATCCATCCAATCGTACCCTCACTATGAAGCAGGAGGCTTCCAAATCCGGTTGCCGCACGATCATTACGAGGAGAGCTCCTTTGCTTGATGTGCCCCCACGTCCTCAAGCGGCGAATGTCTTCGTCACACCCACTTTGCAACCTCAGTGTTCCAAGCAGGAAAGCGAGAGCAAAAAGCTTCGCTCACTGGACTTCTCTGAAGGATTGACTCTCGACGATTCTGCAACCAAATACAGACGCTTTGCGTCCTGCAGTGCGGCACGATCCTTGCCGTCCCCTGGGCCTCAGACTCGCAATTCCTCGCAGTTGACTGGCAGACCAGCTCCTTGGGTCGGCCGCAGCACTTCTACTATTGGCTATCCCTACTTCTTCCGGAGCGTCAAAGGAGGGGGCTTGCCACCGACCCCTCTCGGTGCCTGGCCACGCAGGCCTGACTTGAGTAGCATATGCAGCCTCTATCCGGCACTACCCACCATCCGAACGTCGTTCGTATGCCTGCATATACTAGGCGACCTGCTCTAGACAGATGCAAGACATCATGCACTGCACATCACTTTGACAGCTGCGGTCTACTGTGACGCTGCAACGGCGTGGGTCCAGGATACATGGCTCTTGGGCTCGTGTCTGCACGTCCTTTGTGGATCCGACCTGACCTGGCGTTTTCGTCCCAGAGGCCTAGTTCGCATCAGACATCAGGGCCACTCATCCTATAAGACTGCCAGGTAGGACTTCTTGCGCCTACTCAGACCTCGTCCGTCCAAGTCTTGTCGGACCTGCTGGCGTTCCTACCAATAATCGCCCTTACCTACATGCGCATTCTTTTTCCTGAGCAGATGCTCACCGTGTTTGCTGACTATGTCTCAGCATATGCTCCCGATCACACGACGACAACGACTTCCGCTTCGGCACCTTACCGAACGCAACCCGATACCATAGCCAAGTGATTGATTTGCACATCGAACAGTCTTCACAACCAAGATAGCCCTGATCGGTCTGTTATGGCCTACCATCACCGCAACCCACGAGATCTTACCCGCACGCCATCTCAGCCAGTCTGGCGTCGAAGACGACCGCCGATTACCTGCATCAACAGACTCCTGTAGATGTACGACGCGACTTTGCCGCTCCGAGAATGCCAGCCATGCGCATGCGGTCTAACAGGCCCATCCTATTAGACCAAAAATGGCGGAAATAATCGCGAATTGCGTTTAGACTACGTTGCGAGTCCTCATCGGAACTACGATACCGTCGAGATGGTCACCGGTTCAACCTCGAGTGAGACTTTCGTCAGTATCAGCGGTGAAACATTGTCAATAGGTCAATTCACTCTGCGCGGCAGCCTGGGCTGAATCATGCAGCAAACAGTGAATATCCTGACCGAGTCACGCAGCGGATTACCATGGTGCGTCACCGATCTTCACTTCGCATGGAAGAGGTATAAGTAGTCGTCTTGCCCTCGACCTTTCTTCTCCTTTCTTTTTCCTCAGGCGCGCCGATCACCAACCCTGCTCACCCTTGCCATACAAGATAGCTTCTATTGCTACTTGATGGGGCGAGCGTAGTCGAGGAGGTTACTTGATGGTGTTTTGTTCTCAGACGACTGTGCTGCGTCAAATTCGTTGTCACGTTATGCTTTCTAATACAGTGTGCCAAGTTACACGACAGTGAGTATTGAGAGTCAGGTCAAGGCACTGATTGGTCAAGCACCTGATCGTCGATCGCCTTCGATGTCGATGAACTACCTCACAGCCCTTTCCTCGACTATTTCGGCATCAACGCTCAACACAGATCCTCAACCCACGCTCAAGCATACTCTCATATACCTCTTCCCACTCACTGACCGAGATCTCATCCCGCAGCGCCTCGTCAAAGTACAGCAGGTAGATCTCCTTCACCCAGGGACAATTCCCAACTGCGACACGGAATGCTTTTCTCACATTCTGGACTTGTCGGTTCCGGACCTTTTGGTCGCGCTTCGCCGAGGGCTGACTCGTGCGTCGAGAGACCGTGGTTTCGTGAGATGGAAGTGCTCTCAGGAGTGACAGCTCCCATTTTAGGAAGGCAACGTTGATCGCTGGACAGGAACGGATGTTGGTCGACGTGCTGCGAGAAGCCGAGACGTCGTCATTTTTCTCTCCTGGCGGGAGTACGGCGTGCTGAAATGCAGCTCGAATGACATGCTCAGTTCCGCCCTGATAGCTTGGAAGAGACAATGCTGTGTGGACGTTGGACAGATGGTCAATCAGAGTCATCTCGCTCGTGGACTGCAGAGACATGGCGGTAGCTCGCAGGCGATCGATGCCGCCGTGGTTTTGGACGAAGATGTTGTACTGTTTGCGGAAGACCAGGTTGTGCGGAAACGCTCGACATGAGTCTTGGAGGGAGGCTATGATCTGCTTTGGCTTGAATTGCGTGCCAGGAGAGCGCATATGGTGTGAAATGAGTTCGTTGCGGTGGACATGTAGCTGTTCGAGTGCTCGCTTGGTCGTCGCTGGCAGGTGCGCTGACAGGAATGTCGAAAGCGCGAGACACTGCTCGTAGACTTGTAAGCTGGTTGAGAGATCACGGTCCTTGAAGTGATACTGTAGCAAGGCTAGCAGTTGAACGATCAGAACCAGCTCCTCCAGCGCGGGCTTCGCGTGTGCTCTGGACAGCTCAGACCATAGAAACGACTCTGCTTGTTGAAGCTGATGATCTGATGTGGGCTGTGTCGCGTCAAGGATTGGTGCCGTCAAATGGGCATTGCTCAGCACTTGCAGGGCTCTTCCACTTTGGTCGTTTAGAGTGCATTGCCATGCCCATGATCTCAGGATTGACAGACGCTCGCGGATGCGGCCAACGCTTGCGCGCCCAAGCATTGACAAGACTGTGAGCCATATCTGTTCCGCGGCTCGAAGCCCTTTGGACCGAGCCTCAATATCGGCGTAAGTGTTGTAAAGGCGAATCGAGGATGGAAATTGCTTTAGAAACTTCTTCGCTAGTTTCCGGGCTTTTGATGGGTTCAACCTTGAGTCAAAAGACTCAAAAGTCAAAATATAGTCTGCCAGATCTTCGTCGCCGGTCCGAGAGCTCAGAATCTGTTGCAGTACTTCGACTGCTGTCTTCACTAGTGGAGTATGTTGCAAGTTGTCTTTTGGCACAGGCGAAGCCGCGGTCGTCGACATGCGTTCGTTCGTGTCTGGAGTGACATATTGCGCGAGCCCGAAGGTGTCACTTGGTGCACTGCCGTCGGCGAAGGGAGACTTATTCCACAGAAAAGTATCGATTGCACTATCGCCGTCGATAGCATCGTGTAGAGGTAACTCGCAAAACCTCAGAAAGGCGTTGAGCAAATCGTCTTCCTCGGGTGCGAAATCACAGAACAGGTATGGCTCGATGTCAGCAAACAAGATCACTCGGTATGGATCTGTGCTATTCTCACTCGTTCGCGCAGGAAGCGTTTGACGATTGGAAACTTGCGCTTCCGATGCGGCCCACGATGCGTAGTCGTTAAGCTGATCTTGTCCCGAATGCGACATCGCCTCAGCACTCAAATCCTCTGTCCGTGCCACAGAATCGGTCGACCGAGTCCATCCTTTTGCACCAGCCTCACCGATTCGTGGACGTTCGCTGTCCCAAAAGTGTTCGAACTCGGTGATGGGATCGATCAGACTTTCGTCCTTGTAGTATGCAAGCTCTAGATTGGCTTGCCAGATTGCAAACGCCCGCTCTCGGAAGCCAGCTTGACTCAAGAACATAGTTAGACGGGAGAGTAGATGAATAAGCTGCCTGTCGCGTACGCGGCTAGCAGACTCGCGCCTGTACAAGCCAAAGTATCCTGACATCACTTCCAGAACATGCTCACAGGAGAAGCTCCGAGAGGCGCTCATGAGAAAGTTGAGATACAGCAGTCGAAGCTCGAACGATGGACCGGTCTTGAGTACTCTCTCCCATTCAGATACTTGCCTCTCGTGGTCCCAAATCTGGCTGCCTTCTTTCATCAAGCCAGCCACAAGAGTCTGGCGTGCAGTGGCTTGAGTGACTTTTGCAAGGGCTTGTTCATACAGCGCAATGCGCATAGAGATGAGTGTTTGCCGTTGGCTTCGAGTGAGTTTGAGATCAGCGCGGTCGGATCCTCGTACAACGAGCGCTTGGTGGTCAATGAGATCTAGCCAGGATTTGACGTCCTCTGGGTCATCGGTGACTTGATTCGTTAACTTCCTTTGCCGGATATGCACCTCGTCCAGTTGGATCCTCGTCGAAGCCTGTTCCGGGCTCAGCCCAATGACGGCAGTGTCGTCATCCTCTGTCGAGCTCCCATCGTCGGTATCTGCATCGGCACTGATGCCTTCGAGAATCGTGGATCATGCCCAGGTGAGAGCTTGACTCGCTTGCGTGGATGATCAAAAGCGACATAGCTGGATTGTTCTTCAACGGGGTCATGCAATGACTCTTGAGCGCTGGTGATTTGCTGTTCTGGTCCAAGTCTTGCGGTAGCGAGAGACTGGTCCTTCCGACGAGAAGGCAAGTCAAAACTGCCGGTGATGACTTCGCGGTGCTCTTGAGAGTGTGTAGAGATGCGAAAACTCCTGTCAAGACCGATCACCCGTCCATGACCGGACAGGCGATACTTTGGTATCTTGGACTTCTCGAGAGATCCATATTGGAGGTTGTTCACGTCGCCTCGAAGGTCTGACTTCCAGGCGGGGCCAGATGCCATCTCAAGACCCAAGGACGCTCAGAATACAGCAGCTGCATATTGTAAAGAGTGCCCTCACGTTAGGAAGTTGCTCAGCTTAGATGTTTACGTGCCTGCTTTCAGTTGGCATAGCGATACCAGGCGTGTTAATTCCCTTAATTTTCAAAGTCCTCCGGCATACCTAGGTGGAGTGACATTCACCTGGGCGTGCAAGAGATGTTTTGAATGTCTCTGGGCGTATGAAGTCTGTTCCACCTCAGCCTGCAGCATAAAATGGCAGGCGCCCCGAAGGCCCCATCCAAACCGAGGATGGCAGGCTCTCCAGAGTACCTTAGGCGTGGCTGCTTCTTTTACCGCCCTAATCCCTGTCCTCTTCCTGCCGCTTTTACACCCGAGAGTGTCCCATCGACCTCATACGACATTCTAGCGCGAACCGACGCGGCAACTTCCTGTAGCACTACATCTGCAGCGCCCGCCCGACTGGGCCAACATTTTGTATGGATGGCATCTCTACCACCACAGAATGGCGCCGCTGCCAACGGCGGTAACGATGACGAACCTCCCAAAAAGAAGCTCAAGACGCATACCGAATCGGCCGAGCAGTACAGCGATGCTGTCAGACATAAGATGGCGCAGACAGCGCGAACAGGCCAGGCCTGTGATCGTTGTAAGGAGAGAAAGATGAAATGTGACAAAGATCCTGAATGCTGTGGGCCATGCAGACAGAAGGGCTTGGACTGTCTCAGCACTGATAGAGTCACTGGTCAGTCGCGACGACGAGGCGATGAAGGAGAAATGCGACGACTGCGCGAAGAACTAGACCAATACAGGGCACGGTACGGTCCTTTGAACGCGCACGCCTCACCGCGAAAGTACACTGTGGACGTCCCTCCGAGACCACAGGGAGCCCGCCAGAACGACACAAAGCGGTCTCCTCGCACAGGACCATTGCGCAAAGGACCCATGAATATGACCGTGGTAGATCTGGCAGATGGCGAGACGATCGACGTGGCAGACTTTGACTGTGAGTCGATGCGAGAACCAGCGCCAGATGAAATCCTCTTCAATGCGTCCGGAACATCCATTAAGAATACGATCATCGGCTTCCAGGAAATCGGTCGTTTTGCCCTACCGTCGAAGGAAGCCGCCTTAGAGAACACCAATTTCATCATGGAGATCATGGTGCAATACTTTCCAGTCGTTCATCGTCCGAGTTTCCAGGCTTTGGTGGCCCGATTGTTCGATAAGCCTGACACAATTAGCATGGCCGAGCGGGTTCAGGTATACATGGTTCTCGCTATCTTCCATCAGCAAGTCGCTGTCCGGAACGAAGAAAAGGCGGCGGAAAACTACGAGAAGAGTCACCAATTTCTACATTATGCCCTCGGTCAATGGAGGCATTTGTACGTCGACGAAACCCTGGAAGCCATGCAAGCCTTGGCACTTATCATCTTGTACATGCGGAACCTACCAAAACCTGGCATTGGCTGGAAGCTGGGCAAGCAGGTACTGTTCCGCGCCACCGACCTGCAGTACCACCGCAATCCGGACGAGATCGAGCTGCCAAAGCATGAGCAGAACGCTCTCGCGAAAGAGCTCCGCATGCGCATTTACAATGCGTTGTTGGTTTTTTGCATGAGTACGGTCTGCCGATTTGGACAGCCAGCAGATTGGCAGGCTAGTGCATGGCAACTGCCAATAGACCTGGAGGTTGTCTTACCTGTCGAAACACTGGATGGTGAGATCTCGGTTGATGGCCTGGCTGCTGTACGTAGCGGTCAATGCGATTTCCACCCAGCACGGCATCTGACTATGCAAGTTCCGCTACTTCTGGAACTGTACAACCGCATTCTAGCTGTTCGTCTTCCTGCACAAGAGTATCTGGAAGCTGTGAACTCGCTGAACGGCAAAATTGAAGCCTGGCGGCGCGACTGGGACAAGGCTATGGAGAGACAGGGTGAGAAGCACATCAACCTCGACGTTGCATCTCTCTTGATGGAGCAGTGGACAGCAGAGTACCAAATGATGCTCTATCATCCATCGTGCTGCACATCCGATGATCAGCAAATCCGGGACAAGCACCTACAGATTTGTCATGCGGCAGCAAAAAGATTGCTTAATTGTTTTGTTACCTTACACCAGAGATACAAAGGTGTTGACTATACCTGGCATTGTATCGGACCCTTCACGATGGCATTTGGCCTCACGCTGGCTACTACCGGCGAAGACTTGGTCAAGGCTTCACAGAACACTTCCAAGAGATGTGCAAGGAGCTCAATGCGTGGGACCGTGTGTGGCAGGCGGCGGATAAAGGTCTCAAGTCTGGAAAGCACTTGCGGGACAATTTGTCGCCACGAGCACAGCGTCTGGAGACGGAGCATCGACAGGTCATGGCCAGATTTTCGAACCCGACTACCGAAACGTTTGCGAGCGTGAACGGCACGCCACAGACCTCACACCGCGCGTCGTTGCCGGGGGTCCAACAGGAGCCTACACCTAGCCCTCAATCCGTGCAGCATGGGCAGATTGCTGGCCGTCCTGCCAGTATGCCGTCGACGTACAACACTGTCCCGTCGGCGATCCCTACCCCAATGGTCATGACACCACCGCAAAGCAACGGATCTGCTTACGCTCTCCCGTACACACCAGCATCAGCCGGACAGAATTACACCGCCTACCCGCAGCAAGCCTCCATACCTGCTCCAGGTCATACTCAGGCGATGACTCAACAGCACCTACAGCCATCGTTCCCACAGCAGATACCCACATCAATGGCCACAATCCTGAACGGCCCGCAAGCTAGCTATCAAGGTTACGACACGGCTCTTGCTGCGCCTACCACAACAACTGATGGAACCATGATCGATTTCGTGCCGTTGATGCCAGAACAGTACTATTTCCACCCTGACGGAACTATGGCGTGGCCTCAGATCTCGATGCCTCCAAGAACCCAGCCAGCACAACAGCTACGATAGTGTGATAGTGTGCTCGGATGGCTTCTGTGGATGTATTAATTGTGGGCACACGGGACCATCAGCACCGTGAGATATTTCTACACAGGGTTTACTCATCCATAGATAATGTCGAGAGGAATACCCAACAGAGGCCTCCTCATAAGAAAGTTGTCCATTCGACTTGCTGAGACCGGCTTTGATTTCGCTATCAGCACCATTTCACTGAAAGTGCTCCTCGTTCGCATCTACACCATTGGCAGTCGTCGTCGTAGGGTTCCAGTGCTTCACTTCGTTGAGGTGGTCACGTGCAGCAAGAAAGTCGCCCCGCCCCCCACAACTCACCCCGCAACAGGCCGCGACTGCTTGCGCGATCGTGACTGACAACCTTGGAAAACATTTCTCGACCTCGCGACTGATTCATTCTATCGTCACGCCTGCCTCCTCCCACATCACCTGCTCGTTCCATCTACATCGATCTGGAGAAATATCATGGGCCGCCCCATGAACCTCAACATGCAATCAGACGATAACCTCTCCTCGATACACGTCCCCTCCGGCCCAACCTCAACTTCTTACAACGCCGCCTCGTTAGACAACCTATCCCTCCACCAACTGATCACTCGAAAGGACAACCTCGAAGCCGAGCTCAAAGCCCTAGGCTCCGTCCTTGACAGCCATGGCGTCAACATGCAGACGCCGCTGATCGACGCGGACGGATTCCCCCGAGCAGACATCGATGTGCCGCAAATACGCGTCACACGTGCGCGAATCATCGAGATGCGGAACGACTGGAAAGCACTCATGAGCCGGATCGAGAAAGGCCTACACGAACATCACGCGGAGCTGCAAAAGGGTGGTGTGAATGGCACGACGGCGAGCGCGGAGGAAGAGGCTGCACCGGCCACGAATACACAATTACCAGTCCGAACTCAAGACACACCAGCAAGCGAAGTTCCCGATGTCCCCTTCGCGAAAGTACGCTCAGTCGAGCCAGGCAGCCCCGCGAACGAAGCTGGCCTCAAACCAGGCGACAAGATCAGGAGGTTTGGGCGCGCGATATGGTCGAATCACGAGGGTTTGAGAGTGGTAGGGGAGGTGGTACAGGGGAGTACAGGACGGCCGATACCGGTGCGTGTGGTTCGGGAGGTGCTTGGTGGTGCTGGGGAGCTGGATATGGAGCTGAGATTGACGCCACGGCAGGGGTGGGGTGGGAGGGGAAGTTTGGGGTGTCATATTGTGCCGATCTGAGGATGGAGCCGCCCGCCGTGGACGGTAGGCACTGATGGTGGTCGTCCGCGGTCTATGCGCTACTCGAGGAGATCTAACTGACATTCGAGACTTACAAGATGGTCTTCGCCCCACGAGATAGCAACGGCTGCTATCATGGTGTGGCAAATTCGCTTGGCCAGCAGCATTCGCTCCAGCGCTGTGCGAAAGAGAAGAAAGAAGTCGAGGGCATGGCCACCTACTTATACCTCTGCAACGAAGTGGAGAACCCGAAGCCACGACGCCAGTGACTGGCGACAAGGCAATTCACCATTCTCTGCATGACTCAGGAGTCCGCTGCTGCCTGTTGCTGTTCGAGTGAAGTGGCGGCCCGAAGTGAAGCACCTGGCGATGGGTGCGAGAATGAGTTCAGGGTAAGGGTAGTCGAAGGCAGCATATTGTGCTGCAAGGAGCTATCCGTGGAGCAGTATCATCAACCAGCGGCGATGGACCAGGGCGAGAAGATATCGATTGTGGTGGCACAGTGTCGAAGAACAATACCATCTAGCAACCGACTTCAACGTCCACGCACGATTCATGCATTCTTCTGCTTCGTCGATGAGTGCCTGCTGTCTTCGAGGTCTCGGCACGAGCGTGGGTTGAGCGTCACTTGATGGAGATACTTCATGATAGAAGTTGCAGCCGGGGCATGCGCTGGGCTCTCAACTCGTTGGATCTTTTAAGATTAGTAAGGTTGGGATGAGCCTCACTTTGAGCCTCACTAGCAGGGTGAATCGTGGAGAAGGATGATAGCAAATTTGTCTGGCCATGGAGGGTGACGGAGGTCGCTGTTGCCGCAAGGTGACGTGAGTCGTCGGATTGGCAGGCGTGAGAGAAACCTCATTTGAGCGGCAGGTCGTAGGACCGATATCTTGAAGGTTTGCTAGTCAGGGAGGGCGTTGTAGGTATGATGTGTCGTTCTACTCGAGTCGGTGTTGCTGAATGACCGTCACTCGAGCGTCAAGATTGAGCGTCAATGAGTAGGAAATTGGTACCAAAAAATAATCGTGGAAACCGTGCCAGGGAGGCCGCTGTAGGCATGATTTATCTCGCCGATCGAATCGTGAAACCTCGGATGAGCGTTATTTCAGAGTCACTTTGTGGCAACAGATTCGTGATGGAAGCGGATCAGGGCGGCCGCTGTATGGAATGTTGAATGGCAGTCTTGCAATCAGGCAACAGTCACGTGATATGATACCCAATGCCAAGCCTCTGATTTTTGCCGGACCCGCTTGCCATCTCTCAATGATTGTTGATATGAAAGCCTAGTACTGCTGCCTCTTCCCCATCTACCATCCCTCCTCCACTTGAGTACTCTCTCATCCACCTCGCCAACTCTTCAGTAGTTGCGCATTCGTTCTACGCCGATCTCCGCCATCTGTAACGACTGCCGACGCACTCCTCGAAGCAAGGCATCCCCCACCGCCTCTTCCACAGGCAAACACAATGGCGGAGACCCAGGGTCCCCCAACCTTCAAGCTCGTCTTGGTCGGTGATGGCGGCACAGGCAAGGTAAGCTCACGATCACATGGTGCTACGACAGCGCAGCGGCGCGCTCGTTGAGTCGATGGGTAGGGTTGCAGACAGATCAAAGCTAACAGCGTCGCAGACCACATTCGTCAAGCGCCATCTGACGGGAGAGTTCGAAAAGAAGTACATCGCTACCCTCGGTGTCGAGGTTCACCCTCTCGGCTTCACCACCGTACGTCCACTTACCCCTACGAGACCTTTACGAAGCTAATACCTGCCAGAACCTTGGCCAGATTCAGTTCGATGTATGGGATACCGCCGGTCAAGAGAAGTTTGGTGGTCTCCGAGATGGCTACTACATCAACGGCCAGTGCGGCATCATCATGTTTGATGTTACGTCGAGAATCACATACAAGAACGTCCCCAACTGGCATCGTACGTCTTCTCCAGCCACCCCATCGCAAGATGCCCCACTAACAAACACATAGGCGATCTGGTTCGTGTCTGCGAGAACATCCCCATCGTCCTCTGCGGCAACAAAGTCGACGTCAAGGAGCGGAAGGTCAAGGCCAAGACCATCACATTCCACCGCAAGAAGAACCTGCAATACTACGATATCTCCGCCAAGTCCAACTACAACTTCGAGAAGCCTTTCCTCTGGCTCGCTCGCAAGCTGGTCGGTAACGCACAACTCGAGTTCGTCGCTGCTCCCGCTCTGGCGCCTCCTGAGGTTCAGGTCAACCCGGAGCTAATGGAGCAGTACAAGAAGGAGATGGACGATGCTTCCGCTATGCCCTTGCCAGACGAGGATGATGCGGATCTGTAGATTGTCAACAACGGACGAAATGTCAAATTGCGCCGTAGAGGCCGCCCTGGGGGCGCATACGCAGGATTTGACTGAACATGCATCGTGGCACACGAAGGCCTACCTGGGGCTAAAGCAGACTTAGAGAGATATCCATATGGTCCTGATCGAGATCAGACGAATGAAAGCATTATCAGCGGCTACCTCAGCTACCACAGCGCCCTCCCCAGCTGGAAAGTTCTGGGTCCGGATTCCCTACGAAGTGACAATCCAGTGAGACTCATCTAAAACCCACTGACTGGATCAGTGAGGAGCGGTCGATCCTTCAGCGCCCTCCCTGACCCAAGCAGGTAGGTCAGGGTGCTACGGCACTCCCGCTCAAACCGTATCTGTTGCTGCTTTTGACCCAAGCCGTCCCCTGTGACTTCCGTAGGTAGCAATAGATCTCAGTTGTGCCGTCATCCGGTCTACCGGGAGCCCTCAGTTATGGGTGCCACTTACCAAAAGACAATATCTGGCCGCATTCAATGACGAAGACTCTGATGTGACAGAACAGCATCAGGCGTGTCGCGCTGGAGGCCTCACTGAGCGCCCATGGTCTCCATACTCAGAGATTGTACTCGTGTCTATGCGTGCGGACGCTCTAGGTCTACCTTATATATGCACGTGCAGCCCTCTTTTCGATCATCGCTTGTTACATCAATCCCCGCCCACTCTCGCTCGCTGGTGCATATGCTTTCCCGCTGCATTAACACCCACATCCAGCACGATCAGGTTCGAGCTTATAAAATCCCAAAACCAATCCAGATCCGCCCGCCCAGCACTCCCGCTTATGCAAACGCCGTGCTTGCCCTTCCACCCAAACAAACAATCCAAGAACAACAACCTATCGCGAAGGCGAGTAATGCGCAACAACAGGAACATCCAACTCCTTCCACCTCGCCAACCCAGGTTCTTGCAAGATACTGTCCTGCCTCATCTCCTCAAATCTTGCCTCCGTCTCCTCGTCCTCAGTGCCAGTCACTTTCTCCCCTTGCACTTCTTGGCCGCGCAGCCACGAAAACCACCCATGACTTTTGCTTCCTGCGCTTTTGTCACTGGTCGTTCCTTGAGGGAAGGGACGGTCGACTCTTTCGATGCCTGTTATTCCAGCGTTTCGGATGGATTGGGCGACGGCGCGGACGTTGAGATTCATTGTGCCCACGGGGTCGGCGGCTTTCATGAGCAGGCGGGTGAGGGTTGGGAAGAGGGGGCCGAAGTCGGACTGGCTGAGATGGGCGGATTGGGGGATGTGGTAGAGTTTTGCTGGGGGATCGGATGTAGCCGAGTCAGGAGAGGACACTGAGGCTGCAGTTGCCTTGGGTGCCGGCTTGGCGGTAAGTGAGGGTGAGAGAGATGTTGTGCTGCTCGTCGGTGAGTCCTCTGGTGAGTCCGCCTCATCGTGTGCGCATGCCGAAGAGAGTGACGAAGAAGGCGATACGGAAGCAGACCGATCCACCGGCTCTGCTGCGGACAGCGACTCCTCAAGCGGCAAGCTCGCAGGCGGCAAAATATCTGCGTCCAACTCCGCAGCTCCCTCGCCATCGCTGTCCTCCACGTGCTTGTTAGGTGGTGTGGCGAGCTTCGGCGTCCTCGACGCGGTCGTGTCTTCTAGCTTCGGCATCTTTGGGCTACGTGGCGCCGACTGGCGCGCGATCTCCTCTGTTGCGGCGAGCGGGTTGGCGGCCATGAGGATGCGCGTGCGGTTTAGCATCTCGGTCCAGTTGTAGAATTCAGTGGACATTATGCTGATTGTGGTCGGGCGTCGTGTCGAAGACTGAACATGCGACTTGCTGGTGTCATGGCATGGCATAGGCCGCTCCCAAAGCCATTGTATCGAGGGAGCGCGGAAGGGCATCGTCCAGACGTCGAGGAGTGTTACGGGGGATGTTGGAGTGATCTGCTTGATGAGATCGCTGTTGGCGCGCGGGACGAAGAGAGGTTGCCAATCTGGGTCGTGCTCGTGTTCTGTGCTTTTGAGGTCGGGGAGGAAGTCGTTGTAGTAGATTGATTTGATGAATTGGGTAATGGTGCATGCGCCGAAGGAATGTCCTGCCCAGGTGATGCGGCCGGGCCGGAAGTCCATCGTCGATGAGAAGGCTGGTCCGGTCGGTTTCTCGTTCGCCAAAGCGTAGTTCTGCAGCTTTTCTCCGCCGTTGATCCTGCCCAGTGTAGTGAAGAGAAGATCCAGCTCCCACATCCGCGTCTTCATCTGCGCATTGCGCGCCCGGAACACCTCAGGAGTGTTCGTATGCGGATACTTCCGGTAGTCGACATGTGACGCGACCTTATCATCCGCCCCGCGCTGCATAGTGATCGGACAGCTCCCATCACGGTGCTCGATCGCCGCAACAATCATCCCACAGCTCGCCATCGACCCGCAGAAGCTCGAGTACGTGTTGCAATTCCCCGCCAGGCCATGTGAGAAGATCATGAGTGGGAACGGCCGCTTCCTGGAGATCAGTGGCGCGTTAGGAATAGCTGGTATGGTGATGTATGACAACAGCGACAGCATTGGGTTGACGATCTTCGACCATCCGAGTGACGCGCCAAGGAAGTTGCCAAACGCCTCTGTCCATTGTCGCTGTGGCGCTGGGACCCAGGGTATTTTTTGGCCTGTGTAGGGTGTGCTGGTAGGGTAGAAGAGGCGGAACTTGAGTGTCGTGATTGTTGGGTCTGGTGGGCCTGTTTGGGTGTCTATCTCTGATATGGGGATTTCATATTCGGTTGTGCCGACAGTGTAGGGGCCTGAAAATCTGGGGACCGACGGTCGAATTGACCACATGGTGAACGGGACTTTTGGTGGCAGCTTAGGCTGACGGATTGTGGTTGACAGTGGGGAGAAGGACGAACAAAAACCTCGCTATGCGGACGCGCTGAATTCTATCGATGCTACTGGTGGTACAAGGAAAATCTACAATCAGAGGAAGTGAAGGCAAGGAACGACTCTTGTGAAGCTTCACATGTCGTCGACAAACGCCACATGGTCTCGTGCTGTTTCGCCTGTTCCTTTATTGTGGAGTACGTTTCTCTCAGTCGGGATCTCCGATTCGCCCGGAATGACGCATGGGAAAATCTTGCTTTTTGCATCGAGATATTTTTTGCGCTCATCGGTCACATCCGAGGCCAGACATCGAGATTGTGCATGCATAAACGAGACCATAAGCTAGTCAATGCACGCGGGAGTCGAAGAACAGTGCGGCAGGCATCACACGGACGCATCATATATGTGTGAGTACTCGAAACAGACCATCGTTGAATTCAAGTTGGGTACGCATACAGCAGAACACTTGAGGAAGCCGCAACTTCGGTCTGCATCTCCATTCGCAATACCTTGCGCACTTTCGGCCACGACCCTGCCAATGTCCGTGCAACCAACCATATGAGGAATGAGCCGTCGTTGCTCAACATCATCCATGTGTTTGATGCCCCTGACCCGTACGCACAAAGAACCGGACACCGATCCCAGGTAGCGTCTGTGCCCTGACTGAATTGCCCATCGGCGCCTTGTCAAAGACCCGAGATTCGACTCCAAAGCTATGACACAAATATTCGCAGAGCCCTATCTCGGAAAGCTGCATGTTAGGACCTTAAAAGGGCACGGGAGATACCCAGAGACACGGATGCGCGGAGGTCAAGGAATGTGGTCAGGGAGTATTGAGACTCTTGACAGGCACGTAAAGCTGCAGACATGACTGTACCCATCGAGCTGCGGAATGGCTTGCCAGTGCTTCGACGCGATCGTTGCTGAATCGTGTCACCTTCTTAGGTCGGCGTGAAGTAACGGTTGTTGATCGAGCATGCAGGGAGGGTGCCGACTTGCAAAAACCGTTGGTTGAAGGTATCGCCGTGGAAGTCGGGTCTTACTCATTAATGTAACACCAGAGGGCTAGCCTACTGAGTTTGACAACTCTGATCCGGCTTCGGAACTGGCTTGCGAATCTGCTGGAGGCTCGGCTTGGGGTCCAAGTTGAGAGCCGGCCTAGGATGAAAATTAGGCATTTGCCTGGCAGCCGGCTTAGAGACTGGTTTCGGAGTCGGCTTAGCTACTGGCTTGGGATCCAACTTGGGAATCGGCTTGGGAGCCATTTGAGGGTTTGACGTGGGCTTTGGATTGGGGGCCCTTTGAGGATTTGACGTGGGTCTTGGCTTGGGGACTATTTGAGGATTCGACACGGGTCTTGGCTTCGGAACCATTTGAGGATTAGATACGGGTCTTGGCTTGGGGACCAGCGGAGGATCTGAACTGAGCGTTTGTTTAGGGAGCAGCCGAGGGTCCGTCCTGGGCGTTGGCTTAGGAACTAACTGAGGGTTTGACGTGGGTCTTAGTCTAGGAACCAGCTGAGGATCCGAACTGAGCGTTGGTTTGGGGACCAGCTGAGGATCCGGCCGGGGTGTTGGTTTGGGAACTAATTGAGGATTTGACCTGGGCTTTGGCTTGAGCGCTAAGTTAGAATTGGGCTTTACAATCGGTTGCGCGACCACGGCTTCGCCGAGCGGTACGTACAACTGGTTGTCGTGAGGTAGGTGATCGGTCGAGTAGGCTCTGTGACTTGTGATTTGGTTTGAGCTTGACTTGGTCGCTCAAGCTTGGGACATGGCGCTGACACCGGAGGAGGCGCATAAAACCATTCTAGTAACGGTGGGGAGACAGCCTTCGAATTCCCACTCGAGAGAGCCTCGAGTCGCTCATATACGAGCGTTTCCCCAGGATCGGAAAATTGCTCTGCACCTGCGGGTCGCTGCCATTGGCCTGACAACAGCGCTCGCAGCACTTCATCACCATAAGCATACAGGAGCACCTGGTGAGCTTTGCAACGCAAAACCAATTCCTCACCATCATTGCTGCCGCCCTGTCTAGTCGTCTTGATCTCTAGGCCATGCCGCCGGGCCAGCTCTTCCGCGTGGTCTCTACGATCGTTTCCGATATGGCGGTCCTTCCACTTCTCCCAGAGTCTATTGTCTAATGTTAGCCATCTCGCTGTCGTCCTGACTGCGGCAACATATAACTCGAAAGCCATAGGCCAAGCGACTGATATTCCCCTGCTGATCAGCTCCGTTATTGCTGGCACATTATCCGACCAGATTGGTGTCAAGAGAAGCTGGAGTCGGACCGAAAAGTTCTGGTTGATATCTGCAACGATGGTGCGATCCAGAGCAATGAGGCGCGGAATCCAGCCAACCCCGGTGCGGTATCTGGCCACAAACTCCAAGTTCGAGTCGTTCTGAGCTATTCTAAGAGTAGCCCAAGATCGTTCCGATAGCTCACAAAGTGCCTTCACCGTATCTTGATCCAGCTTTGCCTTCACATCTGCTCCACAGCTTGCAAGATACTCAACAACATCGAACTCATATGGCCTCTCGTTGGTGGCCAGAGCGGCGTATTGCACTATCGCTTTGCTGTACTCAGGACGATGGTTGTAAGTCGCCAGGATTCTCAGCACTGCGATGTGTTCCTTGCTGCAGTCAGGCTTTGTACTCAATATCTTGTGTACATTGGCTCTAGCGTCAAATTTTACTCTTTGTCGGAGCAAGCGCTCGCAGTCAGCTGCGCTATGGTGCCAAATAGCTTCTAGCAATTCCTCCTCACGGCCCTTGGGACTGTTCGACGCTGTTTGCGCCACTTCATTTGCTCGAGTGGGTGGGGGGTCCACGGAGATTATGTGATGCCCGGTTGTAGGTCTGATCCTGGATTGGCTTCCGATATGCGCTGATGCTGAATCATCAGGGTCTTGCACTTCATTTGGGGCGCAGATAGTGTCGGCATTGCTTTCAAAGCTTTTGACTTCATCGGAAGGATGGTCGGCATCCGGCGCATCTCCTGATGCGCCGAGCACACTTTCGGTGTATGTAAAGGTCTCCTCAAGAAATCGTTGCAGCATGGGTGGTTCACTTGGTCGGTCACTTGACAGTGCCGCCAGCTGTTTGCGTAGCTTTTCAACTTCTTGTCTGAGTTTCGAAGCATCTTCTCTGATCGATCCTGTATCTTCTTTGATGAGGGTTGTAGTTTCTCTCAACATGCCCGTGTCATCCTTGATTTGTGCCGTTGTCGTGATGATAGCCATGTCCAGCACGATATCCAAAGTTGTCTTGTGTGCCTCAAGGCGTCCTCGCAGGCTAGTGACCTGATCCCGATCTTTGAAGGACCACTTGATCTTTCCTACAAAGGTAGGCGACGAAGAAGCGATATTGTTGCTCTGGGATGGGTCGTGGTACGACTGTTTCGTTTGAATTATATTTGCCATCTCTCTCACAATTATGTCACAGTGGTACAGCATTGTGATCAACTGCTTCTGGTGAGATTCCGGAAACGGAAACTGCTCGTCCTTGAGTGTCTCGACACAGAGCTTCAGTGATTGAAGCTCACGGAGGAACCCATCGATGTCCTTCCGAGCCTCGCGAGCTTTCGAAACGAAACTCGTGAGTTCCTTCGAGATGTTAACGATGGATCCTAACAGTCCGAAGCAGGATGTGACGATTGTGAGTGGCTCAGGCATGTTGCTGTAAGGCCGTGAAAGTTAAAGACAGTCAGTGCATCGATGCTGCGTGAACAACTCACCGAGGGCAGAATCGTGCCCGCGAGGCCAGAGAAAGAAGAGTGAACGCATCGAAGCAGACAGACAGCGGGGTCTGCCTTGCGGTTCGCGGCGCATCGTATTGCAGGGCGCTAGACGGGCTCAACCATCCAGGTGACAGATCCAGTGACCAATGGCAGCGCAAAGGTTTAGAATGAAGCCAAGTGTTCCATGGTGTTCTTCAATGTCGACCTGCAGTGGACACTGCATGTCGAAACCAGGTACAATGGCGATTCCAGAGTTCTAAGATGCCTTTCGACAAGGCAAACACAACGCATTGCGATGATCGTCAAAGCGCGGGCGCGGCCTGCTTATCGACCTCCTGTGTTCAGAGGTGATGCTGCGTACAGATCGAAGCGCATATTCAATGCAGAGGGAAGCACGCGATGAACATTGTTAATAACAAGAAAAATTGCGATCAAGAGGAGTCAGGCAAACGAACTCCGTCCTCAAGGCAAGCACGCCAAGCTGGGTGCTCCATCGTAGCTGCCTTCTAGGGTCTTCCGGAGCACATTGCTAGTGAACAAGTTCAAATGCATCAGAATGCTCCTCAGCGACTGAAAGCAGCATGAACACTACGGAAGTCTTCGATACAAACACTTTGATTATACGCCCCATCTATGGGAAGGCGATTTCGCCATGGTCATTCCTATCAACCATTGGGGTATCTTATGTAAATATATCATCCAAAGCTGCATGCAGAATGCTCCTTATTCCAACTGCTACTTCTCACCTCCGCTCTTCACTCACAACACACTGAAGTCGACTGCTGCTGCAGGAGGTTGGACTGAGAACAGTGTTAGCTAAGCACCGATACAATTGGTAGAGTGGACAGCATACCTTCAAGAATAGCAGGACCCATAAGAATAGCATCCGCCGCCAGCTTGTTATCCGTAATCTCCTTGTTCGTGATGAAAACATACGATTGACCCATGATGCCAGCTGGCACGGAGGCCGAAGCAGACTGGCCTGAAATGGTGGCTTGCGTGCTGGTGACCGACAGGCCGGAAACGAAAGTGACGAATGATCCTGCTGGAATCTCGGACTCGCCCTTGAATGAGATCTGCTGACCTTGGGATGCGAAGGGGCAGGGTTGAGCTGCGGTGACCTTGCCGCCGTTGCCAGCAGCAGGCGGCGATGGAGGTGAAGGAGGAGCAGCAGCAGGGGGTGCTGGTGGAGCAGCTGCGGCGTTGTTCACCTTGGTGGGATCGATCAGGCCAACGAGGCCGGTCTGAATGTGTATGCTGCGCTTGTTCTTTGCGCTGTGGGTGGATGCGGCTGCGGGAGGAGCAACACCGCTGGAGTGGACAGCGGGTGACACCGTGCCAGCGGGAGCCGGAGGTGCAGCTCCAGCAGCAGGGCAGCTAGAAGTATCGACTGATAGCTTCGGGTTCGCCTTGAACGGCAATGGTGCGTTGCCTGCTGGGCATTCGGTGATGAATGCAGAAGCAAGGGTGAAGACCGAATTGGCATCGAGAGGGGTGCCGAGGTCATTAGCAGCAGGTACGAGTCCAATTGGTGCTCGCTGTTGTGAGGTGTGCAGTGCTTCCACGACGAGAATAGCCCCAGCTGTGGTGAGGATGTCCTTGTTCTGGAGTAATGGTGCTCCTCCAAGATAGGCGGATGTGCCGACGCCTTCTAATATTGTTGAAAGAGTGACGAATGAATTACTGCTTGCAATTAGTCTGGACCTCCGGCTGGAAGAGATGGTGGTGCACGAACATGTCGGTTATGCCGAAGTTGTATTTGCAGGCTTGCACTGGCGTGGCACCAGCAGCAGTGAGAGCACCTGACAGGAGCTGTACGTGCTTCTCTTCGTCTTGCACGATGAAGAGCATGTTGTTGAAGAAGTGTGCGTCAAAGCCTGCTGCTTCGAACGCGTCTTGGTCAAATTTCTGGAGTGCTTCCTTGTAGAAGACGTTCTCAAGATGTTCAAGCTGTCGCGTATGTCAGACGTGCATGCACTAGGGTATCGGCGGGCCTACCGTCAACGCAAACTGCAATATATCAAGATCCAAGTTCTGTTGACGCTTGGACATGCCGACTGGCACGGCACTGCCGACACCGGCCAGGAGTGGCAAAAGAGTGAGTGGTGAGACCTTCATATTGACCAAAGAGCGGAAGCAGTTCGAAGTAGTAAAGATCGTATATTAATAGCCCCGTTACCTGAACTGAGGACGTCGAAGTGAAAGAGTGGAGGTTCAGCAGTTGGATTAGAAGAGAATGCAAGGCTCAGCCTGTGGTGGTGGCAACAACAATAGATCGCTAGGTGAGTACATATTATATATGAAGTTTGTCTCTGGGTAGTGCAGATCCGTGCTCCACGGAACGGCAGATGGGAGAGTGAGATGGCTGATACCTCGCTATTGGGGTTGGTGTTTCATGACATGAGTTGCCGATTCCGACTTCAGTCTGTATCACAGTGGCGCACCGTTGAGTTAGATGTCTTCTGGCGAACGGTTCTTTCTTTTCACTCAACGGCGTCGCATGACCTGATAACGGAAGTGCATCCAGTGGTAGCATCTTACCAACTGTACACATCGACTTGGATCTCTTAAGCATGAAAAGCGCAATGACTTTGTGCGCTGGACAGCGGAAGTGCAGGGACCGCTGTGCTACCGCTGATCGCATTAGAGGTAGGGTTTCCTACGAACCCCTAGCGGATGACGCTTGAGGACCTACCCTGGTTCTCTATCAAATTTAGGGTAGCAGTAGAGGCTCTGGAGCTGCACAGGTGTTTGGAAGAGATCGGATTGTGCTCAGGCCGAGATCTGAGCAACGGCGTTGCAGAAACACTAGTGGAAGAATGTCGATTGTATACGAAGTAGGTGAAGCACTTCAGGAGTCCAATTCATTCGCCGGTCCGGCTTGGAGCCGAAGATGATGTCCACACGGAGGCAGGTTTCACTGCGCTGATTGGTACGGGGGCATCTCGACCCCTAAAGATTGCTTGCTTTTCGCGTGAATGTGTTTTGCTAGAGCCCTTCGCGCCGAGGTCGCCCGGTGCGCGTCGAGGTTCTTGAGACACCTACAGAATCATGATCATGGAATTGTTCTTGGCTGTGTTCCTTAAATCTGACCGCCGCCTCTTCGAGGATCAGTGCAGCGTGCCAAGATCGCATAAGACTCGGACTGTTCAAGAGGTGTCTGCTGGGTCATCCAGAGGTCTGGAGAAACAAACAAGCATTGTCCCTTCATGGCGGAAGCGTTGTTGGTCAACAAGTTCGAGACTCGCGAGTCGCGACTTCCACACGTATCCACGCCAAGCGCTGCACGAGCTTCCCCGCCATCCTCATTTTGCGCCTATGATCATCCACTTCCATGCTTTTCGCGTTCTATACCGCGTACAAGTCGTGGTATAGTCCCGATGCTCACAGCGACTTCTCTGAGATCAACAAATCTGGTTGGATGCGATTGTCTGCAGATGAATGCAACAGCAACCATGATTGCCCTGCATCAAGTTCTCCCTTCTATGCTGGCCCATGGTAGGTTTACAAGGCCGTTTCCGCTTCAATGTGATCTCGATTCAATTTTCTTTTCCAGATCTCTCCTCAGGCTACCAAGCTGACAGCACAGTAATCTCGATCGCTGTGTTAAGTCCTTGTGAAGAACTTGGTGTTGAGTTTGGCATACAGCAGGCCTGTGACTCAGATATTGTCCGAAAACCGTGAACTGTTCGCCGGCAGCGATTGCCAGCGGGGGTGCTCACAATCGTTCGCAGGGATACGCATGCAGGTTTCTTGTTCATGGCTGCCGGAGCATTCAGCAAATGTTGGGCCACAGATCTGATCCGAGATTGTTGCCTGACATACCTGGGTAACGCAGACCTCGGAACATTGCGCCTCGTCAACCACGATTTTGCCAACGACGTAGCGCCAACGCTCTTCCGCCACATAAGCGTGGACTTCAATACGCATACCTTCTCTCGAAATGCTCGGCTGATTGCGCTGGAACGAGTTGGCCACCATACAAGGAGCTTTCGGTTCTCCTTGGCTCATACTGCCGCAACCTTTCTACCGCCTCTTATTGCTCCAGACACTCTCGAAGAGCTCAACTTCGTGTACGAGCCCCACACTGTCACGTCACGACCTGTGTCAGCTTCATCGTCTGGCTCGTCGTCTTCATATTCGAGTTCATCGCGGTACGGTTGCTGGGACGTGGAAGACCTGCTTATCAAGCATTATCCGCCAATCTTCCATGCAGCCACGAACATTCCAGCGTTCTGTCGTGCCTTGAGAGCACTGCCACACCTTCGCGAAATTTTAGTCTCTTGTCCTGGCCAGGAACCTGCCCATCGATACCGCAGAGATGCGGTGGACTTTGCTTTGATATCTCTACGGGTCGCTATCGAGCAGGCTAACCCTGTGTCACTTGAGACGCTCAGTCTACATCCGATCCATCCTGGAGGAGCCTTCTCTTTGCGGCCCCAGGCAAGCTTTGGCTCGTCGCCCGCATCGACCAGGGTATGGCGCCGGATCAAGAAAGTTATGATCGGCATGACCAGCTTCGAATACGGCCACGACGCGCCGGCAGATCATCTCAAGATTCTACACACCTACCTGGAGTCATTTCCAGCCATTGAGGAGCTCGACTTCGAATGGCTCGGCCAGAAAGGGCCGTGTCCTCTCTCATTGGATGCAGAGCCGTGTATGTACAAGCTGCCCTCACTGTCGAGCCTGAACAGCTGTGAAAAGCTGCCTGTACTGCCTTCGTGGAAGCCGTTACGTTTCCGACGACTGCGAAGGATGTGCGTGCGCAATGCAGCCATGGATGCGAGCCAAGCGGCGGCTTTTGTGAGATCCCATCGGAAGGTGCTTGATGAGTTCGACTTCGATGATTGCTCTCTGCGAAGCGGCACGTGGGATGATGCACTGGCGCCGCTTTACCACATGGACAGATCTGCTCGCCACAAGCAGGTCACCCAAGAGGTGGTTGAAGTGCCATTGATTCTGAGTCCGATAGAGGCAAAGCGTGAGGTGGAATGCATCCTTACCAATATGTGGACAGATGTACATGTGCAGAGTCGAGGCTCTCATACTCTTCGGCAGTTGGGATCAAGAACGAAGGCTGTAGTGCCGATGAACTTGAAACGTTTGCTGAAGAGCGCGAGGCTTGGCTGGCATTTGTGATGCTGAAACACAAGTCATACATCCGGTTCTCGCCCGAATCAGATATGACTGAACATGGCGACGATGGGATATATGTAGTATCTCCGTCTTCCTTGCCTGGCTACTGCTACCAGACAAGACTGAATACATTCTTTTGCAAAGTGCTGTATCCCGTAAGCGAATTGTGTACCTTGATGCGTGTCTAAGTCAGTTATGAGAGGCCCTCCTTCGATTCGTGCTGGATATGGGGCCGGATTTCTGCGTACGAGGTATGCCGGGCCTGTAACTAGCCCTGATTACTGTGAGCATCCCTCGCACAGCCAGGTACACCAAAAGAAAGACATTGATGTCGTTGTGTACAGCACAGCCACGGCGCTGGAGGCAAACCTTGAAGCCCCTTTCGTAGGGCTTGATTGCAGTGAGGTCTTTGAGACGTCAAACGTGTACCTGCCATGGTCGTGATGGTCGCTTCGAGAAGAAGCTGTACGCGTCGGGACAAGATAGCATCTGCATAACTGGGAAACGCGGTGTAGTGTTGATAAAAGGAGTGCTGTCGAGGTACCACAGTGATCGTGCCTGAAATCCGCCACGTCCCGCCCTCCATTCCGCGCGGCCTCCCGGAGATTTTTAGTGTAGAGTGCTCAGGCACCGCCGCGTACATCGTTCAGCATATGCCGGTCTTACAACATTTTGTAGACAGCAAATCATTCTTGCGCTGACACACACACTCTCTCTCTTTCCAGCAAGCGTTCAATGGTTCAATAGTACTCTCGTTAATCCACTCTTCCACGTCCAGCACCAATCAATCAGCCGGCTTTGTGCATTCCATATTCTATTCCCAACGACTAGACGACCCTTTCCACGATTTACGATCGCAGCCACGGCGCACGACTCTGATAGCGATTCATTCGATCCACACAACGCCCCTTGGAGAGCACGCAGGGTCGGCATGAACACGGCAGCGATGGCATAGGATAATGTCGCAGCGGGCATCAAGATCTCAACGGATCTGCGGTCGCCATGGCCGACGGTCATGATCGCACCCCTCCAAGACACCGTGTACCACAGTCAATACCTCTCAGAAATCTCTCGCGCCCTCCCGACGACGAGTCCCATGGTGGGCACAAGCCTCGTCACAGCCGTGGTCGCTCGATCTTGAGCGGGCTTAATCCTACGTCCGACTACGCCAGGCTAGAGGAAGATGACTCGCCTGTGGGCGGTCTCAGTCCGTCGCGCGGTGCGCGTGACTTCGACGACCGGCCCAGCTCTGGCGAGATTACTCCTCTTGATGATCTAGGAGGGTTTGCAGCCGCCTCTGTGGGCCTGTCTCTCGGCCCCCCTGCACTCGGTGGACTGCGACCCAGCACTCCGCCCTCGGGCTTGAGACGGCCGACTATCACGACTACAGGTGCCGACGAGGACAATGAACAACCCTTCTCACCACCTGACACAGACACCACACCTCTGACGACCGACAGTCGACGACGGATCGGCTCTCGTTCTCTAGATCACACAAACAGTGGGCAGCGGCATGACAGACAAAACAAGAGATCAAGTGTACACTGGGTCGATGGCGCAGCCTCACTTACTCCGGAGAGAGGTAGAACGTCTCGTCTCGGCGACGATCTACCGTCATTGGATACTGGTGGAGGCGTTGCCCGGAAGATGAGCTCTAGTAGCGGTATCAGCAGGCTCGAAGTCTCCTCCGCCGAGGCCAGGTCGCGTTCACGATCTCGATCTCCCTCAATATCGCCTTCTCCCATGCTCGAGCCAATTCGATATTTCGCGAGATGTCACAGCGTGTGGTCAATCTGAGCAACGAGACTGATGTCGTCGAACGGAGCATCCGGAGGCGATCAACAGTGAAGCGATCACGGAGCAATACAGTGGCCGCAGGCTCAGGCGATGGCGTTGAGGCAGATGTTGAATCTGCAGTACATGGAACAAGCCCTCTAGAGAAGACACCTTCCGCGGAGGTCTTGCCGCCACCTCCTCCACCCACGATCTACGAGAACCCGCTTCGAGGTAAATCGTTTGGCATCTTTGGTCCTGAGAATGGCCTCCGCAAAGCACTGTGCGAGCTACTCATCCATCCTCTTACAGAGCCAATCATTCTGGTCTTGATCGTCATTCAGACTGTCATGCTAGCCGTGAACGCGGCCGCGGATGCGGTCTACCACCAGTCGAGGGGCGACGCATGGGGCACGTCGAAGTTTGACTATGGCATTCTTGGTCTCTTCATCATTTACACGATCGAAGCCGTAGCAAGGAGCATCGTGTCCAATTTTCTGATGAATCCGTACGAGTACAGCACACTAGACAGATCTTTGGGCTTCCGCAAAGCTGTCGTGGACAAAGCGCAAGGCTTATTTGCGCCTCACACGAAGCAAGCTCCGAAAGCGCCTGTACAGCCAACCGAGCAAGTCTTCCAGCCTTCGATCGTGCGTACCTTTACGGGTCTGCCAGAGGTCAAAGCCATTGGCCCAGGGCACTCAAAGCACAAGCAGCGATTACGTCTCGCCCGTCGTGCTTTTCTCCGACATTCATTCAACAGACTAGACCTCATAGCGGTGGTCTCGTACTGGATTTCGTTGTCTATGCAGCTCTCTGGGTACGAAGCTCGAGAGCATGTCTACATCTTCAATATGCTGAGCTCGTTACGTATCCTGCGCCTACTCGGCCTCACCGCTGGCACGTCCATCATCTTGAGAAGTCTGAAGAAAGCAGCACCTCTGCTCGTGCATGTTGCATTCCTGATCAGCTTCTTCTGGCTCATCTTTGGCATCGTTGGTGTTCAGAGCTTTAAGTCGAGCTTTCGACGCACCTGCGTATGGGTCGGCGATGACGGCTCTGGCCAGAATTACACGCAGAACCTTGCGCCAGAGAACATTCAATTCTGCGGTGGGTACCTCAATGCAACGACAGCTGCCGAGATGCCATGGCTGAAAAGCGACGGCTCGAATGGCACGTCCCATCCCAAAGGCTTCATCTGCCCCATCGGCTCACTGTGCGTGGAAAACTTCGAAGGTCCATACAATGGCACAATCGGCTTCGACAACATCTACCACTCTCTGGAGATGGCTTTTGTGATTATGAGCTCGAACACCTTCTCTGACTTGATGTACTACCTGACCGACTCGGATTACCTTTCGGCCTCGCTCTACTTCATGGCAGGCATCGTCGTGTTGAGTTTCTGGCTTGTTGGCCTACTCATCGCAGTGATCACATCGTCGTTCCAGATCATTCGCGAGGAAAGCAAGAGAAGTGCTTTTGATGCCACCCCTATGGACGAGCCAGTCATAGATGAGGAGAACGCACCCCGGGTCTCTCAGCTAAAGAAGCTATACGACAAGACGCATCTGTTCTGGATCGCCGTGATCACCTTCGACCTCGTGGTACAGTCGCTGCGCAGTGCAAGCATGGGCCCATCGCGAGAGCACTTCATCATGAATACAGAAACGGCCGTGACCTTTCTGCTGGTTGTAGAGATCATTATACGATTTGCCTCGGACTGGAGGCATTTCTTCAGCAGCAAACGCAACTGGACCGATCTGTTCCTGGCTGTCGTCACGCTTGTCATGCAGATTCCGCCCATACGCAACTCCGGCCAGGTCTATGCTTGGATGTCGGCATTCCAGATTGCACGTATCTATCGCGTGGTCCTGGCCGTGAGAGTGACGAGGGAGCTGCTTATGATCGTTTTCGGCAACACTGGTGGTCTCTTCAATCTCATCATATTCGTCTTCCTCTTCACGTTTCTCGCAGCCATTTTGGGATCGCAGCTTTTCAGAGGCGACATACCTGCAGAAGACGCGGGTGGCAACAATATTCTGGTTGAATTCTTCGATATCTGGAACTCTTTCATTGGCATGTACCAGATCTTCTCCAGCGAGAACTGGACAGAGCCGCTATACAATGTGCAGCAATTCAACAAAATGTACATGACTGGTTGGCTCGGAGCGATGTTCTTCGTCCTTTGGTTTATTATTGCCAACTTCATCATCTTGAATATGTTTATTGCTGTCATACAGGAAAGTTTCGATGTCTCTGAGGATGAAAAGCGCTTACAGCAAGTCAAAGCATTTTTGAAGCAGAAAGAAGTGACTGGATCATCAAATGCCAATCTGTCGCTGTCGTCGATCTTCAAAATGGGACGCGATTCCATGCGGCACCGCGATGCCCTGCAGTATGGCTCGGCTGCTGTAGAGCAGCTGCTGAAAGAGGCGGTCGTGAAGGACTTTCTGGACGAAAGAGATGAGCCTGACCCGCTGTCGAGACGGCCAACCTCGATGCACTTGTCGAGCATCCCAACTGTTGGGGCCAACGTGAAGCCGGGAATGTTCTCCAAATACTGGGGCAAGCTACTCGGCCGATCGAACCACGAGCCAAACCCATTCTACAGCAGTACATCTACTGATCGAGCCAATGAGGAGTTTGATCCTCGTTCGGTAGCGCAGCAGCTCGTGGCCAACGCAGACCAAAGAAGACGAGCTCAGCGGCAATACCTCATCAAGCACCCCAAGTACAATGTGTCGCTCTTCATCTTCGGACCGCGCAACCCCATCCGACGAGCATGCCAATTTGTTGTCGGTCCTGGACGTGGTGAGGAGCGAATCGAAGGTGTTGCGCCATACAAGCCGGTCTGGTATGGAGTCGGAGCGTTCACGTATGCTTGCATCGTCGCCATGGTCGTCCTTGCCTGCATCACCACACCACTGTATCAACGAACATACTGGGAGACACACCCTCGAAGCATTACCAACTGGTTCGTGTGGCCAGATCTCGGGTTTGCCGTCATCTTCACTGCGGAGGCTATTATCAAAGTCATTGCTGATGGCTTCCTCTTCACGCCTCACGCATATTACCGGACCGTTTGGGGTGTCATTGATGCTGTAGTGGTAATCACCCTCTGGATCAACGTCTTGACAACCATCTTCCAGGATGATGGCGTTTCTCGTGCAGTTGGTGCCTTCAAGGCCTTGCGAGCCTTGCGACTGCTCAATATCAGCGACACCGCTCGAAGAACATTCCATTCAGTCATTGTTGGTGGCTACAAGGTGTTGGCGGCGGCGTTCGTGACTATGAGTCTCTTGGTGCCTTTCGCCATCCTCGGTCTGAATTTGTTCAATGGCAAGATGGATCTCTGCAATGATCAATCATTTAGCGGCAATCTCACGAACTGCATCGGCGAATTCAACTCCACGCCATTCAATTGGCCTGTTCTTGCTCCACGGCAGGTTGCGAACCCATACTACGACTTCGATGACTTTGGAAGTTCGCTCTTTGTGCTCTTTCAGATCGCCTCTCAGGAAGGTTGGACAGACGTCATGGGCTCTGCTATGAGCATCACAGGCAAAGGTCTGCAGTACGAGTACTTCGCCTCTCAAGGCAATGCGGTCTACTTCATCGTGTTCAACTTGCTTGGCGCTGTCTTTGTGCTGACGCTTTTCATCTCCGTCTTCATGCGCAATTACACTGAGCAGACTGGTGTGGCTTTCCTGACCGCCGAACAGCGATCTTGGCTCGAGCTGCGGAAGTTGCTGAAGCAAATCTCACCAACAAAGAGATCTGTTGGCGAAAACAGCAAAGGCCTGCGACGCGTGTGCTACAACTTGTCGATTAAGAAACGCGGGAAGTGGCAGCGCTTCATTACGAGTCTACTGCTGCTGCATCTCTGCATCCTTCTGGTTGAGTTCTATCCTGAGCCTGCCTGGTGGGATCAGACCCGAGAGTACATTTTCCTCGTCTTCACCCTGATCCTTGTGGCCAACATCGTCATCAGAATCATCGGCCTATCCTGGACGCGCTTCCGCCGCAGCACGTGGGATCTGTACTCTCTCGTCTCTGTCACCGGCTGTCTTGCTACATCAATAATGCGTGTCATCACCGAGGACATACGCGAGATTGACATGTTGCATAAGCTGTTCATGGTCTCTCTTGTGTTCCTCCTCATACCGCGGAACAATCAGCTGGACCAGCTGTTGAAGACCGCGGCAGCATCTTTTCCACTCATAGCCAATCTCCTGGCTACCTGGTTCGTGCTCTTCCTGGTGTACGCTATCGCCTTCACGCAGACGTTCAGCTTGACGAGGTTCGGCAGCACCACGACCACCAACATCAACTTCCGTGATGTTCCCAAAGCTCTCATTTTGCTTTTCCGATGCAGTATCGGCGAAGGATGGAATCAAGTAATGGAAGATTTCGCGACTATCGAGCCACCATACTGTGTCCAGGACGATGACTTCTACAATTCAGATTGCGGCAGTGCGTCTTGGGCGCGAGCTCTATTTGTCTCGTGGAACATCATCAGCATGTACATCTTCGTGTCGTTGTTCGTGTCGCTCATCTTCGAGAGCTTCTCCTATGTGTACCAGCGAAGCAGCGGATTACAGGTCATCACACGTGACGAGATTCGGCGCTTTAAGCAAGCTTGGGCGGAATTTGACCCTCGGGGGCGTGGTTATATTCCCAAGGAGAAGTTCCCTCGTTTACTCGGGGTAGGTCAAATACTCTATCTGAGACTCTCGACCGTGCTAACATCAGCAGGAACTTTCTGGCGTCTTCCAGATGCGAATCTACGACGGCGACTTCACGATCCGCGCCCTCATGGAAGACTGCAGAGTCGAACCAGGGGATATACACAAACGAAGGCGTGTCGTTGATGGGATCGATCTCGATCTACTCAACGCCCGCCTCAGCCACATTCCACTTGAGGACATCCGTATGAAGAAGCAACAGATGGAAGTATTCTACCAAGAAGTCATGCTCTCCGCAGATCCAGATCTAGGCATCAACTTCACATCCACACTTATGATCCTGGCGCACTACAACATCATCGAAGACTCGCGCAGCCTGCGACTCGAAGAATTTCTACGGCGAAGAGCACGACTCCAGCGTGTCCATGAGTCAATACGGCGCAACATCGTGGTCGGTTTCTTCGACACGATGTTCTGGTCACGCCGCTTCCGCGAGGCTATCGCGCACAAACGCAACTCTCGCATGGGTGCGCCGCCTTCGATGCCGGTGCCTGAGATTATCGTGGACGAGATGGAGGACGGCAGCTCCGCTACGGAACCGACAGACTTCCTGCACCCGTCCAGTGCGGCGCGGCCTACATCGCCCATGACTTCGCCTCGCCTGCCTCGCATCGACACAAGCATGGCATCAGCCTGGGCGAGAGACTCACCCAGCAGAAGCAGCTTCGACATATTCCCGACTGGTGATCGAATCAGTCCTGTTCGCGAGAACAGGCCGCGCTTACACAGCGTCGATACATCTTATTCGGGCGGCGTGGAGGGGCGAACTTCGCCTGCCCGAACGCCGCCGCGGACGCCGACAACAACGGGCGGCACACCCAGTCATTCGAGAAACAATAGCAATGTGGGTGATGCGGGTGTAATGGAGAGTTTCGACAACTCGGCTTGGGGGGAGAGTATTAGGCGAGGATTGACTAGGAAGAGATCTCAGAAATGATTTAGATGCGTGTGGTCTGAAAGAGGCGACGTGCCCCACGGGGAGGGCTTCGATTGCTGCGACGGTGTTTTGGATTGGGTGCATTGGGTGCATTTACGGGCGGTGTTCAAGGGTTCGACATCGACTACACAGTTGTCTAGGGAGGCCTTTGAGGGTAGACGTATCTTGCTTTACTGCATAGCGACGGAGTTTTTCCGACAGTTGACGATGGAGGTGTGTGATAGTCATTGGCGATTACGACTGCAAGATGGGAGGGAATCGATTCAAGAAGCGAGCATGTAGATGAATGATGTTTGCAAAATTAACTCGCCTGTTCTTGCACACTACTAGACCTGCGTTGGAGGCTTGGTTGTCGACGGTACAGTCTCCCGGGCGTGACGCTATAGGCCGTCCGGGAAGTTCTGCAGCGGAGTCGTGTTATATCGCTCCGAGCTTTCGACTCAGATCTGTGCTTTGTTGTATAGGCTTGGACGCCGACCCCAGGACTCAAATGAGCAACTCTTGGTTCATGTTCGACACAACGTAGGCCGGATCCCTCGGTATGCCGTCGCGGGAAATGTGGGAAGTTCGCGGGATATCACGGAATTTCCGAAACTTTGACTCTGGCGCTGGCGAGGTCTGTTAGAATTCAGCCCAGATTGGCCGGTCGGAAGCATATGATCGCGGCTTGAGTCGGCATAACGCCTGGCTTTTGAGCTGATGTTGATGGCAGATCAGGGCATTGAACGGCGTTTGGGTTCTGTTGCGAGCCTGTTGGCGAAAGGTAGTAAGTTGGTAGGCTTCGCCCACGTTCGTTCTTCACAGCTGTCTTGATACGAGATTCTCCATTGTCTTGCTTACGACGCAGTCTTTGCCTTCTAAGGTGGTGACAATCTCTGGCAACACGAGTCAGACGGCGCTTTCTCAACATAACGAGCGATCGAGCCGGCGGCAGAGAAGGCTATGACTGCGAACGTGGGGATATACATTGGATCTGACAACAAGTTGGAATTTCGAGATGGGTTGGACTTATATAAGCCAACCAGCACACAGGCATTGATCAAAGTAGAGTCCTCCGGCATCAATCCGGCTGATATCAAGCACGGACGCTTTGGGCTCAACGAGTACATTGCTGGTTATGAGTTAGCAGGCGTTGTACTCGAAGCTGGGTCGTCATCGGAGTGGAAACCCGGCGACGTGATCTGCGGATCCAATGCCACCAACAAACACAAGCCTTGGGCGCATGGTGCCCACCAGGCGTTCGCAGTTGCTGAGAATGGCCACATGTGGGATCGTGTGCCGCCACAAGTACCACTCTCGCACGCGGCAGGGACGACGATTGTGCTGCGGACGGCCGCTGATGCCATGTTCAACACCTTCCGCCTGCCCTTGCCCCAAGGCACTGCCGAACCTCAGCCAGCTGTACACGGGGCCATTCTTATCTGGGGCGGTGCCACTCAGGTCGGCGTGGCTGCGATCCAACTCGCACGGGCAGCTGGGCTGTCCACGATCTATGCTACCGCATCGCCCCAACGGCATGCAAAGCTGCGGCAGCTCGGAGCGACAGAAGTTTTCGACTATCGCGATGAACACGTCGTCGAGAATATTCAGCGTGCACTTAACAAGTCCGGGCAAGATTTGAAATATGTTTTCGATACCGTGGTGTCTTCTGGAGATGTCTCATCAACGGCGCAATGTGTTGCACTGAAGTCCAGGTGCGAAGTCGTCTATGCGTGTACGATTCCTGTCTTCGAGGACACTCGTTGGAACATGGTGGTGGCATCTCGAGGGCATGATTTTCCCGAGCCGAGAGGGCCCTTTAAAGCTCAGCCTGAACGTGAGGTCGTGCTGCAGAGAGCAGTGGCGTCGGCGCTGGCTGAGTATGGCAAGTCGTATATAGTGCCAAACGTTCGTGTCCTTAGCAAAGCTGACGAAGTGATCGATGCAATGTATGCGTCTGCCAATGGCCAGACTGGCTTTGAGAAAATTGCCATACAACATCCGCTGCTGGGTTGAGAAGAGGAAACGGGAAACGATTTACCGAGCGCTGACCGAAGCTGTTCTGAGGTACTGCGATGGGATGAGAGGAGTTTGACATGCATGGAGCTTTGTACCGTTGTCACGATATACAGTTCCTACGACCTGTTCCGCGAGGATTCATAGGACGTCGGGAATTAGCTCAGACCAAAGGGTGTATACCCTAGGTAAATCGCATCTAACGCCGGATGACAAGAATTCTTCTGAGACCGGTTAACCTGACAGAAGCCCGCTCCCCTTCGATACCACCAAAAGCCAACTTCTGTGTCCATGCACCTCCGGTCTCAAAATTGCCTGCAATCGACTTCGATGTGTCTGAGCACTATCTAGAGTGCTTCAAAGTCTTCGGGGCGCGCGGTATGCCCTGGGGCCAGCAGGGCAGGAAAATTGGTTCCCTAGTGAACCTGACAGGCGGTCTGTGGTTTCGGTGATACAGATCTAGAATCTGGGCCAGATCGAGAGTCCGGCCTCTGAAATGGGTGGTAACTTAGGGGCGACTGCGTAGGATGAGGATTGAGCCTGCTGGATCGTTTTGTAGGTCCGAGAGATGGTCTTAAGTGGGACCGGATGACTTGATCATGGAGCGTTGGGAAGACCGGATGACAAGGAACCATGGCGCCGGGTGACTGCACCACATGTCAGTAAATTTGCACCCGAATCTGGGCCTTTCAATCGCATACCTGAGCCCTCTTGCGACTGACTCCTTGTCCGCATCGAGTCCGGCGAACAAATCAGAATCTCAAGTGCATGAAATTGGCTGATGCAGCACTATTCGCCTATTCTCGTACTCTGGTCGTCATTCTGGGGCGGCGTACAGATGGAAGAAGTGGAGCTGCTTCACGAGACTGCCCCTGAAACGCGTTTTGAGGCCCTGAAACTTTCGCGGGTAAATGGGGCCTGTAACGATAGGCTTGAGAATTGCGTGCATTAAGACGGCATCTGGTGGGGAAGAGCATGCACGGGTGAACAAGCAGTTCGCAGCATTAGTCCACAGGGCTTCAATAGACAGACCTTCGTTCGCCGTGTACTTGATTGTCTGAGGGAAATTTGGGCTATCTACTTACACAGGTGTGCATCACTGGCCGAATATCCTGCGAGAGTACCTAGGTATTTGACGATGACGAAACGAAGGATGAAGCAGCAAGACCTCGCCTGGACATCTTCAAACATGGAGAAGCTGATAATCGAGGATCAGCACGCCCAATTTTGCAGGCGAGACCCCTGGATGCCAATCGCGAAGTGACTTTTCTAGGTCCCGCCTGCCGTGCACTACGGTGTGTCATCGCGGTCGTGAACGCGAGGGTGGCACTGTGCAAAAACTTCGTTACCACATTCTGGAGCGAGTCACGTTGACGATGCTGCTTCCTCCCTGCTAGCAGCGGAGCGGGCTTGCGTGGTTTCCATTGCTTGTCACCCTCCTCCTACGTTCGGTCTTTCCGTTCGCGTAGAAGGTATGGAACACACGGCCGGCAGAAGCTACCTCGCTCCCAGAAGCAACAAGGTATGAAGGGGCCGATCTCTCCTTTCACGCAATCTTGGCTGTTCAACGTGTACCTGGTTCGGACACGGGACCAGAATGTGTGTCTCAGGATTGGCATATCTTCTTGACTGTGCACACTTCATTTAATCTACGAGTACGTACCTTCACTTTTGCAATCTCCTATCTGACTGTTCGTTCGATAAGAGCGTTGACGGGAAAGTGTACTTTACTTACCTTGCTTCTTGCTTCTTTGTTTTTTGGACCTCGCCCTTGCTTCTTCTTCACGATTTCTCTTCTTTAGCAGAGATCCTAGCTGGAATACCTGATCCGAAGCATTCCTTGTACACATACTGGTCCCAGCTCTGTGGCTTTGTTTGTCTGCTGGCAGATTGGTGTGTGAGACTTCCTTGCCGGCAACATAATCGAACAGCAATACCTAGGAATTGGAGACAGATCAAGCGGATACCAACGCTACTTGTACACTACGTTCAGACAACAAAACAATCAGATGTCCGCTGCCAGGTCATGACAGTTGCGTCTCTCATCAACCTCTTCGAAACAATTGAGCACCGAGCTCGACCTCACCAGACCTACCGTCATCGCACCACCACCAAGTCCGACTCAAACACCATGTCTCCCCGCAACATGAAGCTCTCCCTCTCCACAATCTTTAACACCAGTCCTCACACAGAAGAACGCTCATCGCGCTCACGCATCCGCCGCAGCAACAACACCCCGTCCTCATCGGTCTCACCGGTGCCCATCTCAGTAGCATATTCGTCTACCCAGCCCTACCCATTCTTAGCTCGCCCGCACACACCCATCACCAGTCCTGGCGGCGACTCACTCAGCACGACTTCCTCACCTATGTCATCCTCATCAAGCCCGAGCCCGGCTCGCTCTCGCTTGCGTCACATTCGACGGCAGCCATCGACTGCAGACCTCGCACTGCACGCTGAGCGGACTGGGCTTTTAAGTGGAGCGGAGAATCTTGGGTTGGGGTTGCTGGAGCCACGGCCACGGGCGGTGAGCAGTGGGAGCAGTGGGAGTCTGAGCACTATGAGCAGTGATGGGAGTGGCAGTCCAAGGGAATTCTGTTCTTGGGAAGAATTCTTCTTGCACGAAAACGAGGGGTTCGGCAGGGAGGTTGTGCTGGATGGCATCTTCGAGGTTCTGGAACGAGGCCGATGAGCGGAGGCTTGTCGTGAGGCGGGTTGACTATGCTGTTAGCTGAGACAGCCGAGTCGGTGAACAAAGGCCTCAACACCTCCGGCCAGGCATATCACGGGACTGCCTTTGCCTCGCTAGCGGCTGCACACGCAAGCAGTGTTGAGGCGAGGGATGAGCTCCGTCGATCATCTTCCGATTCTCACTTCGGTACTTGGGTCGCTCGTCGAAGTTCCGAGAGGCGGCGGACTTGGTCCAGGTTGGCGGTCGGGGCTGACTTGATCTATTTCTTTGGCATGGAGAAGGCGTCATTGGGTCACAGGATCACTTCGGTCGACGTTGAGATTACTTTCTGGGTTTGGACGACATGATCTTGGAAATTTTCCTGATTGTACATAGCTTGCAGGCCAGCGGAGGCCGGCAACATGGGTAATGCGAAACACGATGAATGAGGATCCAGATACGCCATGGACATGCGGCTCAATTGATTATCCGTGATTCGTACATGAGGTGTTTTGAGCTCAGGCTGAGAGCAACTACGTAGATACTGTCCCGGTCTGGCAGTATGTTGTAATATAGGGCAGTCGAATATGGGGTCTGAAGTCTCGAACTCAGCCGTACGCACGAGAAGCCCAGACCAAAGGAGGTCCTTTGCCGAGGGCGATTGAAGCCCATCGTCATTACAATGCTGGCAGACACGATTGCGCCCAATCTGCGGCTCTTCCTCTGTCTGACGGGGATCTGGCGATTATGTCAGCGCGCATCCAACGGAATCTGTTGATTAGAATGATTACTATTCATCTTCAACCTGGCGTTTCCGTCTCACTTCAACCTCATGCCTCAACTCCTCGCTGCTCTTTCACACCTATGTACCAGCTTATGGGTCTCATAGCACCACAAGCTGCTCACTACTAGTAAGAAGGGTCAAAACCACGGTACCGGAACCCTGCAGCCCTATCGTGCATCTCCTTCAGTATTGCCTTTGGGCGGCCTCTGCAGCAACTGTGGGTCTCTATGGGAAATTGGAACCTTTTGCCTCAGCGATATAACGACATAGACGGCGACTCACATCACTCGAGGTCCAAGCTTTCCACTCTTGGACTCATCTCACGCCGCTTGAAAATCTGATGACAATTGCAGCTCTTCCAGCAGAGCAGTCAGTTTACTCAAGAAGGACCCACATCAGGAGTCTACCCATTGCCCTTCTGTGGTCACTACAGGACGCCAAGTTGTACAACACAGTGCCAGAAGCGGCTTTCTATAGTCCGCTACCACACTGCCAATCAGACGTTGCTGCGACTGCTTCGTCAGCCTACGTCGACAACTTCCACCAGCCAGCCCTTCCACACAGGCTGCTATAGCGCCTGGTCTTTGCACTATTTGACCTTTAGCCCTTTGGAGCTCTTCCGCCACGCAGAAACATGCTGGCCGCTCCTCACGCTATGCACCAGTACAAGGGCCAGCAGATCTCGAAGCGGACATTGGACGACCTTGAGGGTCTCATTGATGATCCAACCCAACTCATGATATCAAGCCACGCCTCCTCGAAAGCTCCAACCATCAGTGAGCAGGGGCTGGACATCCTGTCCGCCTCGCAGTATCCTTTTACTTTAAACAACAGATACAATCCTGGAACAACAACATCAGCATTCCGAGGGAATGCGAATAACAGACGCGTTTCGGCCTCACAGTTCTATGGAGGCATTGTTTATGACGATTCAAATGCTCAGTCATCTGGTGAGGGCAGCGGCACCGAGTCGGCAGGCTACAGAAGTCAGATGCCCCCTGCTTCCATCTCGTCTTCGAGGTTCCCAGACGCATTGATCAGTAACGCGACCAATGGAGCCTCAGCCCCGAAGAGTGCTAGAATTTCTGCACAATCGACTCAGCCCAGCAAACGCAGCTCGCTGGCGGAACCGAAACGTCAGAACAGTGTCGCTGACGAGGACGAATCTCCTGAGCCCCGGCCTCGCAAGCGAGCTAAGAAAGCCGCAGTCGAAATTGGCAGCACTGGCCAAGATGACGGTGGTAAGAGGCAGAGAGGTCGTCCTCGCCTCGACACTCAAGACGAGACAGCCGCCGATCGAAGGAGGACTCAGATCAGGCTAGCTCAACGTGCCTATCGCAACCGGAAGGAAACGACGATCAGTGGCCTGAAGGGCAAAGTCAGTAATCTTAAGGCGACGATAGAGCAGATGAACAATTCATTCGTGGCATTGCACGACAACTTGATGGACTCTGGTCTCATCAATAGGCAAAGAACACTGTTCTCGCAGCTAAAGTCCGTACAGGCTGAGTTCGAGACATTGGCTCAAGCCGCCAAGATCGAAGACGATGAGGATGATCTCGACTCTCCGCTGATCAAGGAGCCAACAAAGAAAGCTACGCCTAAAGATGACGCTGCACCAGCAGTAGCTAACGGCGGCTCTGGCAGTCCTGACCAAACAAGCCAAGATTCTGACATTGAGCTACTTCCGCCTTCTAATATGAACGGCATTTATGGCTACGAGCAAGCATGGCAAAACGGTATGTCTGAAGACATCATGCAGTTCAACGTACAGATACCAGAAGCACAAATCTCGCTGGATGATGTCGTGTCTCTGGAAAAGCTACAGTCGAAGTGGTCCCCAGCGCCGGAGAAGCCTCTTCCACTTCCTGTGAATGCAGCTTCTCCATTCTACACATACTCGTTCCAGGAGACGACCTTCGCACGCCGATTGCATCGCCTAGCCTTGGAACGAGCATTCCGCCATCTTACCAACCCTGCGATGGACCCATCGTACATTGCCCGCACATTCCGCTTCACATTCTGCTTTTCGAACCGAAAGCGTTTGTTGGCTCGATTTCAGAGCGTGCTCAGACGCAAAGCCGGCGAAGCACTGGAGAACTTCAATGTCCCTTTTTACCACATTGGTGGTGCTGGAACCCATTTCCCACGACGAGATTCGTCCGGAAACAAGGTCTTCCCTCCGAATCTGGCTGATCCTGACACTGTAATGCAAAAGCCCCAATTTGAGCCAGCTAGGGCAGCATGGGCTCTGATGGAGACACCTCGATTTGAGGCCACGACTGAAGAGATGCTGGAAAAGCTTGGGTACGGCGGCTTGTGGTTCGACTCTCACGATGTGGAAGAATATCTCAAGACGAAGGGCATTTTCCTGGATGGCAATAGCTCCTTCATTGAGATTGATCCAAGGCAGCTGAGTTTCATCACTACCACGCCTAACTCGGCAGGTACGATCAACATGTTCGGCAATGGAGGCAGTCCAGACACGCTCTCTAATCCCACGGGATCATCGCGAACCTCGTCAACCCACGACTCCCCTTTGCCACGCACACCCTCGCCACCGGGCAGCAATGGCCGTGCCACGATTGATTATGTACCAGGGCATTGGATGGCTACTCAGCCGCCTCCACCGCGTGTAGACAACTTCTTCCCTTCGTTCGACAATGATGCTGCACAGGAGTACTTCACAGCGGTCGAAAAGGACCTGCGAGCTCAAGATCAGTGGTCACAGGTCCAGGCTGTACAGACCCGACAGGTCTGGCCATGGGGATCTGAGCCCTTTACGGACAACACACAGGACTTGATGGCTTCTTACCTGGATCCACTTGACGGCGTGGATGCTGCATTATCGACAAGCGCTGACTTCTCAAACCAGCCAGCCAATGTTATGGCAGCAACTGGTCGCAATACGAATGCTTCTCCATTGACACAAAGCGGGTCGCAGAGCAATACTAGAAACAACACTGCTTCGACTTCCGCTGAAGACAGCGCCAAGAATATGAATAACGTTCTCGCCTCTCTCCAGCAGAGAGGTCAGAACGTGACAATCGATGTCGAGAAGTTTCTGGCACGTATGGTCGAGGGTGGTGCTTGCTTAGGAAGAGCTCCTGGCTTCAGGAAGGAGCTAGTTGATAATGCGATCGCTTTGAGTCTTGCTGAGGCTTTCTGAAAGGCAAACGGCAGATGGGACAGGTCGAAAGAGTGGTCGTCAGTCGTCGAGAGTCATACAGCACTGCTTCTCATGGATCAGGCGAGCGCAAATCAGGCAGAAAAGCAGTTTCATAATAGGTCACTGGTCTCAGGCTCGACAATGCAATTGTTGTTGCTGTATCATCCCTCATCTTACACATCAGCCCTGTCTTCCCTTTCTAAGTCCAGCAACAACACCCAACTCTGCCTTCACACTCTCCCTATCCACGATCTCAAACCCATACTTCTCCCAAACCCTACTCATATTCTCATTCGCCTGTTTTGTACACGCACTGAAGATCTCTGTTCCCTCTCCATCCTCATCGACTGCAGCTTGACAGCCCTGCGCAACGAGCATGTCTGCCACGCCGCGCCGTTGGTAGGCTGGGTCGGTGACTATTGCGTTGAGCCCTGTGGTACTGGTCAGCCGGCGTCTTGTCACGCAGCAATGACAGCAAAGAAGATAAATGAGAGGTAGGGAAGGCGGCACCTACACCAGTGCGCCCTGGAATCTCCTTTGTCGCCCGTTCCCAACACCCGTTCCCGCATCTGATGTTGCGCGTCCGCCAACTTACGGCACGCGTCGAGGTTCATGTCCGACGAGGGCGCTGCGTCTGGGTCGACTGCTCCTTGTCGGCTGGGGCCACTGCCTCTGCTGCAGCTACGGTTGGTGAACAAGCCACTTCGCCCACCCGACAACCTGTCCCACCTCCGCTTCATCCACTACGCCACCCTTACCCTCTCCACGCTTACTCAAGTCCCCCTCATCAAGCACAACGACCCAACATCTCGTCGTCCCGTCCTTACCAGTGATCTGCGCGGCAATCCGGCTTGCCCACCAAGCTCTGTTCAGTGGCGTATCTGGGTAGCATGGCCCGGTGATGAGGGCGTCGTTGGCGAAGGCGCGGAAGAGGATGGCGGACAGGAGTGGGGCGTCGTTGGTATCAGCGAGGCGAAGATGCATTCTAGAGTGAGCAGAGGATCCGTGCGAATAGCAGCCGGAATCGACCACGGGCAGTGTTAGACGCGGACTGACGATTGACAATGCTCTCACAGGTCACCGTTGGATACAAAAAAATTATACAAGTCCATGAAGATCGGGCATGATGCTCGCATCTCAGGCGTGCAGTTTCTCTTTGCGTACACCATTCTAAGTGGGATGGAGACGTGCCCGCCTTGCGAGGTCTCGAGCTGGGGTTACATACGAAGCAGCGAGTTTGCCTTCGCGCTGTAGCCATGATGTTACGGATCGGTGAAGAGATCCGGTGTCATCAGATGAGTTGCACAAAACTGGTCGCTGATTTTTGGAAAGTCGCTCAGCAGACCGGTTGACAGGGATATTATCTCCTGAAAAGTCACCCTTTTATGTTGTTTCTGAGTCCTCTGTTAGCCACAGAATAGTAGATGCAAAACGAAGAGGAGCACCCGGGCGGACTCTAAAGCTGTGAATCATGTTGGATGTGTTCTCATTCGGAACCTCTTCTTGACGATGCAAACGAATCCGGAGCGCCGACGCTTGCTATCTGTTGATCATAATTGTACATATCCCTCCGTAACTTCGTGCACGTCCACTCGCGTGCTGCTAGTTTGTACACTTTTTGTTTGCGCTCCTTCAGCCAATTGAGCGACTGCACTGGCAGTCATATCGCATGACTTCCCTCATCCAACGCAAACCCGATGCAATCCAATGCTCGATTCGTGTCGCTTGGTGCCAGATCATAATTTCAGTAATAGTCACCTCTCGTGCTCTTCTTCTTTCTTCGCCTTCCAGCAGCCTCTGGCCAGAGATAGCCGCGACAATTAGGTGCGCCGCAATAGCAGCGGGATCGACCATCAGCAGCTTCTTCCTGCTTAGGCAGTACCGGCTCGTCGCCCTCATCAGAGTCTGACCAGTCATCAGCGGTGATGGCATTGACATTGCCGTCGGGCGGTGATTCGGGAACAACAGGCTCCTCCTTGACGTTTTCCTTGCCGCTCTCTGAGCCGGGTGCGCCGTACATGTCCTTGTCGTGGCCAACGTCACTTGAGGAACGCTTGATCTGCTCTGCAACGACAGGTGGCATAGCAAGGGCTTCCTGCGGACTGTAGTCGATCGTGATCTGCTCGCCAGCAGGAATATCGCAAATAGCGAAGAAAGCAAGACTGTAGACTTTAGGTTTCTCTGCCCGATGCGTTTGCACAGTGAAGTTGCGGGCGTTCGGATTGCAGCTATGATTGACGAAGCGCATAGCGCTGCCAAACTCCTCGCCGTCAACGTGGTAACAGTTAGTGGAGGAGAACCAGTCGAGACTGTAGATGTACGAGGGCTGTCCCGGCTGCTTGATGGACTCACGGAGCTCGAGTTCTCGCTGCGTAATCAGCTCGCCAAGGTAGAGATCGATAAATTGTCCCTTGCGGATGTCTTCACTGCTCCGTACGCCAAAACCGCATTTCTCGGTCATGAAGATCTCGAGTGGGACTGTACGGCCGCGTGAGACTGTGCGATTCCAGCACGAAGGGCCACAGCCACAGAACTCGTTGCATTCGATGATTTCGTGGTGCTGAGCTTCCGCATTGAGCTCATTGGCCATGTAGTCGGGGTCCAGGACAATAAGGTCGGGATCTTCAGGATGCACGATGTAGGTATTGACTCGATGGGATTCGCCCTCGAAGGACTTGACCAGGCAATCGCAGGTAGATGGGCGGCATTCATCAACACAACCACAGCCGGTATTGTTCAGGCGTGATTGCTTGACTCCTGGGCGAATGATGTACCGATCAGTGAACTGGAAACGGCCATTAATGTAGCGATCGTTGATGTCGTTCTTGAAGGTCAGAGCTGGGTGAGCACTGAACTCCTCGAAACGCTCGGCGTCAAGAACCTTGATCATCTCTTCGGAAGTGAGTGAAGGCACGCGTTTGAGCTTGCCGCGCTTGTCGTACCGAGGCTTTGGTGGCTTGTACTCTGGAAAAGGTAGAGGAATGGGATCTGGCATCGGACGTTGGTAGATGTTTGTTGCTTCAAACTTGCGCGAGAGGTCTTCCACAGCGAAGGCTTCTGAGAAACCATTCGAGCCGAAGTACTTCTTGACGACGTCCTGGTTGTTTACAGCGAACGATGAATCGGCCTTGAGCTTCTCGAAAACCTCAATCCTCTTCGCCTCGTAGTCTTCCTTGGTCTGCGAGCGCGGTACGACCAGTTGAAGATTTGATTGCAGCAGAGGAGTGGTCGGACGCCGAGCTTTTGCAGATGCTTGATGTTGGCTTTTTGTAGGTCCATGATGTTGGGCTTCACCAGGTACTGGATATGGGGCTTTTACAGGTGATGGACTCGGTCTGATAGGCACGCTCAATTGGAAGTTCTGCGAAGGTCGGGGTGTTGAGACTGGTGTGGCTTGAGGAGTTGGGCGGACGTCGATTGCATTGTCTAGACTCTTCTTGGAGGCGCCGTTCGGAAACGAAGCTGGAGGTGTAGCTTGCTGAGATTGTTCCATTCTTGACCGGTTCCAATAGGCTTGCGTTCGAGATGGTTGTGGCTTGATTGTGGGCGGACCGGCATGCTGGATGTTCGATGAGTCATGTCCTTCCTCGTCACTGTCAGAGGGAATCTCTATACTCTCTTGGCGCTTTTCGTCTATCATAGTCTTGGGTCGGTAGATGTGTGCCGGGGTCGTCTTGCGTATGGTAGGCTGCGACGACAGGGTTTTGTTGATACTCGGTATGAACTTTCGAAGTTGACGCAGTCTTTCCCTCTCCTTCTCATCCTCGCTGATGACTTTGCCTTGTGGGTCTGGTTGCCATGATACTGGTTTGATATCACGTGATGGAAACTGCTTAGCATGAGGAGGACTGGAGAATAGTTGTGCCACGCTAGCACCGGCTTTTGCCGGCTGGGCATTGCGCTAGAGGAGTTAGCAGTGCTCTGCCCAATCTGCCAGATTCATTGGGTTGCACATCACACTCACCTGGACAAAGCCATTGGTACTGCTATTCGTGCTGTGCAGAGGTGCAGCAGACTTCTTCCGCTTCTGAGGTCGAGGTTGCTCATCCTGCGGAAGATGTGAGTACGGTACCCAACATCGCAAGGATGAAGGTAATGGCGGGCGAAGGGGTACGGACATCGTCGGAAATCTCGATTAGAGTGTTCGATGAGGAGGACTGCTGACCAGAGTTGTTAGCTTAGCTGCTTGTTGTAAGCTTGAAATTGCAAGCAATCTGGTCTAAAGCGCGGAGCTTCAAGGGTCGAGTTCTTCTGGAGAAGTGCATCTGCGAAGATGGACGATCGTCCAGAAAATCAATGCTGAGACCTTAGGATGAATGTAGGGCTATCCTTCCAGATATTTTCCATATTATAGGTATCTGCGCTGTGGTGGTGGAGAAGTTGACTTACTGAAGAAGGCGCTCTGGAAGCGCGACGCTTCTGCGGTACTGAGAAGGCGCTCATCCTAGCGACGCGATTTCCAGATTTTAGACCGCATGCTCACCCACACTTTTCGAGCGACTTAAGATAGACCGGAAAGCAGTGGTCTTAGGACGATTTAACGAAGGTCGTAAGGTATTAGGAAGTTGGTGGGTTGAATGAGGTTGCGACAAACAAAGATCAGCCAGAAACCAGGGCGCTAAATGCCTGAAGCTATACTAAATTGAGCTAGATTCTTCTATTCACCACTAATTTATGAAGATATTTTTATAGCAATCTTTATAGTAATCTATATAACAGAATTCATATTTTAGTTTATAGATTTCAATTTAGAGATTGAATTTCAAGTTATTCTCGATTTTATTTTCTCGCTATATAGGGTCCTACTGGAAGACTTATAGAGAGAATAGATGTTAGAATTTCAAAGATGCTATTTAGAACTATTAGGCTTAAAAACGAAGGGAGTAGCACTTTACTTGTGCCTTGTGTCCCGACGAACATGCAACAAGGCTGTCCGGCAAAGTCCTCCTTCTTCACTAGCATCTTTCGCAGGCTTGATTAACTCTCGTTGCTAACGACTCCGGATTTGCATCCATACACCTGGATACCCGAGTCTCACAGAATAACAGTGGAAAATGTTGAGGCTTGTCCACCGACTGCTCCAGAAATTTTGTGCCTTTAACCTGGGTTTCAAGAGAGACCGGTTGACATGTAGGTTTATACAAAATTTTACGCGAGGTCCTCCCCAAAAGCCACTGCCTTAGGCGCCTCCGCCAAAATTATTATTGACAGTTGCTTCACCATCCAAAGATACGTGCGATCGACCAAGTCACTCGCCCACTTCGGGCACAGCTACTACATGTTTCGCAGCACCAGTCTCCACGCACATACCCGCATATATTGACTCGTGTATATTCTATCTAAGACCAGGCGTTCACTTGTTGCAAGCTACGGGGCAATTTTCGAAGTCCTAAATGCAGGCTTTAGTGGCATGAAACCACCCTGAAGAGCTTGTTGCCTTGGGCAGGCTGGCAGAATTTGATCCATTGTTTGGGCAGGGACGGGTCGCGCAGCGGACCTTCCCGTCCACACTGTATACACTGTATGGTCACATACGGGCAGGCAAGCTGTGACAGTAAGTACTAGTAGCTGGTTCCCCTCAGTCGCCCATTTTCCAGTCTCGAGCCACAAATGCTGTTCATCATGGATTTTCTCGGCTAGGGGGGGTGAACTCATGGCACTGTTACGCTGATCGAGTGCACGGGCTTGAGATGAGCCTCACTTAATGAATTGTCAGTGCTATAGATTGATACCTCGCGGACTTGCTGGCTGATGAGAGCACTGTGGGTAGGGAAAACACCCAGAATTTTTGGTCATGACCTGCCATGCTCTTCATTTCTATGGGAAGGCTAGCCTCAATCACTCTCCTTCTTGTTGCCGCGCCATCCACCCTTCCATAGGCAACACACGCCCTTACTTTCGCACCAACTTCTGACCTCTATCGTGGTCACTTCGCGATCTTCTTGAATACCTGCTAACCCTTCGCCATTCAGCCACCTTGCCAGATCTTCGATCACAATAGGATCGTACAAGAGCATTTTCTCGTGCCAGGTCGGGTCCTTGATATGGTTTCGCTGCTTGTCTATGGCTGCTTCTTGGGACTGATGCATGATCGCTTTGTATATTTGCTGACCGATGTTGACGTCGTCCGCGGCTTGTGCGCTGTCGTCAACCGCAAGTGGTGATGAAGGTATTTCTACTGCATTGCTCTTGCCTCGCGGGCTGTTCTTGCCTCCTCGTACAGTCGTAGAACTCGTAATATCATCAATATCCAACACATCTTCCTTCGGAGTCGCAACCACTTTATGTGGCCTGCCTCGCGGCTTCTTAGGTGTTGTCGCTAAGTCTGTAAGTGCATTTTCAGTCGCTTTCGCCGCACTATCGTCGCTCTTCCTTGGCGTTGCTCGTTTTCGAGGTTTCTTTGCCGCCGTCGCAATATCGGTCCCAGTCACACGATTTGCGCCTTGACTATCGGCTCTTCTGCGCTTCTTGGGCTTCTCCTCCGCTGCAACCTCTGTATTGTCTGCTTCATTGGTGGTCTTCTTTCTTGCTTTGGTCGCTTTGGTGTTCTTGGTGGCTTCAGTGTCCACAACCTCAGTCCCATCATCTGTCTTCGCGGGTGTCTTTCGTCTCCGCGGCTGCTTTGGCTTTGGTGTCGTGGTGGCTTTCTCCTCGGCGGTCTTCTTGGTCCTCGGCGTCTTCGCCTTCTTAACCTTCGGCACTGGACGTGCCGCAAGGCCGTGAACGTCACTGATGAAGTCGCTCTGTCTCATGGCTGGTGGGAGTTCCGTTTCCGTTTGTGCTGACTTCGCGGCGCGTCTTGCCTCTTTGGCATCCCAGCACTGGTTGAGCTTCTCGATCATCTTGTCCCGACTCTTGATTGGCTTGAAGCCGTAGGTGTGAATGGCCTTCTTAAGGTCATCAGTATGCATGCCGATGTAGTTGGGTCTCGGTGGTGCGGTAAGATCAGTCTTACCCCGTGAATGCCCCTTTGATTGGTCTACCACCTTTTCCTGCTGGTCTGTACTTGTGACTGGTACGTTCGTTGCCTTCAAATTCTCTGGCTCGGTCTCACGAGGCTTCTTCCGTGGCGGAGGCAGCATGGCTCCAGCTGGAGATTGAACGTCGTGCACGTCGACCACCACAGCAGTATGGATGGCGCGCGTTGGCGATGTGCTCGGTGATCGGGCTTTTGTTACCGTTGGTCGCTTTGTCGTACCCTCGTTGAGAACACTCCGCTCAGGCTGGATCAAAGTATCGTGACCGACCAGAGCGCCGCCTAACGCGAATGGATCATCAAGATCAGCAGTGCCGCCGAAAACGAGTGCATTGTTCTCGTCCCTATCACCAGCCCCCCACAGATTGCGGCTCTTCATGAATCTTGCCACACCAGCCTCTTTTCGGGGTGTCGTCGACTCGATCGATGTAGCTTGCGTGCGTAATGGCGAGACTGGATCCGAGCTAAGAATCAAGTCTGGCTCGTCTCGCGCGAGCTGGCTCAGAGAACCAAACATAGGCTGCTGCTGCCGCTCGAGAGCTTTCATTGCTGAGCCCGGTGACAGAAGTTTGCTCTTCCCTTTCACCGTAGCCGATGTCTTCTTGACTGGTTTCCTTCTGTTGGCCGTGGCCTTGCCATCGCCGCCGGGCAGGAGTCCATCCGTGTTCTGTGTTTGGGTTGTAGCGAGATAGCTTGTGAGGCCCGTATCCGCGACTTTAGGACCATTGTGGTGTGAGGTCACTCGCTCTGTAATAGTCTGGATCTTCCTCGCAGGCGCCTTGGGTTTCTTCGGAGCCGCGGCTCTTCTCTTGCTTTTCACCGCTTGCTGTACGATCGGTGGCCCAGTATACTCGAGCAGATCTAGCTTTGTTTTCTTGAAGAGCGAGTCATCTCTGAGAGCGTCAAAAGGCGCGCTCACGGCGATCTTGGTCGTTTTGAATCCGAAATTGTCCATAAGTCCGCTTTTGGAGCCGTCGTCCACCGCGGTATTAGGGCTTTCGGGTGCTTCGTCTGCCGGGGGATCGTCAGTCACAGGTGTCCAGTCGTTTCTGCGTGGTATCGCTCGCTGCTGAGGTTCTGGCGTGCGTTTCTCTACGTCATCTGCCACATCCGCCGCAAGCTGAGGAATTGCTGCTTCGGCAGTATTCTGCTGCAGCTGCGGCAAGGCAATGTCACTAGAAGCCGTCCGTGACAGTGAGGTGACAAATGGAGGACTGCGACGCCGTGGTGGAGTTGGCACAATCTTGAAGCGGCTGCTATTGGGACTGCGTAAGGGCAGATTCTCGGCTCCAGGTCTAGCCAGCAGGGCTCGAGCACTGCTAAAGCCTTGAGAGAAGCTATCTCGCACGACGGCACTCGATTTGAAGCGCTTCGGACTGCAAGTGAACTGAGCTCGTTGGGATGAAGGGGGTGAAGGCGAGACAGGTGTGGTCTCACGCGCAAACAAAGGCGGTGGCGAAGAAGTGATGACGATGGCAGACATGATGGCGTCGTGGAGACTGCAAATCCATCGTAGCGATGGCAAGATAGCCAACTTGACGAGGACGTCGCTCGACGCTTCAGCGACAGTGAGGTCAGAGGCAGTGGAGGGGCCTAGCAGGTACCATTGTATGGTCAACAACGTGCATTGATCTTGATGGATCTCAGATCCGAGGCGGATTCAATCGGAGGCGCGTCACAAATCGCGAGATCACGTGAACAATCTGCAGTAGACCTGTTGACACAGCTTACGACACAGGCCTGGAAGCCTAGAAAGCAAGCCTGGCAAGCTCTTCCAACGTTCAGCTGACCCCTAAGCCCTCGAGTCCATCATCGATTATTCCCCCTCTCAACTTACTACCTTTCTTCTGCCACTTGTCGTCAGGGAGATGGGCTTCATCTGAGTGACGCACTGACTCGACGCTGAGATAATCATTATTCGCAACGTCACTATCAAGCCCACGGAACGATTGATTGTCCGCTCAAGGAGAGATATATCATGTTATGTGTCGCGAACCAATCTTCGTTGGTAAGCGGTGAATACGAGCTGTGGGAAAGCTCATTTTGCCGGCAAACCTTGCGCTAAACACGAAGTATCGTGCACGGCGACTTGCTAAGTCCGTTGAACGACTCGCAAGAGCTGAGATGTACATGTCGGCGTTCGGTGCAATACCTCTGGTAACGATGATGATATATAGTTGGACCTGCTTGCACTTCGAATGTGAACCAATACTCATCATCGCCGCACAGCAACAATAGCAATACATCCGCGCGCAGCACAGCAGTAGAACCATACCTCGGATCCTCGTCCAAACATCAATTCACGATGCCTCACCCTATATTCATGTACTCTGCTCTCGGCATGGGCCTCATCTTAGGAGGCTTCGGCCTCAATGGCAGTTTCCGACCAGACGCACATCTCGTCGCGCTGGGTTTCCCAGCACACACCGACCCAAAAGCTCAGAAACTCAATTACGCTCTGATGCGGATCTGGGGCATTCGCAACATCGCGGTATCTGCACTGGTCACGTTGATCTGGAGCACCGGCAATGAGCGACTCATGGCGCAAGCACTATGTGCCGTGCTGCCGATACCGATTGTTGATGGGTTTGTTAGTCGGGCGCTTATTGGGGGTGGAGAGGGACAGCATTGGTCGTTTCCGCCAGTGATGGTGGTCGTTATTGCGGGCTTGTTCGGGTTCTTTGATTAGAATCTCAGGCTAGGACGCGGAGGAGAACGCTGGGTGTCATTGAGGATGGGCGAGCAATATTTGGGAAGTGGCATACGCATGGTGTTGGAAGTCAGATAACTTTTGATGTATCGCTATGGAATCACTTTTGGGCCCTCGCTGCATCGCCATTCTGCAGTCCTCCTCATTCGACCTCTGATCTGCCACTATCGCTGTCGTTCGAGATGCTCAGAGCCTCCCCTGGATCCGGAAGCGGTACGTCGTCCTGGTCGAAGCCTTCAATGAACACCTCGCCAACGAACATCAAGCGAGGATCTTGGTCGAGGACAGGATGCCAGGAGCCCTGTGTGCCTGCTGAGCGACTCGACAGCGCGGTGGACGATGCAAGCGATGAAGAGCTTGCAGTTGTCGCTTGGCTTCGGGATATGTCTTGTCGTTCAGATCCGCCTCGGGTACAGCACGTGCTCCTGTAAGGTCCTCGATGACGGTCTGACTCGAGTCGACCTCAAGTGGCGGTCCAGCCGGGGTGATTCCGAGGGTCAACTCGCTTCCTCGTTCACTCTGGTGCTGGGAAAAGATGCGTGCTGGGTTTGTTGTGACGGCGTTGGCTTCGTCACGTTCCTCCGTACTTCGCTTGTTCGAAGGTGTTGCGACTGCTGCAGGCGAGGAACCGACGTGGATGCCTTCGTCAATGACTTGGGTCTCTCGGTCTTGTGTTGCCTCACGCTCTCCTGTACAACAGCTGAAGATACCATCGAAACAACTGACTGTGGTGTGCCAGGCTTTCTTCAAGGCGTTAGAGAGGTTGTCTTGCGCCGGCTGTGCTAGAGTCCTATTGTGCCATTGATTTGATGTGGATTCAATAGGAGACGCAGGCTGCATGTAATGATAGGTGGCGTCTTGAGGAGTCACAGGAACTGCGACCAGTGTAATGCTTTAATTAGGCAAATGAATGGTTCACTCCACGAGTGGTGTTCGATGGACAAGCTCTGCATTCTCGCTGATATCGACAGTTAAGCTACGCTTTTGTATTTTGGCTCGCACTCTCGTGTGCTACAGCGCTTGAGGCATTTCTTCCCGGTGTGGTCGACCGGACCGTGTAGTTCACTTACCATGATGATAAGCGTCAGACCAGAAGCATTAGTCTGATCGAAGGTGTGCAGAGTAATGCGTGGTGATTGTGGTAGTGTCCAAACCCTCGACAGCCTCAAGGAAAGCCTCGCAGCAAAGCACTCCAACACAGCCCCCAAGGCTCGCTTGTGGCGGAGGCGTTCATGGCTTGCCCAGGCGTACTAAGGCATCACTTGCCGGTATCGGCTGGATAACATCCATTGCTTGCGAGGGGCTGGAACACGGTATGGTAACAAGTTTCAGTGACTGCTGCGAGCCTGGAAGCACAAGGCAATCCGGGGGAGACTCGGGGCGTCCCTCGAAGATTCGAGATCTCGATTCTTGAACGAAGCTTGCTGCTCTGTCCCTGCGCATCGTTGCTCACGACGCTCTTCGCAAATCCTTGCAATACTCGTCCTCGCCCGCTGGCCGTAGTGACGACGGGTGTAGCAGCCCGCGTTGCAATGTGTCCCCAAACCGGGCCTGTTCTTGCTCGTTTAGCGAAACGAGACTCGCTCTATGCAAGCCCTGACTAGCCTTACCCGTGGCACGGAATTGGGGGCAGTCACCTAAGCTTCTGACTGGCAAGCGCGTGCCGCAGGTTCCACAGATGTCGCAAGGCAAGCTATCCAGCGACTCAGATCTCTCCATCTCATCTTCTGCAAGGGCAGTGCTGCTATCTTCATCAACACGCGATGGGGCTGACCTGGCACGGTTGGCTTCTAAGCTTCACTGCGCAAGGAAGCTTGATGCTGGCGACCAACAACTACACTCAATTCGTGCCCTACGCCGCCTCTTGCGACAGAAACATCGTGAACTTGACATGCACAGTGCACCTCGCGTGGCGCCTACCCCTGTCCGCCTATCGTCCGATAGCAGGACTAGGCGTTCAGCCGCAAAAACACGGGCCAAACTGGTGACAGGCATTTGGTGTCGTTCAACATTCGTTTTCGATCGCGTACCACCACCCCGCCGACCGGTCAGTGCTGCGACCTGAACATCAAACTTGAGGTAAGACTAGAAATGTTTTCTTCGTTCCCTCAATCTCTGTTGCATTTTCGCCGCCCCCTACAACCTGTGCTGCGCTTGCGCCATCAATAAACGTTTCGTTGTGGTCAGGCTGGAGAGCATATTCGTATAACAAACCCGGACCAACCTAGCCTTACGCTTCAAGCGCTGGAATTTCGAGCCGCAATGGCCGAGGCTGACAAGCATCATGACGACAATGAGTGGGAGGACCAGCGTGAAGCATTCACCAGGTATTACATGACGGAAAACAAATCACTAAAAGAGGCCGCTTCGATCATGAAGGAAAAGCATAACTTCTTCGCAACTCCGCGACAGTGGGAGCGCAGGATCAAGAACTGGCAACTCAACAAGTATGTTAGTCGAGATCAGCGGCTGGAGCAATTCAGAGCAGAGGGCCGTGATCTCGTAGAGGTCGCTTCGTCTGGACGACAACGACATCGCAAATATAGCCATGGAAAACACTTGCCTGTCCAGGATGACCGGAACGTTCGACGGTTTGCGAAGCGCGAACTCGATCGGAGCCGATCGACCAGCAGGAATCGGTCAAGATCACCTTCTGTTGGCCACGCGAGTCGAGGTTCAAGTCCGGGCGTCGACTTTTCTGGTGACGAAGCTGTCGTCGCGGAGCGAACGTATAACGTGGACTTTTCGGCGCTTTCAAGGAACGAGGATCTCCTGTCAATCCCTGTTGAAGAGACCTATCACACCTCTGATGATCCACATGTACAAGCACACGTGCTGCAGACACAGGATCTCAACAATGGATCGCAGCATTCCGAAGTACTCCTGTCGGCGCCGAATCTGACGCCGGATCAAATGTTTCCTACAGCTGACCAGTTTGACGCTTTCACACCCATGCCCTTGAGTATGGACACCAATATAGGCAGTCCAATGCCTCCGACGTTCTACCATCAGCCATCACTCGACACGATGGATCTTTCGCCTACCAATGGCGAGGCGCAAACTGGTGGTTGGAACTCACCACACGACCTTCATCTACAGGATACCCACAGCTCTTTTGGGACCGATCTAGGCCTGATACAGAGCAACACGATGCCAGATCAAGGCACGATGGACATGATGCAGAACACTTTTCAACAGGACTCTGGCTTCGGCATGTCCAGCATGCCCATCATCCAGGTGGTAGAACCTCCGCCTGACCCTAGACCAATGTTACCGGACACATTCGATTCGTCGGTGCCCGTTGATTTCTCTATGATACTCTCAGAGTATACCGAGGGTATACAACAAGCACTTTCATTGACGTCTCTGGACCAGGAGACGCGATATAAGCTCGAAATCTGCCGTGCGTGGTCACTCTAGAGTGTTATGGTACCCTGGTTAACGATGACAGAGCGAACATTCATCTACAAATTCAATCTAAGCATGTCTAGCTTTACGCAATCGCGTCAACGGATCGTGCAGCGTATGGAGCAGAAGCATCCCACCCAAAGCCATGGCACGGTGCCGTTCGTGCATCGACATTGTAAGTTCTGCATCCTGTGTATCCTTTTTGGCGATCGTGGCTCTACATTGGAAACATCATATTTGATCAAGCTCTGACGCGTTTTAGCACAATCTGTGCATACCGACCACAGCTCTTCTCAAATTGGTCTCGGCCATCGATTTTCGCTTTCTGGACCAGTCGTGGGATACACCAATATGGCGGAGCAGGTACCTTCCAGGCCCGCAACGCCTGTACCTACCTTCTGAGCGCCCCTCACTTGGCAACAGATGAACCTCCCATGGCTCCAATGGCGCCAAACATGTCTTGACACTTACGTCAAGAGGCCGGCAGTTTCCAATGTTGGCACTCACTGCGTGCTCACAACAAGGTTGCCGATCGAAGGCCCGGTCCCTGCCGCAGCTAAGGATCCGCCTTAGCCCACAAACAGCCGAAAGCAACGACAAAACTCACCTCGTTCGTGCGCCCACCCGCGCCCCGGGTATATGGTACTCGGCGAGGCTACGCTGTACCTGATACCTGTTTGCGGGCTAGGAGCCAGGCCGCAGCTCAAGGTACTCAGGCGCAATGCATATCATGATCGTCTGACATAGCAGTCGATCACGTTATATATACCCAACCACGACTTCCAGCTGCACATAACATAGACCTATACTAATCGAGACGATTCAAGATGCTAGTACTCCACGACAAGGAATGTCTTCTGCACGAGACCGTCGAGTATCTCGGCGCCAAGGCTATCCCAGCACTCGAGTCTCCGGCTCGATTGCAAGCTATTCTTGCTGCATTGGAGCAGTCGCCACACAAGGTCCAAGATGTCGACTATACTTCCCTACCAGAGGAGGAGAAACATGCGCTTTTCGAGACGATAAGCACCAATCACGATGCCGGGTATCTAGCTCACTTGCAGACGCACTTCTCGGAGTGGCATGCAGCCGACCTGGTGGCAGACGACGGGACTGTACTCCCAGAATGCTTCAGGTTTCCAACTTCGATCAATAATTATAACGTCAACCCGCAGCCTCCGAAGGATATCTTTGCGAGACATGGCTACTACTGTACGTCTCTTTCTCCATCCTTGCTCCCCGTTCATTGAAACTGACGATCCTCGTAGCATTCGACATGAGCTCAGGTCTCTCAAAGAACACATGGACATCGACTATCGCATCCGCGAATCTTGCACATCAAGGAGTGCAGATGCTCTTTCCTCACCTAAGGGATGCAGAGTCCACATCCCCAAACGGCGCCAGCAATGCCTCCAGACCATCACCTGACACGGTCTTAGCGCTCTGCCGCCCACCAGGCCATCACTGCGACGGTCGCCATGCCGGTGGATACTGCTACATCAACAACGTTGCCGCCGCAGTGTCAACCTATGAGTCGCTATGCGCTGCGTCACAACCCAGTCACACAGCCGAAACCGCACCTACTCCTTCCGTGGACGTCGAGACCCAATGCGCAGTCCCTCTCCCAAATGGCCTTCATTGCAAGCACGATCTCGCCTGCAGTCAGCATTCCTGGCACGCAAAACGCTCTGTCCGTGGACGAAGCGCACCGTTTGACCAGCTCTTGCAAGCGTTCCAGTCGCCGTCGTTCACTTCTCCACACAATCCGCAACACACCATACCGTCGCTCCCAGGGACGTTCCCTTCCTCAACGCCAGCCCTACCCAACATTCAATCCGCCACTTCTCTCCTAGCCCAGACTGCCTCACGAGTTGCGATTCTGGACCTCGACTTCCATCACGGCAACGGCACCCAAGAACTCTTCTACTCCTCCCCCTCGGTCCTCTACATCTCCATCCACGGCCAAGACGAGTTCCCCTACTACACCGGCCACGCTTCCGAAACCGGCATTGGCGAAGGCGAGGGCTACAACCTCAACCTCCCCTTACCCCGAGATAGCTCTTTTGAGGCATACCTCGAGAAATTGGACATCGCGATGAAGAGGCTCAAGCAACACAAGCCGGAGTTCGTAGTGGTGAGCCTGGGTTTCGATACGTATGAGACGGATCCGTTGGGAAAGTTTAGGATCTCGACGGAGGACTACGCCACCATGGCGGCTATGGTGACGGCTGGCGTGCAAGCAATGGAGGGTGGAAAGGGGGCGAAGTCACTAATTGTGCTGGAGGGCGGGTATGTCGTTGAGAAGTTGGGCGAGAATATGCTGAGCTTTTTGCGAGGGTGGCAAGGTGGTGAAAGCGAGCCGTGAGGAGGCAAGGGCAGATGTTCTGGTTTTGGGGTAGAAAACGCCCTGGGCGGAGGAAGCGCTTTTCAGAAAGTCCTTGTGCATAGGCGGAGTGGGCAGTTGGGTAGTGTACATAGATTGATCCGATCAGCGAAGAGCGGAATGTTGATGGCATTCAACTATCAATTTCAAGTCCTCCAGTAGAGCCCGCCCTGCACGGAGCTCATGTGATACTGATGTACAACGACTTTCTCAGCTCGACTGCCCGAGTATGCTCACTTCCTCCGCTGACTCATGCCCAAAATCTGCACCATCCGCACGAAGATGTTGATGAAGTCCAACTCGAGGCTGATGCTCTCGTTCACCACGTCCTTCCTCACCATCCCTCGCTCGGCCATCCGTGCGTGGTGCAGAATCTTCTGCACATCATACAGCGTGAAGCCGCCAAACACCGCCAGTCCACCGTACAGCCAGATGTTCTCAGTCCACGCGAGTGTTCGGATGGCGGTGGCTGGGAGGACGAGGGGCGCGAAGCCGGAGATAGCGACGATGGCGACGCCGGCTAGCAACGGGCCTCCTAAGTAGAGATATTTCTCTTGCTTTGCAGTGGCGCCGACGAAGGCGATAGAGCCCATCATGCCGATTGTGTAGAGGCCGGCGCGCATGAGGAGGGCGGGCTGCATGAGCATGAGCGGGGAGAGGAGGGCGGCTTGGGTTACGTTGAAGCCGGTCCAGAGGGCGTATTTTTGGATGTAGCTGCGCGGCACGTTAGCTTTGTTGTAGAAGGAATGAGATGCTCGGCTTACTTGTCAGGGTGCGTCTGCATAGTGCCGTACATGGTACCAATAGATGCGGCGAGGCCACCGATGATGACGACCCATGGGCTGGTTGCCATTAGGCGGTAGGACCAGCCAGATCTGTGGAGTGCGCTGGCTGCGGTGGCGATGATGCCGATTCCGAGGCCGGTGTGCATGAATGTCTGGTTGAGGTACTCTCGCTCGTACGTCGGCATGCCGCCATCTTCGCGTGTCTCGCGGTTGAAGATCAGGTTGGTAGCGAGAATTGCGCCACCGACCAAAAGACCGCCGTAGAGTAGTCGCTGAGTGAGATTGCCGGTCTGGGTTGGGACGGGGTAGTTCTGTGTCTGGTACGACCGCTTGAAGGCATTCTGTAGGGTCGGTTGGGTCTTGAGGATGTTCGACGTTACTGGACTGGTCGTTCTTGAGGTGAAGAAGTTGTGTGTGCTCGCCTTGAGCGGGGACGAGTGGAAAGCTCGAATGACCGTGGACGGCTTGCTGAATTGTTTGAATGCGGAGGACACCGCGAACGGTCTCCGGAGTACGGACGCCATGGTTGCGACGATGGTGTGGGAGTCGGCAGGCAGGGCACTGGGAGCAGGAGGAGGAAGGCTTTATAGAGTAGCTGCAGGTCGCCGCTCGATGATGTCGATGTCCACTAGTCCAGAAGTGGCTAGCACGGATGTGCTTTCCGAGCAGCGTCGAAGAAACGAGAATCTTACCCTCCACTCACACCAAACTCCCAAGCAAACAAATACGTCCATCGCCCGGGACCAATCGAACCAGCTGTCATGGTCGAGCGAGTCTATTTGCCTCATGTGCCGGAGGAGCTGGCCGTCTACGTCGCGTACTATCGAAACGTCTCCAATGCCGCCTTCCTCCGCGAACAGCTTCTAGCAGGCAACCACGACTTCGAGTATGCATTCATCGATGCAAGCATGGTAGGTCAATCACTCAGCAAGCTCAACAGTTCTTGCTGAGAACTATGGTAGGTCATATCGAGGAGACAGATTTTCGCCGCCACATTTCGAGCTATCAATGATCTATTGCATGACAGGCTGAAGTCTCGCAATGTGCATTCTGAGATCGTGTTCTGCCTGTCGTCGAACAACAACATCGGGGAGGCTTTCCGGAGATTTGGCGTTGGTGATGCGACCAAGAACCTCATCGTAGTCAAGGTCGCAGAAGCAGCTGATCTGACACAAGATCAAGTCGCGGAGCATCTCTCGGCTAATGTCAAAGGAGAAGAAGTAGTGTTCCGCGAAGAGGCACTGGAAGGTATCAGTGACATTGCTCGCATCCGCAAGATCTACAAGCTGCCTGCGCCGTCTGCAAGCAAAGCTACCAACGGCGTTCACCCCTCTGCCAGTGACCTTGAGCATCTTGAGGCTCAGATACTGGGAGCGATGGCATTACGCGGCGCGACTTGATGGCTCCGAAACCGTCGATGGGTCGCTTCTCTCGTGCGAACACGAACTGCTGCGGAAAGTCACGGTCGCAACCATCAAAACCTACGAGCAAATGAGGTCTTGATGCCACTAGTTTCACTGGATTGGGGGTTCAGAGTCCAGCGCATGGGCAGACCTTGTCCGCAAAGCACAATGGCTTCGGGGACCTGTCGAAACGCAGACCTCCAGCCGTGAGATCCATGCCTACAGCGAGTGTTGGAGAGAAAGGGCGACTGTGCGGCAATCCTGCGCGAGCGCTTACATTCTCTACCGACCACTCCCAGTCACCGATTGCGCAGGCATGACTATGAGACCAGTTGAAGACGCTTTCCGACTCGCCACGCCCGAACGGCTGCCTCGTAGTGCGCGGATGGCTGCCTTACTACGCGCGGACGTCTGCCTTATCAACAGCTCCCATATGCGCGCCAGGCTCGAGTTCCAAATACAGCAAGCGAAGTCGATGTCTGTGCCGCTTTTTCGTGGTCGAGTCATGGGTTCTATGACCGCACAAAGATCGTGAGGAGATGACCGAAGGCGAAGGATACCAAGCCTGCGCGATTCATCCTCCGCACTTTCAGATCTCCACGATCACGCAGATCCCCATGTTTTCCCGCCGGCTTGGCGGCGCCATCGTCGCTAGTCAAAGAGGCACCGCCAATGATAATACCGCTTCTACTACTGGGCTCGTGTCTTTTGTCTTTTCCAACGTCATATCCAACAAGCATTCCGCGATCATCGTGCAGACACTGTTGCAACTACCGACACCATCTCGATGATACCCTCGGTCGACGTCTCGCGGGATTACTCCCTCTACATATCACCTTGAATATACTCACCGTTTCCAGCATCGCCTTAGATCTGTCGCCTCCATTTTCTTTCCGTCGACGCTCGCGCAGTCCGATACTGTGTCCAGCCCCAAAGTCGCCAATATCAACAACAGCGATGGGCAAGTACTGGTTCAAACCAGGCAGGCCTCTCCGCCGGGGTATAGCAACGGTTTGCCTTGCAGCCTTCTTGTTCTTTGGATATGATCAAGGTGTCTTTGGCGGCATTCTGCAGATGGAGGACTGGCTCGAACAGTTCAACAGTCCTAACGACACCAACACAGGCGCAATCGTCTCATCATACTGCCTGGGTGCTCTGGGAGGCTGCATTCTGAACTTTTTCACGGGCGATCGACTTGGTCGGCGCAAGTCGATGTGGCTTGCCATGGGGTTTGTCCTTGTTGGTGCGACTCTGCAGGCTTCGTCTTACACTGTGGCGCATCTCGTTGTTGGTAGGGTCATTACTGGCTTTGGTAAGAGGATACATTCTTCCATTCCGTCAATCCTAGCTAATGGTCTGTATAGGAACTGGTATCGACAGCTCGACTGTGCCAACATATCAGTCTGAGCTCTGCCGCGCTGAGAAACGCGGACGATTGGTATCTTGGGAGGTAATGTTCATTGGCATTGGCATTTCGTTTTCATACTGGCTCGACTTTGGAATGTCCTACGTCAAAGGACCCGTTTCATGGCGCTTCCCAATTGCGTTCCAGATGGTCTTCGCGTTCGTTGTCATCGCACTGATATTTGGCCTTCCTGAATCACCGAGGTAAGCAGAGTTACCAGTTCATTGACAAGAGCCTTTGCCATGAGGTTCATTGGCTGAACTACTCCAGATGGCTGTTCAAGCACGGTCGCGACCAAGAGGCTATCGAAGTCCTGTGTGAGGTGTTCGACCTACCAGAGTCCGACGAGTACATCCAGCACGAGATCAACGCCATTAGACATGCATTGGCGCAGGAATCAACAGTAAAGAGTAACCGTGCGCTGTTCAAGAGCGACAAGCTTCACACGCGCCGGCGTGTCCTGTTGGCACATTTCGGCCTGTTCATGAATCAGATGGTCGGACCAAACCTCATCGTCTACTACATCCCAACAGTCCTAGTCGATAATGTCGGCCTCGAACCCCGAATGGCACAGATCCTCGGTGGCTGCGTCCAGCTGATGTTTGTTATCGGCAATTTTGGACCTGCATTGGCGCTCGATCGCATGGGCAGGCGCAAGACCATGATCTGGGGCTGTCTCGGACTCGGTATTTGTATGACTTTTGCGGCTGGTCTGCTTGCTGTTGAAAAGCCCGGGCCGAGTTCAGCGGCTGTGGCTTTCTTCTTCTTGTAGGCGTTTCCTTGATGAGCAGACACCTGGTCCTGCTGCAGTTGGCTCACTGACTGACCACAAATAGATGGATGCTGATCTTCGGCGGCACGATCAACGTCGTCCCATGGGTCTACGGCCCAGAAATCCTCCCACTCGAAGCACGAACCCGTGGTGTGTCCATCTCGGTCTCCGCTCACTGGTATGTAATTCTACCCATCCTGCTCTGGCTCTGGTTGGTCGCATGGTACATGCCGCCGCTAATACATGTCAAAGGATGTGGAACTTCTTCGTTGTCATGATGTCGCCCATCTTCATCAACCGCCTCAAATGGGGCACGTACCTGTTCTTCGCGGTACTGTCCTACAGCTTCATCTTCGTTGTTTGGAAGTTCTACCCGGAGACGAGCAATTATAGTTTGGAGGAGATTGATTCGGTAAGTGGTCACCTACTGTCCTCACCGAGAGGCCGGGACAGGAGCAGTTGAGAGCACCGTCGCTGATCTACGGTACAGCTCTTTTACAAGGAGTCCGACGAGAACCTCCCAGATTCTGTCGCGGAGGACACAAAGAAGGGCCATACGACACGTGCCAGCCACATTCGCGATGACTCGCCGGACACGCTTACTGGCGACAACAATCATGGTGATGGCACGCGGAAGCGTATGGGTGAGAAGGATGGTGACAGCCACGTCGAGACCGTCTGAATGTCCCGTTGTCTGCTGCGGAGCTCGGGCAGACGAGCCCTTGTGGTCTTGCGTACGGAGAAGGCGTACTACATAACACAAATTGTCAAATGCCTTTTACAGAGTCTGATAGAATATCGCGTACTAATGGACCGAGGTCTTCCTTCTTGTTTATTCAGCATCGCTAATTTGTATGCTCACTGGACTATGCTGGTAAAATATTTGTCTTGAAGCAATTCGGGGCTCCAACGCGAAGGCCATGCATACCTAGGTGACTATCAGTTGTATGGTCACAGCAATCGTAATGCCCAGCGACTAGCGGTCACAATAAGCCTGGCGCGAGATGAGGGGCAGCGAACTTGGATACGACGAGGGCACCATGGTCAGTCTGGCACAGGAAAGGCCCTGTCTCACTGGCTCATACCTTGCACTTGCAACGACATCCTAACACGCAGCGCGCGAATGCAGTCAAAGCGCTATCGCTCCTCTTAGTGCTTCTGTTCGCTGTCGAGAAGGAGTAACGACGGAGGCAGTATCTACCGCCCTTGTCGCTCCATCACTCGACTTTCAGCCTGACAAGGCACAGTTGGGATCAGCCTACCGTCGGGCAACGCCGGTACATGTAATGCCGACAGCTGCAACCAGCCAAGATGTTCTCCAGAATGCGATGTAAGTACGAAGCGATCCCTCTAAAGTCCTCGTCCTTTTCAAGGGGCACGTTGCGGAACCCAGCGCGACCACGGAGTGGCTACAGCAAAACCTCTTCTCACTACTGGTAATGCATAACTCACTGCCAACAGGGAATAAGGTGCTCGACATCCGCGCGACGCTGGTCTTTGAGCGTGTTCATCGCTTCTACCAGACCTTCAACATCATCGCTACCCTCCTCGGAAGCCTTGCTCTCGCAGTCCTGACTTTCGACGACTTCCATATCCAGCATGGCCAACCGCTGATGGAAGCGAGCGCGGGGCTCCTAACGTCCTCGGCGCTCACGGCTGTGGTTGCGGTCATGATCGCCACGATGCTGCTGTTCAAGTTCGAAGGGCACGAGCATCCGACGCGAAGGGAGCTGGCCATTGCTTGGATCCCGCTTGTGCTGGTAGACCTGGTGATCGTGGAGTTTCTGTTCGGGATGACGTTGTGGTATGCAGCACGGTCGGCAGTGTGGAGGGCATCGCTCATGGGTGGGCAGCTTGTGGTGCTGTTGGTTTTGTCGATTGTGTTGGCCATATGGATGTGGAATTCGATGAAGGAGAAGGGTGGGCTGGGGGAGGAAGAGAGGAAGTTGACTCGGCAGACGGTGAGGGTTGCTGATAAGTGAGATCTTGAGTGGTAGATATGTTGGTATCGTCGACTCACGGGAACACATGTGGAGGTTCAAAATTTGAAAGCGCCTCAGAAGATGTTCGAGCAAGGTCCTGAATATTGCCAGGGTTCAACTAGTTCCATGAACTCGTTCCAAGTGGTGGAAAGCCCGATAGCTTGTCACATAGTACATTTCCTCTTATGCAGGTAGCACTTTACAAGTGATCATTCATGCTGGACATCATGACGCCTCTTCTTTGCCTTCTTCGTAATTCCTGCCTCTCGACAAAATTGCTTCAGCGAGGCAGGATTGTTTTGGTGCCAAACGATCAGCTTGATGCCGTATCGTTGACTATGGTCTCCAGCGCCCTTGAACTGCTTGTGGAACGTCACTTCCAACTTCTGCTTACTTGACAGAGTGCAGCGGATCCTCCATGTGCTGATGAAGGCGGAAGCATCGCTGCCTGGGTCGTAGGGCAGCGCTGCGTCGTTATTCTTCCAATGCTGCGAGGATTCATTGCCGTGCCAGTAGCAGTCGCTCCAATGATGTGCAAAATCTTGGACGCAGGTTGGATGACCGATGTGTTTTCGATGACATTCGGGACGGCTCGTAGGTCGTTCGTCCAGGCTCTTAGCCGCAATCAATATGCGTTCGTCAAGGCTGGGCGTGATGATCGTAGCCTTCTGAGGCTTTCGTTACTCATCTCCTCGAAGGGAGTGTTGGGGTATCTGATCATCGAGTCGTAGCCAAAGTGGCTCATGCATCGTCTCTGTGTGCTCATTGCCGGTTTCTTATTCCGCTTCCTCACAATTTACCGGCCTTTCACACATGCGAGGAGTAGACGTTCGTTCCAGATATTGTCGAGGGTGCTCCGGTCATGGTAGTGCCGAATCTGTCGCCGTATCGCGCTTCATATTGGTTCCAGGCCCTGTTTCTCTCGCGGACTTCTCTCACTGTGATATTGTTAGATACCTTGTGACGACAATGACGGCAAGGGAAGGTGCACTCACTGTAGTGTTCTTGGTCGTTGCTTCTCTGGTTGTAGTATTCTCCGTCCCCTTCGCCGTCCGCGGCCCCTCGTCCGGCCTGAAACTTGAAGATGACAGCGCCGGTGATGACGACGAAGCCAGCAACCACAATAGCGATCACAATCACGGCGCCGTTAGAGATGCCCATCGTTGTGGACTCGTGGTGACGGATCGGCGGATCAACCTCGGCTGGTTCGCAGCGGCGCGCAGGCAGAAATCCGCGATGGCGGGGTCGTCAAAAGTTCGGTCAGGTCGACGGGCTGTTCCGTGCGAGAACGACGAAAAAAGCGATTGTATCGTGGACGAGAACTCACAGAAAACACTTATACAGACGACAGATATGCAGGAACGCAAGAATCGATCACGATGAAAGACAGAGAGGGGGCGATGCAGGCAGCATAATACGAATGCCTCCCAGCAGACTGGCCCTCGGAATCTTTCAAAGAACAATGCAGGCGAGAGACACATGGAACCTTAAACTGGGCCTGACAAGCTCACGATATTCCATACCTCCGTGCATGTTGAGAGGACTCCTAGAAGGGATGTCCTGCAGGTTGGACAAATCAAAAGCAACCAGCGTGGCTGTGAGAGGCTCAAGGAGGGTGAGAAAGACTGGAAAGTCAGCATGGAAGACACGCGGCAGGGCTCACAGAAAGAAGCCGCGACAAGGGTCCCAGCAGAATATTTGAAACTAAACTCGTTGAAGAAAGAATGACGAGGGAGCGAATCAGCAGTGAGTGAAGGAGACGCGAGAAAGCGAGGTTGGAATGACAAGAAGATGGAATGGCTGTTTTATGCAGAACAAGAGTTTTCCATTCCGAGGGGCTGGTTCTGAGGCTTACTCTACGTGCGATGTTCCCTCGTAATAGCTTACCGTTCCATATACGAAGATCCAAAACGAAATCGTCCATGATTCTCAAGACCTTTCTCCTTCAGTCGAAGACGTTCTTCAGCAATGCGACACAAGATCGCGGCGCCGGACCGTGCGGACGCAGCATTCGGCCATTTACTGCTCCGAGTCTCGTCTTCTCCATGATGATGACAACCAAAGTCTCACTTCACAATTTGAACATACTGCCCTAAGTAGGTACCCTCCCGGGCAAGTCCAATTGACTACGTCGCGCCTGCCTTGGCCATCGCTGCCACTTACATCTGTCCATAAGTGTTGCGCCCATCGATTGAGCCGGCTACTTTATGCCACGGTCCGACGATGTTATCAGAAAAGTGACCACCACCAGAGCCAAATATAGTGTCAGCCGTCGAGGCTGTAAGACATGCAAGTAAGTTGACGCGTATCAACCCCTGCCGCGCCTTCCGGCCTTCCTTACGCGTCTGACATCCTCTCGACATCTTATGAAGAACACATGCTCTTACTGCCCCTGAGTGAGCCCCGCCGAGTCTGCCTTGACGTCGATCACAATTTGAAGGTATTCGAGTCAGCCTACACAGTGTCCAGATGACTGAGAGGCTGTCCAAGGCCCGCGCATCAGAGCGTGGTGCGCCGGATGTCTTGGCACTAATGCGTTTCCTACATAATGGACTATCACAGAAGCCATACTGATGATGATATGACAGGCAGCGTCGGATTCGATGCGACCAGGACAGCCCAAACTGCCGCAATTGCACCTCTACAGGTCGCAAATGCGACGGAGTTGACAAAGCCAATTTCATCTTCGTGAACGGCAATACTCCAAAGCAAAGTCGCAGCACCACGCCGAGCGTGAGCCCGCCGCCCTCGACTTTGGCCTTGAGCCCATCAAAAGGACAGACGGAGCTCAGATCATTCCATGTCTTCCACCACGCTGCTGGCCCGCTATTCGCGGCCAACAATCTGGACGATGCATTCTGGCAACAGCTCGTACCAGCCGCTGCTCAGCGGTTCGAGTTCGTGTGGGATGCCTCCATCGCGATTGGTCACCTCTTCGAGTATCAGATGAAGAATCCTGGCACTGAATATGGAAAAAAGTTACAGACGACGCCAACCCACGTCCAGGCTCTGAAGTACTACTCACGTGCTGTCAGTCGCTCTCAACAGGTCATTGAGCAAGGCCATGCTCAGACTCTGCTAGCCCTCTTGTCATGTTCCCTGTTCGCCAGCTATGAGTTCCAGCACGGCAATACCCTAGCAGGAGGCGTTCTTCTCGAGCACTCGCAGAGTCTCTTTCGAGCATGCGTGTCACCCGAGGCACTTGCCAGGCGGAGTTCATCACTGATTGAGTCACTCGTAGATGCTCTCATTCCATTTCACAGCAAAGTCGCGTTGGCTATCGCTCCGCTTGGACTCCCGCATATGTTTCGCTCTATGGATGAGAATGCACTGGCAGGTCACTCGACACCAGTGTCACCGGCTAAGGATAACCCACCGTCACTAAAGGCATATAGTCAGGAGCTGTACAATCTGCTGTGCCGTACTCATACGATCGTTCGCTCAGTCAATCTCGTGAAACACCGAGCAGAAGAGACCAAGCGTATGAAGTTGCTGAGCAGTCATTTGCTTAGCCATCTTGACGACTGGCTCATTCGCTTCTCTGCTTTCAAAATACTCGGCCACAATGACGCTTCTACCATCGCCAGATCCGACGACAACCACGAGCTCATCCAACGTGCCTACCTGCTAGCCTACTTCCGCATCGCGCATATCTCGATTCTCACCTGCCACTCTCTCACCGAGACTGACTATGACGAGCACATCGATGGCTTTCAAGCCATCATCGAGCATGCAACCACCCTGGCATCGACTACCGCAGATGTTTCCTACGTGCTCTCCACGTTCCCGCCCTTCGTGTTCGGTATTGGCCCACCACTCTTCTTCACGGCTACTCGCTGCCGGCATCCAAGCATACGGCGCCATGCTTTGCGCCTGCTCAAGGCGATCCCGCCGCCTAGTGTAGAGACGCACTGGTCGTTCTTGCCCGTTGCGACGATTGCGGAGGCTATTGTGGCGTATGAGGAAGGCACATTTGGCTCAACCATCGATGATCTGCCGACCAAGAAGGGATCCGTTACTACCCCGTTGAACATCCTTGAAACGAATACAGCGCAAGCGGTACAGCTGCCGCCAGAACACCGCCGCGTCCATCACGCCCAACTCATCATCCGCCGCCAACAACGGCCCGCACAGAATAGCAGCAGCAGCAGCAGTAGTAGTCAGAGGGAGCTGGCACTGCGATTCATCACATATAACACGATCGAACACGCTTTCGAACAGGGAGACGAACATGATCAAAGAATTGTTGACGTGGAGAATGAGGAGTGGCAGAGGAAGCTCAGACACAAACAAGAGACGGAACAGCGGCACTGGGACGCCGTGGAGGCCAACATGAAAGGGAAGGCGACAAATGCAAAGAGGTCGATGCAGACCGTGGACTGGGATCTGCCACCTGAGATCGCGGGCGGGCTTTGTAGGAGGTAAGAGGCACGGAGTGCAGCCCCGGAGGTCGTCAGAGTGCAGTATGTTATGATCATGCCATGCTATCTGCCTACACTTTACCCATATTGAGTCTGACGGTTGCCGGACTCACCCAGTGCTCAAGGCCTCAGCACTGACTTGCTATGCAGCCGTTCCTTGACGACTCAGGCTTGCTCAGGCGGGCGAGATATCCCCACCATTGTCTGTCTTTCCATGCGCGACAGTGATAGCGCCTTCGCTTCCACTACCCGTGCCATCACTCTCACTCAGCTTCTTCTCGTTGGCAAGGACTCCGCCGTCGACAGCAGCAGAGTCGGCTTTACCACCTCGCCTCTCCCGCCATCTGAGAAGAATGAAGCCTGCCATAACGAAGATCCAGTAGAGGTTATAGCTGATGACTGACCCATAAGTGGCCGAGTTCTGCCAGCCGAGGAGGGCGTTGAAGATGCCCCAGCCGCCGCCGCCGTTGAGTTCGGGGTTGCTGGTCCAGTCAGTAAGCTTGTTTTGGGAATGACTATCTGCGTCGTGGGAGGAAGCTCACCAGCAATTGACATGCCACACACTTTGCCTGATGTCATAGCTTCCCGGGCCGGACCCGTTCTCATCAGCATCTCCGCCAGTGGCCTTGTTCCACGCGTTTGCTTCCAGGTACCACACGCCACGCGAGAAGAGACCTGCGGCGACGAGGTACAAGAAGCAGGTCGAGACGATGAGGAAGATCTGCAGCGGTGCCAGATTCCCGAAGCGGTAGATCAGGAAGCCCACTGCACAGCCTGCTAGTAGACCGGTGAAGGTGGCCAACGGAATTGCTGACGCCGGCAAACCGAGACTGACGCCGCCGATGAACACGATCGCTTCGAGACCCTCACGCAGGATGGTGATGAATGGAAGCATGAAGAGTGCGTACCGTTCCGCCCACAGCTTCATTCGCTGCCTTAGCCCGATCTTCCCGCCACTCTGAGCGTTGTTGTGGTGGTGCAGCGGGCTGTTAGACTTTGCTTCGATGGCGCGGGCGAGCTTGAGGCGCCATTTGGCTTGCATTTTGGATACACGGAGTAGGGCGGCGCCCATGACGGTGATGATCAGGGAGGCGATGATGGCGAAGACGCCCTCCCAGATCTCTTCGATCGAGGCCCAGTTGTTGACGCCGAGGCCGTAGAAGGTGCCGATCAGGGCGCAGCCGATGATGAGGCAGATTAGGAGGCCGGAGAGGGTGCCGTACCATATCTGTGTTGAGTCTTGTCAGAGATGTTGCCATGAGGTGGATGGCTGGAGGTAGAACAATGGCGCTGATGCCGAACCAGATGGAGGATGGACGGAGTAGACAATTGAGTAGAGTTGACTTACCTGGTTGCGAAGCTTCTTGTATATCGCACGATCTTCATCTTTGCCGAGTTGCTGTTTCACGAAGGAGAGCAGGACTGAGACGACGATGCTGGTCTCAAGCGTCTCTCGGAAGACAATGAAGAAGATCTGGGGTGCAAAGACGTTCGGCATTGTGGATGGTGCACTTTTTCTGCAGAGTGAGGTGGACTTCGGAAGCCGTATATGGCTCGAGATCAGGTTTTGGTGATCTGCTCGTTGAGACAGTAGGACGAGATGTGAGATGAAGAGATATGATAAGATCAAGAAGTGAAAAGATCTGATAAAGGGCAAGGTTTCGTTTCAGGGCCGGTCTAGTCAACCAGGACGTCCAGGAACACGAGGTTAGAAAGGCACATGCTCTGCTCGCGCCGAAGTCGGGTGAGACGGCTCCTCAGAGTTGCAGTCAGGATGAGCTGCAATCTAGTGAGAGCCAAGCGACGCAGGGAAAGGAGAAAGCCCTCGAGGTCATCAACTGATGATAGCACTGCAGCCGTGCTAAGGTGAGAACTCGGAGGTGATCCATAGCTTGCGATTCCTCACCCGGAAAGTGGGCTGTAGATGCTTTCCGAAATACTTACTAGTGCTGCCATCTCACATGGAAGCTTTTCGCTGGATCTCACCCCACATCCGGAATCGTTTCTACCAATTTTCGCGAGCTCCAAGCATCTCGACAGACGAAGCTTGGCCTCTTGTTTGGCATTGGCGAAGCTTGAGATAGACATCTTCTACAATAGAAGGTCTATTGAATCACTTCCCACTGATCGTCTTCGTACGATGAGAGCAGAAAAATGTTGAACGGAAGTCATAGGCACGGTCACTGTGGTACGGAGTGCGCTGAAGCTGACACTGGTTGAGGTTGACTTTGCACGCCGACACGAGCGAAGGCGTTCAGGGTCCTCTGCTATTGGTTCTAGATCATCGCTGATCTTTGATCTGATAAAAATTTTGACGTCCTGCCCCTCGGTTGCGACCTCTTAACTTGCTTCACCGACGGGTCACACCACGCTTCTGACTAGGTCTGCTCTGACATTGACTTCTGAACGGATCGTGGTGCATGGCCGACCTCCAGTGAGAAGTTCGAGCTCCATTTGTTTTGCTGGCATATGCCGTGTCCGTCTCTAGCAGTCTCCTCGTTTCCGCCCACCCTTTCCGCGGCATTATTGCATGTTCTACCATCAGCGCTGTCAACTAGTATGCCCGATCCCTGCTTACTGCCGTGTTCTGCTGGGGCTCACATTCCGCTGCAGCCACTGTTGTCTGACTACGCCTTGAAGAGAAAAGAGAAGCGATCCTGACTGTTGTCTTATCTTATCGATCGGCCGTTCGAGATCGAAGCCAGGAGTAGTCGGCGTATGATCGGAGAGCTAGAGCTTCGTATGCGTGCATTGCTGGTCTGCTGAGGGCTTGAAACGCGGCAAGACCCTCTGACAAGTGAAAGCCTGTCGTTCTGGGATACTGCCGCTCCTCCCTCCCAGCGATTTTATTTCTTGATCTTATCTTATCCCTCACATCGCACTTCACTTCACGTTTCTTTTCGAATAGTGCAGCCATGGCGCTGTCTCTATCCAACTTCCTCTACTCAATAGCACTTCTGACCAGTATTGTTGCCGCTGAGACGCGGACCTATGATTTCGATATTGGCTGGGTTCGTCGCAATCCTGACGGACAGCAGGAACGATCCGTTGTTGGCATCAACGGACAATGGCCAATTCCCAGGATAGAGGCTAACGTGGGCGACGTCGTGGTCGTCAACGCAAAGAACAGTCTCGGAAACAGAACCGACTCGATCCACTTCCATGGCCTGTACCAGAATGGTACTACTCATATGGACGGCGCTGGTTCAGTCAGCCAATGTCCCATTCCTAGCGGATCAACCTTCACATACAACTTCACTGTCGACCAGCCTGGCACATACTGGTACCACTCGCACGTTGATGGCCAATACCCAGACGGGCTGAGAGGTCCTCTCATCGTTCATGATCCAGAAAATCCTTTCAAGGATCAGTATGACGAGGAGCTGGTCCTGACGTTGTCGGACTGGTACCATGATGAGATGCCAGACCTTCTCTCCGGCTTCCTATCGGTGACCAATCCCACCGGAGCCGAGCCTGTGCCCAACTCCGCGCTCATGAACGACACGCAGAATGCGACTATCAGCGTGCAGCCGGGCAAAACCTACTTCTTGCGCATCATCAACATGGCAGCCTTTGCTCCACAGTACTTCTGGATCGAAGGCCATTCTTTCAAGATTATTGAGGTTGACGGCATCTACACTGAAGCCACTGAGGCGGACCAGCTTCATATCTCTGCCGCACAGAGATACGGTGTGCTCCTGACGACCAAGAATACCACAAATGAGAATTTTGCCATCGTCGGCTCTATGGACACCGATCTCTTTGACGCAATTCCGGACGGGCTGAATCCTAATGTTACATCCTATCTTGTCTACGACGAGAGATCGCGCTGCCAGAAGCGAAGGAGATCACCGAGTTCGAGCCCTTCGATGATTTCTACCTCGTTCCTCAAGACAAAGAAGAGCTTCTACCAGAGCCAGATATGCAGATTCAGCTCGACGTCGTGATGGACAACCTCAACAATGGCTTCAACTATGCCTTCTTCAACAACTTGACTTGGACGAAACCTGTGGTGCCAACATTGTACACTGTGCTCTCCGCACCTCCCTCTATGCTCAACGAAGCTCGGATCTATGGTTCGAACACCAACACCTTCGTATTGCCACACATGTCAGTAGTCGAGATGATCGTCAATAATCACGATCCTGGCAAGCATCCTTTCCATCTTCATGGTCACGCCTTCCAGACGATCATTCGATCTGACGAGGAAGCTGGTGATTATGACCCAAACAATGCCACCGACCGGGACTTTCCGGCTACACCAATGCGACGAGATACGGTTCTCATGCGGCCCAATGGTCATCTCGTTCTCCGGTTCCGGGCTGACAATCCTGGCGTTTGGATATTTCACTGTCATATCGAGTGGCATGTCTCTAGCGGCCTGATCATGACTTTCGTTGAGGCGCCCGAGCAATTGAGAGCCAACCTCTCAGCCTCTCACACAGTTCCGCAAGATCACTTCGATGCTTGCAATGCCCTCTCACCGCCAGTTCCGACGTACGGCAACGCTGCTGGCCACGGTGCAGCATCTTCAGAGGAGCAAGTGCTCGGTGCTCGTGACATTGATGAGGATGATTGGCTCAACTTCGAAGGCGAGAATGTCCAAGCTCCACCACTGCCATCAGGCTTCACTGCTCGTGGGATAGTTGCGCTTGTGTTCAGCTGCATCTGCGGCATACTTGGTTGCCTTGTTATTGCGTGGTATGGTCTGGGCGAGATGGGCTCCGTCGCGCTTGCACGCGAGCAGCGCAAAATTGATCAGCTGGAACAGGACAGTCAAAGCATGGGTTCGACTCAAGGCTCTAATGAGAAGTCTGGTCACGGTACTCAGGTGCTGAGACATGTGATGGGCAAGTAAGAGCAGTTCAAGTCTGTTGAAGTCGAAGTGGCTGTTACAGCACTGGCTTGAACCACAAAACGAAGAGGAAAGTGAGAGTGAAGGAAAAGAAGGGTGAGGCCGTGACAGCTTGCAATTCTAGGCGTAATTGCCTCTAAATAGCTTGTTTTAGGCATCACATTTTAGCGCTCCTCGCCGCCTTAGCCCTGCAAGTACCTGTCGCTTACGCCTGCCAGCCCCGAAGCATTCAGGCTGCCTCTCCTTTCTCCTACCATTATTGTTGCCTTGCAGAGTCCGTCGAAACGCCTCGGACGTCACCACTTCTTTCCGGTCGGAACTCTGATTGGTTGCACGTATTCGAGTCTCCTTCGCAATTGATAACAAACCTTCCGTAGGCCAGAGCCCGCCGGAGACAAGATCCTTAAGCTCGCTGACCATGGTGCGCAGTATCGTAAAGGAGGCGGTCAGAGACGCCCTGATCTTGAGTGTCTTAGTGATCGTGCCCATCGCGTTCCTGGGGCCTGGCTGGCAGACCTCCAGTACCTGGAACCGCCATGGCGACTTCTCCAAACAACACGAACAGTCATCTATACCCGGAGAGACGAATGAGAACGGATCACCAACAGTCCCACAGATCGACAAAGAGCCCCGGAAAGACAGAGACATCCCGTTACTTCGCGCCTTCGCGGCCGAGCGAGAAGTCGAGGCCTCACGAAACCAACGATGATGGTGATGACCATGAGCACACACGAAGTCCTCCCGAAGACAAGTCGGCTTCAAGTGGCAGGCGTCAAATGCTACTCACGTTCAGCTCTTCAGGCCGTCTAGGGACGAGACAGCCCCTCAAGAATCCGACTCCTCGCTCAGATGCCAAACGCCTATCTCTCGCCGATGTTGCTGCTGAAACACTCTCCCTCCTCCCAGGACTGCTCGCTACTCGACCGGACGTCGGCCGTGACGGACACCTCATCGCACCATCTAGTACGTCGATAGCCCTCGACTCAACGACCGGCCTGCATCTCCCTGCAACCAAGATCCGCGTCGTAGATTCCGACTCAATCACCGCCGCCCTCTCGCTCCCAAGTCTTGGCTCAACACATCCTCCACCCCTGGTCCTCAACATGGCCAACGCAAGACACGCAGGTGGTGGCTTCAAGCACGGCGCCCTAGCCCAGGAAGAAGCACTATGCTACCGCTCGAGTCTGTTCTTCACCCTCAAGATCAAGCACTACCCTATCCCAGAGACAGGCGCCATCTACTCCCCCCGAGTACTCGTCATACGCGAAGACATGAGTCAAGGTCACAACTTACTGGACTTCCGCAACCCAGCTATTTTGCCTGTCCTGAGCGTGGTAAGCGCAGCTGCGATCGAACGCCCCGAAACAAGAAGACTACAGATTCATCAACACGGCACCGTAGAGGTCTACGCCAGGAAGTCAGATGAAGAGCTCATGAAGCGCAAAATGCGCACTATCTTGCGCGTAGCGGCGACACACGGGCATCGGCAGATTGTGCTGGGTGCGTTTGGATGTGGTGCATTCCAAAATCCGGCCCATGAGGTTGCTCGGATGTGGGCGGAGGTGTTCGCAGAGGAGGAGTTCGAGGATGGGGTTTGGTGGAAGGATGTGATATTTGCGGTGTTAGGGCAGGGAACGGAGAATTTCGATGCATTCGACAGGCTGCTTGCTGGGCGGGTGGTCTAATATGAGCTGGTGGCCGCTTCATCAGCTGTAAAATGCAGACACCCCCGGGAGGACTCTGAACAAACGCACCCCATCTATGCGCTGCAGGCGTGAGTCAGCATCAGGATGCGAGGCGAAACCAGGTACGCTTCGCGGGATGGCATACATTTCATGCACGCCTCCCTGACGAGAAGCGTATCAATGTCGCAGTCGACCTGCAGATCAGCCACCAGATATTGTGACACAGATCCCATTGGACCGCTGGAAAAACCACGTCTACCTTTTCTCGATCGCTTCCCCACCAGCGGTCTGAGGAGCGCTATGCCGCTGTCGTCCCCGGACGTCGCTCGTTATACCACGGAGCACTTTCGCGATGGCATGTCGCCCGTCGAAGATAGGGTACACGATGACAGCGAACATAGCACCGAAGTGCCAAATTATCGCCATGCTGATCCAGCCACCGAAGAACGTCTGCGTGAAGATGTAGTCCCGGTACAGCGGCAACGGCCAGAGAATACAGGTCACGACCACGTTGACCACGAAGTAGACGCATGCTATCCTGAGCCACTTCTTGATATGGCGGATAGTCGCGTCGTCGAAAGGGTGCACCACGTCGTCCAGCGAAGTTCGAGTACTGTTTCTCGCAATAGCATCCCCTGTCGATTTGCTATATTGGTGTTCTGCCACCTGCTGGGGTGCTTCGCGGACATCCTCATTACTGGTGTTCTCTGATTGTAGGACGCTGCTGGATTGAGTCTTGTCACCGATGAGGTCGATCCGAAGGAACTCACGCCAGTCAAATCTGCTAGGCCAAGCCAGCGATATGACGACGGAGTAGAGAGCAGGCGAGAAGAACGAGACGATTGCTGCGTATAAACCTGGTATCTGCTGTTGTGTAGTCTGAATGTTGATTACGCCATCAGCCCACGTCGCCGACAGGGAAAGCCAAGTTGCAACTCCTGAAGCCAGCCCCAGAAGAGGCGCCAGAATCGAGGCCAGTGTTGTCTGCCGAGACCAGAAAAGCGTCAGGATCATAGGCAGGATGCCAGGACAAGCCACGATCGGACGGAAATACGTTGACCAGTTGTTAGTGGCTCCGGCGTACTGCAACATGATGGCAAACCCCGCCATGAACACACCATGGAACACGACGCCCCAATGGCTCACCTTGAGAACCTTCCGATCAGACGCTCGCGGGTTGATGTATGTGCGGAAGAAGTCCTGTGAGATGATACTGCTCACCGCGATCATAGACGAGGACACCGTGCTCGTGATGGCCATGAATATAAGGACCAGGAGACCGGCGGTGGCACCACGCCCGAGAAGGCTGCGCAGAACCACTGGCATGACCATTCCGGAATTGACCTCCTTCAGAGTGAGCGTGTTTGGGTAATCGAACCAGACTGGAGTATTCTCGATGGCGCGAGCACTGAGGCCGATGATGGTACCAGTACACCAGGGGATGGCCAGAATCACGACTGATACGAGATCATACGCAGGCACGGTCGAGTGGACCTCCGCTGCGAACGACTTCTGCCAGAATGCTGTGTCCATGAGGACAAGAGCGAGATTGCCAAACTTTAGCACGAGGCCAAACATCAGAGCTGGACTGAATTAGCGACATATCGACGGCGGCGGGCTCTTGACTCACAGCTTCGCGACTTCATGGTGAGAAGTGAGCCCTGGTAGTTGCCCGGAATGTTGAGGTCGATCGTCCTGGCCTTGACTTTGTGGTACAAGCCCGAGACGCCTCCGACATGTTCGTTGGTTAGGACCGCCAGAGAAAAGTAGATGAGCAGAATCAACGCGATCGTTGTATGGAGGAAGTCGGTCAAGAAGGTCGCTTTCAGTCCGCCGACTGCCGTATATGTGACAACTTCGAGGAATCAGTCACGACGATCGGCAGTGGAACATGTTGTATGCTCACCTCCAGCAGGGATCAAGATGCAAGCAGCAACCACATGCATCCCGGTCATTCCCGTCACCAGCTGCGACCCAGCGAGAATCATGCTCCCGCACCCGAATATATTGTTGATCAGGTTAAGCAGGATGAATACCCCATGCGCATATTTACCATATCGCATCTTAATGATCTCTAACGAGGTGTGAGCATATGGAACTCGCAGCTTCGCAATGATGCCGAGGACAGCCATGAGGCGATCTGAAACGATAGTCCAGCTGCCCACCATACGGGCAACGCGATGCCCCATTTGTACGTGTATGCGGCCGAGAAGACGCTCTCGTTGATCCACATCCTGTACACAGTAAGTGATCAGCATGCACGTACATCACGACAAACTAAGTCAGGGACTCACCAGCTTGAGAATACCGCAGATGCCGTCAGTCCGTTCCAACGGAACGGTTAGCTACCATGAACATTTCCGACTGGTCGCTGTCTTCCGAGAGGTAGACTTTCTGCATCCTGACGGCGGCGAGAATGATCAAGCAGAACAGGATCGACAATCCAACGATGATTCCGTAGCCATCGGCTTGGGAAAGCAGAGGTTCGTTGGGCATGGTGGCGGGAGCGGCTCAGCGGGTGTGTGTGGTACAAAGGGTGAGCCCACCATGGGACCTGAGCGAGCAAGTGCTTTATAGTCATCCACCAGGCCGATCGCTCTCACCCTTCGAGCCGCTGATGTCCAGAAAAAGTTGAGATCGCATCATTTCGATATGGCAATGACCGGCCAACGTGCCGAGTGCGTGGGCCTTCAATGCGCAGGTCTTATGATCATGATCCTTGTCGTCCACGAGGCTTGAATCGACACAGACAGCGAACCATACAAGTTGACTTACCCGTAGCGGAATGGTCGAGGACCCTATAGAGGTTCCAATGTGTTGATATGCGGTAGCGAGCAAGGACTTCGTCGGAGAATCTCGCCAAGGTGGAGTTTTGGGAGGATGGCGTTATGATGCTGATTTCGCACGCCATGAAATATTTGGTTGATGTTGACATGCCACGCGGGATCGCTATGCCTTACCTTACTCAAGAAGGCCTTCCATGGAAGGTACGTATAGGTGGATAACCTGCAGCCTATGCTTGCGTGATTGCTTGACCTCAAGATGTAGAGCTTACCGGTTGACAAGCCTGCTGCCATGTCTTGGGGTTCCTGCCATATCTGGGAACAAGATATTTGCTACAGTACGAACGACGTGGCTGTCCGATTCCAAACAGTAGTCACTGTGTGAATGCCAGGAGCTGAAAACACTAGTAGGGCAGATGAATGTGTACATGCTAGGGCTGCAAAGGGAGCGCCCCTTATCGTCTACTCAAATTTCTGTTGCTCCCAGTCTCTCGGGGCCGGAGAAGCGCGCCTTAGAGTTGGGTCCTCTCTGAAGCCGAGGAAGGATATAGAGAGAAAGCAGGTGCAACAAAGGAGGCACAGGACCGGATGAGAAGATCTTTGTCAATTCGAATTGTACTCGATGACAGATAGAAAGTGCTTGGGAATATAGTGGAGAATGGACGTCACTCATTTGGGCGATTCTGGCGTGTCAACCGGCCTGACGACACTCTGTCATCCGGTCTATAACATGTACATGCATGCATCACTGCATTCGCATTCGCGCTTCCCGCTGCGCTGTACTGTCGATATGTCCGGTCCAATCTGTTACTTCGCATCGTCATTCAGACTACTGTCTAGGCCGAGGATTGCTCCCGTCGTCGCTGCAAGAACGAGGCCGCACGACAATTGACGGATGCCTTCCGCGCGGCCGCCATGAGGTTCCCGATGAACTCAATGCTCGCTGCTTGGGGCATTGCCGAACAATTTCTTCTCTGGGGAGCGTCTACGCGTTGTTCAGTAGCTCGTCGCTCTCGCTTGCTCCTCCAACCTGTAAGTGCGCCCCACGATCTGTGATGCTGTCGATCTGGTGGTGTATGTTCCCCCCACCCCACTACCCACATCCCAAGCGCTCGAAGGCCATGAAGCCCAGCGGCGACTGGTCTCCGTGAAGAAGTGCACCTCGAGGATACGGCCTGATCCCATAGTCATCTCCCTGTTGCGAGGTCAAGTTGGTCCGGAGTCTTCAGGCGTTCCAGGCCCAGAAAGCGACATTAGTAGAACGAACGAAAGATTTAGCAACGACAATGTCTCGATCACCATATCCTATTGCTCTAGGACCGCCATCGACTTCGTTTGCATCGCATCACTTCCCCACAAGCGTCCTCAACCATGACAGACTCGCCAAGCATAGAACTCCTCAAAGCAACAATCTCCCCCGGATCGAAGCAAGACGGCACAGACCACACCTTGTACGGCCCCTGCCACTGCGGCTTCGTCAAGTACACGGTCGCCTTCCCTTCATCAACCCTACAGACTCGCACCGCGCGCCGCTGCAACTGCACAGTCGACCTCAAACAAGGCACAACATACTACGGCCTTCCCCACTCGGACTTCAGCCTCCTCTCACCTCCCTCACTCAACGACCTCGCTGATTACAAGCCCAAGCCCAACGGCGGCGTACACAAGTACTTCTGCCCCACCTGCGGCGTGCAAATCGCGGCCGCGGGAACGTTCGCTTTCCAGGGCCAAGTCAGAGAGTTCTTCCAGATCAATGTCGGGAGCTTGGACCAGCCGCAGAATGGGCTTGATTTGGGTACGTGGAAGGTGGCGTACGTGGATGGGAGGAACGATGGTTGGGAGGATGGGGCGAGAGGGACGCCGTTTCCTGGGAGTCTGCCGTAGTAGATCCAGGCGGGGGTCGGTGTGGAGTGTTTGTCGAAGGTGGCGCGCTGTTTCATCCGCGCCGGGCTCTGTGAGCATTGATCAGTTGTGGGGTGTCGATGGTGAAGGAAACACGCATTACGAGATCAACGATATTAAGAACTCCCAGTAGTAGTATTGAAATTCGTGGTATTCTACCTAAGGTTCTAGACTCTAGCTTCCAGTATTTCCAGTACCGTATATGATCGTCTCTGGTCTATAGTACACCCGCAAGTTCTCAACTCGCGCTGCTTGCCTCCTGGCTTCCTTGGGACCTACCACAAAACGGCCACTAACCCCGCAACCGAAAGCGTCCCATCCAGATTCGTTCATCAGCCTGCCGTTCTAGCGCTCGCCGCATCTCCCGTGCGTACTCCTCCGCCCGCTCTCTCTCCTCCTCCGCCTCGCTGCTTTCGGTGGACAGCTGTGCCTCAAATGACCGGGCTAGGGTCTCATGGTCGGCGTATTGGGGCTGCGTGGTGAGGATGCAAAGCTTAGCCGGGGTATGGAGGAGGATGTCATGCTTGGTGCTGGACGACGAGGAGTAACTCAGAGGGACGAGTTTGCGCACGACGAGCTCTTCCTCCCGATCAGCGCCGCTATTGGTACTAGTCCTGCGTGCGCCATTGGTCGCAGCAAGAGATGGCTCTTGTGGAGCGGAAGGAGCGTGTGACGAAGCGTCGTTGATATTCCACCTCCTCACAAGCTCCCGACTGTCGCGCTCTTTCCAGTGCACACACCCGTTGGCGTCGGAGAAGACGATGCGTGTGCCTTGTGTTGCGACGGAGAGAATTTTGGCAGGGGCGGCGTCTTGGCGATTTTTGTAGCTGTAGGGGGAGCGGGACATGAAGTTGACGATGTTGTTCTTGAATGTATCGGTGTGGGTGATATCAACATTCCTCACATTATCGTCCTCAGCAGTTTCAGCGTCAGCTGCAGCATTGATCATCTCGTCCACGTCCGTAGACGCTGCCGCTGCGGTCGGCTGGCCTGTCGCATACGGCAGAGAATACAACTCAAGCGAGCCACGACCCTTGTATTCGCCAGCTGCGATGAGGGTAGCTTGTCCTCCCTGCGCGGGTTTCGGCGCGTACGGTACGCTCGTCAGCGACGACAGGGTTGCTCCTGAGTGGACCACGTATTGAAGGCGAGGGAAGTATCTCCTGTCATAGGATAGGATGCTAGGAAAGCGGCCGGCGAGAAAGATCTCGTGCTGCTCGTAGTGTAGGATAGATAGTGGGCCGGGCTCTACTTGAGCGTAGGCATGACTGCCTCCTCCTCGACCATGGCGAGGCGCTGAGTAGTCTAAGTGCGCGTTTTGTTGCGAAGGAGCCCAATTTTGGAGAGCCTTTCGCTCGCGGAACCGGTCGAATTTAGCGTGATTCGGTAGGAATGCAATCGAGTTCTCTGGCTCGCCCGGCGTTGGTCGCATCATGTCTTCCGGCGAACGCGAGCGATCTCGGAAAGTCATGCGCGGGTCGTAAAGATGTAGACTATACAAAGTGCCGACTGACAGTGGCAGATCAGATGTCTGATGTTGGGACAGAGCAGTGATCGACCAGGCATACTCTTGTTGTGATATGACCTGCAGTGTCTCCAGATCAACTTCGTTCAGGTTGGGACCAACGGCGATATAGGCTCGATTTTGGCGAAAATCCAAAGCAATGGACTCGGTTGGACTTGTGAAGGATCGGGACCCAGACGACGTGGACGACTGTGCTGCATTTGTAGCGAAGAGCACTCCCGTGCTGCTATTCGCAACGCGTTGGATCCTGCGTCCGCCCAGTTCTTGCTCGCGAATGTCCCATATGAGTATGCTTCCATCTTCCTGCCAGCCAACGGCGCGCTCTGAATGTTCATCGACGGCCACGCCGAGAATCTCGTGGGACTCTGAACCAGTGCCCTCGCTCCAAACGGTGTGCAACGGTGCATGGCGGGCTATGTATTCGTCGTACCAGTTAACATCCTCGCCTGGAGCTGAAGGATCCCAGACTGCAGGGTCTCGATGGCTGTAGGCTCTGTTGCCTGCATTGGGCCTCTTCTCGAAGCACTTCCGCCGCCACAACTTGTTATCTCGTGCAAGTCGGAGGAAGCGTTTCGAGACGCACTGGAGGGCGACGGAGTCGCGTGGGGTAAGGTATTCCAGTATTGGCTGCCAGATCTCGTCCGGCAGGTCTATTGCGGTCTTCATATTTGAACGAAAGGAGCGTGGATGCAGACGGCACTAGATACAATGCATCTTCTAGCTTCTATGGCCTTAAAGGATGATCAAACGAAAGTATGCATGATGAGTGTTTGGTGCTCTTTGTTTGAATAGCATGGGTGACCTAGGTCGGCACGTACCTACCTTCACTAACGTCGTTCAGGCACCGTGGGGTAGGCGCAACCCCCCAGATCATGTCACGTGAGCAACATGGCGAGGCAGGCACGCTCCTCGATTGTTCCAATCATTTGTCTGAGAAGGCGTGCGCTTGGGTAGCGGAGTCCTCCTCTTGCCTGGGGCCTTTCATCAAACGCTGAAGTCTCTTCCCGGCCATCTTCAGGCTCTTCCCGTCGTAGCATTCCACCGTGGACGGGCGTCACTCCTTATCAACAACCTCATCAACCATCGACCTAAACACTCTCTGCCGCTCACACATCTCCAAAAACACCTTATACTTGACATCTAACAACCCCTTGACACCTTTAGTCTTGGTGGGCGTGACGGTTTTCCCCGGCTTGCTCATCCGATCCATAATCGTCCATAGATCTTCCGTGATACCATTCCGGTCCGCTGATGCTGCCTTTGCGCCTAGCATAGCTGCTCCATGACACACCGCAGCATGGACGTATCGTGGAATGATCACTGGCATATCGCAAGCCGTGGCGATAAGTGACATCAGAATATCGTTTTGGCACTGTGAGCCTGACATGAAAATGCTGCTGATTTTGTGCCCGGATTTGTTCATGGTCGAGATGATCTGGAGTGTTTGTAGTGCGATGAATTCCATTGTGCCGTAGTAGTACAACGCCAGACCGTCCACTGACTTGTCGGACGACAGACCAACCACAGAGCCGGACATTGTCGGGTCAGCGATAGGTGAGCGGTTGCCGAAGAGGTCGCCATACAGGAAGAAGTGCTTGCCGAGGTGTGCGATGCTTTTGGCGGATCTTGTAGCTTCATGTCGCGAAGGTGCTCGTTCAAGAAGTCGTATATGTTGGTGTTGTACGATTCTGCTCCGCTTAGAGCCGCTGAGTATGCGGGATGTGTCTCGAGGACGTGCTTGAGGAGCTCGCCTGTTGCCGACTGTCCACCTTCAGCCATCCAATAGTCAGGGATAATGGAGTCGCGATATGGGCCCCAGACACCATCGACGAAGACAGGATCCTTGGACATGACCAAATGACATGTGGAAGTGCCTGCCACGGCAGCAAGGCGGGTGAAGGCCTGAGACTGATCGTTCTTGGCCACGGTACTGTCCAGTGAGTCGCCCAGGGTGGAGATTTTGGCGCCGACCGTGCCAATCCATCCAGCGTATGCATCGATGACACCACTGCCGACTGCAATGCCCGCGGGCAGGCCGAGCTCTGAGGCAGCTTTCTCGCAGAGGTAGCCAGCGAGTTCACCTGCTGACAGATATTCGCCGTTCTGTATGAATGTCAGCAAACGCTCGTGCTTATGGACTGAGAAGGCTGTACTACTCCATTGACTCCTCCCATCCGCTTGAAGTTGTCTTCGGCCAGGTCTGGCAATCCAATTTCTGTCAGGAAGTCTTCTTGCCATCCTTTCACTGAGCCATCAACGCCCACAGGAACGTAGCCCTGTTTGCACACGACCGAGCAGAAGCTTCGCTTCTCGTTGCCTGTGGCCAGGTGCTCCAGAGCATCTGTGAGGTCGTAAAACTTGCACCGATCAAAGAGCTCTTTCGGCATGTTGTTCTTCAGCCACAAGACCTTTGGCATTTCCATCTCTATACTCATTGTCCCGCCGACATACCTCAGCAAGTTATGTTTGGTGGCATTGATCTTCTTAGTCTCTTCCACTGGCCGATGGTCGAGCCATAGCACAACATTGTGGTCATTCCCGGACTCGTTGAAGTTGGGACTGGTCACCGAGACAGGCTCGTCGGTATCGTGCGTGAACACAGCTAATGAACAGGTGGCGTCAAAGCCAATGCCTTTGACTGTGGTCACGTCGATGTTGTTCTGTGTAACTGCTCGCTTCACAGAATCGCAGATGCAGCGCCATATATCGGTGGTGGACTGTTCGTACCACCCCGTCTGAGGTTGCCATAGTCCGATATTCTCTGACGCGAGGCCGACGATGTCGCCGGACTCGTTGATGATACAGGCTCTCGCACTTCCAGTACCTACATCAATACCGATGTAATGTGTCTGATTGGGATTAATGGCATTTCTCGGGTCCATGCCAGATCCCTTCCGTTGCGGCGTCTGGTGGCCGCCCGTGCTCTGGCTGGCACCTCTGTATGGAAGTGCCATGTCGAACAATATACAGTGGTTGCGTGAAGGTCAAGAATGCAAAGAGAGGAGTTTCTGTACAGACAGGAAACGCAGGACGAGGGGCAGTCTCAGAACGGAAAAGGCACGATATGAAAATGTTGACTGAGCCACCGACAAGACTGGCTCAGGGTGTTGATCAGAGTCTCCAGAGGAGAGTGCTTGCAACGCACCATCAACGTATCAAAAAGCCATGAATTTCTGGAGCTCTTTCAACAATGTCTTGTGGTTACGATGTTGACCCTGACGTAGCCGTTGCCTCCAAAAAGTTCTAGAGTGGACTCACCTAAACCCCACGCGTTGGAGGCGATGCCCCTCGTCACGCTTGGCCACGGGGAAAAGTCGCGATTGCCGAAGAGCTCCAGGATTGATGTCTTTGGCCCGTTGGTGGTGTTTTTGAGCCCTGGGATACTTCCAACGAGCTTTCAGCACAGAACAATATCCTTGGACTTGGGTGAAGGGATGAGTGTCTCAAGCCTTCTAGTCCATCAATCAGTCACAATCGGCGACTTCGCGTTATGGCTCGTCGCTGCCTGCCTCAGGGGAGTATGTCGGCGCCCTTCACTTCGTGCTTTCCATGAGCGTGGCTGCAAGATCAACGAAGAAGGCTAAGTCGCGACTCCTCGCGCCTGTAGGTGAAGACGCGATGAAACACGGTGCGTCGCCCTTGCCGTTTGAGCCAATCAGTCGTAGGATAATGAAAGCGTGGTGATTGGCCAACCCCCGCATTCACCTGGCCAGCAACTCGACGAGCTCGCCATTCCAAGCTAGATTGACCGCGATCATGATCAGAGAGTTGTCCTCTGACTTCCATCTACTATCTCACCGTCGTCGTCGTTTTCGTCATTTGCAACAATGGCGTACACCCCGACGGGAGCAACGCTCCATATTCACGAGCCCTCCACGAACAATCTGTTCGGTAAGTCACTCTATGACGTACCCGGCGAAATAGCTGTCCCAGAGACACTGATCACCTTTTGATGGACCATCTCTGTGTACCAACAGCAAGCTGACGCTGCCAACAGACGTCGGCATCTTCAAAGATACCATCCTCCCCACTCTAGGTTACAGCTCCGCCCTCGCCGTCCTAAACTATGGCCTGGGAAGAAGCACGGACACGCTTGCGACCAAGGACATCTTCAGACCCGGCTACCATGTCTTCAACCTATGGTGGAGCGCCGTCTTCAGAAGAGTCTGGTACATGGGTCTACCAGTCGGCCAAGTCTTGAAGATGCAGTCTCGTCCCGAGAAGCTGCTGTTGGGTGGTGTCACTCTCTGGGCTGGCTACCGTGTGGCTTCCGCAGCCTCCGCCTGGAACAAGCGCGATTCCAAGGATGACCCCAAGTACCTGACCACCAAGCAAGAGGAGGGCTTCTGGAACAACGCCCTCTTCAAGTACTACCTACCTGAGGCTGTGGTTGCGACCGTCGTCGCTCTTCCCTTCACGGCGCCATTCCGCCACCAGGGAACCGTCATGACGGGCTACCACCCAATCCTTCAGTCTACCGCTGTTGGCCTCTACACTGCTGGCCTTGCCCTTGAATTCCTCGCCGATTCTCAGTCAAGCGACAAGCCAGGCTCCAGCCCCGTGGACGACTCGATCTGGAACGTTCTTTCCAACCCCAAGTATGTGCCTACGCTCCTGCTCCAACTACAAACATGCTGACTAGCTTCCAGGAACCTTGCCTCAACAGCCGTCGTCGCATCATTTCCCCTCCTCCTCTACAGCTCCGACATGCTCGCTCCCATCGAGCTCCTCGGACCTCTTGCCTACGTACATACCACACGCCTCATCCCATACTTGCCCAGCTAACGCATCTAGTACCTCTTCCACCGCTACACTTTCGACTCCTCCACGACCCCCGAGTCCGACGCCGAATCCGCCAAAGCCGCCGCCAAGGACGTCAAGGAAGGCAAGGTCGACTACAAAGCCGAAGCAGAGGAAGCCAAGGACGAGATCGCCAAGGTCGTCAAGAACAAAACCTTCCTGACCACCATCGCCATCGGCACCATCGTTGGCATCCTCGAGGGCTTCACTCACGGCTCAGCACTGCGATTTGGTGATTAGGGACATCGCGAGATTCTCTTGCTGCTCGGCACGATGACTGCTGTGTTCGCCAAACTAATGGTCGTGCAGAAGATCAGATCGCGGCATTCCTTATGAGCATGCCAATCAGTGGAATATTACGCAGAGGCCGCCTCAACCACATCTGATCAACAACATATCTTATACCATCGGCATCCACACCACTCGTTGCAGATGCGAGTTCTCCTTTGTTAGCGAGGAATTAGGATAGCAGGGTAGATGTATTGCTTTGAATCAATCACTTCTTCGAATTCAGCACGGAAACCGAATTCCACTCTCCTCCCTTGTGACATCTCCCGCAAGTGACATTGTCCCTGCTCACGCTTATTGTGCCAGCATCCCATCGCCTTTCGATGCTTACTTACACACGAGATTGCAGAGTGCAGCAGGAGATAGATATACATGAAGACGCGAAGCCAGCGGACGCAGAAGACTGTACATTGACAGGAGGAAACCTGACAGTCGTCTCCACGGTTGAGACGGCCTGTCTTGTTTTGCCTCCCTTTCGTTCTCTACATACTTGCTCAATCCTGTAATTCCAAGCTACTACTTGTCCGCGCGGTCCGAGAAAGCGTTCAGGCTAGATGGACATACTTCAAGTTTGCTAGAAGTTGTAATGTGGAGAGTTCGATCTGGCTTATTGGGTTCAATGTCTCTGGCTTTTAGCTACTTGGTAAGCACGCAGGTGCTGGCTACCTAGTCATGTCTCTCCATGATGCTACCTGCTGTCTGCGCATATGTGCATAAAGTTCAACATGAAGCCGAAGATCCTCGAGCTTGGAGGATGCTTCTCTTCTTTCCTTCCCTGCCCTTGCTGCGGCCTACCCTTGCTGATACCGCTGCTGCTGCTCATAAGATCTGGTCGGAGGAACGATAGTATCGTGACCGATCTGACTTCTCCTTGTCCCGTGTCGCTTGCACACGTGGATGAATAGTGACCACTCAGCAGAGTCACATCCCTCCGGCCAGTCAGCGCCTAAGACCGCTACTGCTGTCATGTATGCAAATATCATGCTTCCTGTTGAGCAACCGCTTTGACCGAAGCGTTTTCCCATGGGCCTCTGTAGTCATGATGGCAAGCATGAGTGCTCCGTAAGGTGCAAAGCGTCTTCCTTTCGAGTGCATGAAGGCGCTGAAGTACCCCTGGCTTCATTAGAAACGATACTGAACGTCGACGACAGACCATGCTAAGGCTGCTGTCTCGGTGCAGGATTTAGATGTTGCTGACGCTCATCATACGATCGGGTAGGCGGTGGTGGCTGAGGGTGTGCATATGGCGACTTCGGAGGCTGCTGTTGCTGGTAAGGCGACTTTGGAGGTTGTTGATGCTGCTGCTGCGCATGTGGAGGCGGACCGGAATATCGTCGACTAGAGTCACCATTCGGAGCTTGTGGGCCGTTAGTGTAGGGACTGCCCGGCGGTGGTGCAGCACGCTGTTGTTGGTAGTGCGAACTCGGTTGCGGTGGCTGTGGCGGCGGTGGCAATTGCTTTATCGGCGGCAGTCTCTCCCCTGCTTGCTGTGAGTGCTGCTGTGGGTGCTGCTGTGGGTGCTGCTGCTGCCGCCGTTCATGCTCCTGGTCCCGCTGATCCCCATTGCCATCCGCTTGTGCCATCTCCACGATACCCTGCAGTATACCATTGCTCTTGGGCGGGCCTCTCGCCGGTTGCTCAAGCCTGCCGCAAACGACAGCATCTCCCTCTCTTCCTACCGCTTGCCAGTAGACATCCCGCAGCCGATTTTGCAGGATTGTACTGCGATTTGAGTCGTACTCTGTCTCTTGACTGACCTGCACGCCCGCTGAACCCAAGAACGTCGGCGCGATCGTCATGATCACGCTGTCTATGGCAGGAGCGTGCACTTTTCGTAAGAGATCAGATAGTACGAGGCCACCACCCTCTACCATTATACTCTTGATGCCTTCGCGATACAAGATCTGGAAGATACCTTCCCAGCTGAACTTGCCCTGGTCATCGATCTCGTTGACCATCAAGAACTCCCCACCGAATGCTTTGAGCGTCGAAACTGCTTGCGGGTGCAGGTTCGCATTTGGACCCACTATCACCCAAGGTGGTCGAGCGCGACCTTCCTGCGCTACCCGCAAGATCTTCATTTCCGGCCTTATGATCAATCTGCCGGCTGGATCGATTACAATCGGTCGAGGCTGCCACTGACCTGGTGCACCGCCATATCCACCAGCGCCTTCTAAGCGACAGTTCAAGCCAGGGTCGTCGGCGATGGCAGTCCGTACGCCTATAAGGATAGCATCGTGTGCACTGCGCAGGAAGTGGGTCATGGCTTTGGTGTCTTGGGATGAGATGGCGGTAGGCACTCCATGTCTGCTGGCTATGCGACCGTCAAGGCCCTGTGCCCAAGTCAAGGTCACATGTGGCCGTTGTTGGGCGGCGATTACTGGCGGGTTCGGCAGGTATGGTATGAGAAAGTTGCGAAGCTCTGGCGGGTATCGAAGTACGTCTGAGGCTACTTGAGGCGGGGCGTAGTTGCGCTGGTATTGTGATGGGGGTGGAGGTTGTGCTGGATGGGCAGGAGATTGCTGAGGAGGCGCATAGTACTGCGGCTGTGGCTGGACTGGATGTGTGACGACGTTCCGCGGAGACGACTTCTGTCTGGCCACTGCAGCTGGCTGTGCTGGTCGAGCAGGCGTGGTCCTTGCGGCGTTGTAGCCAGTGTGGGCCTTCAACTGCGCGTCTGGATGCTCTTGCCGCCACTGGTATTGCACATTTCGAACATCAGAGATCTTCATGTACTTCCCTCCAGCGGCATCGAGCTTGTCCGGCTCAGTCTGCATCTTCCACCATATTGAAGCGGGTTGGAAGCCCTTTACAGCCTCTCTCCTGGCGGTGTTCATGATACCTGTGTTCCGCTTCTGGGCGTCCATGAAGTCAAGATCGTGACTGTGCGTGTCGCTCGCGTTGTACTTCTGTATTGTGACTTTGTCGAGTGCGCCGGTGCTGTAGGTGACCTTCATGGCCATGTTGCAGGCTTTCTCTTCCTTTGGTTTCCGCTTCCGTGCCTGCTTGCCCTCTGGTGTTGGCCGTGGGTGGTGTACTTTGACATTGCTCGGCTTCTTCAATTTGCACCAGTACAGCTCGACGTTGTGTGAGGTCTCTGTCTGCTCGGAGGACTTCAGCTTTCTCCAGACATTGTCCATCCATGGCACGAGTGCTTCCCAGTCCACTTTAGGTAGTTCTATCTGGTGCTCGAGGTCGTGAGTTTGTTGTCGGAGGGTAGCGAGCCGAGGCGGAAGGTCGTAGAGGCTGTAGTCGGTAGGTGTACTTGACTCTGCAACATCTTGACCATTCAGATGGCTGTCGCCCTCGTCGAACTGGATGTCACCTTTGCTTTCTTCGTCTGCCTCACTCCGGTCCTCCATATCGTGGTCGCTGTCCATGGCGGCCGCCGCCATGGCCCAAGAAAGCCGTGCTCAATTTGCGGTTTCGCGTTTAGGTTCGTGTGGGCAGGGCGGGCTCTGAGCAGATAATTTGAATTCGTGGGTTGCCTGGAATTTTCGAGAGACCTACGCCTGAAGTCCACCTGGAGGTGTCGCGCAGCTTCCGAAATGTGGAAAATGATCAGACACGCTCAAAAGACAAGAAGGCAGTCGCTATACACTTGCTCCTGCCAAAAGTTATGGTCAAGTCAATCGGCTCTCACATGTCTAAAGTGAATGCCTGCAAGGTTCGAGTAGACGTGGATCCACCGCACCTCATCTCGCAGATCGTTGCCAAGCCTTTTGATTGCAGAGCGACAGGGGTAGCAGATTCTCGAGACGACGTTTACGCGAAATGACGTGAAGCTGGGCGTGAACTCAGGTTCGTGAGACCACTACCTACTACAGAGGCAGCGATCTAGAGATGTGGTAGCATCGAGCATCGAGGTAGGTGCTTCAACCAACAATCCTCCCTGACAACTCAGCTTGCTTGCAAGCTATGCCTTTGCCGCTTCTCGTGCGCTCATGCGGTTCAACTTTTGTGAATGACTTTTGATTCGGGTTGGACCTTCTCGTCCGAGAATCCGTCGTGGACATGGCTTTCGTCGTTACAGATCTGGTCCATTCCCTCACTCGTCGTATGTAGGTCGTACATTTGCTGCCCGAAGGACCGCGTCGCTTTGTTCCAGCGCTCTTCCTGAACGGCACTTGCTGTGCAAAATGAGGCCATCGCTGTCCGTATTGTTGATCGTTCCGCGTCCCAATGTCAACCTTCACCGCCTTCCACCATACCGCTCCCGACTCAAGCTTCTGCTCCTCGACCTGCTCCTGCTCCGACTGCGACTGCTATAGCTACTATAGCTCGGACTCCTCCTTCTCCTGCCCAGTGGACTCCTCCTGCCACCTCCACCACCACCACGGCCTCTCCTTGGCGGACTCCGACTTCTCGATCGCGAGTAGGAATAGCTCCTTCCTCTTCCACCCCTTCCGACCGGACTCCTCGACCTCGAATATCTTGACCTCCCTCCACCGTTGGCGGGCGCGTAGAAGTCGTTGTCCGGATACCGCCCACCGCCGCCACCTCGAGGACCACCTCTTGCAGGCGGACTGCGATAGCGATCTGACGGCGGTCCTCTCCTCCCACCTCCTCCTCGTGGCGGTCCACCACCACCAAATCTCTTATTCCTGGCTCCGATTGGTGACCTCGAGAACGCTCGTCGTGGCAATACTATTGAAACCGTGATAACCGCCCCATCAAGCTGCGCCTCGTGCATGTGTGCGATCGCTGCTTCCGAGCCCGAAGGGTGGTCGTAGAGGATGTAGGCTGTTCCGCGGTTTGTGTTGACTGTGATATTTTTGTTAGCACCTTGCAATGCATATGTACTCGGCCGAGGCCTCAAGGGAATTTGTAGGGGAAGACATACACTGCCGGTTCATAGGCAAATCCACACTCTCAATCCGTCCGTAGCTCCCAAAGATCTCGCGCAAATGCGCCTCATTCACGTTCCTTGTAAGCTTCTCAACCACAATCTTGCTGCTCTGCACACCATTGCGTCCGCCTGGTGCCGGGCTACGGCTCCGACTTCGTGATGAGCGGTCACGGTAGTTGTTGTTGCGTCCTCGCGGCGTGTCTCTGACGTCGGGACTCCGTGAGCGACTATACGTGCGACCTCGTGCGCCTCCGTTGCGGGAGTCGCGTGTATTGTTGTTGGCAGGCGATCGAGGTGAGTCTGAGCGCGACCGCAATCGCGAACGGGATCGAGGCGATGGTGAGCGGCGCGGAGAGCGTGACTGTGAGCGGGTACGTGAGCGACCGCGGGAGGGTGATCGCGAGGGCGCCATGTTCAAATTGAGACTGCGACAGTGCGACGATATGGTGAAGATGTTGGCGTCGTGGGTGTACGAAGGGAGGATATAAATTCAATGCGAAAAGCACGCGCCGAATAAATCTCCAAGCAGGCAGCGTCACAGGCAACCAAACTCGCCTAAAGCTCGGCGATGTGTCATCCGGCTTCACTTCAGAACGTTGCCCAGGTGTGTCATTTGCACATCTCACGGATTGTCAAGTATGAGTTTCTGATAGAAGGATCGAGTGAGCTCGGAGTGACAAGCGGTTCTCCTGTGCTGGACTATGTAATGCATGGCTTTTGACGGGCAGAGAGTACCGGCAGAAAATGGCGCTACATAAAATCTTGCATCGCAGGATTGATGATATATTTGTGACATCTGCTTTTCACGACTGGTGCTGGCTGACTGCCAGACACTAGAACCTGCTGACCTGCCCGATCAGGTGCCTGCGTAGTGCAGATTGTATACACACCCATCCCATTTCTGTCCGTATATCAGTATATCAATATATCAGTCATCGACTTAAGATCTCTGAACAACCACGGCCTGCGTCAATCGGGCGAATGATGTATAGACTTTGCAACTAAGGTACCCCAGAAAGTCTAATGAACACCAAAAGGGGCTTGAATGAACGACATCCACTCCGAAGATCCAGCTCCGCCAATTGCTTACCGTCAGCGACACCTCGAGAAGGCGGCTCGCAGACCGACAGCTATGTCGCCAGTCCGCATGCTCATTTCTCAGGCGTGCCACCATTCCGGTATCGCCAAAGCCGACTCTTATCCTTCAGCAGTCCTTCGGGCACAGCAGCATCCCCATCACCCTCAAAGTTGCTAGTACTGACGGGACTATTCATGAAATCATTGTCCTCCGACTCAAACATATTCCTCAGGTAGTGCTGATTCAGCATATGTCCGAACGCATCCCTCAAGAACAACTTCCCCACGAAGCGATCACGCAACTGAGCCATCGTCGTGACATCCGCCGCGGTCTTTGCACGCCATAGACGCATTCGACACGAGCGCTTGACTGCTTTGCCGCCTCCATTGGCGGCACGCGCCAGCTTCGAGCCAACGCCGCGAAAGAACATCATGCCGCAGCGAGCGACCATTTCGCTGGTGTTGCCGTAATGCTCGATGTGCTGGATGACTCTGGTGCCGTCCTTTCGCTGAGGACTGTTGAAGTGGTTGGCGGCATTGCCGAACGTGTAAACTTCCAGCTTGGCCACCTGCTCCGGCGGCATGGTTGCGAAGAGCCAGTCGAGCACCAGAGAGGACTCGATGCCGCCTTGGCTGTGAGCGAAGAGAACCACTTTCGTGACTTCTGGCTCGGCGACCAAGGCTGAAACAGTTTCGTAGGCCAGGCGGATGTCGAGAGTAGGATACCCAAAGGTTCTTTGCACTGTGCATTCGATGAGATCGAACAGTATGCCGTAGGTCTTGTTGTGTATTCCCTGTACCGGACGCTGGAAGATGCGAGAGATCATTTTCAGATTTCCAGCCATCCAGTGTGAGCTATACGTGTGAGCATAGGGGTCTGAGTTGTGTACGGAACGATGGCCTACCCAACCGACACTCCATTAATGAAGATCCATCTCTCGCCGTGCGAGCCTGGCTTGCTCGGTATCAATCTCATTTCAGCGTCCTGCTCGTTCAGGGAGTATTCGCCTCCATCATAGAACAGGCGTTGCCCATAGTTGTTGAGCAACACATTGCATATGCCTCTGTTCAGCTGAATGCCAACCACAACTACTGCAGTCCAGATTATTGCAGGCACGCCGCCGAAAGGCGAGACCACGATGAACAACAAGAACAATGTCTGCAGGAAGAACAGCACACCGTGCACGAAAAGAGCCCAGACATTCCCTCGCGTCAATGAGAGCTCGTCCTCGGCATGTTTGGAGCGAAATGGCCAGATCGTGCTGAGAATGCCCAGTTTTGTCAGATCGAAAATCAAGCCAAGGAACAATTTTGCCTCGATGGCCAGTAAGGCCATCGGATCAGAGGTGAATGGGATTGGCGTGGAAGGCATGTTGTTGCGGTGTATCCAGTGCTAGCAGATGATCAGAAGTATGAGTAGAACGGATGAGGCTGTCGTCGCCGAAGTCAGTGGTTTTGCACTGAGCAGCATCGTCGCGCACATGCTCAGTCGTGATGAGAACTTGCTGTTGTCTGTCGTTGGATCGTCAGGCCTGACCGATACGAAGAGCTGAAGAACGCCTTGTGCTAAGCCTCGTGTTTCGGACAAGGGGGCCATTAGGCGAGAATTAGGTAAGATGGATCTGTCTTCTTCGAAGAAAAGCAATCGCTAAGGATGATGGGGATGGTCCAGTGTCGAACACATTATAGATACGTCTCTCGTGAGAATTGCCTGTCCATGGCTGTTTAGGAAATTGAGAATTGTAGAATGTAAGGAAATGAGTGTCTCAATTGCAGACGTTGAAGCAGTTTGACTTGTGTAACGTTGTCGGACCCAAATGAGGAAGGCGCGTCGGTCCTTCAGCTTTCACGTGCCTACTGCGCAGACGCATTTTGGCAGGAGCCAAAATGTCTAGGCGACATGAGTCTTCGAAAAGCTGAGTGAACCTCGAAGAGCGCAAGGAGGACATGCAGTATGGGAGGGGTACTTTTGTAGCAATGCATTAGTGTTGACAAACTCCAGAGTTCCCGGTCGGTGCAGCTGTCACTGCTATTCAGGCTGATCTCGAGTCTTGCAGATTGTGGAGGCGCCTAGTAGCGAAAGAGGAGTTTGCTCGATACGCGAATCGAATACGCCCTATCAATGGGAGATAGAGCAAGGTAGAGTTGTACAATAGTCAGGTCAGGCAAATGCACATTGCTTGCTGCGAGTCTGCAAGACAAAAAGCTGATGGTTCGAGACGCGCCGACGAACGCTGCTGCTGGACAATTGGCAGTCTGACTCCAAAATAGAGATTCCCCCCGGCTAGCTACTCTAGATTTCCGAAGAGCTTGGGATTTATTGCGTACCATCTCATGGTTTCCGATGACTGTGCCCACCCTCACGGTACATGCTCGAAAGCGAGCGGTGACGCAAGGACAGAAGTTAGGCTGGACATTACTTGATCTCGAGGAGCGCTGAATTCCTCCAGTCAGTCGCAGAGACTCGGTTTCCTGTTTAGTCGTTGGACATGACTCGCCTGCAGCGCGCTCGGACAGTGTAGCACTCAGGTTCGTGATGCGGCCAGGGATGTATGACTCAAGCAGGGGTTCTGACATGTAGCTCGCCCTGGGGTTTCTGCCGCGCGGACCAGGAGATCGCTGATTGCAGAGAATGTTCTACGTTAGCCTGGCCGAAGCCTCCATCACTTGACCTTTGACCACTTCGTTGAATGTCAGTCAAGTGCCATCAGGAAAGCCAGCTTCGAATTCCCCTTGATAAAGAGCAGTGGAAATTCCAGGAATGTCAGACTCGATGGCAACTCGTCACCACAATCTGCATTGCGAACAGGACTGCAGATTGCGATAGCAACAACGACGGAGTCGGCACAAAGCTGCCCAAGCGGAGATGGTAGTTTGGGGCAGGTGTGCGCGTGGAAATAGCGCATTCTGCAACGAACAAATTGTTCGAAGGATGATGGGACTATGCGCGTGTCAACATTTCAAAAGCAACGAATCCCAACGTCGGTCGTGCGACATTGAACACCCCGTGGGTTGGAGCTGAAGCTGTCAAAGTGAAATGGGACGTGACTTCGAATGTGGCGACTGGCTCGTTCTTTGCTGATCAACATCATCTCGCACTGTCACCTCCGCTTTTCACTGACGTCTAGAGGTATCTTCGGTTGAGATTGAAATGCGACTTCTGTGCCATTGGCGGACATACTCGCCGGTCAAACAGCTTCGAGGGACCATTCAACTGATGATTTTCGGCAGCGTCCTCGCCACTGATGCAGCCAAATGTCATGTTTCAGTGCCGCCAGGCTCTTATCCTCCAATCGAAAAGCAAGTTATCGGCCAGCATTCGTGAAGAACGTGCTAGATGCAGCGTTGGACCTGGCGGGGAACTCGGACCAGAACGGTAGTTGTCCCAGAGTTCAAGATCCGGGTTTTAGAGAGAAGCCACCAGGAGCAGATCAAGATTGCCTAAGGGCGGGTGAAGAAGACCTTGGACAAGGATTGGCCCGATGCGAGACAATGATCGTGTCTGAACGAAAGATCCGATATTCGAGTAAACCTTGATCGCTCTGCTTGCAGCTGAGCAGCGAGTATTCCGAGCGAGGAAGGTAGAGAAGCTATGGCGGCGCTTGCAACTTGTCAGAGGGTTTTCTGACAGGTCACTCCGCTACTCCTGCTAGTTTAGCGTACTTTGCGTTCTGGGGATGAATTTCTCCCCAGAGCTCGAAGAGATTTGCTCGTTCGACCATTAGAAGGGCTAGAAATGCGTAGTTTTGGCGAGAACAGTCGTAACGGGATGATGCGTTCTCAAGGAAGAAACATTCAAAGTGAATAGCACTCGTTTTGGCGCAAGGACGGCGTGGTTACACAACGCTAGGTAGTGCACAGTCCGGGTCGGCCATTCCGAGCAATCGTGATTGGCTGCAAGAGACGCCAACACCTAGCTCTCATGTATGCCCTAAGCGCGAACCCGCCTCACTAGCAAGCAAAGTAATGCGCCCGCGTCTTCCTTTCTGTGATCGTTATAGCTGCGTTTCCTTCCAGATCTGGCTATAGCATGGCAGGTCGCTTCCGTTGGAGCAGACAAGGCGCCTCTTCAGCACTCAAGTTTTGCCCTGATTCATCAGATGCTTGGGGAATGCGACTAGTATGGCTTGTTGGTGGTATCGGGGCTGTCGACTCGAGCACCTTGCCACTTGCAGCTGATGTTCACGTGCATCAAACTCCTGCAGGCTAGCGAGGCTGGGTGGGGGCGTTCGCGCTAAGCGTGGATGCTTGCAGGAAGTTCCTTCCACAAAACAACGAACCCTGCCAGAAGAAGTCCTTAGTCCACTATGGCAGGTCTGCAGGGGCTCAAACAACCTTGCTTTCTTCATATGCTGCGACTGCAGGTGGAGTCTTGAGCACGATGAGGCAAAGAGGTGTGCACTGACCACTGGCTCCCTCGTGGAAGCCATATATCAGTCTCGTTGGAGTGTCCCGGGTCTCTGAGTGACGGAGATTGTGCTGCTTCATTCCTCTGACCTCTCGTTGTATTCCAATCACCAACTCGGTATTCCTATGCTCTCAGAATGCAGTCAAACGTCGACTTCCCGTTCAGTAGATCTGGCGTCCCGAACACAAACAATCGATCATCAAGCAATAAGCCAGCCAACAGGCACAGCCCCGGTGATGCCTGGAGTATGCCACTGGTATACAGAAGGCAGGCATATCCTGCCGCCACTCCTTCCAGTGCAAGTAACGGACCCCAGCAAATTCGGAGTCGAATGAGGATTGGCACCGTCCTCAATGAGGACGATGATACCGACCGATCCACGTCGCCTTCGACAGCATCATCATCGTGGTCGCCGCCGCCGCCATCATCGCAGACTTCTCACAGCCAACGTTTGCCCAAACCGCCACGGGCCCGCAGAAGTAGGACTAAGTCAACACATGGCAAATCGACCAAGAAGGGTCCTCCGCGGCCTTGCCGCCCATACTCAAATGAGAAACAGATTGCAATCTGGTACTTCCGGAAGGACATGGCTTTCGATTGGGACATTGTGGAAGCAAAGTACAACAGCGTGTTTCAGGACCAGCGCTCTTTGGGAGCTTTGCGTTGTCGATTCTACCGCGTTCTCAGTGACTGGGGCGTGGAGAAAGTCAGAGATCAGTTCCATTCCCGCACAGGAAGGAACGATCCAGCTGACGCTGACACCGCCGCATATGGCGTCGTAGTGAGTCTCGTCGCGGAAAGAGTGATCATCGCTGACGTTCACAGGAACGCACAGATTGTGTGTCTCCATGGATGCGACCGGAACACCAAGTTCGTGCCGTTCGCCGCGGTGCAAGTAATCGTCTAGAGCCCCCTACCCGCGTCCGACGTGAAACGCCGGACAGAGCCAGGATGTGAGGAGGTGATGCACCTCTGTACTTGAGCGACCACCTCAGGACATGTCTTTGCTTTCTGTACCTGTCTTACGGAACCAGATTTTCGGGTCAGCTATCTCATATTTCTTGCTTTACTTTTGACATATTCAGGCCACAGAGTTGGAAAAGCAGCGGCGTTGTCGGCTATGTCAGCTTCTGTCGCATTGGTTCCGACAAAGCTATGGTATCGCGTTGCCATCAGTCACGCCGTCGTTTTCGGACATTTCGGGACTCGGGTCCATTTCATTATTCCTCGTCAGAGACATAGTCGTCATCATAGTCTCTATAGTATCGGTAGGCATCTCGGTCATACTCGTCATCAGACGAAACCTCCTCGTCCGGGTAATCGTTAGCAGGGTTATCCTCAGCTTGTACTTGTCAGTAACGTTCACGGGAAGGGTGCAGCACTCTACGAACCATTCGAATCCTCTTCGTCCCAATCTTCTTCGTCATCATCGTTCTCCATGTATTCTTGCCACAGGTCCTCGTCCTCCTCTCCAATGACCAGAACGCCAACATTGAGATCTGGTGCATCGATCATGGTAGTGTCGTCTGTCGAGTCATATGGCATGCGTTCATACGTCTCATAGATGAATTCTTCCTCGTGCCGAGGTTTCTGCATACTGCTAGCTGGTGCTGGGATTGGCTCAGGCTTGGGCTCATCTCGCGAATCTTCGTGGTCCGGGTCCATAGCCATAGCTAGGGCAGCGAGCTCGTCCGCCAGCTGATCGGAATCGTGATTCCAAGTCCCAGGAGGATCACTGATTGAGTTGCCGATCTTTGCAGTATCGGAAAGTTGACTAGCATGGCTCTCAGAAACTCCATGCCCGGTACTTCTTGCGGCATTGTCTGTGGCCTGATCGACAGCGGTATGGATCTGCTTCGAGTCTCTCGACTGTTGTCTCTCAACAAAAGTAGGTAGAGGAGGACGAACACCATTGCTTCGACCTGCAAATCGTGGAGAAGCTATCGTTGAAGCGTCGTATGATGAGGATATGTTACGCGTGAGATGAAACCGACGAGCATTAGACGCAATGGCCGGTGGCAACCTCACAGGGTCTTTCTCAACTAGTCGTCCTTGTCCAGTCGCTTCTCCTACACCAGAGGCTGCTTCATGCTGTTTCTTGAACTTGACAAAATCGGCGATTTCGTCGCCCGGCGCCGTGGCTCGTACCGTTGGAATGCCGTTGGAAGAATCAGATACAGCTGAGCCATTGACACGAGGTTCTTGCGTCTTATCAGGCTGCTGACGAGATCTGGGCAGCAGTGTTCCGTCGCGTATGAGTCTAAACTGGAATCCGGATGTGGCGCCATCAGTCCGTGACTTCTTGGCTCTATGAGTATCATGATCTTGGAGATAGAACGTTTCGATAGCAGGCTCTTCGCGTCGTCGTTTGACGCTGATCTTTTCTGGAGGAAGCGCCATGTCAAACGTCGATTGATCCTTTCCTTCCCGAAGATCTGAGATAGTCCAGGTCGTTCTTGCTAAAAACAAATTGTGAATCAACGTTCAAGTTGCCTTCCTCTTTGAGTTTCGGAATAGATCTCCGCTGTGGAGCAGTCGCGATCTCCGTCTATCACTTTTTTTGAGGCGAGGCCATGCGCAGGGAACATCATATATCATAGGAACGACGGATCGATGCTGGCGACGAAACGCGCCCTCTGCTCAGGGTGTCAGCATGATCTCCTGACACTCTTCTACAGAGGCTTCTGTGGCCCGGCAGTGCCCAAGTTGAGGTCGCCTCTTCGACCGAGTTCAAGGAGGAACCAGTGGCAACAGCAGCATCGAGCCTTCCGTAGCACTGCAGACTTGCAGCAAAATGGCGAGCCTCAGGCGCCAGTCTCCGGTACTGAAGCGCCATCCGAGACATTCCTCTCTGATGATGAGCTCAACGCACAGTTCGCAGAGCTAAAACATCTGGAGCAATTCGCCGACCCGGACGAGGGCGACCCGACCCGGCGGCGTCGGCCCAAAGGCATTGCTGTGCAGGATGTGAAGGTTACAGACGAGGACATTGTCGTTGAGCAAGATCAGACACTTGCGGAGAGTCCCTCCCTACGTGGCCATGAACACTCATTAGCTGAGCTGCACGCTCTACGAGAGGAGGGCGCGAGCGCTACAGAGATAGCAGGCAGGGCACGTGAGCTATTTGGAGATCGATTACCTTTGCAAGCGCTGCAAGCAAGCGAGTTCAGTATCTACAAGCGCCTGTTCGACGACCCACTACTCCCTGAAGCCATCTCAGAGTCCGTGACTCTCCTTGACGAAAGCGGCGAAGAGGTGGACTATGACTCCCTGAAAGATCATCTCGGCTTCACAGAGGAAGAGAACGAAGCCTCGTTGGACTTTCATGACTTCGAAGATAAAGCTAGAAGTAGGGAGCAACTCGAGCAAGAGCCAGACCACTTGTTCGAGGACGAAGATGTCTTCGAGGAAGCAGAATATGCTGATGAAGAGGCCGCCGAAGAAGACGAAGAGTCCGACCCGACACAACGTCGACATCCTCTCACGGCATTGGGAAAGTTTGCGACCACCCCGAAGACCCTTAGCATGCCTATCGCAAACTACGTCAAACCGTTGAGTAATCTTATGCTAGGCCACAGCTACAAGCAATTGACAAATGTCTGTGAGAAGACTTTTGGCGGTCCTGGGCTTCCAGACTCGCCTCTGACGCCTAGAAGCGGGAGACAGAGAGCCAAGTTGCCGTGCAGATGGAAGCGTCCCAGAACTTTATGGGAGAAATGGCGGCCAACGCCTTTCTTACCGCTGTGATGCCGCCTGCATATGCGGCCATTTCTGCAGCCCTTGTTGATGCGAGAAGACGACTTGGCCCGACCTGGCTGACCAGTCTGCTGTCCAAAGAAGGTGGACCTCGCGTTCTGGATGCTGGTGCAGGCGGTGCTGCGATACTAGCATGGAACGAGATCACCGAAGCCCACTGGAACACTTTGCACACATCAGAAACTGAGCCCAATCCGGTTCCTGCAAGCAAGGCCGTCGTCCTAGCTGGCTCCGATCCATTGCGCCATCGCGGGACAGCACTATTAGACAACACAACATTCATCCCTCGTCTGCCAGACTTCGGCACCACCAGGTCTAAGCCAACTCTAGACGACGATAGACCAGCACAATCACGGAAGTCATTCGACGTGATCTTCTCTTCATACTCTCTACTGCCATTCAAGGAAGAATGGGAACGGAAGCAGTACATCTCGAATCTCTGGTCTCTGCTATCGCCTGAAGGTGGCGTGCTCATTTTCATCGAGAAGGGCATGCCTCGTGGCTTCGAAGCTATCGCCAGTGCCCGCGAGCACCTTTTGGAGCGCTTCATCGCCATCCCACCTGGCCAAGAAACAAAATATAGTGCGGTCCAGAACCAAGACATCCAAGAGGGCGCACCATGGACGCCTGAACCCGGCATGATCATTGGCCCATGCAGCAACCACGAAGGGTGCCCCATGTACAAGATCCAAGGCGTGTCCATCGGCCGCAAAGATATTTGCTCCTTTCAACAACGCTATATTCGTCCTCCTCCGCTGCAACGCGTGCTCGGCGCCAAGACCCGCAATCACGATGACGTTGACTTCTCCTACCTTTCCGTCATGCGAGGGCGTGATCTGCGCCGCTCCGACTTCTCCGCCTTCGACCATATCGCAGACGCCTCCTCCGCGCCTCTTCAGCCATCCAATAGCGAGGCCTTTGCTCACTCCACTCAATCCAACACGGAAGCCTTCCTAGACCACATCGGCGCCGGTCTGTCAAACCACACGCCCGACGCTTCTATTGAACCTGACAGTGCTGACGACTCCGTGAACATCAACCTCCCCACACAAAACGCTCGGTTTACACCAACCCATCACCTCCCCCGCCTCGTCTTCCCACCCCTCAAACGCCGCTCACACGTCATCCTCGACCTCTGCACCCCCCGCGGCACCATCGAGCGCTGGACCGTCCCGCGCAGCTTCGGCAAACAAGCCTATCGCGACGCCCGCAAAGCCCAATGGGGCGACCTGTGGGGTCTCGGCGCGAAAACCCGCATCCCGCGAACCGTCCGGCAGGGCTCTGGCAGTGACAAGCTCAGCAACATCCTAGGGAAGGGCAAATCCTCGGCTCGAGAAGAGAAGCTAGCCAATGCGCGCTCCAAGCTTCGTGAGCGGGAAGAGCTTGATCGCGCCGCTGAAGAGGAAGCAGATTTCATGGACCGCGAGCTCGACCGTCTGGACGTCGCCGGCCGCAACAACCGCAGCTACGCCTCCAACCCCCACGACGAACCCGACCCCGAAGACGAAGAAGACGACGACGCCTCCTCCCTCCGCGAGGCCTTCGCTCGCGCCCGCCTCGGCACCTCTGCCCTCTACCCGCCCGTCCCCGACCACATCAAGCGAACGCTCAACCAACCTTCTCCAGACGACCCCCTCGAAGCAGAAATCGAAGCCAAACTCCGCGCCTGGGAGGACGAACTCTCCGACAACCGACCTATCGACCGCACCGGGAAACCGCTGCGGACGACTGCTCGACGGGAACGGAATTTGCAGAAGGCGAGGGAGGCGATGGATGAGCAAGAGCGGGAGAAGTTTTGGGGTGCGGTGGACAAGGATGTGAAGGAGAGGCAGGGCGCGCCGATCCCGAAAGAGGGCTCTGGGGATGGATCTGCTGCAAAGGGAGTATGGGTTGGGGCTAAGGGGGCCAAGAAAGGCGAACGGAAGCCGAGAGCGTGGATAGCGCCTGCGGATGGCAATGCTGACCTCAAGGCAAGGGCCAAGAACAAAGTCGTCGCGAAGCCACCAAGAGGCGTTCAGCAGGACGGCAAGCGGCGGCCGAAATCATCTAAGCCGGTCAGGAGTACTGTATAATGACTTGAGGGAGATCTGTAGAAAAGAATTCTAGATGTATAAACAATATGACCACTCTTGGCAAAGACGAATGTCTCTCTCAATGTCAACGGAATCAGGAGGAAGCGATTGGATGTGTTGGAGGTATAAAGACACTGAGATTGTAAGATACTGATGTGTTCCGAATGCAGTACATGTTTCACTAAGAATATGCATATCGCGCTTGCGCAGAACGTAAGTGAAAACGACTAGTGTTGACCTGGTCGCATCTGTCCAGTCCGTACTCATCAACGCAGAGACCAGCATGATTTGCCGCTTCAATGGCGGTGCGCAGAGCCATGGAGAAACAGCTCAGACACCCTTCTCCAGCGTCCTTGTTGCTCACAGCGGTTTCCCCTTCGCCCACTCCGCAGCATAGGCCGCTTGGTCTCCCCCGACACGATCGTACACACAATCACCACACAGCGGTCGCATCAGTCCGCCGTTTGTTGCAAACTTTTTGACGTTGCCGCCTTTGGCATTGCCGCAGCCAGAACACCCACCACCACTGCCTCCACTGTTGTTTCCTGCTTCGATTGCAGTCCTTGGAGGACCTGAACCAGCAATCATGAGCCCGCCGCCTGCGTTGTTCCTGATCGGCAGCCGTCCAGCATTGTCGAACGCTCGCTGCTGGTCCGCGTCCATGCTGAGCCAGCCTGATGGGGAACGTGGTGTGCTATGCCGCCGGTCATGGTGAATGTCCATTGACTGTGGGCTGTGCGGCCGCCTTCGGGGTGCATCTGGGGGGAGGCATAGGCAGCGCCGGCAGCACTTGGTTGGCCGCCCCAGACAGTCTGGCCTGTTTCGGCGTTGTGAACGGGACCTTTGTAGCCGGCTAGGACGTTGCTAGAGGTATTTCCGGATGCAGAGGAGTGGCCTGTGAGATCATTGTCAGCATATGATACTGGCGTGAGTGAGTGAGCCGATGATCACCTTCGGCGGAGGATAGCGGGTGTGGGAGGTCTGCTGACTTGACACCTTCTCCATTATCGTGCGTACAGCGACGATGCACAAGCTTGGAAAGACTTCTTCGCAGGCGGTGCAGCTTGGAAAGGTGATCAGACTTACTGTCAGCGCCGTCAGCAGCGGGCTGCTCGTTGTGACCAGAGTCTGTCATCGTGAACAGATGCCTTGGGGATTCGGTGGTAGAAGGGTGGACTGTCGTCTGGGTTGAGTTTGAGGAGTGCTGAAGGAGAACCTGTGGCGAAGGCGTGGCAGGTACCTTATGGTCGGAATGCCTCGTTTGCCGGTACGTGACGACTAACGACCGCAAACAAAGCGTTGCGATCTCGGAATGATGTGTTGGTCACATTGATTACTTGGATTTCTTGACTTCACCATCGGGCTCTCCCTCCTTGTAAGGGTGTTTGATGGTCAAGCACCAGATATCGAGGAAGTCACAGATGGTTGTGATCACATCGTGGACAAAGCTTCCGTATACTCCGAAGGCAAGTCCAGTCATCATGAAGACAAACGCCACCTGGTAGGTATCACCGCCAAGTGCACTGGGCCACAGTCCGAGCTTTGGCCCCAAGCTGTCGAAGACACCCCAGGCCAGAGGTAGGAGGAGGATGTTCTTGTACGGAAATCTATCCTTCACCAGGTGTCGTACGATCATTTGACCGACGGAGTAGGCGTTGACAATCCCAGCGAAAAGGACGAACGGGATCAAGTGTCGGTGCAGGATGATCGGGTTGAGCCACAAGTAGGCGGGAATCAGAGTCCAGGTGATAGCCAGAGGTGCAAGCCCCAGCAGTGGCTTCATTGGGTCTTGGCCGCGCTCGCGTCTGGCTTTCATGACGTTCCTGATGCTGCTCACAGTGTTGTAAGTCAGGACAAGACCGCCGAAGAGCATCCACCACTCCGCCCACGATTGCTGGTACAGGGCGTCCGGCACGGCTGCGGTCTTCGGCACGCCGATGGCAGGAAGCATTGGTTGCTGCCAGTAGCTCCCACGGCCCTTCAAATAGGTGACGAAGAAAACGCCAACCAGGGTCAACACTCCCTCGACAGGGCCAGATACGACGCCGAGTGTGAGCTGGTGCGTATGATACTCGTCCCAGGTCTGGATGTAGAATGTCAGAACAGCACCGAACAGGGTGAGTACCGTGTTCCAGCTCTGGCCCAGATTCATGGCCCCAGCAAAGAGCAGCACCTCGAGACTGGTATTGCATGCATCGACGCCATGATCGAAGAGCTCGCCGAGCGGGCCGCTCTGATGTGTGCGTCTTGCCTGTGAGCCATCCACCGCGTCGAATGTCTGGTAGAGGAAGAGGCCGATCGAGAAGGACAGGTAAACCCAGGGCGGCATATCTTCAGAAAGGGTCGGGTTGTACCAGAGCAGGGTGATGAAGTTGAGGATGACGAAGCTGAAGCCGGTCAAGGTGATCTACACATGTCAGATCAGTCGGAAATACGCGTTCGAGACAGCATATCTCCTACCAAGTTCGGTCTACACGCGTTAGTTCGTCGTTCGAGGGGTGCAGGAAGAGCAACTCACGCCATGGACATAGGAAAGCATTTGATCACGACATTGGTATAGAACGGCTTGAGGATGTACTTGGACACCAGCGACTTATCGACGCCGGCATACTTGTATTCGTGCAACTTTGGCAAGTTGCGCTGCCGAATGTAAACCATTTCGCAGGCGTTGTCGTCGAGATCTCGAAATGTTGGAAAAGAAATCCGGTAGGTGGCAGACGCGTTTCGAGTACCTCGAGGGAGGTGAGAAGTGCGAGGACAAAGCGGCGGGCCTGGATGGCGCTTGACAAAGGTCGATTACGTGGAAAGTACGAATGCCGGAGTAGGAAGGCGAGAGGTATTTGTGTAAGGAAGAATCGCAGCCAAATAAATTCCTGCTTCTCGTCGCTAACAAAGTTGGTGTTGTTGATCGCTGCTGCCCGACGTCATAGCTTCGCCAAGACATTCCAAATTCTACGAGGGACTCGTTAGTCAGCTCACCTTAGCTAGCTATACTATGCACCTGATGATAAGGTGCGAAGACTAAGGCACCTCGAGTGATGGCGCGTAGGTAAGTGAACATGTTAGTAGGTGAGTAAGGTATATATGCAGCGATGAATCCTTCAGAATCCTCTCTGGCACCCTCGTGAAACACGCGATTTTTTCCATCTCGAATACAGCTTGACACTTCAAAGCCAAATATGCCTTTCTTCACCGTCCAAGATGGGACCGAAATCTACTACAAGGACTGGGGCAACAAGTCAGCACCAGTCGTGACCTTCTCTCATGGCTGGCCGTTATCATCCGACGACTGGGACAGTCAAGCAACTTTCCTGGTCAACAAAGGCTACAGAGTCGTCGCCCATGACAGACGAGGCCATGGCCGCTCATCCCATCCATGGGATGGGCATAACATGGACCAGTATGCCGATGATCTGTACGAGCTCTTCGAGAAGCTTGATCTGAAAAATGTCATGATGGTCGGCCACTCAACTGGTGGTGGAGAGGTCACCCGTGTGGTTGGCCGTCATGGCACAAGCAGAGTCTCAAAGGCTGTGCTGATTTCGGCAGTTGCTCCTGGTATGCTGAAGACCGACACCAACGCGACAGGCGTGGACATCTCGGTCTTCGACGGGTTTCGTGCTGCTATGAACAAAGACCGTGCCCAATTCTTCCTGGACGTACCGACAGGGCCGTTCTTCGGCTTCAATCGTGAAGGCGCTGAAATCAGTCAAGGACGGATACAGGATTGGTGGCGTCAGGGTATGAATTGCAGCTTCAAGGCTGCCTATGATTGCATCAAGGCGTTCTCTGAGACAGACACAAGCGAGGACTTGAAAAAGGTTGATATACCTATCCTGGTAAGTCGCATTCATCAACTTCGTTCTGTTTGACAAAGCTTGGCTGATCAACGCTCTTCAGATCCTGCACGGCACAGATGATCAAGTCGTGCCGATCGACACCAGCGCAAGACGTGCGATCAAACTCTGCAAGACTGGGACGATCAAGGAGTTTCCTGGCGCACCTCATGCTCTTCCCTCGATCTGTGCCGATGAGGTCAACCAAGCACTGCTTGAATTCCTCCAGTCCTGAACGGCAGGTTCGACAGGATCTCGGTTTGCGAGGCTGAATGTTATGGCAGAAAAATTATGGCTTGGCTCAAACTCAGCCTCTTTAACTTTGTAGGTTTATTGGTACCTGCCACCTCGCAGGTAGAGGTGCCTGACTCACGACACGTGCGCCTTGGCGCGTAGCGGGAGGCGATAGCCATAAATTCAACAGACGTGTTCTTTCCAAGCCGTGAATTTCACAATTATCAACTTCGTTTGTGCATCGTCCTCGTCCCTTCCAATAACCGGTGCCATGGCAGCCAACATCAAAACCCGGATCTTGTTCCTACCAGACACTCATGAAACAATACCAGCACCACAGGACCCGCGTAAGGAGCGCCCTGACGTGATTATACACTGCGGCAACCTGACAGACGGCTCGAAGCTGGAGGATTACCAAAATATCATGGCGACAATGGAAGTTCTTAATGCTCCACTAAAGCTGGTCATGCCTCGCAGTAATGACTCCTTCATGGTTGACTTGAAGGCGTGGGAGCATATTGGAGTGTCTCTGCTAGGCAAAGGCTCGCACACATTCAACCTGGCGAACGGCGCTCAATTCAAGATCTATGCCGATCCGCATACACCAGCCATACCGGACGGGCACAACCCAAAACGTCAAGGGATTTTCGAGATCGATTCCGATACGGATATCGTGATAACACAAGTCGCTCCAAGAGGCATGATGGATAGCCCTTCCTACGGCATACATACCGGTAATCAGAGTCTCTTCACAGCCGTCGCGAAAGCAAGACCGAAGATCCACTGCTTCGCCCATGGTCATGAAGGCCGGGCTGCTAAATTAGTGCGATGGTCCGACAGCAGCGAGCAGCTGTATCCCACGTTGCTTAGCGCTATTGACAAGCACAAGTCCGTCTGGATAGACACACCCTCTGGCGTTGGGCTGGACCACGCGGACAGCCAAGAAGGGAGGCATAAAAGGGACTCCAAGGTGGTAGGCTTTGCGCATGACCAATACACATGTACCTCCAACTGCTGCAGAAACAAGCATAGGTTCCAATCTGGCAAGCATACTCGATTCCTCAACACTTCCGCCGAAGCCAAAGAGACGCACCCACGATGGTTCGGCATGACTCCTGCGGAGCCCCAAAAACCGCTTCCACAGCGTCGATGGTTGGTGGCTATAGGTTTGTCAGCGGCTCCCATTCCACCATCTCCAGCTTTGAGTGCCAGCTCCTATGAAATGGTCGCTGCGCTGGATGAGTGCAGCTGGCCGGCTATCGATGGGACAAGTGGATCCCAGGGGCCGTTGGATACTTTGTCATGGGGCTTGCAGGTCGGCCCCAGCCAGACAAGAAGCGAGAAGGAATGATGAACGAGCAGGCATCTCTGAGGCCGTTCTTCCACTAAGATAGTCCCTTTGGCAGAATACATATCCATGTTCAGTTGGACAATTGTCCACATCAAACCTCGAGAAGGTTACCAATCCCCCTCTAAAGCAGATGCCAAGACGAGGCAATCGATCACGTCGATTGCCTTATTCGACCCCGCGGTAAACCGAGTCTTACCACTGTCGTGTGCCTGATTCACCCTATGCACCACGGTCACAGTAGTCTTGATTCGCAGGCAAAAACTCCTGTTCAAGTTGCTGGGAGCAAGACTCGCAGCACATTTAGAGCAAACATCGTCCTTATCAGCTCGCCGATCCTTGTCCAGTCCCTCTGTTCCAGCATCTCACTACCCAGGAATCCACCCCAATGGCAGCCGCACATCCCACCTCATTCCTCTCGCTACCCACGGAGCTCCGCCAGCAAATCTACGCAAACCTACTCGAAGACCTATACATCACTCCAGCAGACTCCCTCTTCACCCTCCCACCCAATCAACCCATCCGCTCCATCACCTACGCCCACCCCAACCTCGCCATCCTCCAAACCTGCCGCCAAATCCACTCAGAAGCCCTACCAATCTTCACCTCCACCGCCACCCTCTCCCTCCGGCACTGGGCCCAACACCACCTCCTCACACAGTCATCAAACCGGGTCCCCCACATAACTGCCATTGCACGACTACGATTGTCTCCGAATCTAATCGGCAGAGGCTACTACGACGCCATAACACTCAACACCGCTTTCGACGCCCTCCATCACCTCACTATAGCGCCCCTAAGCCTAGCAGTCCCACACAACCACCTCGTCCGCCTGGACGCCCGACGCGAGATCTTGAGCGGGAGCAGTGAGGATATACAGCTTGGGAGCAATCTCAGCACGGCACGGCCACAGAATGGACAGAATGCTGGCTTGAACAAACTCGACCTAATCCTAACGCTAATGTGCCACCTCAACACCGATGTATCCGAACGCGTTCTGAGCCTTCTCGCCGCTGGTCAGGAGCGTGGGTGGACAGTGAATGTGGGCTTTCAAGTGACCTGTGCTTCTGCGGGTAGGTTATTGCTCCCTGGGGAGGAGCAGAGTCGGCATTTGTGTTCTTGTCCGGAGGGGATTGAGATTGGGTTTGAGCTTGTTGGGAAGGGGGCTTGCGCGAGATAGAGAGGACGAGAGCGGTTGTGGGGTCGTATCCCGGGAGGGGAGTATGTACTAGAGATTGAACGGCGATTCATTCCACTATGCCATCCACCAAGAGATATACAAGCATTTAGTACTCCCTATTAACAGCGACCCTCCCCTCCGCACTACCCTTCTGCCCCAAGTAACTCAACTCCAAACTCCCCACCTCATTCGCCCTGATGCCCACCTTCTCCTCAAACGTTTTCCTCGAGTTGACACCAACACTGGTGTTCTCAATCCCCTCCGGCATCCTCGAATTCAAAGCCAGCATGACCAGTTCACTGACCGAATTCCAGCTCGTGCTCGCCTTGCCGGAGGTCAGGATCCAGACGATGTGAATCAGCGCAACGAGGCAATAGAGCCCGATGATGACGAGTGCGAACTTCACGGTTCGTGTTTCGGGGGAGTAACCGATGCCGCGGCGGTAGGTTGTTATGACCATGGTTTCGAGGTTAGAGAGGTCTGTAGTGGTGCTGTTGTCGGTATTGTCCACGACGAAGAAATAGCGCGAGAAGGAGCCGAGGGTGTTGCGGGCTGTGGTGGAGACGTAGTCGACGTACTTTGGTAAGTAGTCCATGAAGTCCTCCAAGTAGGACGTGCCTGCTTTGAGTGGTATGTGGGTGTACTTGCTGTCGCTAGACGGAATGAAGCTATCTGTGACACCATCCGAGTTCACTGATATGGGGTAGCCCGAGTCGATGTAGGGGTAAGCGATGGTGGCCAGCCCAAGCGCAAAGGTTGGGGCAATGGATTGTTGGGAGATGGTGACGTTTGTGTTGTTGTTCCAATTGACGAGGTCTGAACTTTGCATCTCGTACGCTGTTTGGGCCAGTCTTTGAGACCACTCCGAAGCGATCTCAATGGGCTTCGTTCGTCTATAGGAGATATCGAAGACAGCGTCGTGGTGTGCCTTTTTGATCGCGCTGTATGTGCTGCCAACGCACGCATCGGATGTGGCGTTGATGTCAACCATGGCCCATGTGGCCGTTAGTGTGGCAGCAGTGACAGACCATATCGGATTTTCGACTTCGTCGGCATAGTCCCTAGTTGTTGGTTTGATCCACACGATGCCCGTGGAAGCGTTTGGAGTGTCGAATGCGAAAATTTTGGTCGTGTTGCCAAAGGCTGAATTGTTCCGCAAGAAGTCGACATGGGACGAGAAGACTTGATACGGGGGTTGCTTCGAGAGCGATTGCGCCAGTGAAGCGTGGCTCCCATCGGTTTCGTAGGTATCAGTGCCGTTCGAGAAAACTCTCATTGTGGACCAGTCTGTCATCACCAGAGGCTGACGCGCCTGGAAGCAGCCCATGATGGATCGACAGGATCACCGCCGTCGGCCCAATGTGCGATACCTGGCATGATCGCTGAGACTACTGCGTTCGACACGGAAGCGTACAAAGTCGCAGACATCATATTACTTGTCTCACGTTCCCAGTGTACCTGACGACATGAGTGTACAATGGTCTCTGTGCTCCGATTGTCGTTTGTCTGGAATGTGTTCATGTACACCTGTTCGGTCAACGTCATCTCAGGCGTATCAAAAGTATCGGGCATCTTTTGGGCAGAATTGTCGGCAGCGACGTCGCGGTCGCTGATCACAGCTAGGCTGCGATTGAAAGAAGCATTGTCGAAGATGTCCATATGTTCTGACCCAACCTGGGCCGGATACATGACGTCTCGGGGCAGCATCAGCGCGAGTATCCTGCCTTGAGTAAGACTGACTGGCTTGGTAGCAGAAGAATAGCCCCAGAAGGACCGACAACAGTAGCCAGGAGAATGAGGAGGGCGACTGCGAAGACTCTTGCGTATTGACGCATCCATCGTGATTTTGTAGAGGTAAGAGACCCAAAGAATTCCGACGACCACAGGTATGAGACATCGTGAGTTCGGGCGGACGCCATGAGCATGCCCAATGGTAATCCGTCATTACCTTCTAAAGCTTGGCTGCGGACGATTCCCAAGATTATTGTCGCTATCGATGCTTGCATAAGAAGCTCAAAGAGCTTGGCTCCGAATTGGTACAAATTGTTCTGGACGACATCTACCTCGTCAGCAACTATTATGCCTTTGCTGTTGAGGACTAAGAGCGTCAAGGCCGCTCCGAAAGGGACCCAATGCGTCAGAGTCAAGATCAATGCGATTAATCGGCTGTGATAGATCGCGACCTTCTTGTTCTCGGTGCCTGGTCCGATCCTGAGAAGCCTCGCAAGAGCATGGAGATGGAATGACTTGAGCGTGAATGTCGAATAATTGGGAGAAGAGACGATCTCTGGCGCCGAGTTTTGTGCTGAGGATATCGAGCGCTGGCGTAAAAAGCTGCGATTCTCTAGCAGTGGCTTGTCGGATGCATGCATTGGGGATCTTGAGGAATCCATCGGGAGCTATAGTGCCTGACCCATTTCAAGAGCGGGAGCGCTGCGAAAAGATCGCTTTGTTAGAGAGGCTGTCCTGTTCGTTGCCTTATACATGACCACTGTGGCGATGCAGACTGCTTGTCGACCTCATACTTGAATGCTAATCAGGGGCTAATCAGTAACAAGCGAGCCTGAAACACGACTCCGCCCCGTGGCTGCCTCGCAACCGCTAGTAGGTGTCGTTGGGGGCGGAATGTGGTTGCTGCGCCGAGTGATGTGTACTTCGGGCGAGACCTAAGGGTTCTAGACATCGAATGGTCCATATCTGAAGACGTGGAAGTCGTCCGCTGGCTAAGTGTGAACCCTTCTTAGTGATACGTTCGTAGTCTGCCCAGGTGGAGGACGACCGTGACATCGCAGTTCATCATTCCTCGGCGGGCAGGCGCGCCTGGAGCCGATTCTTGGCAAGCACCCCTCAGCCCTGGAGATCCCCAAACGCGCACCACTTAGATTCTCTGTTGACACCTGCCTTCTTTGATGCATCGCTCTTGCCTAGTATCGTAGTTGCATGCACCTATCGCGAGCAGTTGCGATCGCAACCAAGAATGTCGGAAACAGCGACTGCCGAAGCAGCCTACTATGAGCACACATTGACTCACCGCCCACTCGACCCGGTGTCGAGATATACGCCACACCCAGGCCTCGCCCAGATAACGTCCAAGCTACTGACGCTGCCTGCTGAGATACGTGCACGCATCTATCACCATGCCTTCCAGGGCAATCGCGTGGCAGTGACATCTGTCCGGGGTTGCTACTGTGGCTCCGTTGCAACCGGACCCTACCGTGATGATCTGAATTGGATGCTCAAGTTGCCGCGATGGGGCGAGCTGAGCTATGAAGTTCGCAGAGCTTTCATCGGAGAGGCGTTGTGGGAGATTCATTGCGAGAAAGCCTTCGAAGCATTTGTCGCGCGATTTCGATACCTCTCCAACGGCAACGATGCTTTGCTGCGGCAAGTGAGGCACATCAAAGTCAATGTCTTTGAGATCATCAGGGAAAGCTGGCTCGTTGAAACCAATGTGTTCGGCCCTGCACTGCGCAGCATCACCTTCGGACCGTGGCAGAAAGGTTGGACGATCGACGTGCCGAATGCAGTCGAGAGCCCGGACGAGCTGAGTGATGAGAAACTTATGGTCAGGGTCACGCATGCTATCAACACGAAGCATGGGTATGGGTTTCTCAAGGAAGCGTGGGAGAAAGGTCGTGTGCAGAGAGGCGGTTGGAAGGCATTATTTCTATTCCCTATACGGTATCACGTCAAGCAGAAAGACGGCAAGAAGCGATGGCAGATGCAAACCTGGAGAGCGGATTTGGATGAGGGCGTCATTGAGAAGGATTGGAAAGACGTCCACTTGGTACAGGAGGCTACTCTCGACTAAGGTCTGCTGTTCCTGCTTGCATTCCTTGCAATGTTGTCAACCTGACCTTCAATCCTATACGAATGACGCCGTCAGGTGGTGCTCCCCACAGCATTGACGCCTGCCGTGGCAATCTGGATGTCTTGGTCCACGGTGCCACCACTCACACCCACAGCACCAATGAAGTAGCCATCGGCAAAGATCGGGACGCCGCCCCCGAACACAACGAGCCCACCGTTCGTCTGCTCAATCGCATACAGCGCTGCACCGGGCTGGGAGCTGTTGTACAGACCTGCTGATGGGAAGGCGCCGTTGAATAACGCCACAGTCCGTGATTTCTTCTGCGCGATGTCAATGGATCCAGGATAGGCATTGTCGACTCTCAGGAACCCCACGAGCTAGGAGGTTGTCAGCATTACTGGCCTTTCGTCAAACAACGAGCTTACCAGAGCAGAGGGATCAACCACTGCGATGTTGACTGGTATGGACAGATTCAGGGACTCTTCGACAGCAGCTTCAATGATTGACAATGTCTGGGTATGGTTGACTGAATGACGCTCGAAGGGCGTAGATCCGAGATAGTTGTTATTTGCAACACTGTTTTGGGCTAGTGTCAGGCTGAGGAATGGCAGAGCACAGATCAGTTTTGAGAACATGGCGGTGGTATTGGGAGACTGCTGCTGATGTGTCTTCGCGAGGAATGAAATATTGGCGACAGCAGTACTTCCTCAACAAAGAACTCCCGGTCAGGCATATGAGTACTTATGCCTCGATCTGCTCTCGGCATGAGTAGACTTACACATGCGCTGGCCCGAGCAGGCAAGCTGTTCCTCGGAACGGCTTGCCAGCATGCTGTACCTGGTCGACAACGCCACAAGTCTTGCGGATTAACATAGATATGTCGAAGACATCGGTACCTGGTCAAAAGTCTTTGACGCAGAGCTTCTCATTGGGGAAAGTGACAGCGTCCGGCGGGTTCAACCTTCGCCGCTGGACCTTACCCCGCAGAACATCCCTGGGTGGAAAGCATATAGTTCTTGTCTAGAACACATTGACCTGCATGATTCTGCTTAACCAGCAGCTTTATGTGTCAACAGCATCCGACCATGTCCGATGCTACCGCTACCGGTACACACGGACACGGTAGCGGGCGGAACTGCAGCGAGGGCTCCTCAAATCCACGGACACGGGCGGTGGCAAATTGACAGCACTGTAGAGCTCGTGTATGCGTGCTAGGAGTCAGGTGATACAAATCTCGTTTCGTGAGCTGGCGACATCAGCTCAACGAGATCCGCTTTGACACAGGAGCTATTGATGTGTCGAGGATGTCAACTCGAGGTCAACTCACCTCGAAGCGTGCTGCAGATGGGTCGACGATGCAAGGCTAGGCTGATCCAACGAGGCTGTGGGGTAAAAAAATGGTGCGGGGAAAAAAGTTCAGCGGCTTCCAAAGGGTTCGCGAAATTGAACGTCGACCAGCGTATCAAGATTCTTAGGTTGTTTCACAGTTTACACGACGGTGCTGTGACCGAGATCATGAGCTCACGCTTGTAGCGGTCGACATGAGTACTCAGCAGCCTCCTCTGCGTTTCACCTCGCACCACTGTCTTCCACACCGTCTCGTCCTCTCTACCCTCCTCGGACGAACAGTACACATATCGCAGATCCGACCCTCGTCACCTACCACCCCGGGTCTGTCACCCTCAGATATCTCCTTCCTACGTCTTCTCGAAGCCGTTACGAATGGCTCGCACATCGAAATCTCATACACAGGCACAGTACTGCTCTACAAACCTGGCTTGATTACAGGCTCAGCACCAGGCTCGGGCGCAAATGCCGCAGGCGTGCTACGCCATGAGGTCCCGGCGAGCAACACGAGGGGCTTGAGCTACTTTTTGCTTCCAATATGTCTACTTGCGCCCTTCTCAAAATCCAAGTTCAACATCCTCTTCAGCGGCCCAGGTGTGATCACGTCGAGTGTCGACAAATGGGGCGATATGAGCGTAGACTCCGTACGAACAGCCATACTGCCTTTGTATGAGAAGTTCGGGATCGAGCGCGATATAGAGCTGCGTGTCCTTCAGCGCGCCAATACTCCGTCATCGAAGGGCACGCATGCTGGCGGCGAGGTGCAGCTCATCTTCAATCACCAGATCCGTCTGCCAAAGACCCTTCACATGCTCTCTCCAGGACGCATAAAGAAGGTCCGCGGTGTCGCATACTCTACCGGTGTCAGTGGAGGCAATAACGCTCGCAGCATCGAGGCTGCTCGAGGAGTGCTCAATGCCCTATGTGGAGATGTCTACGTCTTCTCAGACGTCAGTTCTGCACCCATGGCCACTGTTCCGAATGCAGGTGCATCGGGCGCTGGAAAGCGGAAGATGAATCTTGGGTTCGGCCTCAGTCTGGTAGCCGAATCCAGCACGCGCTGCCTCTTCTCGGCTGACATGTCTTCACCACCAGAAGGGGGAGTGCCACCCGAGGACATCGGCCAAAGCTGCGCGTTCAAGCTGCTGGAAAGTGTCCAACGTGGCGGATGTGTCAGCACCGAGGCTGCTCCGACAATACTCACGCTCATGGCTATGGGCTCGGAGGATGTTGGCAGAGTTCAGCTAGGCAAGGATGTGGTCGCGAGCGAGAACGTGATTCAACTCGCAAGGGACCTACAAGCTTTTGGTGGAGCAGGATGGGGATTCCGAGAAGCTGGCGAGGACAAGGCAGATGAAGTAGTCGTCAGCGTTGTCGGCAATGGCATTGGCAATGTTGGTCGAAAGGTCGGCTGATTAGAGAATTCTGTCCGATCGACCAATACGGATTGCCGGAAGTTTCCTGCAGGTAGCAGCAATCGATCACCACCAAACGGGCCTGAATGATGCCTACAGAGACCTGAATCTCCGACCGATAAAGATGCATTGCTGCTGTGACGTCGTTCGCGCACATTCTGAGGAAGGAAGGTTTATGGGAATGGGAAAGAGGTGTGAGTCGGGGCAAGAGCATACCAGCTTTCAGTGGTAGAATTGGAAGAGTAAAAGGAGCTGCCCTTTCCTGCAAACACCGACCTTCCGACTACAAGTACGTCTCGGGACTGGCGCGCTATCCAAGACTCATTGACGACGAAACTGCTGTACCACTCATTTGAACCTGACGCTATCATGTCGTAAGTTAGGCCCGGAGCCGACTGACTGAAGCTTGCTGACTATGTCAGTACATCTGATCTGCTAGACAAATGGCGTTACTATGATGCTTTCGCAGAAGGCGCACATGCCTTTGACCTGTCAGCATACAAAGACGTCGAGGACTTTCTCATCGTTCTTTCATGGATCTCAACAACAAGAGCAGGCGCTTTTTGATCGACAAGATTCTATACAGGATTTACAAACTCAGGCGGTATGGGTCGCTACAGGCATTGCGCGGACAGAGAAGAGAATCAGTTCATGCGGCCTCTTGAGATTCCAGACCCATCACCAAGAAGATGCACGCCATCCCGACCCCTCTCGACGCAGCGGCTGCCGCTCCTGGTAGACCGCGGGCGGGAGCCGGCTTCGCAAATCAATACAATCAGCTACCTACGCGGCCTACAGTCGAGGCTCAGCTAGACAAAATAATAAAAATGGAAGACAGTTGAGGCGAAACCATCGTGTACCTGTGTGCCTGACACGGCCATCTATGGTTTCGTGCCATCATGTGTATGGCCCACCACTCATCGCTGCCCCTTCCCAACTCTACGACCTTCTCCTCGCCCCATACCCACCCCCGTCCTCCCTCCCATCAACACCCTGAATCGGCATCATCTCATGCTCCTCATACTCAACAGCATAATCCCTCGTATGTAAAATCACACCCTCCGTCAACCCCCTCATGCTCTCACTCTCCTCCCCCTCCCCACTCCCCTCCCTCCTGCGCTCCCTTCCCGAACCCACTGGCCCACTCACAAACCCAGCCCGCGGTCCACTCAACACCGTCGCCTTCCCACTCCGATGAAACCCTAGTCTTGTCGCGAGATCGATATTTCTCTGCGACGCAGTCGCGCTGGTCGCACTGGTCGTGTTGTCATTCCTCCTTGTACCGGAACTGTGGTTTGTTCTGGAGCGGTCGTTTCGACCGCTGCGGCTGTTTCCGTAGTACTCAGCGTCAAGCGCTTCGCCGATGGTGGCCTTGGACATGCCGGCGGCCCAGTCGGCAAGGAGTTGCTTTATCGCGGGGATGCAGGCTGTGACGAGGGAAGTGAAGGCGTAGACTGTGGTCCAGATTGTGGGCGTGATTGCGGCTCGCTGGCGGGAAGAAGTACGGAGATCGTAGTAGGTATGGAGGCTGCGTAGCGAGAGAATGTTGGGGATTATAGTTCTGTTTTGTAAGGTCAGTGTTGTTGATCGATTGTGGTACACAGCTAGCTGCTATCATGCAGGTGGACTGGAAAAACTGGTACTTACACTACTCGAACGCCAAACAGAGCGATGACTAGTAGTCTATTCCTTCGATTCGTCTGCAGTGTTGCCATAAGAAAGACCGGCAGTACAGCAATGATCAGATCGCTGATTATGTCTGGAATCCTGATTCCGAGCTGCATGGCGTATTGATTAAAACAAGTGCCATTCTCAGGAGCTGGAGTTGGTCCAAAGGCCGATCGGTCTGGCGAGCATTGCAGAGCAGTGACAGTGATGCTGCCGACTGCCCAAGCCGCAGTATACGCGAGGAGTCCTTTCGAAGTGTACAGACCGGTCTTCCACATTGACTTCCAGCCGATCAGTCGGATGAAGAACAAGGTGACGGAGGCTTTGGCGAAAGCGATGGTCGGAATCAGCAGGATATTGGCATTCCAGAATTGCTGAGCATCGTCAGCACATGCGTTCAGTGATGGGTTTAGACGGTTTCGTACTCCTCTCAGCTCCGGGTCAATCAAGTCGGGGATCTGGTCACCTCCATTACCCAGGCCCCTTCCGACGGCTTTGTTGATGCATGTAATGTAGCCTATGAAGCAGGCTATGGAAGCGACGATCGATACTTCGCTCGGTCCTATCGTGCGCGTGACAGTCACGACTGTATATAGCCTCACAAACACGATCAGGCCAGCGATGATGATGAGGGGAGTGGAGACCACGATGAGCAGAGGTCCTTGATGGCCTGAGGAGATGCTTTGAAGTGGTGGTAGCAGAGGCTCAAATATGTTGCCGTATGGCTCGCTCCCACTGATCAGCTCTGCCATCCCACTGACAGCACACAACTTTGCTCAGCCTTCCAGCGTGAGCGACTAAATGGACTCACATTTTGAGGGCGGCAGCTGGGTCTCACAGCGGCATGATATCAGTCGAACGGGTACCCTGCGACGGCAAGGCCAAGAGCATTCCTGCTCAGTGGTAGCCTGGTCTTTGCTACTCTGCATCAGTGAAACTGACCCAACCAACTATGCTGGCTAGCGGCTCGAGGCAAGGCAAATACCTGGGCGCTATGACTTAGGCACTTCCGAAGCAGAAACAACTTCAGACGTTCCGGGACCGGCAGTCGAGCGCCTTGTCCTACTAGCCACTCTGGACATGCATCCGTACACGGTATGCAACCGTCTGAGCGTGTCAATTGTAGGTACCTCCAGACAGAAGACTTCTGGGTTTACCCTGGCGGGAGCTGAAAGCTCGCGAGATTCCTTGGATGGGCGGCAGATCTGCCACCGACCTCCAGTCTGCACTACTCAGCTTGGTCAATGTCACTTCTGCTCAAGATTATGGCGCCCTAAAAAGGCGGCCTCCACATCCAGTTTCCTTTTACCTGGCGAATCATCATTAAAACCAAGAGAAATGGACTTCGGTCATTGACGCTGATCAAACAGAAGCAACAATCTCGACGCAGCTTGGTTTAGAAGCTCGTTTCTCCTCGACGTCGACTCGATCGAGGCCACTGCTGCAGTTCTGCAGAGGCATGCCCTGCCATGTGGTCCGAAGATCGTGGTTGAATTGTCGCATCTTCAGTGAATGGACGGTAGTGCTGCTACCAACCAGACGACTGACTAGAGCACGGGGCTCGCAGTCGTGGCTTAGCCAGTAGAATCGTCAGCCACCGCCCCATAGCGCTCTCCTAGAACGAAGTACCCCCATATTGAATGTCTCCGGGATGGTTCGTGCTTCCTGAACAGCCAAGACGCGGATGATGAAGATGCTCCTTCCGCGTCGCATGTCGATCTGCCGGCCCCATTTCGGCAGATGCAGCCAATCATAAGTGCCTTTAGCTTGCGATCCAATCTGCTCCGATGAAACTCTCTATCGACGGCTCTTCAATTCAGCCACAACCAAGATGTCTTCTCTAAGTCCTAAAGAGCAACCTGGAATTAGCCGTGCAGTCCTTGCGGCCCCTCCGACATGCTTCTGTGTCCGTGCTATGTACTACTGTGCATCTAGCGCAGGCGCAAGCGGCACAATCGACATGAAATCCCGGCCAGTGCATGCACATAGTATCTGGCGGGTCTCGTGCCGTCTAAGACTCATGCATAACTTTCAAGACGCGCAGTCATTGCAGAGCGCAAGGTCCGAGGCGAACGCCAGAGGCAAGACAACGCCAATGGCATCTACCTGGCATTCAAGCCTAATAAATTTAATGCCATCACCCTAACACATCTGTACCTGACTCAAGCCCCTCTCACAGTCAGAGTTTACAGCGTGGTGCAGCCCTTGATCTCTCGCACCATCAAGCATAGATCGATAAGATCTTCAGCGTCCTGCACTCTGCGCATGAACTGCAACCTAAGCCAGAAGCGTGTCCTTTAGCAGCTGCATGACCATGCATGGGATCTTGGCGGAGTGCAGATCCCTGACTTACGACCCCTGCTCAAGTCGGTGGGACTTCCTCCGAGCGAGTCAGGGTCCAGGACCTCCCCGTCTGCTCAGAAGTATTTGTTCACCCTAGCCACGTCAATAGCAAGCCGCACACCCAGTGTTCGTGGGAAAGACCTGGTCTACTCACGATGCCCAATTCAGCACCGGAACAAGCAAACATGTGCCGTGACTGCACGAAGTGGACCGAATACACCTGGAGAACTCTCTGATCCGCTGTCAAGCTACAGGTAAGCTATCCTTGGACATGCATCAACATCACTTGCTCGTGTAAGGAAACTTGTCAGTACAAGCGAAGTTCTGCCAAGTGGCCCCGGAAGCAACTTACCTCCCCTGGGATTGGAACAATCTACCTGATTAGCGACTTGAGCTTCAATCCGGACTCTTCGCAATGCTCTCGCGGCCAAGTGGTCTCCCTTGACGAAGGCGTTCCATCTTCACCTCCCGCAATATCCTGACTTCACTTTCTTCACACTCACCTTTTCGTCAAGTCCGGCTCGTTGCGACTCCTGATACGGTAATCACTACTTGTTCTTCTTTTTCGACCGTCCGCCCGCAGGCTCACCGTTGATAGCCATGAACCGCTTTGCTACATCGCGGCCGAAAGGCAACTCGACAGATGTCAATGTCAATGAGAAGACGTCTGGAGCAAGCCCAACGGGTCATAGCCATGAGATCTCTGTCCAGTCGAATTCGAGAACGAGAGTGCGAGTAAGCCAACCGCTCCAACCTCACACAACGTTACACTGACGTCCGTGCAGAAAGTCTTCTCGCATGCTCAAATCTTCTTCTTCGCCCTGACATTCATGAATAGCTGGGAGGCTATAGGCAGTAGGTATTCAGGCAATGATCCGTTGACGACGATTCTAAAATTTCACCAGCCAACGTCGGAGTTGCGTTCTACAACGGAGGACCACGAGCCTTGGTCTGGGGCTTCTTCATTGTCATACCAGGAACACTATGTCAGGTCGCGTCCATATCCGAGATGGCCTCCGTCCAGCCCATCGCTGGAGCTCAATATGTCTGGACACACTACTACGCACCCAAAAACTTCCAACGGCCGATCACTTGGGTCCAGGGCTGGATCACATGGTTCTCGTGGATTGCTATAACCGCAGGCACGGCCAACGTTATCGGTAATATCATCACCACGCTCGTCACGGTCTCGTATCCTGATTACGTTGCAAAATCGTGGCATACACTCCTGATCATGTACTCGATCCTGATGATCCTCGCTCTGCTCAATCAATTCGCATTCTGGCTGATTCCATGGATCGAAATGGCAGCCGGACTCCTGCACATTATCCTCTTCATCGTCTTCGCTTCCGTCCTAGCCACCCTCGGTCAGCGGCACTCCTCCGACTTCGTCTTCTTCAGCAAGTCAAACCTATCAGGCTGGAACAACGACTTCGTATCCTTTAATCTAGGCATCATCCTTATCACATGGGGCTTCGTTGGTACGTTTCCTTAAAACCCTATAGATTGACCGACTAACACTGTTTCACAGGCTTCGACGGCGCAATCCACATGTCCGAAGAAGTCCGCAAAGCCCGCCACGCCGTGCCCCGCGCCATGTTCCTCTCTATCTGCCTCAACAGTGGCCTCGCCTTCGCGATGACCATCATCTACCTCTACTTCTTGGGTCCAGTCGAAGACGTCCTCGCAGCCTACTATGGCCTCGTCCCCATCGTTATTAACGCCACGGGGTCCGTCCAAGCTGGCTCCGCTATGATCGGCTGCTTTATGATTACTGTGCTAGCCGTCATGCTGGGGTGCATCGCGTCTAGCTCGAGGCTGACGTGGGCGTGGTCGAGGGATGGAGCGCTGCCGCAGTGGTTTGGGTATGTGGATAGTAAATACCGCGTGCCGGTGCGGAGTTTGTGGGTGAGTGTGTTGATTGTTGCGATTCTTTTACTCCTGAATCTTGCGAGCGCGGTCGCGATCGGGGTGGTTATCTCTCTTGGCACATTCGGGCTGTTCCAGTCGTACTTCATCGCTATCGGCTGCATGTTGTATGCGCGCAGACAAGGGCGCGTGGAGGACGCGGGCTGGTCGTTGGCAGATGGGGGTACCCGATCAATATTGCGGCAATGATCTATACTGCGTGGGTGGGCACGTTTACTGTGTTTCCGAATTATCTGCCGATCACGAGCGAGTACATGAACTATGCGCTGCCAATCAACGTCGGCGTGTGGATCTTTGCCGGGGTAACGTGGTTTGCATGGGCGAGGAAGAACTGGAGGGGGCTGAATATGGAGGTTTTTGATGCGGTGCTTGCGGACGCGGATCGGGCTACTAAGGATTGACCATGTCCCACAGCATCATGTGGCGTGAACAGTTTCAGTGGTGCTTGTGGACCTTGCAAAGGAAACCTGGAGACGCTCGTTAGAAGCACGGAAGGTGCCGCTCGCTCCACTGGATTCTGGGGCTATGATAAGAATGCTGAACCTGCTTCTATCCTACTCATCTTGAGTGTGGTCCGCCATATTGAGTAGCTGCATAGCCAAGCAACAGCTTCACTTTCTATTTCCTAGACATGCCTCGCCTTGTGCTACACTATTCCACCTCCCAGCCACTTTCGCAAGCCAAGACAGTCGGTAGAATCCCTTGTTCTCTGTCTATCAACCATCCTGCCTCGCATTTACCATACTCTCATACTCGCCTGTGGCACACAGCTCGCTGCGCTCGCCTTTGCCCTGAGACACACCGACTAGTGGGCAGGAGGTGGCCGCGAAGACCCACCGTCCCCCTTACAGTTTCGAAGTCACACGACGGACAGCCGTGGGAACGCGCTGTCACGGCTTCGACCGAGGATGGCGCATGAGTGTCAGTTTGTTTGAGGGAGGGTACACGTAGCGCGATCTAGATTGGAACATGTGTGATAGGGCATGTACTATTGCTATATACTATGACGACCTCGAGGTCCATCATGAAATTACAGGCAAAGTTGCCCCTGCTGCGAGAGAGTGTTCATCTAGTTACCCCCCCAAATTTCATCAAAATACCGGAAATGCATTAAAAGTCGCGCGGCCGTTAGTCAGTCAGTCAGTCAGTAAGACAATGTTGTTTGTTTGATAGTCGGTGAATGCAATCCTTCGCGAGGACTCAACTCGACCGGGTCGTGGATAGTCCGAATCAAGGGCAGAGCACCGCGGTGTCGAGGCACTGCACCAAAGTGCTGCCCAACGGGTTCGGGTTCGTCAGCGTGACAGCCGAGGCCGCAACACAATTCGCCGCCGCCAGCACTCTAGCGTCAGACAACTGGCCTGCGTTCTCGAAGGCAGTCAAGCTGGTTGTGCAAGCCACTGCATTGGTGAGTAGGAGCGCGCCGTTGAAGTTGATGAGGTTGGAGCATGCGGATGGGAGGACCGTGAGGCACAAGTCGGCTATGCCCGTTGGGCTGGTGACGGAGCCGGAGGAGGTACCGGAAGCACTGATGGAGGTGGAGACGGTAGTGGGTGGGGCGGCACACAAGAGGCCTGAGTTGGCGATGCAGGCAGCGACTTGTGGACCCGTCTCTGTGAGTACGTTGGATGCGAGGAGGCAGTTGAGGGAGGCAGGCAAGGTGGCGACATTGAGAACAGCAAGGACATCGATCTGGCAGCTGGCGGCGGCGATTTGAAGGTCGATACCGTTCAGGAGCGAGAGGCTGGCGCAGGCCGCTGGGAGGTTGGCGACACATGCTACTGTTGTTGATGTTGGTGTTGGAAGTGCGAGTGATGGTAGCGTAATCGAGGGCAGCGATAGCGACGGGACTGACGCTGACAGAGACGGCACCGAGAGCGAGAGCGACGGGATTGACGCTGATAGAGAGGGTACCGAGAGTGAGAGCGACGGAACTGACAGCGAGAGCGACGGTACTGACAGCGAGAGCGACGGTACTGACAGCGAGAGGGACGGGACTGACGCTGATAGAGATGGTACCGAAAGTGAGAGCGACGGTACTGACAGGGACAGAGACGGTATTGACAGCGATAGAGACGGTACTGATAGCGACAGAGACGGCAATGACAGCGATGGCACCGACAACGATAGTGACGGCAGAGTCGCTGTAACCGAAGGAGAAGTTGTGATGCCTGATGGAGACGCTCCGCAGAGAACTCCGGAGTTAATAATACATTGCGTGAGCGACGCCCCAGTAGCCGTCAGTCCAAGAGCGGAGGTGAGGCAATCCAGGGATCCTGGGAGCGCAGCAATATTGACAGTCTGGCTCAGAGCTTGGGAACACGATAGGCCTAGTGGAGCCAAGGCGATTCCGAGAAGGGGAGATACCTCGAGATCGAGGCAGGCAAGGGGCAGGTTGACGACACAGTTCGGTGTAGTAGTGGACGACGCGGTAGTGGCTGTACCTGCACTAGTGGATGTCGTAACGGACACAGTGCCTGACGAGATTATTCCTGTAACGGAAGAAGCACTCGCGCTGGAAGTGGAAGAAGATCCTGCAGGAGGAGCTCCGCAAAGAACGCCCGAGTTGACGATACATTGAGTAAGCGAGGCCCCAGTAGCTGTCAATCCGAGAGCAGAGGTCAAGCAATCCAGCGATCCAGGAAGTGCGGCAATATTGACGGTCTGACTCAGAGCTTGGGAACAAGCAAGGCCTAATGGAGCCAGGGCAACTCCAAGAAGAGGGGACACCTCGAGGTCGAGGCAGGCCAGGGGCAGGTTGACAACGCAATTGCTGCTGGTTGTCGCAGAAGTCGACGCCGACGTGGTGGTCGTGGTGGTGGTAATTGTCGTTGAAGCAATGATTGTGCTCTCGGAGGCGCTGCTCGAGCTTGACGAGGACACAGGCTCACTTGCGGACGACGCGCTTGAAGAAGACGGTCCAGCAGATGTTGACGAGCTTACAGAACTTACATCTGTTGAGCTTGACGCCGATGACGACTCCGATGAGCTCGCTGGGGTGCTTGTAGTGGCTCCGGTCGTGTTGATCAGCGTTGGTCCAACGTTGTTGGAATTCGAGGTCGTTGTCGCGCTTGAGACGGACGAGCTCGAATCAGTCGTGCTTGAGCTGGTTGAGCTCGAATCAGTCGTGCTTGAGCTGGTTGAGCTTGACTCAGTTGTGCTTGAGCTGGTTGAGGTTGACTCAGTTGTGCTTGAGCTCGTTGAGCTTGAGTCGGTCGTGCTCGAGCTGGCTGCAACAGTTGCGCTCGTCGTGGTTGTGGTCGTCGTCGTGCTGGAGTCGGTCGACGAAGAGCTAGAAGAGCTGACCGTCGTACTTTGCAGACCAGAGTTGACATCGTTGGAGTTGAAGGTCGTCGTCGTGCTCGAAGTAGTATTGGCAAAGGGAGCAATGGTCGAGAACACAGAGCTTGAAGAGTCGCTAGTAGCCACGGTAGTGGTAGTGGTGGTCTCGCTGCTGCTGCTGCTGCTGCTGGTGGTGGTGGATGGAGTGGCAGTCACAGCGGAAGAAGCAGAAGTAGAGGCCGACGTAGAGGTCGTAGATGTAGTGTTGCCGCCGGGTGTGCACTGTCCAAGGGAGTAAGTTTGGACCTGAACTGCAACACAGCCATCACCAGCGAATGTGGGAAAGCCAGCGAAGATGCCGCTGGCACAGGCGTAGAAAGCGGCCTGACCCAGACCGTCGTCCGAGACCCAGGCGAGGACACCAGCATTCAGACTGAAGGTACCACTGACATCATTGGCAGCGGGTTGAATCAGAGTGCCGAAGACAGGCTGTGTTTCTCCCTGCTTCTTCGCAATGGCAGTGGTGCTTCCAGCTATGGAAAGTTTTCCGCTGACCAGAGTCAACAATGTAGCTTCGTTACAGCGGTTTTCGGGAACCGAGTTTCCTTGCGGCACAGCAGGGTTGGTAGCCAGGTCGACAAGAACGGCAGGCACGCCAGTCTGGCCTGGCAGGAACTGCCGCTTAACCTTGTGCGGCTCGTCTCGTTTCGCGACGGGCGTCAGGTCAGTGTACGCCAAGTAGAAGGCTGAGGCGCTGGCCGAGGCGGTCGCAGTTGACGCGGTTGACGCGGTTGATGCAGTTGACGCGGTGGACGCAATAGTGATGCTGGTGGCATTTGCTGTTGTGAATGTTGAGGAAGCTGACGACGCAGATGAGGAAGAAGTCGAGGTGCTTTGCAGAATCGGTCCCAGCGTGTTGGACACCGAGGAGGCCGAGGAGGTCGCCGAGGAGGTCGAGGAGGACGAAGAAGACGAGGAGGAACTCGAAGTACTCTGCAATATTGGACCCAGGCTGTTCGTAACTGCCGACGATGTCGTGCTGCTGGAGCTGGATGTCGTCAATGTCGAAGAAGGACAGTTAGCAGGCAGCGAGCCCGTAATCGTGGACGTGAGCGTGGTGGAAGTGACCACCGTGTAAGGGCACTGCTCCTTCTCAACGGTGTGCCACTTGCCATATCCCCAGGGATCATACTTTGTCGAAGAATAGATGACGGTGCTGTAGTATGCTGGCTGAAGTGCCACTGTCACTGGAGCAGGACAGCAGAAGCCATTGGGGTCCACGATGACCACATCGCGAGCCTTGAGGCCGTTGTGGCGACCAGACACGCTGGCTGCCAGGAAAGGAGCGACTAGCCCGACCTTCTTCATCATGGCGATAAGCGCCTAGACGAGAGATACAAAGGCAAAAAAAGGAAAAGGATACCCAGGAAAGGTGCTGGGATGAAACAAAAAGAGCGACTGAGGAATAGTTGGTGGTTGGCTGTCCTGGAGAGCTCTTATAACATAATGGCATGGCTTGCGCGGCTGAGCCAAGAGCCTGCCATGAGCATTCAACATCCAATGTTGTGACATCTGGAGCAATCGACGTTTGTTGACACTGGCAGACATGCTGGGATTGCTGAACTAGCGGAAAAGTATCTCCAGCAGAGATTTGACAAGAATACGATGCCAGCTTATCCTGTAGGGGTGTTAGTCGAACGTGAGCCGCGTTGGAAGGTTCTGTCAGCTGTGTCATGATCGTGAACCCATACGCCCGGGGTTCACATCCAGTGCCATGATTTGACTTCGCGTGGTATGCTTCAGTCTCTTGACAGAAAATCTTGTAAAATCCCCAGGACTCTAGACATATTCCAGCATAGTCAGAGGAGGCCTTCATCATGTCGTGAATGATGGTTGTGCTCTCCTGAGCAGAATTGTCGAGGCTGATCATGGAGTGCTTGCATAGGCGTACTGGTCGGACAAGTTCACAGTGACCTTCCTATGGTCCAGGAGCTCGGTCATGGGCAGCGTGTGGAGCACGTGTCTAGCATCGGCTCGAAAACCACAGAATAGTCAATTGATACACAATCAGAACTTCGAATGCCACCATCAAGTCTCACGTGGAACTGGTCTCGGACGGCGGCCGCACAGCTGGGAACTATCAGTAGCCTCGGTGTGGCAGTATTTTTGTTCCGACGCAATGCATCGCATACAGGGGCAGGCTCATCACCTTTCGGGAACCATAAAGTCCTCCTACACGAGCACTCTGGACCCAGGTCGGCGTTCCTGGCTTCGATGGCTGCTGTGACCGTCGAATCTGCCCACGAAGGAGACGTAATGCCAAGGGTTGTTCTTCGGTAGAACGCGCTGCTCGGCGCGCAGTGACTGCATGGGTCAGGCGTAGAAGCCAACCATAGTTGGTTTCACTGTGTTGATTCCAACTAGAATGCAGGCTATCAGGCATTCTCATCGTCAGCCGTATTCAGGGGTCATCTAGGATGGCAAATAGTGCGAAGTCGAGTTCGAGCCCGTCCATACCAATGGGACCGCTGTCAAATGTGTCAGTCAAGCAAGGTGAAGACATGTCGTCGAGTTTCGGCCAATCACAGGCCTGGAGGTAGATATGCATGCCAATGGAAAGTCTCATCCTCGTAAGTCTGCCGTTGCGCATGTGGCTTTTCTTGTCTGCCACATCAATTGCACGAGGATGGCTCCTGCAGGTTTGTGGATGTGCAGATCTGGAGTCGGGAGGCGGTGATCGACTTGCAACTTCCTCCCTTGCTTGAAAGTTCCCGCGAAACAAGTGGGACGGTCTTCCTCGGTACTTTATCGGGACCCAGCTCCGGCTCCGTGAAGGCTCCTGCTTGCGCGTTCCAGGAACATGCACGTGTTTCTGGGTGACTTTTTGACGTCCCTGAGTATACAACTATTGACAGACCGGCACCTTTAATTAACTCGCAGCGTGTGTCTTCAGGTGCATTGACATGCTGAGTTCAATGCTCTCACAGCAACAAATCCTGCTGTCCACCAGGTCCACCAGCAGTAACAGGCGAGCTCACAGGCTGCGGCGCTACGCCCTGGTTGATCCCATAGACGTTGTTGTTCATCATATGATCACCCTGTCCTACCAACATGCCTCCACCAGGTCCAACTCTTGTATCCGTAGGACTTGCGAACTGGTTAGAATTATCTGCGTTGTTGCTCAACGAGAGATTCTTGAAGTATTCGTCCGCAGCAGCTATCGCGTCTTGTTGTCCTGCGCCGTTTGCAGTGCTCGCGTTCGCGGCTGCTGTGGCAGTGTTGACCTGAAGCGTATTGATCGCCGTTGATATGGCTTCTTTCCGCCGTTGGAGTGCTGGCGAAGGAGTAAGCTTTCGTGCTCTTGCGGTGCGGAAGACCTGCTGCACCGGCTTGAGATATATGGTTGCCAGAGTGCCAATGCATAGACAGAGCTCTTCGAGGGTGTTGGGGTCGAGCTTTTCGGAATCTGCAGTGATGGGTGGCTTTGTGCCCATGACGACCTTCTTTGCCGCTTCCGGGTCAGACGAGAGCAGGCGCCAGTACATGAAGCCTCGGTCGCGCAGATCTGGATCGTCGATCTCCTCGGTGCACCATTTGAGTACCTGCGGAACGAGCGAAGAACCTTTCGCTGGGCGCTGGAGAAAGAGCTTCACGGTGGCGGTGAGGAGAGCAAGCTGTACCTCTGTTGGCTCCTCATGGAAGGTGGCGAGGTAGTCTTGTAGCAGTGAGTCGGCATTATCGATGCGGTCCGCGTACTGGCCGATGATCCATACGATGGCGGCTTTGGCTTCGGGCTCATCAAGCTCGTCGATCTGTTTGATAACTGTAGAGATGATTGATTCGTACTGATTCGGATACTTCCGAAAGATGTTCTTGATCACGACTGTGGCTTCTTGAACAATATACGGGATTCGCGCATTGACCAGTTCCAACAAGGTCTCGATACACTGTCGTGCCGCAGGCTCGATCTTTATGGCCAGCTTGCCGATGGCGCGGACGGCTTTGCGCACGAATTGTACGTCGATCTCCGTTGCGTATTCTTTGAGCTCATTGAGGACAATGCTGATGTTGTCTTTGCTGGCAAGCATGAAGATGAGCTCCAGCTTCGTCACTTTGACATAAATTGGATCGTTGTACTTGCAGAAGAAGACTCGGATGTCGGATGGCAGAACCTCAGGTCGTTGCTGAAGGATCAAGATCGCATTCCTGAGAGCAAGATACTGGATCTCTGGCGGCTTCGAGAGTAGTGTGACGAGCGGTGGAGAGAGCTTTCGGCATATCTCGCCGATCCGTTTCTGGTCGTCGATATAATTCATCAAGTACATAATGACGCGAATGCAGTTGAGGACCACTCCAGAGTTTGAATGCGACAAACGTGGGAGTATCCTTTCAGCCAAAAGGAGGGCCTCGTCAGTCCTTTGTGGTATGTATGAAACCAGTGCTTCAAGTATGTAGCTTTGCGACCACCTGCGGAGGTTAGCACCTGCTTCAGCGCAATGGCTTCCCACTCACTCGTTGACGTCCGGAAGAATGGAGACGATTTTGGAGGCGCTGGTATAGTCGATCGTGAGTTTTATATTCTCGCTTCGGTCCCAGATATCAGTGAGCGCAGATAGGGCGCCCGCAATGACAGTTGGATTTTCGTCCTTCAGCATTCTGTTCAACCGATCAATCAGATCCGAATTTTCGACAAGTCTTTTGTCGTGGTCGTAAACTTTAGCCACGGTCAGCGCAGCATGTTTGCGGACGTATGGGTCGGGGTCCTCCATCATTTTCCTTAATTGAGGTATGGTGCCCTCGACAAACTCCTTTACATGCACATATGATATGGTCCGGAGTGCAAGAGCTCTGATCAGAGGATTTGCGTCCTTCATGTCCTGTACTGGTCAGACTTGCTCGGTGTCTAACACATCAAAAGGTTGTTACCTCTTGAAGAATCGGCAGTGCTCGTAGTGCGATTTCAGGTTTTGTCCTAGCATAGTTCTGTAAATACAGAAAACACCTGCAATGGGTCAATCACTACCAATTCGATGCCATGGCAAACTGACATCTTCTTGATTTCAAGGACTGGTAGGTCCATGCAATTGATGACATCTGGAAATAAAGCCACCATGTCGTTGTTGCTCATGGTCATGTTGGCCACGATCTTCTTGAGAGCATTCTTCTTTGCGGCATGATTTTTGTCCTTCTTTCCGCTGTTGGTCAACTCCTGCCGCAGCTCGGCCACCTTGCCCTGTAGTAACATCAGCGATGTGCCCAGTATATCCATGTCATCGCTGGGCGTTGAATGTGGTCGCCAGAAGACGTGATATCTTGTGTCGTTTGAGGCGTCCGCGGCCCTTTCTTGAGACGACTCAAGTGTCCTCGACTGCCAGCAAGCACTCTTGCGGAGTCACCTGAAGCAGCGGGACCACTCGTAGCCCAACTGACAGATCCATGAAGAGAAAAGGAGCCTGGCTGTACTCACCCTTGCGAACAGCTTCGCATCTCCCTGCCCCGACGACATTCTTTCATTCGATTGCTGCTGCTAGTGCACCCACGTCAACTCATGTTACAGAATGCATTTCGAAGTCCTCTCCGCCTACGACTAGTGGTTGACATCGTGGACGAAGTGATCTCGCTCCAGGCACGCCAAGACGTCGTCAGCCCTACCCCTATCCGGCTTCGGGCTAAAGTGCACCTGCAACTCAATCTGCTATTCCTACCTCGTCCTGCATGACATATGCTCACGACGTCCTCCGGCCTGATATCAAAGCATACTCGATAGATCCACCACAAGGCGCTTACAATCTACATCTCAGCATGTCAGTCCAGAAATCGGCGGGCAGTGTCCCGCCGCCGCCGAAATGGGTGGTTGACTTGAACAACGGTCTTCCTCCAAAGTCAAAGAATGCTTCTAGCATCACAAATCCACCAGGTTATGGCTCATCACAGTCCATGTCGACCAAGCAGAAATCGCAAGCAGTCGCGCGAAAGCCTCCGACGCCGGAAGAGATGAACACGTTGAAGATCAAGAAGGCATGGGAGATAGCGCTGGGACCCGCGAAACAGATACCGATGCAAGCGATCATGATGTACATGTCCGGCAACACTCTACAGATCTTCTCGATCTTCATGGTCTACAACCTCTTCAAGAGTCCCATCCAAGGGCTGACGCAAACCAACACGGTCTTCTCGAAATTCGAAAGCGCAGGAACATATGGTCAGATGCTCGGCATCAGAGCGGCTTATGTGATAATGCAGCTGTTGCTGTTGTGCCTGGGCATTTACAAGGTGAATTCGATGGGTCTACTGCCGACGACAAGGAGTGACTGGTTGGCATGGGAAACAGAACGGCAACCTTTGGAAAGAGCATATTTCGCTTTTTGATGATACAGGACAAGCGCCGCGACGCCAGACAACATGCTCCCAGAAACCACCTCTGAGAGCCCATTGTCTCAGTCTGCTCCGGCCGCGAACCTCACTTTCCGTGGATTATGCCCTTCGATACTGTCAAGTCCGCCTGGGTCGGGTGGAAGAGGCACCTCATCGGAGGACACCTCCCTCTCAGCGACCTCCAGAGAAGTGGGCTGAGGTTTAGAGCCATCTCCACGCTCCAAGGACAGTTCCTTCATCTTTTCAGACAAGTCGGCTCTGGCCGTCTCATCGAGAGTCAGCTGCTTGATTGCAGCGGCAAGATCGTCTTGTTCTTGAACATCGTCCAGTAAGACGACAGATGTCTCTGTCACGTCACGCGTCCAAGCCGGCTCTGATGACAATTGAGACCGGACGAAGACGCCACGTCCTTCACACTCTGATGAGCAGTATCTCTCGACCTCGCGCCGGTCAATCAACTTGAAGTCCTTACCCCTTTTGTGGTTCCAGACTTTGTTACCTCCACTAGCGTGCTTTCGGTTCGGCCGCGAACATAAGGCATAGCCGCATCTATCATCGATGTTGCGCTCAGAGGTCAGCTCATCGAAATCTTCTGCTTGGAATAGGCTGAGGGCCTTCTTGAATGTTCTGACGTCTCCCGCGGAAGCAGTGCTAGGGATTGCTTGAGGTGTTGAGGGGAGATCGAAGCATTCAACAATGAGGTCAATGACTTGCTCCTTGACCCGCTTCTGATCTTCAATGATTCGGGCATGCTTGATGGCAGTCTCTCTATGGCGATCGGAAGTCATGGCTGGATAAGCAAATCAGGCAGCCAGATATATGTCGCAGGATTAAGATGTCAGGCAGTTCTCCTGGCTTTGCCACAACGCGATCGTATTGGTGAAATCAGCGCGTCAGCTGTCCTGCATGTATTCCGAAACGCCCGGTGCTCTTCGCTTGTATCAGAGTCATGAGGTAGACATGCGTTTGGTTGTCCGGTATAGCAAAAATTGCACCGTTTTGGCCCCACGTTTGAACTTGAATATTAATGTTACCTCCGAGTCGAAAGCTGCCTGAGCTAGGTCGACAACGTCCTGAAAGACACCGCTGGGCCGCGGGCAGTTGTTAGCACAATTAATGCACCCTGAGCCCGTGAAGTTCACTGTAGTCGAACCTCGTGCTTGACGCAAGGCTTTTCGTAGTCAGCAGACGGCATTTGTGGTGAGTGAGGTTGTGGCGGTGTTTAGTCGAAGTGCGTCATCTCCAGCATTGCGACAGCTTGATCGCTTTCTGGTCAGGAAGGGCACTGAAGGTCTGATAGAACTTCGCTGCTCGAGCAGGTGAATGTTATTGAGCCTCACTTGAGCGCCAGTTCATACAAAAGATCGTCGCAGACCTTCTGGCCACGGAGGGCGCTGTTTGGGGCTCGGCAACTTGAACAGCCCACGAGATTGGGGTCCCCACCTTGAACAACCTCACTGGCACCTACCCACCATCTCGTCCACTTCACTCTTGCCGTTCTCATAGCGTTGCTTTTCTGTCGTTCCTCCAGAGCGGCCTCCGGACGGCGAGTGCACCTCTACTGCAGCCATGACTGTTCCATTCAAGGTCAAGGCGGTCTACGAGTACAAATCGGCGGAACCGGACGATCTCACCTTCCCAAACGGCCAGATCATCACTGTCACCGACGATGCCGACGAGGACTGGTACACCGGAGAGTACACTGCGGCTTCCGGCGAGCATGTGGAAGGTCTATTTCCGCGCAATTTCGTCGAGAGATATGAACCCGCCGTACCCTCCCGGCCAGCTCGTGCAGCCAAGCGTGCTCCAGCGCCAGCACCTGAACCGGAACCGGAACCTCTTACACCATCTGCACCACCTCCCGCGGATCCTACACCAGAGCCCGTTGCCGAACCCGAGCATGAACCCGAAACAGCGAGAGATGCGCCTCAGGCGGTCCCCAAGGTGGAAGAAGCAGCCCCTCCACAGCCCGCTGAACCTGTCCAGTCGCAGGGAGCTCCAGCTGCTGAGCCGAAGTCACCTCCTACGAAAGCAGCACCTCCTCCTATCGCATCGAAACCCAAGAATAATGCGTTCATGGATCGTATAGCTGCGTTTAACAAGCCAGCGGCGGCCCCGATCGCCCCGTTCAAACCTGGCGGTTCTGCTGCTTCGGGGTTCATCAAGAAGCCGTTTGTAGCTCCGCCCCCGAGCAAGAATGCCTACGTTCCACCTCCGCGTGAGCCGCCGCCACAAAAAGTCTACCAGCGCGAAGAAGAGCAGGCGGACGAGCCATCAGCAGAACGCAGTGCTCCCCCTCCGCCACGACCCCTGCCAGAAGCAGAAGACGAGGATCAGCCGAAGCCTACCAGTCTCAAAGAAAGAATCGCGCTTTTACAAAAACAGCAGATGGAGCAAGCTCAGAGGCAGGCGGATCCTGCCACCAAGAAAGAGAAGCCGAAAAAGCCGCCCAAGAAACGAACTGAGCCCTCAGAAGAAGCGCCAGTGCCTGCTGCAGAGCCTCCACTCGAACGACTAGACACCAACGAGACTGTGGGCAAGAAGTCTTCCGATCTGACCGAGGATATTGACAGCGGTCGTCCATCCTTTCAGCGAGGAGAGTCCGCTCACAGTGTCAAGGCTACTCCACAACCGCCGAGGGAGCTTGTCAGTGACACAAACGATGCTGACGATTCCGGCGCAGCTGATACTGAGGATGCACAGGAGACTTCGACCGAGGAAGAGCGTCCTCGATCAAAAGGTGGGGTCACGAGTACTCTGCCAGAACCAAAGAAGCAGACTATACAGAAGCCCGAGCCACAGGATGACGAAGAAGACGAAGAGGACGAGGAAGAAGACACAGAAGAAGAAGAGGATCCAGAGGTCAGGCGAAAACGCGAACTCCGGGAGCGCATGGCTAAGATGAGCGGTGGCATGGGCATGATGGGCATGTTTGGCTCGCCAGGAGGTGCAGCACCGGCTCCTCGGAAACCGCGTGCATCGCAAGAACACAGTCGGGAGACAGAACAGCATGCTCAGGAGGAAGCCACACGAGCGCCGCCTGTGCCTATCATGGCATTGCCCGGCATGTCAAATCAGCTGCCCAGGAGACCCGCCGAGCCTGTGGAATCAGACAGCGAAGAAGATGACGATAAGACGGAGCAGCCGACACCGAGAGAGCAGGTACACCAAAGCGATGCTGACGATGACTATGTCTCGCAGCCGCCGCCTCCGCCGCGAAGATCGGAGACAATGAGATCTTCCGCCAGTATCGATCGACCGGCACCACCGCCTCCACCGCAACGTGTTCAGGATCCTACCCCGGCTCATCAGGAAGGAAGGGCTGTGCCGCCTCCTCCGCCTTCAACTAGTAAGTCTGCAATCTGCCCATCGATCATATATCTGACATTTATAGATCGAGCTGTGCCACCACAACCACCCGTTGTGACTGAGGATCTCCCTGACAGCGCCGCTAGTGCAGCCTCACCGAGATCTCCGCCGGCGAGACGATCGACGGACCGTCCCCTGTCTTCAGCGGGAGCACCTCCTGTACCTCCAAACCGATCTCGACCAGAGCCTACAAGAAAGCAGAGCACCGATCCAGCTGTGTCGAGTCCCATGCAGTCGCCTCAGACACGAGCGCCACCTCCTCCACCACCAGGACAGCCGCCGAGTCGTCACTCAACAGCAGAGACATCAGGTCTGCAGGCTGACGAGGATAGCGAGAACGAAGTGTCAGAATACGACGGAGACTATGACACAGACATTGCATCATCAGCGAAGCATAAAGACGCGCTAAAGGCTCACCAACGTGACTCTAGTATCGACGAGGGCACCCTGACAGACGAGGCGACGAAGTCGCCAAAAAATCCACCGCATCGCAGCATTCCGCCTCTTCCGCCAATAGCAGCTCATCAGAATGCACCGCCTCCTCCGCCACCCCAAGCGCCAGCGCCGTCCCGCAAGTCGACGGATGCACCGAGAGCTCCTCCACCTGTGCCACCTCCGGCAGCTATGCCCCAACAGCATGATGATGACGACTACGATCCGTATCGATACAACTCGCCACAGGGTCTGCCAACACCGCAACTGAACGATGTTTACAAGACTCTATCGAGAGATCAACATGAAGAGCCCGAGACGTACGGAGCTCAAGATCATCCCACACAGCCTCCACCACCGCCACGAGAGGACCGGCCACCACCGCCACGGCCACCCGTGGAGCGGGCAGCTCCTCCGCCTCCGCCCTCCGACCGATCTGTGCCACCTCCACCTCCTGTGCCTGACTCTCCTCGTGCTGAAATAGCACGGCCCGCAGAGCCACGGCGATCTGGGACGATGTCCAGGCGCTCTATGGAGGCACCTCGACCGAGCGGGGAGGGCTTCATGGCCCAAGACATCGACCTGCACCGTTCCTCGTTCTGGTGGACTCAAAACAATCTCATCCCTCCGAGTCTCGCAAACAGACCTGACATACTGTACGAGATGGAAGAGAACACATCAAACAAGCGAGGAGGCCAAGCTAACGTCTCAAAAGATGTCTACGTGCTCTACAGCGACTACAGCCAAACCACCATCAACGCTACCTTCGACAAAGCAGACCCCTCTCAGGTGACGCTGGAGCAGAAACACGACCGACCACCGCCTCCTCCACGAAAAGATCAGCTTGAGGCGGCGTCTGAGAGATATGGCGCCCCCATTGCTTCAGCAGCTACGAATTACGGCAATCAGGGTGCAACAGTCGGCGATGGCTCGCCCTTTGCTTTCGTTTCCGAACTCATCAAAACCCTGCCCACGGCCCTTCGTCCAGTCGGCGTTCGTGCTTACGGTGCTCTCGTCTATGGAAACATGTCGAATGCGTCGGTACAGCAATTCGACGAAATCCGCGCTGGCGACATCGTCAGCTTCCGGAACGCGAAGTTTGGCGGGCACAAGGGCAAGATGCACCAGAAGTATACCGTTGACGTGGGCAAGCCTGACCACGTCGCGGTTGTGGTGCAATGGGACGGCAGCAAGAAAAAGCTGGGTGTCTGGGAGCAGCGTAGCGAGGAAGATCGTAAGGAGAAGAAGCGCGCAAAGGTTAGGGATGAGAGCTACCGTCTGGAGGACCTCAAGAGTGGTGAGGTACGGATCTGGAGGGTTATGGGCAGGGATTATGTGGGTTGGGACAAGTCCTAGGCGCGCGGTCCCGCCGACCATTTGAACCTGGTTCGTGCCCTTGACAAGATTTTGGTGCACCAGAGACCGCCCCGGTCAAGAAGAGTGCGAAGCAGTGGACATTCGAACTGTTGCTGTCTGTCGGGCGACGGGTCCGCTTGCTGGGAGTACTGAGCGGGTTTTCCTATAGCGCACTCCCCTAGCCAGAAAGTCTATGAGATAGCAATTTTTGGACTGGCGCTGGAGTGAGCCTCATCTCAAGCCTATCAATTCAATGAGTGTGACGACGGAAGAGCTTCAGCGCCCTCCCTGGCCGCATGAACTAAATGTCAACACATACTGTATCTCGACGTGACATAATTCGCCAAGCCCCGTATTTCAGCCTCAAGAGCGTTCCGCTGGTCGCTCTGCGACCAAACAACTCGCTATCCCACCACGAACGCAAACTTGACACGATTTCTACGTCCCGCGAACTGTCATCCACGCATTTCGTCGGCTCTTGTACGAACACATTTGGCAACGCAGAACTGAGGCTGCTGTCGGGCAGCGGCGGCTTGGAGAGGAGCCGTGGTTGCCTTAATTAGGCGCCGCAAACACCACTCGCACCTTCCTGTGGATGCTTTACTCGGTCTGCCACCACCACGCCCACTACAAGAATCAGGACCCTCCCTGTCGTGAGGTATATCTTGTGGCTAGACACCTGCAACATGATGTTTAACATTGGCTCAAGTCATCGGTAGAGCACACGCATTTGCGCCAACCTCTCAGCGCGCATCGCGCCAGCGCCTGTCTACCCGGCCACTGCTCGATCACACAAGTCTCCGCTCCTTCGGCACAACATATCTGGTGTTACTGACCTATTACGACCATGTACGACCTCATGGCTGGGCCCTCAACTCTACTCGAGCTGCCGGCTGAAGTCCTGTCGCAAATCCTCCTCCACCTGTCACCAGATGCATTCGTCCAATTGACTCAAACATGCAAGCAGCTCTACAAAATCGGAAGCCAGAATAGGGATGCTTTGCTGCGTCATCTCGACAACGTACCGGGTATCAAGCTGGGCTTGGACGACCGGAAAGTGTCTACTCTGGACCTGTTTCGTATGCTACATCGACGAGCATCTCTGAATCTCCTCGGCGCTGGACATCACGCCGACTGCCACTTCTCGAAATTTGAGAATGGGTCGCTTGATGCGAGAGCATCTTGTATCTCGAACACGAACCAATACTTCAACATTTCTCTTGCATCGAAAGGTAGCGCGACTGTTCGGCACTATGGGTCTCGTTGCGCTGACATCGGTACGGCCACTCCTTCGCCTGATGCCGATGGATCAGGAGAAGTCCTCCAGGTCATACACAACGAGTGCATCATTAGCATACTTTATGCATGGGAGATCGACGATGGCGCTCCCCAGCTCCCCAGCCCTGCACCGAAACCACCCGACCTAAACTCTCTCGCAAGAGACTTCCTCCGCCGTTCGCAGCAATCATCGGCACCGAAGCCAGAGTTCCAGCATAAGATTGTGCCTCGTTCTAGCGTGAGTTACCGACTGATACACTACAATCCCCACAGCCCTGTAGTCAATGCTGTTGTATTTGCTGTGATGGCGCCTCCTACCAGTCAGGACTGCGAGCTTGTTCCGCTCCATATAGCGATCCACAGCAGGCTGAAGTGTGCGATAATCTGGGACTGCCTAAGTTCCATCGACCGCACCGGAGGCTCGACAAGAGTGATTGTCTATGTCGCAGACAATACGCCACCTCCTGACGAAGTCGGAGTCTACAAAGCAATCCAAGTGTGGCCCTGGATTCCACAGGACAACGCAAAAGTGCCCAGCTTCGAAGAATTCCGCAATGACCCCTCACAGAAGAAGGCCAAGCAGTACATGCGCCGCTTCGTGCCTCGAGCCACAGCATTCATCCGGAATGGCAACCGCCTGAAGCTCTATGCCCATGGAATGCTCAACCCTTATGGTGCTCTATCGACTCGAACGCACTTGATGCAGCGAGACCAAACGAGAAGGATCGCATCAGCCTACTCGTTCAATCACTTTGTCGTTAATGGGGTCGAGCTACGGACTGAGAAGCCGTTCTTTGGTGTTCATAGTCAAGGCCCTACGCATGACGCTGGGACGCCTCACTGCGTGCATAGCTATCTCCAGCTCGCGGTCGAATCGGGAGAAAGCTTTTTTGGGGACAACGTGTCTTTTGGACGGCCTGCAGAGGACGGGATCTTCATTGTGCAGAGTCACGACGACTATCCTGAGGATGGATGTGGTCCCGACCATCTCGTTAGGACCGAACAATATTCTCTGAACTGTGACGATTTCAATGTTCGTGTCGTGGCACAACTACGAGGGTGGTCGAAACATTGGAGGCCAACGAATTTGACTGCCCTTGATATCATCGCGGTCAGCAAGAGAGGTACACGCATTGCCATCGCGATGTGGGATCGGATCTTGGTCTACACCCTGGACACAGCAATACTGGTCGAGGACTGGACGCACCCAGACGACGACGAGAGTGACGCTGCCAGCCAAGCTGGAAGCGACCACAGCAGCAGTACTGGCTCGTCTCACTCCGTGTCAAACAATGACGCCGCTGGAATAGTGCCTGCACTCAACAACGATGACAATTCTTCCGCCGGTGAGATAATTATCGAACCGTGGATCGATCGCAAAATCGACAAACGAACCATGGTGAAAGCGTCGCGCTACTATGACTTGGCTGAGCACCCACAATTCGGTGAGATTGTCGAGTTATGGCCGATTGAGCTGAAGCTTCCTCATGGTGCCATTGCGAGGAAGGTGGTCTGGCCGGCGAAGCAGGAAGATTTGAGTGCAAGTCGTGATTGGACACCGAGCCCGCGTTCGATACCATCACACGATCCAGACATGAAGGAGCACGACTGGAGCGGACTCCCTGACGAGATTCGACGGCTCGATGAGGCAATGACGGACAAGATCCCAACACTCGATGACATTTTAAGTGAAGGAGACCTCGAAAGTATACCAGATGTCGACGAGCGGGACTCACCTCACGAAACAGGGATTGGAGATGCAATGTCAGATACTGAAGACGCAATGGATGTCGATGCAACCGATGGCCAGCTCCAAGATATCATCGACATCGATGATATTGAACTTATCTACAAACCCGACGGCACACCGTACACAATGGCAGATTACGATCTTGACATGGAAAGGAAACTTGTTGGTCCCAGGGTCCGCCGAGAGATCACACCACCGATGTCGCAGTCCGAAGTCATCGCCGCAGCGAGACTGCGGGCCCAGCAGAGTATCGACCAGCAGATTGCGAGGGAGGCAGAGGCGGCAGCAGCAGCAGCAGCAAGGGAAGCAGGCAGACAGGACGATGTCATGAATGATGAGGCACAATTTCCCAAAACCCATGGCGCGGCGCACATACCTAGCTACGCCACAATGGCCAAGATCCTCGCAGATCCTACATCGAAGTCTGCAGCAGCGCTCCGCGCAATCCCTAAGGTAACGCTCAAAACAACAGCAGCGGATGTCACTTTCCCCTCAACAGCGTCAACTAGCCCGAGTGCCACCGCACCGCCCGCCGCAACTTCGCCTTCAGCCTCACACGGGACCGAGGAAGAAATCTCAGAGGAACCAGAGACGCCAGACGCCGACGAAGAAGAGCAACCCACCCTCAAAGGACCAAAAGGTAAACAACCCATCCGCCCTGATCCCCTGCCATCATCCCGATCACGCTCCCGCTCTACGTCGCCCCATCTCTGGGGTAGAAGTCGAAGAGGCAGCCGGAGTAGGGGCACGCGATGGCGGCGCCCGCGACGTAAGCGCAACACGGAGGATGAGCTGGTGGTATTGACGGACCGTGGAGTGATGGTGTGGGATTTGGGGCCTATGAGTCGGGGGAGGCGGACGACCAAGGTGCTGGACGAGGAGGAGTAGCGTGAGAGGAGCAGACAGACTACCGGAGGTGGCGAGGAAGGTGTGAGAGTGAGAATGGCTGGAGGTTGGGGAAAGGAGCCAAGCCACCTGGAGGATCACAACGAGACTGTACTGGGACTCATTAATGTTGACATTGAGCGGATATTTGAGCATGGAGTTTGGGTGGCATAGCTGACTTCGTAGGCTCTCTTCGAGGGTTATGAGAGAGATCATTGTGCATAGCTGATATGCCGGCAGCCTCCAGAAACAACATGCCCATCCCAAAATTTCCAGATTACATGTCCTCTGTGATTTTCGAGGTGAGGCAGCAACCACTTCCACGATTTTTTGAGGTGAGAAAGACTCCGACTTCAGGATGGACAGATGAAAGTTCAGGTTGGGAAGGTATACGCCTGCATTGGGCGTGTCAGGGTTCACGGCACATGATTGAAGTGCTGGAGTCTGCAGAATAGGTTTGTATTCATGCATGCAAGGTCAGTGGTGGTTGACCTTGCTGATGGTGTTGGCTTGAGCAGAATGGATGGACTGATTGAGAGAAGCTGGACTGTCATGAACACCAGTGATCGGAAGACAGAAGTCAGGATCTGAGGTGGACGTTGGAACTGCCTTCCACGTTAGCCATGTGTATGAGTGCACAAGCCGGGTCAAAGATTTCTGTGCACCTCTTGACCTCACTGTCGATCCAACATTCATCCTATTCATCCTGCTGGGACAGATAGAAGTTCAGGATGACAAGGTGGACGTCCATGTTGGGTGCCCGGCATTCTTAACTTTCCAGCGCTATGTTTCATGAATATCCATCTTTCCTTAATTGACTCATGCTTTACAAAGACTGGCTGACTTGTGTTGCTGCTGATGCTGTGCATAGCAGGACAGTAGTGCACTGGAGACTGGTCCAGAGGAAGATGGAATGATGAATGCATTGTGTCTTCATTCATAATAGCAAAATACACATTTGCCTGGGTGTCCAAGCCTCCTAAGTGGCCTTCCGTCTCTGCTGCCTTCTGCCCCGCACTGTACAAAGGCACTGTAGCAAACTGCAGTGTATCAACCAGCATTAACAGTGCTCCAATCTCACCATCGTCCTGTCTTATCGTCCTCGGTCTCAATTCTCATGGGAGAAGAGACAGGTACATGTAGGAAGTTCAGCCTTCGCCGGCTTGGCCTTCAGACCATTTTGAAACTCCGGACTGAGGTTCATCGTTGCGGCTTGTCGGAATGAAGTTGAAATGGATGGAAGTATGCTTATCTGCTGGGCAGAAACTCGATGCAATCAGTTTTGGGTAACGACGAAATGGTGTCGCGGAAGTGGTCTGGAGAATGTTGTGGGCAGATGCTGCATCATACAGAGATCGGACCTCCTTCGCACATACCTCAATTCAGCTGAGATCGGTCGTGTTTGGTGAGCTTGAGTCCGCAGCGATGTGCTCTGTGTGTGGTCTGTCAAGCTGTCTGTGTTGAGCCAATCTGCGGGACTTCGGTCGCAACATTGGGCGGCCAGACGGCGAAAGGGCGTAAGTCCTTGCTCGTGAAGAAGATCCCCTCAATCCCGCCTGCTGACCCTCTGTCCATGCCCTGTCCCGCGGCGGTTTCCTTCTCGGGAAGTCCTACTTCTCCCCACCACCCCCACCAACAAGCGTCATCAGGACCACCCCAGCAATAACCCACCAATACTTCTGATAGAAACTCTTCTCCGCCTCCACGACTCTCACGACCTCATTCCCATCCGCGTCCACCACCGGCGGCGCCCGGCTCAACAGCTTCGGACTCGGGCCCGGCTGCTCCTGTACAAACACTACCCGTGGCTGGCCTTCGGGAATGTCCTCTTCCGGCACGACGGGCTTCTGCGCTACTGGAATTGCGGTCGGGGTAGTGCCCTTCTTGGGCTTCTTGGGTTTCTCAGGTTTGGGTCGTGGCGGGATAGGTTTACCCCGGGCTTTGGCGCGTGCGACTTTGGCTTGGTAGGCAGCTTCTTCCGGCGTTGGCGGAGCCGGCTTTATCGAAGTAACTGAAGCAGAAAGTGCGGTGCCGTCGGTTGAGAGGTATAGGTTGACGTGTTGTTTCAGGGCGGTTGAGAAGGTGGAGAGGGTGGTCACGGTGGAGGAGCCGTTGGGAAGGAGAATGCGGAGGAGAGCCGTGGATGTGGTTTCGTCAGGTTTGGCGTCGGGTGCGGAGGTCGGTGGTGTCCAGGACGTTAGTGAGTATCGGAGGGACTTGGGGTCGTAATTTATGATGGCTAGTTGGGAGGGTGTGCTGGTGGTGGATGAGGAGACGTATTCGTAGGAGAGGACGAGGGTAGACGGGTGTTTGACGTCTACGGCGGAGATAGGTATGGCAAAGGAGGTGAGCAGGAGAAGCGCTGCCCGCGCTATGAGAGACGGAAGCCGCATGGCTGCGTGTGTAGTGTTGGCAGTGAGGTGTTCTGGCCTGGCGCTGATCAGATAGTCTGTCGTTGCGGTCGCCGGCTGACTGGTCTCTCAAACCGGAACCCTAGCCGAGAGGGTCCAAGGCAGAGACTCGAAATTTGGCTCTTGGTCGTTCCTTCTTCACATCGACCTCCTTACCAAGCGAAAATGTATCTTGTCCACGACTGCCTCGCGCCAACGTTGTTTGGAAGGAGCAGAATGTCTGATGTCCACCTTGAGTCACTCCCTGATGTTTTGAGGGTTCTACCTTGATCTAACCTCGTTGCTGAAGCTGCTTTGACTCACATACATTCACGGCTACCAGCTTCGACATATACATAGTGTCTCTGTTTCGCACTGGTCGTTCAAAACTCGCCGCCAGAATGACCAGCACGCCCAACTCATTCTCATCTGACAGCAACTCCATCAACCCAAAAGACATCCTCGACCCGTTCGTCCTCGAGAACCTGGCAACCCACCAGAAATTCATGCAGCGAGCCATTGACACAGCCGAAGAAGCACTCCGCGGCGGTGAGACACCCGTTGCCTGCGTCCTGGTCCATGGTGGTGAAGTCGTTGCTCGAGGCATGAACGACACCAATCGCTCACTCAACGGCACCCGTCATGCAGAATTTCTTGCCTTGGCTGAATTCTTTGAGAAGTTCCCGCCTAGCGAGTTGAAGAACACGGATCTCTACGTTACGGTCGAGCCCTGCATCATGTGTGCTTCTGCATTGAGACAGTATGGTATTCGCACGGTGTTCTACGGCTGTGGTAACGATCGGTTTGGCGGGAATGGGAGTGTGCTGTCGGTGCATTCTGATGAGAATCTGGATCCTCCTTACCCGAGCTACGGTGGGGTCTACAGGAAGGAAGCAATCATGCTGCTGAGGCGGTTCTACATTCAGGAGAACGAGAATGCGCCGAATCCGAGAGCAAAGGGAAATAGGGAGTTGAAGATGGTTGTATGAACGCACTATACTGGCTTTCTCGGGACAACGATAAGGCATCAGGCTCAGTCTTTCCCGGCTTGACTCAGAAGGTCAGATCTGGCCTCTGGTAATTGAAAGAATGTCAGCCAGCCAGACGACCAGGTCACTCCTCGCCGTGCTTGGCTTTTGGTGCGACAGCGCTGCTACGGTCGAAATCGACGACCTGGTGTACGAATAGCATTGTCTCTATTCAGCATATCTAGCACAGGAGGCGCACAACATGCATTGGGGCATGCTGTCGATTGCAGTTTCACGAAGACATGGATTATGAGATACGAGTACAGTCAATGAGAATAGCTATAGAGAACTTACGATCGATCGAGACCACTTCGCTGCCTCCAGCTGGTCCTAATCCTCCAGACCTCGAATTTCCACCTTTAAACTGCTGAGTCATCCATGCTGATGCCTTGACCAATCGGAGTAGCTGCCTTGAATTGTTTTTTGGGCCTTCAACTTCAACTTTTCGGGGAGGACGCGCCTGAAGTTCTGGATGAATGATGTATCCTTCTATTCATCGTCATTCACCTTCACCCTTTCAATAGGCGTGACACATCCAGCTCTATTGTCGACGACACACTGCCTTGTCGTTCTGTATAGTCCGGGGCCGTTTGTTTCGCCTTGGCAGAAAAAAGCACAAAGTCTTTGAGCACTGCTGCATTCCTTACAACTCCCGCCTCCATTCGACTTCCGCCGACCACCATACTCGACTTTCGCAAATCTCGAATCAATTCAGCCATTCTAATACACTTGCCCGCTCCTTCTGCTCACTGAGCAATTTTTCAACACACTACGACTGGATAACCTACTTCGCCGCGATGCGTCCCAAAAGAGCTGCGGCGCGCAAAGCCATCGCAGCTATAGAGGAACCAACCACCAACGGAGTGACGGCTGCTCCAGCAAAAGCTGCTCCCAAGAAGGCTGCCGCAACAAAGAAAGCTCCTGCTGCAGCGAAATCGACTACAACCAAGACAGCTGCAAAGACGAAGGCTGTAACGAAGCCCGCAACGAAGAAGACTGCTGCTCCGAAGACAACCGCAGCAAAGAAAGAACCTGCGACTAAGCCCGCGAAGAAGCCAGCCGCAAAGGCCAACACGGCTGTCAAACGCAAGGCTACTGAGGAACCCGAGGTCAAGAACGCGAAAAGGTCAAAGTCAGAGTCCGCTGAAGCCGAAGTTGGCGGTGCTGTCAAAGCTCCCACCAAAGCACGCAAGATCGCACAGCCCAAAGCGAAGAAGCCTCGCGTCAAAGGCCCTGCCATCAACTCAGCTCCTACCGCTCCCCTCAACGTCTACGTCTTTGGTGAAGGCAGCGCAGGCGAACTCGGTCTCGGCTCCGCCAAAGGTCAGATCGAAGTCAAGCGACCACGACTGAACCCACTTCTCGACGCAGACAAGGTTGGTGTGGTCAGTGCAGCAGTTGGTGGCATGCACACTGCGGTCTTGACCAAGAACAATGAGATCAAAACCTGGGGTGTCAACGACCAGGGCGCTCTTGGACGAGACACCAACTGGGATGGTGGTCTTCGCGACATCGATGACGACAAGTCCGACGCTGGCTCCTCCTCCGATTCTGAGGCTTCCGATACTGGCGTCAACCCACACGAATCTACCCTACCAACGTCGACATGACCGGTCTCGAAGACCTGATCTTCACACAAGTCGCCTGCACCGACTCCGCCACATTCGCGCTCACCGACGAAGGCCAAGTCTACGGCTGGGGTACATTCCGAGTAAGTCACTATACGCTCCCTCCCCTACCCCTCAAACACCCGCTAACATCCCTCCCACAGTCCAACGAAGGCATCTTCGGCTTCGACCCCACCACTCTGATCCAGCCCCGCCCAACCCTCATCCCCTCGCTCAAGAAAATCACCAAACTCGCCACGGGAGCTAACCACGTCCTCGCCCTCTCCTCCACCGGCGCCGTCTGGGCCTGGGGCTCCGGCCAACAGAACCAGCTCGGTCGGCGGGTGTTGGAGCGCTTCATCAAGAACGCTCTGGTCCCCACCAAAGTCGGCGTGCCGAGCAAGATGGTCAATGTCGGCTGCGGGAGCTATCACAGCTTCGCGATCCACGAGAACGGGGACGTGTATGCTTGGGGACTGAATAGTTTTGGAGAGACAGGTGTGCCTGCTGATGTGGAGGAGGGCGGCGAGTCTGATGTGCACCAAGCTACCGTCGTCGAAGCACTACGACCATTCGGCAAGATCGTCTGTATCGAAGGCGGCGCGCATCACACCATCGCTGTCACGGACCGCGGTGAACTGTTGGGTTGGGGTCGTTTGGATGGGTATCAATTGGGTCTCGACATCAAGAGCCTGCCAAAGGAGAGTATCGTCTACGATGCATCCAACAACCCTCGCATTCTGAAGGTCCCAACACAGATTCCGGGCATCGATGCGGTGGCATGCTCGGCTGGTTCCGATCACGGCATTGCAGTTAGTAAGGAAGGGAAAGCCTACGCTTGGGGTTTCAGCACGACCTATCAGACGGGCTTGGGTACAGACGAAGACGTCGAGGTTGCGACGTGGATTGATAACACGGCCGTGAGAGGCAAGAAGCTGGTCTGGAGTGGTTGTGGTGGGCAGTTCAGCGTGCTTGCTGGCCTGGCTGAGCCTCAGACCAATGGACTCACGAATGGAGTGCACTGAGCAGGGCGGGATGGGAACTGAATGCACGGCAGAGAACGGAATGAATGGGAATTTGCACTCTTCAAAGGTACTTCAGGGAGGACTTTGGCACCACTAGAGGCTGGGACCGCCTAAGTGGTAGATTCATCGGACAGTGGGCATCTAGTAATAATCTCTTCTTCGAGCTGGATGTGAAAAGTATGGGACAGCACATGGCAAAGACAAGCTTTTTAGCATAGCATAGCATAGGAGTAAACTTCTTTAGGACCTACGAAGGACTCCTCATAGCAATTTTTGAGGTTGGAATTCGCGTTCTGGAATTTTGCCTATGGACTGCCACCTATTCCTCGTCACCAGCTGCCATACTTCGAGTCACCCTTTTCGTAGCACTCGTAGGCGCGCTACCTCCGTTGGATGCTTGCCGACCAGTTGAGCCTTCCTGGCTCTTCAGCTTGATTTCTTCTCTTGGCTCTGGTCGTAACTCATCATCCTCCCTCTCCTCATTGTCATCGCCTTGGGCGACTTGCTCCCACCCGCTGTCATCTCCCACTGTCCCAGCAGCAGTAGCCGGAGGGACGTGCTCCGTCGGCGATGAGGCCGCTACGCCCTCCGTCCGCCTCACTCGCTCTACCATCTCTCTCGCCGCCCTTCGCGGATCGGTGCCATTTTCGCTGCCACAGCTGCTGCACCTCCACCTTCCTACTTCCTCGAGTGTTCTCGCGCCTGGAGGTGCCAGACCGTTCACCAGCCGACAGTTGCTGCAGATCAAGGCGAGGCGGTTCTTAGCGGCCGTCTCATCTTCGCCTATCATGACGTCCAGGATGCGGTCGTACCAGTTTGTCTTGGTCTGGTATGACGAGGAGGCGGAGGGTGGTCCGGAGAAGGCATTGGGAGCGAAGCCTGGCGAGTCAGGTTCGAACGCGGAAGGCGATTGGGAGAAGTTGGTGGGAGAACCCGGGGGCCCTTGTGGTGAAGACGGGCGGATTTGTGGTCGGGCGGATGGCGGACTTCGGCTGGGGATGTTAGCTGTTGGTGGAGGTGCAATGCCTGTCCTTTGCTGGGGCTTCTGAGGCGTTGTCTTCTGTTGCTTGGTGTCTCGTTTCGCCGTGTCCTCGGGTGGAGCGCCGCCGTACTTCTGCAGTAGTTCTTGCGTGCTGTCGTACTTGGTTGCTTTCTTCAGGTCGGCGATCTTGCCTTCTCGTTGTTTCTGAAGAGTGTTGACGTGGGCTTGCCGGCGGTTGATGGTCCAGTCGAAGGCGATGGTGAGAACTTTGCGGACGCCGTAAATTAGGACTGGACCAGCGGGAAGACCAGCATAGTATGAAAGTGGTGTATCCTTTGGGGTAGGTACCAGTATCACAACGAGAGCATATAGTAGGTAGAGTATGGTAGTCCATAATGTCCAGAGGCCTTTTATCCGCCGGGCTTGGGTCCTTCTGGTGTCGAGAGATAGGTTTGCGGCGGTGATCTGCGTTGACAGCTTGGACAAGGCCTTTTCGAATGAGGCTGGTGAAGTGTCGTCGCCTCGCCAAAGCCAGGACATGGCGGCGTTTTTGACGCCAACCGCGCTTGTCCTAGTGCTGCAACGGCTGCCTTGAATGTTCAACTGACAGAGCTACCCTCAACTGTCATCGAGGCGCATTCATGGCTTTGTGTGGGGTGTATGTAGTGTTACTGGGTGGTCTAGGAAAGTGATCGTATGACGCACGAAAGTTACTCGAGGGCTGTAAGGCTATCTCACAGCCTTATCACGGGGTGAGGGAGGCGCGATCCCAACTTTTTGGGTGACTTGCAGGCAGTCACTATTCGTTCACCCACTCACTCATACGCTCTTTGATAACAAGCAGGCAGCACGAATCTCGAATACTACGACATTGTGTGTGACGCGTCCCTTACCGGAGCACTTCTCACCTCTCCGAAGTCGTCCTCAGCCATCACTTCCTTGAACCACCACCAGAGTGACTGCTAGCCGCTAGCATGCCCAGCATGTGGCTCACAGATATGCAGAGTACGTCCGACGAGACTAAGAAGCGACTATGGCTGACCTGCGCATAGAGATTGGCGTTGCTTTCTGCTCCGGCGGTGAGTTCGTTGGCGCATTTATCTATACTCATGCTGATCGAGTCAAGGGGGCTTGTTCCTTTTTGGCGGCGTACTCATGTTCTTTGATCGTTCTATGTAAGCACGAGCGTCTGCATACGGCGCGACAACGTACTGACGTCTTGCCAGGCTTGCGATGGGAAACGTGCGCATTCCATTTCCGCTTCCGCCTCCCCCCTCTAACGCAACCTAGATCCTCTTCCTCATCGGCCTCACCCTGATCATCGGCGTGCAAAAGACCTTTGTCTTCTTCGCACGAAAACAGAAGTTGAAGGGCACGGCTGCCTTCATGGCCGGAATACTGTTGATCCTCATGCGATGGCCGCTGATCGGCTTCTGTGTTGAAACATACGGCATCTTTGTGCTCTTTGGCGACTTCTTTGCGACGATCGCATCATTCGCGGGCAATATTCCCATTGTGGGACCGTATATTCAGATGGCATTGCGCAGAATATCTTATCAGACTAGGAATGCTGAATTGCCTGTCTGAACAGACGAGTCGTGAGCGAGCAGCTGCTTCGACTAAAGCTGGACTACGCCAGTAAAGGACTTTCCATATTGCGACTGCGTCCACCATCGGATGCAGTCATGGAGCATCGCTAGGATAGCTCGACAGACATTGGTGCATTGTAGACGCCTTCATCGCCGGCCGTATCTAGCTAAAGCCCATCAGGAGAAGGATCGCGGCTCCGTCCGGCCTTGTATCTCGAACTTGGGTCTACTTTCTCGAGTCAGGATGCTCGGAAGGCACAAGGGGCCAGGAGCGACAGACATGAACAGAAATGGCCGGGTTAGGTCACCACCCAACAGCTTCCGTCGGCAGGTGATGTTGACGGCTGTCATCCTCAAGGAGCGAACAAGCACTTGGCTACCCAGGGATCGAGCTGTCGTCGCAGACGCCAGCAGTCTGCTGTTGACTTACATCTATTGACTTACGCGTGTTGACATTCGCTATGAGACATTCACCGCAGGAAAAGGCGCGTCAACGCGTCTCTACTCCGAGTACCGCGATGTCCGGCGATCTCCAACTTTCGTCTCGATTTCTCGATTCGACACTTTTGCGGGGTACCAAGCCACCACCTCGGGCGAACAGGCTTCCCCGGACTCCCGGAACCTGACGACGTACAGTACGTCAGATGGCTGAACTTTGACGCTCGACTGAGTAAGGAGCTGCTCGGCGAAGAGGGAGGAGAACATGATGAGAAAGCAGAGGAGGTGTGAGGGCGGTCATCATCTGCAGTGGACAGACTTCGACTTCATCCTCTCAGCACTTAAACATGCACTGTCCCATACCTCGTGAAATCACAACACTTTGCAACAAGAGCCCGCCAATTTCTTCTACCGCTTCACATAGTCCTTCTCTTACGCCCGCACTCGACCTCGAGCCCTACCCCAACCATCGATCGATCCGCCCTATTGCTCGAAGCTGCTTCGGTCAGAGCTTACCACCATCAGCCTTCCCAAATCTCACCATAACCACTTCAAACAATGAAGCTCCTCCTTCCGTTCCTCGCCCTCTTCGCTCTCGTCGCTTCAAACCCTGTCCCCGAAGGTCTGCTCGACAACCTGCCAGTTTTGCAGCCAAGAGCCGATGAGTGTGAGGCGTGCGCCACAAATTACACGCTCTGCTACAATCTATGCTTCTACCAGCAGATCCTGAACCAGGCTGTTTGTGCGGCGAGTTGTGGTGCTGCTAAGGGCTGTAAGGTGGTATGTACTTGCGCACTCCCATGGTGGTACTCGGACTGACGATATCTGTTACAGGAGGCATGTGCCAAGTGTGAAGACTTCGCCAAGGAGCATTGCAGTTCTTCTTCGTCTTAGCTGGTGATCGGATCGGACGTCCCGAGCGCTGTCGGTGCTTGCATTGGCTCAGGCCGCGCGATTTTGCATGTGTGGGATTGATCTGCGAACGACGTGGGTTGGAGACGGATGCGACCAGACATCACGGGGTTGCTTGCGAAGGTGCGTAAGGGAAGGAACCAGGCGAACTATGTTGTGAGTGTCGTGCGGCGGGCAAGCTTGGTTGATTGGTCGACGTAATTTGGTTGCTAGTAAGTGCTGCAGCTAGAGAAGCAGTTCTTGTGACGGATAAGCTGTTCGCAGATGAGAATATCTTCGATACATGGCTTGGCTATAGTACATGAGAGTTGGTCCATGCCAATGGCAGAGCATTATGTGCTACGCAATGATCGGCCCGACTGTGTCCGTTTCGGCTCGGGCATGATTGCGAAGATGTGATTGTGAGCATGGCTCCGGCAATGCTTCTGGTCGTTTCCGTTACCTGGGTACATTGGCGTACATGTCTGTCATGCTCCAAACATAGCAGCATCGAATTTTGGTGCGTACATGTACATCGAAATGCAGGGCCTCACTGCCCAAATCTTGCATCACGCCCACGCAGCAGTGGTCCAAGCTGAGCCAGATTTCGCAGCAATTTGAGGTCTGGGCTTTCAGCTCTAATCAATGCAGGTTGGGATCAATCAGTCGGATCCATGGATGGACATTTAACATCCCCTGCATCCACAATGGTTCTTTGGTAGTACTTACCTCCCATTGGCTGCACGCGTGCTAGTGGAGTACTTAAGTACTGAGGGGACTTTCGAGGAGGACGGTACTCTCGGTCCTTCAGATCTTGCTTCAAGTTACCGGGTGAGGAACATAAGACATTAACCTCACTTGCCGCCGCTCACTCCAGTGCTTGTCAAGCGCCGCCTCGAGATGGTGGTGCAACAAGTCCAGTGCCAACGGGTCGGCCTACTCATTCGCGGGCTATCCATCCATAATGAGCCTCTTTGAAATCGAGAATGACTGGGTCTAGTATCATATATGCTCAATATCCTCTCCGGGAAGATGAGATTCGAGTCCTTATTTTGGAGCCTGCGTCAACGCCAGAAGCGCCCATCAGATGCGAGCTTCAGGTGATGTCCTTATTGGAACCCCATCCAGAGTGGTCGGCATTGTCGTACACGTGGGGACCACCCATAAAAGGCCGGCATCTTGACGACAAGCAGATTCTTGTAGCAGGCCAGATCTTTACTGTCACCGGCAATCTCTTTGATGCATTGACGAGATTCAGATGGGCCCCGCGAGCACGCCAAATGTGGGTAGACGCTATCTGTATCAACCAGGACGACATGGATGAGCGTTCGCGACAGGTGGCTATGATGGCGCGTATCTATTCACAGGCTACATCGGTGCTCATTTGGCTGGGACACGACTCGGCTTACCTTGATGCACATTTCACGTTCACGCTGTTGAAGTCCATCCGTCGATACAGAGAGGAGATGATTGGCCTACAAAAATGGATTCAAGCCTATCGGGACCATACAGGGTATGAACCGAATTTTGAGGAGCTCGATCAAAGGCTCGTGGACATCATCTTGCAACCAACAGGGCCATTCTCGCTTTTGAAATCGTCCCCGACATGGCAAGTGATCGAGGAAGGAGCGACTCAGCTACAGGATCAGGGCTTCATTCGCAATCTGAACAAAGTGGGGACAAGACACCCGCTGATTGTGACGGTTTGCACTATGCTGCAAAAGTTCTTCGACAGACGGTACTTTTCCCGCCGGTGGGTATTGCAGGAAATCTTCCACGGAAAAAGCACACAAATCACTTGCGGCCAGCAGTCCATGATGTGGTACGATTTCGAAGAATCGCATCGCTCACTCTGGCTAGTCAACGGGCTAGTGGCCAATCGTATAAAAAGACTACAATTTGACATTCCCACCGCCGCGACCACTCAAGTGAGCCTTTCCTGGCGCACGCAGCAGCGAGACGGCCAGCTTCCTGCCAAAGTCATGCTGGACCTGCTGCTCATGTTCAATAGTGCCGAATGTGAAGATGTGAGGGACAGATTGTTCTCACTCCTCAGCTTCGACAGCAGATTCCAGCTGCTACCGGACTATACCATGTCGGTATCCCAAGTATGCCTCCAGTTCGCCAGAGTCTGCATACAGTCCGGACTTTTCGAATCAGTCCTTTCTGCAGCATTGAACCAGATTGACACTCTGCGCGATGGCGTTACCCGGCGCCTTGACCTCCAGTCATGGGTGCCGGATCTGAGCATCGAAGTACGAAGCGACGATCGGGCGATCGAAGTCACAGAAGGTTCCCAAGCCGCGACCAATACTACCGTGGATGCCGACGGCAGACTGTCGTGCTCGCTTCTTACTTTTGGCACCATCGAGATACACAACGGCTGGGCATTGCTAGGCCCCAACATCCCAGCAGATGTCCTGACAACAGTCCTGGGCCTGCATACCGGTCCGGACACGATCCCGCTCGTGGATCTACAAGCGAAGTGCTGGCCCAAGCTGGTAGCTCTCGAAGAAGAACCCCGCCTGGAGGCCAGGGACTTCACAGACCTTGCAGTTTGGACATTCCATTACATGGATGCTCCGCGACGCTCCAGCAAGTCTGGTCGCAGCGAGTCTGGTCCTTCAGGTCTTTTTGACGGGGATCTGTTGTGTAAAACCAGCTCCGGATGGATTGCTCATGACCTTTTCGCCATTCGCCCTGGATCCGAGCTGACGGATGCCGGCGAGCTGATCTACACTGTCGTCGGTAAAGCTATCTGGGGGTACTGGAATGAAGAGGAGGCTCCTGCTGGTGAGTTGCGCCGATTCCTGATTGCATAGATTACGGACCTGGTCACGGTATACCTTTACATTATGACAGTGGTAGTGGCATTGTCCTCAGCTAAAGGGCGCAGCCCCTGCAGGGTGATCGGTCCGTTCACGCGGAGTAAATCTTGCGGCCATTTCGATACCGCAACCACTAGAGGACTGGCTGTATGCCTGCAAGCGGCGCCTCAACGTCTGACGAAGTAGAGCGCGATTGCGGCTTCTGCTTTCCGCAACACGGAACTATCGCTGGATCTCAACAAGCTTGCACATGAGGTCTTCAGCCGATGACAGCCGGATATCATGCTACAGCCGGATATCATGCGACCATGAGCAGTCCTGTTTTGCTACGGCCATGAACTGCCATCCCCAACTCAGCGTCGGTGTTGATTTTTATTGCGTCTCCGGTTCTCAAGCAGCACAGCGTGTCGTTGCCACAGGACGTCCTGCACTCTGCTGCAACATCTGACCCATATCTACACTTGGAAGCTCACCAAAAGCATGCTTGCCGCCGTTTCGACTATCTTGTTGGCGTCCCTGCTAGTTGGAATTGTGTTGCGACGCATTTCAATTGCCTACAAGCATGGCCTTCGAAGCATTCCTGGACCAAGACTTGCCCGTTTCACCGATGCGTGGAGAGTACACTTCGTGTCCCGCGGCCGAGCCCACGAAGACTACCTTGCACTACACGACAAGTACGGTCCCATCGTCCGAACAGCACCATCCGCGATGGACATATCAGATCCCGCTGCAATCCCCATCCTCTACGGTGCCAGTAGCCCCTTCCTGAAGGTTGGTCAGCATCGCTCGTCCCCTGACCCTCTCAGAACCTTAAGCACTAATTCAAGACATAGTCCGAATTCTACTCCCTCTTCACCATGCTCTACGAGGGCAAAACTATAGACTCCCTCTTCTCCACCCGCGACCCAATCCGCCACCGCAACCTCAAACGCCCCATCGCTCAGAAATTCTCTATGAGCAGCGTCCGCACCCTCGAGCCCCTCGTCGACAGCTGCACCCGAGTCTTCCTCGACAGTATGCACGATCTTTCTGGGGAAGCGCTTGACTTGGACGTCTGGCTGCAATGGTACGCGTTTGATGCTATTTACGCTATGACGTTCAGCACGTCGCCGGGGTTTGTGAAGGGTAGGAGGGATGTGAGCGGGATCATTGGTGGGATGGATTGGATTCTGAGGTATGCGGCTGTTGTTGGGCAGATTCCTTGGTTGCATGGTTGGGTTGATCCTGTGCTTAAGTTTGCGATGAGGGTGGGGGTGTTTGATCTTGGGCCGCTGATGATTGTTACGGAAATGGTGGAGAAGGCTGTCAGGGAGTATGATGCTGCTCTTTCAGAGGAAGTGGCGGGAAGGCAGGACTTCCTGGCATACCTGAGACAGCAGAGTAAGTCCACCGGGGAGATGCTTGGGAAGAGCGAATTGCAGAATCATCTGATGAATAACCTGTTGGCGGGGAGTGATACTACTGCTATGGCGCTGAGGGCGGTATTTTACTTTGTTGTTAAGGATGGGAGGGTGTATGAGTGCTTGCAACGGGAGATTGATAAGGCGGATGCGGAGGGGAGGCTGGGCGAGTTCGTGAGTTATAGTGAGTGCTTGGAGATGAAGTATTTGTGAGTACGAGCTCTCGGTTGTTGCTTGTGCTTTTTTCGGATGGTGGTGGCTGATGAGACGTTTCAGGCAAGCATGCATCAAAGAAGCACTCCGCATGCATCCCGGGGTAGCCTTTCCCCTGGAACGAGTCGTGCCGCCAGACTGTACGAGCATTCCAGTCTGTGGGAAGGAATACTACGTTCCCCCTGGTACCGTCATTGGTATCAATCCGGCAGTGGTGCAGCGAGACCGAGATGTGTTTGGAGCGGACGCAGACGACTTCCGGCCTGAACGATGGTTCGTTGATGTATCAGACGCTGGGGATGAGGCGAGGGTCAGAAGGATGGAGAGAACGATACTTGCGGTAAGTGGTTCAAGTTGATGTGAACGCAACACGTGATGCCTGGCAATGAGCGCAGCATCTTCAAGCTCACTCACTGCCGACCCCGGGCCATACCTCCGTTGAGTCATGCTGATAGTCGCTAGTTCGGAGCAGGACACCGCCTCTGCACGGGAAAACACATCTCCCTCATGGAGATGGGAAAGTTTGTACCACAGATTCTGAGGAACTTTCGAGTCGAATTCGCGGACGAAAGCAATCGGGAGTGGTCTGTGAAGACGTACTGGTTTGCTAAGCAGAGTGGGATGAGGATGAAGATGACTCCTCGGGGTAAGGCGGAGAGGAAAAGCGGTGACTGACATACCGCAGTTCAGAATGCCGCAAAATGCGGGCGACATACCGCAAACCGGGATACCGCAAACTCATATCACCATCAAGCGAACATTGGCATCGACAATAGATACCAATATACGACATGCAGGGTGGCTGGACTTGGGATGAAATCTTGCCAGGTCGTATGAACAATTCTTTCCTGATGAGCAGTAGGTTTGTTGATCTTCAAGTCCTCCATAGATGCCTCGTGTGGATCGTCCGCATTATCCTCGCCCTGAAGGCCGCCCTGGGGGCGTCAACATCACATGTTCCGCTACGTTCCACATCTACAATCAGCCGCCACCGCCACCAGTCATCCGGCTGTCCGCCCACTCCTCGAACCCTCTCAATGCCTCCCTACTGATACTCCGCGGCGTGCTACTGACGCCCTCTTCAACGTCCGTAAACGTCACCTTGTCCCTGCCCGCATCAATAGCCAACTCTGCTGCTCTGTGCCATATTGCTACCACGTCCGCGCCCGAGAACCCATCGGTTTTGTCCGCAAAGTACCACACATCTTCCTCCGTGCCCCTTGCCGTTGGCACGTAATTGTACTTTGTGAAGTGGCTACGGAAGATCTGCTTTCTGGCATCCAGATCGGGGGGTGGGATGTACACCACATTATCGAATCTTCCTGGTCGGAGTAGTGCCGAGTCCAGGGCATGAGGCCTGTTGGTCGCAGCAACGACAAAGACTCCTGACATCGTGGAGAATCCGTCCATCTCGGTGAGAAGGGTCGTAAGAACATTCAAATCTTTGCTTCCACTTGAGGAGGCCTCCGGCCCCGACCTCGCACCCGCAATACTGTCAATCTCATCAAAGAAAATAATACTGGGACTCGCCGCCCTCGCCTTCCGGAACAGCTCCCTCATGCTCCTCTCGCTCTCGCCCACATACATGCTGATCAACTCTGCACCCTTGACCGCCAAGAAGTTGAGCCCAGCTTCTCGGGCAAGCGCACGGACCAAAAGGGTCTTGCTGCATCCAGGAGGGCCGTAGAGAAGGACACCCTTCTTGGGTGGCAGGCCGACTTTGGCCATGGTTGCGGCGAGGGAGAGGGGCCGGGTGACGGCGTTGATAAGGAGGGATTTCTGGGTGGTTTGGCCGCCGATGTCGGTGAAGCGGGTGGTGGGTGTTTCGAGGAAGATTTCTTGGAGGGCGGAGGGGCGAATCTTCGCCAGGGCGGCCGCTAAGTCAGAAAGAGTGACCTTGACTGATGGCGGTTTTGGGCTTGAAGGCCGTGAGGTATTGGGTGAAGCTGGAGCGGTCGAGTAGGAGGGTTGCACATGGTTGCCGTTGATCGAGGGTGCATTTTGTGGCGAAGGTGCGAGTGCAGCCTTGGGGTGGGCTCTGGTGTCGGCTTCGGTTCTGTCAGATGCCAGCTCGATGACTGTGCAAATTAAGGCATCCAGATCGTCACCCACATAACCGTGGGTTCGTTCTGCCATAGAATCGAGGATATCGGAGTCCAGCGATGGCTCATCTTGCGCCATTAGTTGCAGTATCTCCCGACGCTGGATCGCTGAGGGAATTGGGATCTCGAGCTCGGTCGCGAACAATGCTCTTTTCCGCAGATCTGGATGCACGTCATTCGGATGTCTTGTCTCGCTCACTACCATCACTGGCTTGCCCTTGATGCTGTGGAAAAGCTGAAGGATCTCTTTGAGGAGGACCCTGGATGCTGATTCGCCCCTTGATGAGGGCACATCTTGGGGATCAATGATGATCAGTGTGCTCGAGGCGAAGGTCGTAGGCAATTTTGCGCCTGGTTGCCATCTTATGACTGCTTTCCAGCCCGATGCGGCGAGCTCATCGATGATCAACGACTTGCCGACGCCCTTTGCGCCGTATAGTAGCAAGCCTTGAGCCGGTGCTCTGCCTGATCGCGGTCTCAACAAGTGATCGACTATCAGGCGGATTTCCTCGAGCTGTGACTTTGCTCCGCCTATGTTCGTCGGTCTGAAGTCGACCGCCTGTGCAGCAGCCGCGGCTACGATTCCATCTGCTATCGAAAACACCGTCTCTTTTGTAATGCGTGCTAGTGGGGCGGGCGTCCCGCCAACCGCTGATATTTCCACGACCTCAAAATCCTGCACCTGGGGTGCAACTTCCAGCGCTATGCTCAGTCCAACCGCTAGGCAGTCACTAGATATGCCCAGCTTCATAGCAGCAACGTGCTCCCAGAACTGTTGCGGTAGGTCCATGGTGCCTCCAGACAGTGGTCGAAGCTGTACGCTTCCAGCATCCTGGAGTTCCTGTTGAGCCTTCTCGACAATGACGCGGTCTCCCAACTTTAGGCCGTGCATTTCCTGTAAAGCTTTCGACGTCTGAACGATGTTGTCCTTCATTCCAGTGCCAGAGTACTCCCAGGCTATCGCAAACTTCTCGTCTCCCTGCGGAACGCCCGTGCTGCCTTCATGTCGTATGGTACAGAGGTCTCCCGGCTTGAGTTTGAGTCCAAGTAGCGAAGCGGCTGTCAATTTCGCCCGGAGGACTCCCCGTAATGGATCCTTCTCCGGCACTGAGGGCCGGACTGTGAATATTGCCATCCCGCCTGCTGTGGCGGGTGTTGCTGGACCTTCAAGATGAAGTTCTCCGGAGTTCCGCCACGGAGGCCTTCAAGTACGTACGCAAATTAGGTGTCTTGATCTTTCCATGCCAGGGAGGGCTCTGCATAGTTTCTACGTGTGACTACCTAGAATTATGAATCATATGCGCAGTGACATCTGTGAGTTGTCTTCTTCAGCTTCGAAACTCAAAAGTTCCAAGGTTCTCCAAGACTTGAAGTTTCGAACGGGTGCGGTGCCTAATTAGGCGGCGGATGTGGGGCCCTCCCCGGGATGAGTCCGGGGGCCTGGCACTTCGAAGTTTCTGAAGAGGTGAGCATCGTGGGCTGCAATGTTGAATGCCTGCATCTTGATCGATACTTTAGTACCCATGACGTAAAAAGCACTATCAAAGCAGCTAAGGCGACTGAACACAACGGCTGATATCGAACACAGAGCCGCCGACCGCGTCAGCTTTGGTTCTTGCATTTTGGCGTTGAGAAAGCAGCTGCTGTCATGCAAGTAGCCGCCCTCGGGCCCGGAATTTCCGGTCAACACCAAACTTCTGGCACAGCCATATACGACAACCCCTTACAGCGAAATCTTCACCTTCTTGTCTTCACGCGAGCGTGTCATGGTAAGCAAGGACAGGCTTGGCAGCTCCCAAACTTCCGCTCCGCAAGGGGGTAGAGTAGGCCTTGGCTTGCTTTCGCAACGCTAGTGGTTTGAGAGCATGCAAGGAAATGTTGTCATACGGAGGCCAAGTGCTGACCACCGGGCGTGTCCCATTGTGCCGCGTGGGAAGTGCTTGTTGAGACGTCGGGTCATGAATTTCTCGTCAAGTGTGTATTCTTCTCGAAGAGCAGTGGAAAGCTAATAGGGGCGGCAAGAAATGAAAACGCATTTGGTTTGTTATATATAGATTAACGACATGACCTGTCGCAGGCTGCGAAATAGGAGACTGAAAGAATTAATCTGCTGGAAAGGTCCGATGTCCTGTGGCTAATTGAGCGCTATCATGCTCAGCTGCCATAGAACACAAAGCTTTGGCCCTCTTCCCAGCTCCAAGAGAGCGCTGCCCCTTTTCTCTGTGATTTGTCGACATACCGATCAATGATGCACTGTCCAGGATGTACCGTGTGTAGTTATTAACAATATTGTTCAGGTTGATATGGTCGTGGACACGTATCGCGTGAATGGAGCCTGAGTGTTGTACAAAGTCCACCCACGGGGCTTATGAACACATTGTTGCTTCCAAAATCCTGCTTCGCAAGCAGGACCCGGACCCGATCATTTAGAAGTTGTGCTTATGGGCATGTCGGTGGATGTCGCGACGGACGACATCACCACCAAACATCTCTCGGATCTTCAAGCCGGACTGGCCAGCGTGCTTGCGGTTGGCTGGATCCTCCTCGTACTTGGCCATGGCCTTGCACTCGTTCTTGAATTCGGGCTTGTTGGCGTATCCCTTGATGTCCTTGGGACGCTCGACGAATTGCAGAGCCATGCCACCCTCGACGTGCCAGACGATATGGCAATGCATCAACCATGCACCTGGGTTGTCGGTCTCGAATCCGATGATGGAGTAGCCGAGAGGGCCGGGGCCGCCGGGAGCATTGGGGCCACGGGCACCGTTGAGCATGATGGTATCACGACGGGCTGGGTTGGCGAAGTTCAGGGAGGTGACATCCGGGTTGCCATTGCCTTGGCCGAGCACTAGGACAGTCAGTAAATGTTCGAGTAATGGATTGAGCAGACTTACGCGAGATGTCGTGACCGTGAACGTGCAGAGGATGAGCAGCGAAGAACTCGCGGGCTGGTGGTCAAAGTCTCTGCTACGGTATGAAGCTCACTCTATAGCTCTTGGCCTAAGTATACCGTTCGGATATTGGCCGGGAGAACGATTGTGTGGTTTCCGTGTCGGAATTTTCTACTAAGCCACGGCAGCCAGAGGTGTGATGGGTCCGGAACGATGAAAGCAGGTTTACGCACAGTAACGACAGGATGCCAGAGACAACATATCAGCCGAGAGATCACCTCATATAAAGACTACAATGCCGTCGGCACAAATCCCGTACAGTCCAAAGTGCGAATCGTTGGTCGGATATCTCCCCTCACCCCAACTAAACCCCACCATCGGCTGTGTCTCCGAGCGATGAGAGTCGAGTTTGTACGCGAGAACGATGCAGGAGACATACGTGGAATTCGAAAGGGCGTAGAATCTTGTGTCCTAGCTTATATAATACAGACTATCAGCCAGTGCCTCCCGGCGACTCAAATTTAGAGCCTTGATCCATTCGCTGTTCTTCTTTGCGCCACGCTTTCTCGGCTTTATCTCAACAGGGTCGCTTCCGGCGCGCTGCATACCGTGCCCATGGTGCAGGGTGGGCGCGTCTGCACTGGGAGACGGTTCGTTGTCGCCACCGCTGTACGCATCAGGGGTCGGTCGAGCGGCAAAGCACCTCAAACAAGCTCTCCGTCGCCGTCGCTCGAAGTTGTAAAAGTCGCATGACGGGCAATCCCACCCACGAACTTGCGGATCTGGTGCCCTCCCTGTCAGCTGGAGCTTCCCGACGTTCTGCGTAGTTCTAACAATATCAGACCCAAAGCCATTTCGCTGCGGCGGGCCTATACGCTGTTGCGGTTCCATCCGCGGGGCGGGCACCATACTATGTGACGGGCCTGTAATCTGTGGCGAAACCAAATGCTGCGGTGGACGCGCGTGATGTGGCCGATTCAGGCCTGGTGGTAGCACTGAGCCCTCAGAGGCCGCCCGGTGGTCATTGGGGTCCCGCCGTCCAGCTATTTCATGGCGAACTGGTTCGTGTCCATCCTAAGTACTTAGACCGCCTCTACCAGAGTAAGTGAAATTGCCGAACGGGGTCGAAGGTCCGAGATTGTTAGCGACACCTGCTGCAGTCGATTGGGGTGTGCTGGGGGCGCCAGAAGGTAGAAGGTGGCACCATTCAATTCGCGAGGGGCTATGTTGTTCAGAATTGGCGGCATCTGCGCGTTGAGACCCCAGACTTGGCCAGAATACCTGGTTTCGTCGATGCTACCGCCAAAGATCTTCTTCTTCATCTCAAAATAGACCTGGCCTGTTAACAACGAGTCGCTGCCTGCCTGATGAGCTTGTCCAACACGAGCGATGCCCAATTCGTCGGCTATGTCCTGTAGACCAGACTTGGTATACATCTGCTTGATAATATGGGCGGCCTCCTGAGAAAGCGGAACGTTGTCGTTGACCTGTTGTCGGGCAGCTGCATGCTTGAGCATGTACTTGATGTCGTAGAGCGAGGGAAAGAACTTTTTGATCCTCATGTGGAAGTTATCCTCGTCTCCTGGCAGGGCTTGGCAGATCATCGTTTTCATCAGATAGCCAAAGTCGTAGCCGGAATGGAAAGAGAGCCAGTGGACTTCTGGGTCAAGCACCAGACCGGACGAGATGAGGAGGGCGCCAAATTCGTGAGGGTCAATGCCCTGCTTGTTGTGGCGCTCAAAGTCGATGCCAGCTTTCGAGAGCATCGTGATCGAGTCGTTGGCAGACATATCTTCTTCGAGAGAGAATTGGAAGTTGAATTGCCAGGCGTATGGTGTGACTGAAGTACTTGCGTAGCCGTTTCTGGCGTTGTGATCGCTGGGAGGTAAGGAGCCGTCTTCGCGAAAGAGAGCGATGCCCAGCTGAATCATCTTGAGGAAGTCGACGTTGCAACGCAGAGTCTGGTAGTGGTAGTCGCTCTTGTTGGTGAATTGACCAATAGGCCTGGCTACGATGCCGGGGAACTCGGTGTCCATAGCAATGAATGGATAGTCGTCGACCAGACTCCGCAGCGTTTCCATCTCCTGCTTGAGGTTGTGCTTCCATACATTTCGTATCCGGCTGTCTTCGGGTCTATCTCTCATCGGGCCCATCTCACTATAGCCCTGGTGGTTTTGGACTGATGAGCCTCTCCCGAAGCCAAGCTGGCCGCTCATCATGGTGTCGGGTGTGCCGCGTTCGAAGTTGTTTACGGCGGACTGGCCTATCGAAGAGAAGGGACTCGAGATCGCATTGTTCTGAGAGTTTGAATGGCCTGGAGGTGGCAGAAATGATTGTTGTTGAGTCGGGTGGTACGACTGCAAGTGGTTTTGAGGGTGGAAAGGCGGGTTGAGCCCACCAGCATATCGTGGAGGCATAGTGAATGTCTGAAGTAGATCTTACAAGAAGCAGTATGAACTACTCTGTCGGTTCCTCACGAGAGCCATTCATCGCGACGAAGCCCGCCCTGTGGCAACCAGTCGAATTACAGACGACCTGAATGAAATGATAAAACAGAAGGACCAACTGGCAACCTCAGCGGAGATCGAGGCCGGGCTGAGGAAAGCCGCAGTCTTGGCACGGCGCGACTCCACGCGGAGTGACTTCACTATCGAAGTACACTGCATTCTTTGACCTCGTTCGCGGACACACCCTCTGCGTCGAGCTTACAAAACTTACGACTGTGCCTGAAATACCTTCAGGCAGCTCACAGAGGTCTCGGGGCCCGCTCTCATAGCACGCTGCAACTCCCGCCTCTCGGCCTCCCAAAAATGGCACCACCAAACCCGACCGGCTTCGAGATCAAAGAGTTCGTACGAGCTTCAACAAGCGCGCAGTGGAGGTCAAAAGATCCATGGAAGAGAAAGTATGCATAGCACAACCATGTTGAAGCTCCGTGAGCAACTAACGAGTCAACCAGTGAAATCTGGAGATACACTGGTCCCTTCACAAGGTGGAATCGCTTCAAGGGCGCCTTCCCAGGCTTTGGTATAGCTGCAGTCGCATTCGGAGTATACGTCGTCGCAGAGCAGCTATTCTTTCCGGATACACACGGGCATGGAGACGGTCATGGGGAGAGCCATCATTAGGTGGAAAGATCTTGGGGAAACGAGGAAGGATTCCACGACCAAGCGCTGGAGTGGAAGAAGTGAATACGGAATAGCGTCTCATATCAATAAAATGGGAAGATTCTACCAGCCCTTCTCATGCAAGAAATGGCGATGTTGAATTACAAGTCGTATCACTTGATACACAACATCAGTATGATCTTCAAACAGGCAAGTTCGAGCAAAGTTGCGCACGTATCACGGCATGACATACATACGCGAACTCCTTCCCATCAACAATATCACGCAGATACATTGTTTTACTGTATCCATAGTCGTCTCGCACTCTCTCGACGCGGGTAACTCATCATCGGCACGCTGCACTTCCTGCGCAGTATCAGACAGCCACCTTGACAACCACACCCTCTCTGCCTAGCGATAACATCAAGGAAACACTCTCGCGTTCCTCCCTTCACTCGACTTTGATCTTCCAGCCCCTGAGTTGATCGTCTGTTGGGCGTGCCAATCCATCGCGCTGGCGAAAAACCCGGGACCCCATGTTCTTGATGTCTGGCGCGACGTCACCCAACTCGAAGGTGACATCCAACGCAGCTTGTTCCATGGCCTGGAGCGCTGTACTCACGGATGTAGCCGCATCTCGAATCTTGACCCAATGACGTGGGTCGATGGACTCTGGCTTTACCTTGCTGAGACCCTTACAGACCCGGACGGTCCTGACCGCATTCTCAACGAGCCTGGATCCTTTGGCAGATTCCGTGAGGTATTCGTCCGCGACAAGCCCCTCTGGCTGGCGACGGCGAAATATGTCGACCTTCTGAACCATGCGCTCGGCAATGCGGAGAGCCTCGTCTTCTGTGGGTGTTGCAGACCCCGGACCACCACTCTCGACGTGGATTCTGAGAGCCTCCTCACATTGATTGATCGCCGCATCCAACGCTTGATCGTTGTCCAACTCCACCAGAAAGTCACCACGTCCCCGATTCTCGTACCTCACTGTCATTTTTTCGGTGATCCCAATCCTCAATTTCTGCTTCAACCTGTCCTTCAGCGCCACCAGACCTATATCCCGAGGGAAGCGCATCGCGTATGTATTGTTCTTGAACGATACTTTCGCCTTCAGCTGTTCGCCTGCGCCACCGACGGCACTTGCCTTCATGTCGGAAGACGGAGCATCCGGTACCGCCGTCGATGGAACGCCGTTGCCAAGATAGAGTTCCAGCGCCCAGACAGCATGTGTGATGTCAGCGCCTCGCCCGAACGACAGCCTCTGCATCGATGCAGCTCTTGCCAGCTTCAAAGGCTCTCTCAATAGATCGGCCTCGCTCTTCTCCTCGTCACGCAGAGTGGACAATGATAGCTTTGCACGCAGTCTCCGTGTCGCTACATCAACGGCAGACTCTGGGTCGTTCCATCGTGTTGTGTGCCAGGCCTGGACATTCGGATCGAGCCAGCCCTGCGCCTTGTTTCCGCCATCAGTCAGGGGTTGAGCAGGCTTTACCGTAGCCTCATCCACGATGTCGGTCCCAACTCCCGCCGGCAATGATCTGGCCCACCACTTGCTTACTTCTGCCCAGTCTTCGGGAAGGCTGTGATAGTACTCCTTGGCCTCCTCAGCAGAGTACCACAATAGGTCCAGGACTGGTGTACCGAAGGGTTTGTTTAAAAATTCGCAGATGTTATGGCCCCGGGTTTCATTGCTCTGGGGAGCCACTGTGTCCCATGTTTGTGCCTGTTGAAGAGCGAGAAGTCAGCGCTGCGCTTTCAGAGCACCTGCAGTCCGGTCCACTTACTTGCTGTGCTTTCCTTGCCTTGGATACACCCATATTGCTCGGTCCTCCTAGCAATGGTTGCTGTGAGTCGCCACTTCTCACTGACGAGTTTCTGCTCTCGTCCTCTGCCTCTAGTCCACCAGAGAGCTTTGCAAATGGTTTGCGTAGCATGTTTTCTCGATCGAGGGAATTTATTGATCAGTGGCAGATGGTGTATGCAGTCGTCAGCCGGCCAGAACATTGCAGGATCTAAGAACTTGGGAGATGTTGCCTCTCAACCCCATGTTTGCTGGCCTCCTGCGTCAAAGAAGACACACAAAGTATGCAACTCCATGGAACATCCCCTTGCCTTCACGATGGACGCAGCAAAGAGCACAGCAAACATGTCCACCTGAGCAGCGCTGGAATGCTTTGATCGTCGTCAAACTAGTCGCCGGCAATCGTCATTGTCCTCTTCGATCCAGTCAAGCAGCACTTATCTGTGGCCTTTGCGAGGTGTCTAGCAAGAGGGACCTAGCCCATCGTCGTCTCAGACATCGCCAGCGAGCATAAGTCTGCCAGCGCATTTGCTAGCATCAATTGGTGAGCGACAGCGTCTCCTATGAGGCTCATGAAAGGCGATCCCAACTCGAGGAACCTACCTCCGGCTCACTGACCGTGCCAGTCGGGCATGTGTGCCTGGCCGGCCAGGGTGTCCCACGCGCCACGAATCTCTTGGGTCAGATTAAAGTCATAAGGCGTCGACAGCCCTTGGAAGGGTCTTACAGCCCGACTACACGTGGTGTGACCCCACTTGCTTGCATCTCGCTGCAGCAGGGTAGCCCTTCGATGATAGTGTACCACTAGCTCGGGACCGATGGCCGTTGATGTACCTAAGTTAGGTACTTGTTTTTGACGTTGATCCTCAATGCAGCGCATAGAATTCGGTCTGTAGTTGCGCTCTCTCCGAGTATGCAGTAACTAAATGACTACTTCCCAAGCTGTTGAGGAGAGTGATTCGTCCGTGGTCAGTTGTTCTTTGTGTCCCGTTCTGGAAGGACACAACGAGTTGTGGGGAGAACTCAGGACGGCAAAATCATGGCTTTGATTGGCTGCGCGTTATCGTCTATCTTCAACTTCTTCGTAACAGCAACTGGAGAACGCCATGAGCTGCATCTAGATGCTCGTGTTACTGCGGTCTTGGCCGCTTTACAAAATGAAGCGGCACGCCAGGTCCAAAAACATCGCGTTCGACCTCTGGTGAGCTGTAGTCGTTGTTGATCCTCTTCTCAGATTCACCCGGGTACTGACCGCAATCATGGTGCTCGAACGCGTGAAGCAGATCGCCCAGCAGCTCACTGGCACTGCCAGGCCAAGCCATCCACTTGACCCATTAACCTTCACAGAAATTGAATCAGCAGTCTCAATATTGCGCAGCGCCCATGGCAAGCTATACTACAATGCCGTCACACTCTTCGAGCCGCCTAAGGCCGAGATGGTCAAGTGGCTCACGGGTCCAGAGGACGCCGCCAAGCCAGACAGAAAGGCCGACATCGTGTGCATTGGCACCGATGGGAAGATCTACGACGGCGTTGTGAATCTGAAAACCAGTGCAATCGAGAAATGGGAACATACGCCAGATGTACAGCCATTGATCACCATGGAGGATCTTCAAGCCGTCGAGCACGTATGCCGTGTAGACCCCAAAGTCATCGAGCAGTGCGGAATCATCGGCATCCCTGCCTCTGAAATGCACAAGGTCTATGCCGATCCCTGGACGATCGGCTACGACGAACGCTTCGGTAGCGGCGTTCGTCTCCAGCAAGCCTTAATGTACTATCGGCCGCACGTCGACGACTCACAATACGCCTTCCCACTCGACTTCTGCCCCATCTACGACGCCACCAAGGGCGAGATCATCCACATCGATATTCCTAAAGTCCGCCGTCCAATCTCTCGCGCGCCGCCACAGAATTACCACGTCCCAGACATCGAGAAGGAAGGCGGCTACCGTACAGATCTGAAACCTCTCCACATCACACAGCCGGAAGGTGTTTCCTTCACCGTGACCGGCCGCACAATCACCTGGCAGAACTGGTCAGTACACGTCGGATTCAACTATCGCGAAGGCCTGATCCTAAACGACATCTCCTTCTACGACCGCGACGAAGGCCGGCAACGACCAATCTTCTACCGCCTCAGTCTCGCGGAAATGGTCGTACCCTACGGCAACCCCGAACACCCCCATCAGCGCAAGCACGCCTTCGACCTAGGCGAGTACGGCGGCGGCTACATGACCAATTCTCTCTCGCTCGGCTGCGACTGCAAAGGCGCAATCCACTACATGGACTTCGACTTCGTCACCCGGTCCGGCGCCGCCAGCACGATCAAAAACGCAATCTGCATCCACGAAGAAGACGCCGGCATTCTCTTCAAGCACACCGATTTTCGCGACGACAGCGTCGTGGTCACTCGCGCGCGCAAACTTGTCATCAGCCACGTCTTTACCGCCGCCAACTACGAATACCTCGTCTACTACATCTTCCACCAGGACGGCACTGTTCAGCTGGAGATCAAGCTCACAGGAATCCTGAACACCTATGCCATGCTCCCTGACGAGGACACCAAAGGCTGGGGCACACAAGTCTACCCCGGCGTGAACGCACACAACCACCAGCATCTGTTCTGCCTACGCATCAACCCAGCCATCGACGGCTACGAGACAGGCAATAGCATCTTCCAAGTCGACGCCACACCTGGCGCCGGCGAGGTCGGCTCCGCCGAGAACTTCTACGGAAACGCCTTCTACGCGAAGAAGACCCGCTTCGAGACACAAAAGGACGGCTTCGGCGACTACGACGGCAACACCAGTCGCTCGTGGGACATGTCCAACGAGAGCAAGCTCAACAAATACAGCGGTAAGCCCGTCAGCTACAAGCTCGTAAGCCGTGAAGTACCAAAGCTGCTGCCCAAAGAGAACAGTCTGGTCTGGAAACGCGCCGGGTTCGCGCGGCATGCCGTGCATGTTACCAAATGTAAGTCTCCATCTTTCTCCCCATCTTCTCTTCTGCCTCGGACCGGCCTCGATCCATAACTTATCATTCATCGCTAATCCCTAACAGACGACGACGCCCAGATCCACCCCGCCGGCCGCCACGTCCCCCAAACATCCGGCGAGCCTCACAAGGCATCCCTCTGTGGCAATCCGCCAATCCCTCCGCCGCACTGGCCAACACCGATGTCGTATTGTGGCACACTTTTGGCCTGACGCATTTCCCTGCTCCCGAGGATTTTCCTGTCATGCCGGCGGAGCCGATGAGTTTGTTGTTGCGGCCGAGGAATTTCTTTTTGAGGAATCCGGCGTTGGATGTGCGGCCGAGTTTTGCAAGGACGCCGACGCAGGTGGCTGCTGGTAAGGCGGGGAAGGGAGATGTGGATGGGGTGAGTGTGCAGGTCTGATGGGGGACGAAGGGAGTGGTTGGTCAGGTGCTCTTCATGGGTAGTTTCTCAGATATTATGGTTGATGATTTAGTATTTACCCAGGGTGAGATTCAGGGAGATTGGTGTACCCGGCAGCACGAATGGACGAATGAATATGTATTGTACATTGAGAGGACGTGGTTGATACTTCTACAGCACAAGGAGCTGTCCCGACTCCCTTTCCTCTACCTTCATGCTTGCACCTACTGTTCCCCTTCTACGCCAATCCCACTGACCTGCCTCACAAAACCCCCAATATCCCTCACCACCTCCTCCTTAACGTTCCACGGCTCCGCATACTGGAAATTCCCGACCTTGCCCACCGCATCCACCTCGCCCAACATATGTCCCACCCCATCATACAACTTCCACTCCATCCTCTCCTTCGCCTTCGAACCCTCCAGGCCCTCCCTCCACGCAGTATACTCATCCGCCACAGTGACCTGCCAGTCCGCCTTCCCCTGCACAACCAACAGAGGCACGTCTAATTCCTTCGCGATCGCAATCGGGTCGTTCTCCCAGATATCCCTGAGATAGCTCAGGGGCAGCGGGACAGCGAGATCTTTCGTCGGGTCGGCGTCGCCTGGACCCAGCACGCCACCGGTAGTGTCGAAGAGTCGGCTGACGGCTTCATACTGCGCCATTTCTTTGTCGTGCTGTGCGGGGTCGGCGCGGGGGAAGTGCGTGTTCAAATGCCGCATTTGGCGCGCGATGATTTGGGCGAGACTGCGGGTTGAAGGGGCGCAGCAGATCAGGCCGGCGATGGGGAGTCGAGGATTAGCTTGGGCGGCTGCGCGGCAGAGACGGGGCGCGACCAGCCCTCCCAGGCTGTGCCCTAGAATGAAGATTCTGGTAGGGTCGACGTTGGGGTGTGAGGCGAGGTAGCGGAGGGCGGCGAGTCCTGGGTGGATGTATTCATCTTCGAGGGTGAGGGTTTTGGTGAGCAGTTGCTTGAGAAGGATGATGGTGGTGGGTTTGTCCATGCGTAGGGTGATGAGATTTGAGGAGGAGAGGCCGTGGGCGAGGTCTTTGAAGCATTTGCCTCCGCCGCCGGTTTCGTCGCGGTCGATGGGGCCGGAGCCAGGGACGAGGAGGATGGCGGGGAGTTTGTGGTCCGGGGAGGATGTTTTGGGCAGGGTGAGGGTGCCGGCTATGGCGGGTTGGAAGTAGGAGGGGCGAATGGTGATGTCTTGTTCGGTGAAGGAGCTGCTGTCTACGTATGAAGGGGCTTTCCACGGTGGTATTAGGCCCAGGTCCATCGCGTTGCCGATGCCTAGACCCATCAGTGAGTTGCCCCAGATGCCGAAGGTCAGGGCTTGGTATGTTCGCTCGAATTTGGCCATGGTCTTGTACTGCTTGATGTAGCCATCTTTGTGTATTTCTGGTGTGGTCCACGACTTGAGTGGCCCGAGCATGAAAGTGGATAGATCAAACACTGAGCTGGCCCGATGATCAGTCAGTATCAGCTTATATGGCGTCCAGAACATGGACCGAAACTTGGTCTTGTCACCATCGCGGAAGGCTTCGAGAGCCGTGTTGATAGTCGCTACTTGGGCAGCCATTGAAATGGAACCCACGGGACGGCAATGTTAGAGATCCTCCGCAACTTTGGGTTAGCAGTACTTGTATACCTCACTTGTAGCTCGAGGTAGCGGTACGCATTCCAGGCGACAACATTACCAAAACCTACCGGCGCGTCTTTGGAATCCATAAGCTAAGCTCATGGAGTTGCCCTACGACCAGATGGACATTCTATTTTTGTTAGTTGGCAAGAAGCTGCTGCTAGGATCGGCATGGATTGGTCTCGGTAACTGGCATCCTCGTGCCATGCAGTGGTCGCAGAGTCTACCCAAACATCGTAAAATTTGGGGTAAATGGTGGGACGGTGCCTGGGCATCAGGGTGCCCCTACCGATGACAAGCTCCCGGAAGAGGCAGCTTAGGCGGGGCCACTCACAGCCGCGGTCGATGGCGTCAACATCGATTTGAGGCCTGGCCTACAAAAATATTTCCAAGCAGTTCGTTGCGATATTCACGGATTTCCGACCGCGACATCAGCTTATACTCGACCAACATGACAACATATACGCCCTCGGACACCTTATAGAAGTTGTGTAGGCAGTTTGATCCGCCGAAGCACGCCTCTCAAGCTGTGTCCCGAGTATAAAACGCCATGGCAGCGACATCGCGGGGAGCACAGATTGCTATAAAGCTGCTAGGATGCGGCACTCGACCAAGCCCAAGGCGTATCGAGTGGTCTGCAAGGGCACCTCTCCTAAGATCTCGTCAGCTGGCATCTTCGTTACACACAACACCGCTCCGAGCAGCCCAGCAAGCAGTCGCCGAGGTCGAGCAGGATGTATCGTCTTCGTCCTCCAACCCCGCCATGTCATTCCCATGCCTCGACGCACAAGAGGAAAAGACTGCGACGCTACAGAATCGATCCATTGAGTCAGGGCCGGAGCCATCCTACACCACTGGCAAGCACCTTGTGTTCAAGAATAAAGAGCCATTTCTTCTAGATTGGGGCGGCACGCTGCGCGAGTTCGACATCGCGTACGAGGCATGGGGTACGCTCAACGCCAGTCGGGACAATGCTATCTTGGTTCACACTGGTCTCTCTGCTTCGAGTCACGCCCACAGTACAGCCACCAACCCAAAGCCCGGCTGGTGGGAGAAGTTCATCGGTCCTGGCAAAGCTCTCGATACTGACAAATACTTCGTCATCTGCACAAACGTAATCGGAGGCTGCTATGGATCCACTGGTCCGTCCAGCATCGACCCATCTGACGGTCAGCGGTATGCGACACGCTTTCCGATCCTGACCATGGACGATATGGTGCGTGCTCAGTCCCGCTTGCTTGACCATCTGTCGATCAAGAAGCTGTACGCTTCTGTAGGAGCTTCCATGGGTGGCATGCAATCGCTCGCTTTTGGCGTGCACTTTCCAGAACGCGTAGGCCGCATTGTGTCTATCTCCGGCTGTGCTCGTTCGCATCCCTACAGCATTGCGATGCGACACACCCAACGACAAGTGCTCATGATGGATCCAAAGTGGAATCGCGGATTCTATTACGAATCTATACCACCACACAGCGGTATGAAGCTCGCTCGCGAGATCGCCACAGTCACGTACCGCAGTGGTCCGGAATGGGAACAACGCTTCGGACGCCAGCGTGCTGATCCCAGCAAACCACCGGCTTTGTGCCCTGACTTCTTGATTGAAACATATCTGGACCATGCTGGTGAGAAGTTCAGTCTCGAGTACGACCCCAACTCTCTGCTCTACGTATCGAAAGCGATGGACCTCTTCGATCTTGGCGCGGCACACCAGCAAGCTACACGAAAACGGAGGGCAGAGAATGAGAAGCGTCTCCTCGAGCGTACAAAAGCCGCGAGAGATGATCCTTCCTGCTCGCTGAGTCTGCCAGCGCAGAACTACGAGGAAACGGTCACAGTTGCGCCCATGGACGAGAAGGTGGCCTCTGCTCAAGCGAGTGGTCCTCCCGCGGACCTGGTCGAAGGCCTGAAGAACCTACAGAATCATCCGGTATTGGTCATGGGTGTAGCATCTGACATCCTCTTTCCTGCGTGGCAGCAGCGGGAGATCGCTGAAGCGATACGTGCGACGGGGAACTACAAGGTCGCGCATCATGAGCTGGGCGAAGATGTGAGTTTGTTCGGACACGATACGTTCTTGCTGGATGTCAAGACCATGGGTGGTGAGATTGGCAAGTTTTTGGCGTGGAAAGATCAGCCAGCCTGATAGACATCATGTTCATATGGCGACCTGTAATGTATCTTGTCTCATGCTCCAGAATGAAGTAGACTAATCCCTCATGGCGCGTTCTCGATTGCAAAATATTTGCCTGTGAATCCGATCAAAGGTTCGGTTGTCATCTGATCGAAAATTCGGGATCACCCAGTCGGACAGTGTCAGCATGAGCTTACGAGGCAGACTGCAGCATCTAGATCGCTCTGTAGAACCCACTCAATGTTCGACGCTCAATGTTCTGTGTGGAGTGAGGTGGCTGAGTCGGCCGCGCTAGGCAAATGAGCCGTAGAAATCAGACGGAGTTTGCCTCGCCGACTGCTAGCATTCGAGCTTGCTCACAGTTGTTCAGTCAAAATTCTGCGGTCGCGCCTTCACAAAAGCTCACTGGGTCGCAAATATGACGATGTTAACAGTTTGTGGCGCGATTAGATCGCCCCGCCACCCGCTGACAGCTGTCAACATTGAACCTTATCGCGCAAAAGTTCCTGTGGGCCTTTGGTATATGTACTTCCCCTAACAACATACCGCCAGCCATGCTGGCCGAGAGTGGAGGCAGCATGATCTCGCAGAGAAGGGAGAAAGGCTTTCTTTAAGGCGACGCTTTCCGTCGGCGGTTCTGAAATGATGAGCCTTCTCCCACCTTCCGCCCAGCGACATCACGCGTCTGCTGCTCGCTGACACCGCTTATTTGAATCGACGCTGAGACTCGGCATGTAATCCGCAGAAGCTCTCCGAGCAAGCTTTCGACACAAGGTACAAGCAGTCTAGCTATGGAGGCCACTGGACAGAGCGAACCGGTGACCCTGACGGGGCAACAGGCGACGATTCAGCCGATTCCTGGCAAGTTGTGTACGACTTGCTGGCGGATGGCGACCACCGAAACCGACTTCCACCGGGAAACGACATTTCGACGGATCAGAGAGAAAGCTGGGTCGTGCTCCTTGTGCGCGATCTTTCTGGCTAGGCGGCAAGTCGTGCTAGAAGCGGCTCGCGAACAGGACGAGAGGATCGATGAGCATACGATTGATGACAATCGGGTACAGATCAATGTCAGGGATGTTGTTGCTGCAACCAGCGGCACATATTATCGACTCATCGACCTGCGCCTCGACACCGACGTCGAGCGCATGCACTATTATTTTACCGTCGTTTCATGCAATGATACAGGTTCGGACCACTCGCGTGATCTGATTGTGAATCGAGTGGCTAATACGTGTGTTCAGACTCGAGCGCCACCTTGCCAGTATGGCGTTCTTTCCCAACAACAATCGACGAGAAGTATCGACGGATGAGAATATGGTTTGATGCGTGTCGTCTGGAACACGCAGATTGTGTACCACGAAGCCAACGTCTGCCAACAAGATTGCTTCAGATAGAGAATTCTGCCGATCCTCAACTCCGTCTCGTTGACACTGCGCGTATGCCGGAGCAAGACGTAGTATACGCAGCTCTAAGCTACTGCTGGGGAAGTAATGGTGTACTACTCCGGACAACGCGCGAGAACGAACTTCAGCACCGCTCGCAGATCCCATATCGTGATTTGCCTCGAACATTTCAAGATGCCGTGCAGATTGCGCAGACGCTGGACATTGGATACCTATGGATCGACTCGCTATGCATCCTACAAGACGACCCTGCCGAATGGAAACGGGAAGCCACCAGGATGGACCAAGTCTACCTGGGTGCTACACTCACGATCGCCGCCAGTGATGGTCACTCTGCCTCCTCTGGATTCTTTGCGAGCCACAAAGCACCGTCAGGTAATGAGGCTCCCGGTAGGGTGCATCTTGCTATTACTGGCGACGACCAGTCAGAACCGCCTCTATTTGTTCAGGTGCATGATAGGGGGCTGCCGAGCCGCGGCCGGCCAGACAAAGCACTCCCTCTACTGCGGACAAGAGGGTGGACTCTGCTTGAGAGCACTTTGAGCCAGCGTGTTGTGCATTGCTATCGATCTGAGCTCTACTGGCGTTGCAATCAAGGATGCCAGAACGAAAGCGGACTGACCGTATCTGCCACATGGAATGAGCCCTGGAATGTACCTGCGCTCGACGTGGAAAATCAACCAATGCACGATGTCGACACGCTCTGGGGAAAACTTATTGACGATTACTCGGAGCGCAATTTTACATATCCGAAAGACCGCCTGATCGCTTTCGCTGGGCTCGTGAATCGCTTCCGAGCAGCAACGGGCGACTCACCGTGCATTGGGATGTGGAAAGGAAACATCCACCAGGATCTGGGGTGGGCCCGTTGTGGATCACTGGATGGGACCTCGTTGGTCAACGAATGTACCGATCGGTTGCCTTCTTGGACGTGGCTGTCGTGTCCTGTAGGGGTCTGGAGTCACTGGGCAGGCGAGGTCATAGCGCGAGGACAATATGCTGGTTCACATGACTTCCACGCGCGAGTAACGAACTGGCATACGTCTTGGGAAGGCGTCCCCTTCAAAGCAGCGCCCGAGCATGCATTCATGGAGGTCCGGGGGCCGGTCGAAGGTGTCTACGTGTACACTGAAGAAGTCGCACTGAAAGAGCAGGGGCCCACACCTCGGTGCTTGATGAAAATGCTCTCCCGCAGCGGTGCTACTTCTTCGCGCGAGCTGCAGCCGCTGGTCAGATGGGACACAGAGCACCGAAGACCAGCGGAGGAGTTGACTTGCCTGCATTTGTCGACTTCTTTTTGGGAAGGTGACGACACAGTCATGGAGACGTTCTTGTTGCTGAAGAGAGTGAACGTGAAACCTGAAACATATCGACGGATTGGCATCGGCCAAGTAGACGACTCTCCAGATGATAAGGCTTTCTGTATCTCGGAAGTACGGAAGATACGCTTGATATGAAAGTATTCAGGCTGCTTCCCATGAGGAGTTTTCAGTAGTAGTTCGCCTAGTCATTGTACGCATCCGAATCTCCACGACCTTTCCGATCTGCGCAGCCCCACTGACATGTGGTCTGCATGAACGAGCCACTTTGACGTGACGTGGCATGGTTTTGCGAACATCAACTCTGAAATCTCCCAGCATCCGGTTCTTGCAGACCTTGATGTGTGTGCCAGCACAGTCGCCGACTCGTAGCACATTGCCGTAAGGCTCCGATCCCAAGGACTGTACCCCGATCTTCTTGAGCAGGTGCGTCAGGGTTGAACAGTTTATCGTTCATGCAAAATGTCTTGGGAGAATGAGGCCAATTCCTCATGTCGAAGCATTGCAGCGAGTAGCGTGCAGCGTGCGTCGTCCGCTGCTGTTGCACGTAGTGACTGAAAGGGCTAAATGTAGAAGACAGGTCTCTGGTGCCGGTCTAAGCTCGCTGAATGGTGTAGTGGCTCTGACTCGTCGGTTCGGTTGCGTGGCTAGGAGTCTCCGCCTTTTGCCCGTTTCCTATATGGCTTTTGCTACGGGTTCGCAACAATTGATGCCGTGGCCTTTGTGGCTTGCAATCCGCGAGACGGCATCTTCACGCGCCACTGAAGCACGACAGCCCTGTCCCCAACACCCCATTCACAACCACATGCGGCCCAACCGTCCACGCCACCATATACAAATACTTCGGACTAAATACCGTCCAAATGAACAAATGTTCCCTCAACACAAAACACGCCACCATCACACTCGCCACACTCGCCGCCGTGAACACCGTCAACATAACAAAATGTTCAAACACCACATCTCGCACTTTCCTGTCTCCATCGGTAGGGACTCTGCTGAGGAGCAAGCGCACAGTGGCGAGACTCCACCAGATTGGTCCAGCCCAATTGGATACGAAGGTCAGTAAGCCGACGAGGGCGACATTGTAGCCGGCAACGCATTGTAGGCGTTGGAGAGGTCGACGGTGGAGATTGCGTTTGTGCCGCCGAGGGCGAAGAAGGAGGATTGTTGGAGGAGAATACTGAGGACGGTGATTTCGTGAGGGCCGAGGACTGGGGCTGGCGTTGTCAACGACCGGCTAGTTGTGGTCGAGGACGGCGAGGACTGTTGCACGCTGTTCTGCTTTGACGTGTTAACATCTTCCTTCCTGTGAACTTGCTGTGCATCCATGTTCAGCAGCAATCCCACGCCAAGCTCCCAAGCCAAGTATACTACCAGGTAACTAGCTCGTGTCTGCATCATCAAAGCAAGTCCACCAATCTCACTCAAAGCCTCGACGAAACCCGTCAGCTCTGCTCGACCAGCCCATGGCTTCTCGTACCAGATCGCACATCCGAGCATCTGTGCCAGGCCTACGAACGCGAGCCGTGCAAGCTTCACCAGAGGGTAGCCTCTCACTAAAGCCAGGAGTGGCTTCAGCACGATGACGTCGTCCACCAACTCTGGCGCGTCAGCCGCCGTAAAGGCGACTTTGAATACGAGAGTGCTCATGACGACCAAGACAGGAATGGCGCCGATTGTCGGGGACGTTGATTTCAGCCAGCGGACGGAGGCGCGGGAGGAAAGGCGGCGAGAGTATAGAGTGTAAGTTGCGAGGATGAGGATCCAGAGTAGCGTTGGATTAGGTTGAAGGAGTGAAGTCAACAGGTCGTGGGGCGATCCAGAGTGCTTCTGGCCGGTCTGACGCAGGCGTTTGGTGAGTGAGGTCAGAAGCAGGAAAAGTGCAAGGCGGGCTCGCGGTGACGGGTCGAGGCTTGGGAAGAGTGATCGTCGTTGTTTTGACATCGATTTCGCAGACTTCTGATTCAGCGTGGGCTGAAGTAGAGGTGTCTTTGATGAAGAAGATGCAGATCTAAGAGGGTTCGTGAAGCGACTGGCTTTGAAGAAAAGTAGGAGGATGTAAAAGCCAGAATACCAGTACCAGAACTGGTGCTCCTCTTCCACATAGCTGGAGGCGAACATTGTGACTGCGTATAGACCTGTTAATAGCGCGAAGATGCTAGCCGTCAGTGCTGAGGGTGGCGTTGCGCTGAGATAGAAAGTAGTGCCGGCGAGCACGAAGCTCAGCAGAGCTAGGGCACTCCCGACGAGCAGTTTCGTGGTGTCGTAGTTGCTGGCAGTGCCACTGAGAACACTCTGAGCTTCATACAAGAAGTTCTGAACGGCTTTCTCGTCCTCAATACGTGTAGAGGCAGTGCCCTGAGCCCGTGCTTGTGCCGCCTGCCACAGGCAGGTTAGTCTCACGGCATCAGATTCGGCTACAGCGCACTCGGTGACCTGAACTTCACGAGAGGATTCCAAAGGGAACGTTCCTCGGACGATGTCCCATATTTGCCTGGCATTTTCGTAGAGAAGATTGAACCGGTCTTCAGGCCTTTCCCATAGCTGCAGTAGCGGTGGATGATCACCCCTAAGTTGTTCTTGGGAACTGGGAAGTCCATCAGTGCGGCGAGGCTAGGGGCGATGTCCGACTGCTCGACCGTCTGGTAGAACTGAAAGTCATCACGCGCTGTGGCAGGACAATCCCGAGATCCGGCTACGGCTTTGAATTTGGGCGATATGAAGGTAAGAGCAGTCGACACTTCTCCAGCAGAATTGGCGCCATGGTTGCCACCCTCATTCATGCCATGATCACCCAAGAGGACGAGAAGCGCTGAATTAAGATGCTTCTCCGCCTTCATCGCCTCGTATATTTCTTGGACTATACCATCCATTTCTGCTTGCTTAGCTGGCATATTTGGACCACGAGGACCGGTCTTATGCCCAATGTGGTCCAGACCAAGGTAGTGTAACGTCATTACTGACCAGTCAGAATTCTTAAGCTCAGGTCCAACATTTCTTGTGACATTGTTGTCGACCTCTGTGAAATCAGAGACAAAGAAGCTCGTTGTGCCATCTTCCCGATCGAAGAAGCCCGGGAATAGTCGCAACCATGTATCATCACCGTACATGACAAGCTTGCCAGTCTTCTTCGCGCGCAGTTGTGCCAGCCACGAGTCTTGAGTTGCGAGCGTAGAGGTGGTGTCTGACTCTGCGAAGTTCAGCACCAAATCGACAAAGCTTGGCACCGATCCTGTTGTGATGGCCTTAACTCGAGGCATGGTGATGGTAGGCGGACTGGCATGCCCTGTGAATGGTATCGCAGCTCCATCTCGAATCAGACTTTGGGTGAAGTGAAAGTTGGACGTGTTGGAATAGACAAAGTCACTCCGCAAAGCATCAACGACCATGAAAACCACCTTGTCAAACGGAGGTCGTGATGACGTCCGCCTGGAATCCGGCTGCCATGTTGCAAGTCCGGGAATGAAGGCTTTGTACGGAAAGAAACCAGCTGCAAAGATGGCAATGGATATTACAAGCAAAATATTTGCAAGTATGATCGATGCCACACGTTGAGCAGCGGGCATTATCCTGGGTACGATTGCAGGGTCGGCAGTTCAGGTCGATCTTTAGGTGCGCATGGGCGTTGATTCAGCGTGCAGCCTGCCCGCCCGCTCATCCATGCTAAGGAAATGCGCCGTCGCTATGCAGTGTATCAGGGACTACAGATCGAAGAAGACGTCTCAAGCGGCCTGACGACGACGACCTGTACAAACTCCGTGCCAAGATATCAGTTTCTAGAGGCTTGGCGGTCTATAGCTGACGGATTACTTCTCAAGCACCGCATACCAATGACCCGTGACAGATCATCAGCAAAATGTGCAACATCACGACGCGTTCTCTGTCCCTTGAAGTTGATCCATTCAGGGTACACGCAGGGGTCTGAGAGATACACGCGACGGCGTCGATAACGCGTATTCACGTGACCTGTCTCCAATGACGCTGCTGCTCACACGGCTCGCCAACAACGATCTGATCTACCACATCTTCCCTTCGTAGGCATGATGAGACTGTCTTCTGCAAGAAGCAGCGGATAGAGCTGGTCATCCCGATGGCCGCTCCTCGGTCGACCTGCTGTTGATATGGTCGAGATTCACACCTTCTCCATCTTGCCCTCGCATCATGCTGGGGTGGGCAACGCCGCAATTCGGCGGCCACGAGTATGTGCTGTTGCATTTGTGCCGACCACAGACTGACGACTGCAGGAAATCACGTATTTCTCATTCGATGACGATCACAGATTCCGACTCGATGCGTCCAGCCTTCGGTACTTTTATCGCCCAACCTTGCCCGCCGATCTGAATCAAGGCTTTGAGACCTTCCGGCAACTCGACGACAGCAAGGATGACCACCTCGATGGCCTGGTCGACGCCGTCGCTGCTCACGAAGCCAACAAAGGTTTGAAGCTGGACGTCGACATTTTGACCTGGCGGGGAATGATGACCAAGGTGAAAAGAGACTCGACTAGGGATGGATCAGTCCAGGCTGATTCGAGACGTACAGATCATGACGGCGCCCTACGCAAACTTCGATGAGTGGGAGATGAATGCCACGTTGTTTCAAGGCACTATCTTCATTGAGGAAAACCGAGACAAGAAGTTGGAAAGCAGGGAAAAGCAAAATCAGGCCGGAGCACACAGAGGGCAAATGTCTCAAGATCTGATGTCGTTCTGGGGCTATAAGTTTGAAACTCTCTCTTTGCTGCCAAAGACTTGGTCAGAGACGCCCAGAGAATACATCGAGTCACGGGAGACAGAAGTAGTGAGCAACTATGCTCAGTACTGCTCCATCGTACGCACGGGTTTTGGCTCGACAAAGCTCATCATTGGTGGTGAGGTGGACGCTGTCGAAGCCTACAAGCCCGAGGATAGCAAGGAGCCGATCAACTGGATTGAGCTCAAGACGACTGCAGAGATCTCCAACGATCGCGACATCGTGAAGTTCGAGCGCAAATTGCTGAAGTTCTGGGCTCAGTCCTTTCTGCTTGGAGTGCCGAAGGTCATAGTTGGGTATAGGTCTTCGCAAGGAATGCTGGAGCGACTCGAAGAGATCGACACACAGACCATTCCAGACAGAGTGCTGCGAGGGAGGCGCACGTGGACTCAGATGTGTATCAATATCACCAGCGATTTTCTTGCTTGGCTGAAGACCATCATCACATCGGAGGGAACTTGGCGGATCCGCAAACGCGAGCGCTCTCCGGATCTCGAAGTCTTCAAGGTAGAGGAGACAGGCACTGGTGACATACTATCTGAAGCCTTCCTTAGATGGCGGACGCTTGGTCAGCTGTCAATGCCATCCACAGAGCTTGAGCTCGCAGCGAATCCTATCGCGAACGGGCACAATTCAACAGGCAATGGCGAAGTTACTGATCGACCGGAGGAAACTCGTCCAGAGGCGAGTCCCTTGTCTGATATTGGCTGAGGGGAGTGGGCACCGTGTCCTGCCCAAGGTGTTCACTTTACGCTTCAGCTGTCCATAATATCGGCAAATGTTGCGGCACTTTTCCTGCTTCAAGACATTGGGTCATAGTCTCAGAAAGTCACTGACTGTCAAGCCTTCCCAAGCGATCATGATATCAAAAGGCCATCACATATGCCTGCCCAGGTGTGGTGTCTTCCTGCCCAAGCTGGCCCACAAAACCTTAAGACGCGTCTCCAGGCGGGAAGGCGCGACGCGTGCAAGGCAACTAGCTAGCCTGTAAATAGACTAGGCCCCTCCCAACTCGCTTCATTTTGGACACAACTCCTGCTCGACCACTGCTCACATTCGCTTTTACACAATCTATGCGTTCGATAATCGCTCATTATGCCTGAGCTTGAAGGCGCCACCGTGAGGGTTCTAACGGGAGACCGACCTGATGACCATGCAGCAAGAGAATATGAGGACAACGAGCAAACAGACGATCCAGAACAGCCCAGACATATTGTCCGATACATCGATATTGAGTCAGGCACTCCATTCTGCTTCAAGATTCATATCCATCGCAAGTTCTCCTGGCAGGGCGCGGACGCAATTGAAGCTGCGGCGTACTTAGACGGGAAATTTGCTCGAGTTATCCTTTTTGGCAAGCCGACTTTCGATCCCAAGAAGCATTTCTCGTTCAGCAGTCACCTTGACGGCTCCTGGTCCGGTGTTGGTCATGCTGCGAAACATCATCGATGGGTCTTTGCTGATCTCGAGACCAGTGAGGCGGACGCCCGATGAGCTTGATGGCGAGCTGATGAGAGATAGGAGACAAGACTGCTTCCGATGACACTGCAACGTGGAAGAACAAGTACGGCGACCTGGGCAAGTTGACCGTCAAGCTGTACCGATGTCAGAAAATAGGAGCTCAGCAAGAGACCACTCACAACTATTTTGCTGTTGGACAACAAACAGACCTAGTGCCCGAAAAGGCTCTGAAGGGTCGACCATTAGACGCTACGACTTCGTAGGTTTGCATCAGACTTGAGCGGCTCGTGCTGATGCTGAGACAGGTTCATGGCTGGTACTGCTGGAGTTGGGCCACGCACCCAAGACAGACGTAGGCTAGATCACCATCCGTTCGCTACATTCGACTTTCTCTACCGCACACGCCGTATGTAACCTCACGGACTTCACGACGGTGGCTGACTTCGAGCAGGCGCACTCCAGGCTCTCTTGATAATCGAACGCTCTCCGACGCCTGTACCGCTCGAAGAGCGCGATCCGGAGACACTGACACGGCAGGAGCTCCTCCAACTGGAACGACAACGACGGGTACGTCTGCGTTTACGTCTCTGCACAATATGGAGAAGTTCTGACATTGGTCACAGGCGGCTGAAGCTCTGAAGAAAGAGCGCGGTTCCGTCAAGCGCGAGCGAGACGGCAATGACTCGCCCAGCCCGACCCACCTCAAATCGATCAAAGGTGCCGATGGTCAGAAAATCTACTTGCTCGATTCCGACGACGAAGATACCGACGACGATGGCCTTGAGGTGATCAGTGCTCCCAAGAAAGAGGCGCCGGAAGTCGTGGATCTCCTCGACTAAGGGTCAGCAACCCAGGAAGTTGTTTTACGAGCTGCAATGTGCAGTGTTGATGCCGGCGGCATATGTGGCGTTGTGCGAGATCGTATTGATGCGATCTAATTGTACAAAATTACCTCAATGATACCCAGATACCCAGATACCCAGATACCCAGACAGATAGAGCAGATCGGCATAAGCTTCGCAGGAGTACAATTGTGCCCGGATTACTTGTCAGCGGCGCTCATGTGAGGCTGATCTTAAGTACGTTTCTTATCATTAACGCTAGCTGCCCCTCCGCAAACTCGCACGCCCGACCTCGTTCCCCTTGGCTCGGTGACTCAAAGAGCAGGTCAATTATAGCAATACTCCGCGAAGCAAGCCTCACAGCCGCTCGGCAGACTGCCACCAGACTTCTTCATGATCCCACAAGCCAAGCACAGTGGCCAATCTTCCTTACCACCATAATTTCCTATCAACACACCGTTCGAGATCATTGCCTCGGTCTCATTCTTGAAGTACTGGATCTTAGCTGTCGGCTCACCACTGTTGAAAGTATAATTGACGTTCGGGATGTCGATGATGGTCAATGTATCGGCCGAATTGCAACCAAAGAATGTCGGCTTCTTGTTCAAGCCATGAGCGACAAACACATCCGCAGTGGGGATCTCAGGCATACGGCTTAGCCCAGCTGCCTTTGCGGCTAGGTATGTGTTGTAGATCTCGCTGCCATTGGGGTAGTTTCCGACGGTATCTGCTGAGTTCTCATTGACAATGAGGACATCTACCTGGTCGCGATGCAAAAACGGCCATATGGGGTTGCCTTGAAAGCCGACACCGACGCCTCCGTCAACGAGGTCAAGTGTCTTCTGGGCCGCGACATGAGATGATGGTCCGTAGCCTTGGAAGGGGTTGGGCCATAGCCCGAAGATCTGGTCCTCGGAAATTCCCTGCGCCCCGGGATTGGCTAGGTAAGCGAGGTTTTCGGCTAACGAGACTGCAGTCGCTGCGGCAGTCATGTTCGCGGGTATTGCACTGCACACCGCGGCGAACACATTGGATGAGGTTCCAAGGACGTAGCCCAGCTGGTCGTAGTGGGTGATACAATTGCCAACGGGAACGCCTCCAGAAAACCTTGTACCGAGATATTCTGTGACCACGAATGCGTCGACACCCTGGTCCCAGGACCCGAACTCGTACGGATGGAACTCATACTGAGTAGCATTGACCTGTGGAATGCAGGTACCGTCAATGTTCAGGTCCGACCCAAGGGCTGTGATGATAGGATACGGGCCATTGAAGGATGTGAAGTTCGGCAAAGCGCTTATACCGCTCATAGTGTCTTGCACGCCTCCAGCTGTGCCGAGCAAGAGTCCGTAAGACAACAACCTGCCCCAAGGGTCGACTATCGAAGATTGATATCCGTCAGCTACTTTGGCTTGGATCTGGTCCACCACTTGACCATAGATCGGTCGAGCAGCCTCAGAGACTAGGATTGCGGGAACCAAAAGGCTCTCCTGCAATGCTGTCTCCCACAGTGTGGTCTGCAGGAACGAGATCGTTGGATAATTGTTGCCAACAATGGACGACAGCAGCCAGGATCCACCAGAGAGGCCAGCATGGTAAGTCAAAGCCTGATACAAGCCACTGACCTTCGTGGTGTTAGCCTCGCGACCATCGAACGCTTTAACAACGCCAGCACCTGATAGCTGGGCACGGTAACCACCACCACTGCTGGTCAGACCAATGATCGGGGCCTGACCATGCGATCCGTGATCACTCCACTGTCGCTTGCCATGCCAGTCGCGCCAGTGACCAGAGCTGATCTCGAAGCCGGAGTCGATATTCTGCAACCACGTGGCGAGAGCTTCTGATGTTTTCCCGTAACGGTTGGCGACCCAATCAGACTCGGCAGAGGACACGCCGTCGGCTTGACGCACGAGTTGCTGGGCTGGACAAGGAGCTCCGACGGGTGCGTACGCACTGCTGGCTCGTCGAGCTGGAACTGCAACTGTCAGTGCAGCACAGCAGAGCAAAGCAACGCTCGTGAAAGAGTATGTCATGTTGGATTCGCCCTAAGCGGTCTTCGACGATGTGCTGTATGAGTGCTGCGCGAGGTGCGGTAGCTTTCACAATCGAAGATGCTGAAGATATCTGTGTGCACGTCAGAAGTTGAATGTCACTTGTCGGCAGACACAACACTTCCAAGTGACGAGCAAAAACGGAGGGGGCTCCAGCTCGAAGCTCGCAACCAGCTTTCTTCTATGAAGGACGTACAGCTCGGCCATCGCCACGTGGTTCAATGCGACCACACCAACTGTGCCGAGAGCTCAAGTCCTCCGTGTATCCCGACAGCTTCACCGCGTAGTAGCCATGTCTACCAGCCCGCCACGGTCGACTCGTCATCGGCTTTGAACCTTCGGGCTCGGGTCTACACCTGTTCGGGAAGGTCGAGGTCCAGCTCCACGAGATCAACGAATCAGAAGCGAATTTGTCACGGAATAGAGTTCTTGATGCTGTCAAGCTTCAGGATCATTGCAGGTACCGAGGACATTTTCCTGGAGAACCTGTAAAGGTTCGTCAGCCTTCGGGGTGGTAGGATTTATATGCTTCCGCGAAGTATCACGGTGTAGCCTTTTATGGCTGAGGGATGACCTTTGGACTGAGAGGTACGACACTTTGACTGGTGATGCTCTGACACTGCGTCTGAGCAAATGGAGAGGCCGAATGCCCGCCAATGACACCCTAGAACAGCGATCCGATGACAGAGACCGCCTTCGCCAGCAGCATTCTCGCATAGTGTGGATGTCGACGGAAAGTTGTGGCATGCCAGAACCGTGGTCATTTAGTTAAGGACTCGCCAGCGTCAAGATGAAGGCCCACGGTGTTACCGCTGAGTATATCCGCCGTCCACGAACAGACCCGTGCCGGTCACGAAACTGCTTCTCCCACCGCAGAGATATACAACACCGTCCGCAATCTCCTGCGGCTTTCCCATCCTCCTCATCGGCACATCTTTCTGCACCTTCTCTGCCATGACATCTCTGACAAGTTCATTGCCCATAGTCATTGGAGTCTCGGTATAGCCGGGACAGATGGCATTAATCCTTAGGCCCTTGGCAGCATAGTCCTCGCTTGCTGTCTTGGTCAGACCTAGGACACCGTGCTTGCTCGCGGTATATGCCGTGGTCATAGGTACGCCAACCGCTCCGAGGATGGATGCAAAGTTGACGATGGAGCCGCGCTGTAGCTCCCGCCCATCGATTGTGCTCAACAGCGGTGACTGCTTCAGCATGACTTGTGCAGCGGCACGCAGCACAAAGAAGCTCCCAGTGAGATTGACGTCTATCACTCGCTGCCAGTCCGGTGTTGAGGTGAACGCTGCACCACCTGGTACCTTCTTCGCGATGCCGGCAGCGTTCACCAGATAGTCTATTCGTCCGAAAGCTTGGGCCACCTCAGCCACTATCCTATCAACTGCCTTCTCATCCGTTACGTCGAGGACGTAAGAGTGTATGCGTGGCTGCTTGGGAAGACCTAGAGCTTGGACCTGCGACATGACTTTGGAGATTGACTCTTCGTTGATATCGGCCAGAGCAAGACCGCTGCAGCCATCGCGGGCAAGCGCGATTGCCGTGGCTGCCCCGATGCCGGATGCCGCTCCGGTGATCAAGGCCACGCCAGATATATCCATCTCGATAGAGGCACGGGCGATGCCTGATACCACAGCGCAGACACAAGTCGACAGACTCGAGGTACGCTAGGAATTGCTATGGGCGCCGGTGATGCCCGCTGTCGGTTATGAGACTGTCAATCTTGCCGAGGTGAGGGGCATCTGCAGATCTTCAAACTGTGGAGAAGGTTGCCTGGTCCAGGCGTCGCTGGGCATCTCGACCCTGCATGGGATAGGTACAGTGCATACCCGTGAGCTCGCCAATAGGTAATGCATAAGCGAATATCTCGATCCAATTTGATACAGTCTGGTCGCAAAAGGACAAAGTCAGACTGTGCGTCATTGGCAGTGGACATCGTCTTCTCGCGAGCTAAGACGGGATGCCTGAGACGTGTTCTAAAGCAACCCGAACCAGTGCACCTCTGAGCATCCTTCATACATGTTCCTACAGCAGCAGTAGGATATATACCACCAGAGGACGTCTGCAAAAGCCTGAAGCGATCCGACATCCCAGTTCAGCATGTCCCAACCATTGACCCTCCTCTCGAACGCGATTGCCCTCTCCATCGCAATCCTCTACACCCTGGCCGGCCAAGCCCACTACACCGACCGCTTCACGCCTGATCTGGCCGCGAACGTTGATACCATGACGCCGAACTCTCATCGCGCGTTCTGGTTCCTTCACCTTACGTATCCTCAGATCCAGGCACTGTTCGGTGCGTTCGACCTCATCGCTGCGGCTTGTCTGTACAGACCATCGACGCGCAACATTGGGCTAGCGCTTGCGATTTTTGGGTTTGGTGGAGGCTTGTATGGGCAGTGGTACAATGACGCGGAGATGGGCATGGTCGGAGCAATGACTGGACTGGCTGTTTTGGGGTGGTTGACGGCGCCGAGGAGATCGTAGGCTGCCACTCCCGGGGCAGTCGCTGCAAATCTTGAGCTTAGGAAGTGGTCGATGGCCATTCAGAAGGCCTTTCAGCTGTGCTTCATTCCTGATCACAGCTGTCGTCACACATTACAGTACATGTCTGGAGTTCCACGGTCGGTCATCCAGCCAAATCGCCAAGCATCTCATGGCGATCACAGAACCCTCCTTGGGTCCAATCCGCCAATGTTCTTCGCTGAGGTCACCTTCCCATCCATCACAAACTCACTCATAATTTTGCCAGTTCCTGGCCCATTCTGTATGCCCCAACAGGTATGTCCCGCAGCCAGCCACACACCATCGTGTCCTGTAGGACCCACGAGCGGCCCGCCACCCGACTCCACAATCGGCAGGTAGCATGCCTGCCGGGCCTCAACCTTACCGTCGCGTAGCTCGTCCGAGATAGTTGACACATAGTCGATGACGTCTTGACACCGAGAGTCGTCAACTTCCACGTCTGCTGTGGTGGCAGGGAGTGGAACGAGGTGATCACCCTCGCCGCAGGCATAGACTGAGTTGAAAGGCCGAGCATAAATCTCCGGCGTGACGTGCATGGGGCGAGACTTGTGGTTTTGCTTGTAGTCCCGGGGCAAGGAAATGGAGGTGAAAAGTGCGTACGCGGAGACAGGCCGAGAGGGCGTGATGACCACGGAGTGTGCTCGGGTGTGACCGATAGGGACGGACGGGAGAATGGTGGGAGTCCAGGCGCCGGTGGTGAGAATTATATCTGTTGCTTCAATCGTCCTTGTCTCTGTATCTGGCTGACCCGGTGAGGAACTTGTGTATGTAACAGTCTTGGAGGTGGTGTCGAGGGCAGTACACCGTCCGATAATGACCTTGGCGCCCTTTTCTTTTGCGAGCTCGACCATCGCAGTCGTGAATTGGTATGGATGAACTTGGGCAGTATCCTTCTCCGAGCCCATTGCCTCATAGCCCCTGGCTGCGTCCGCCGACACCCAGTCCAAGTCATCCGGAAGCCCCATTTTCTGCAATCGCTTGTAGCTGTCTTTACTCCGCTTTTGCAGACTGACGTTTCCATCTCCAGTAGCACCGCCGCCGACATTAACATCATGCACTCCCTTGACCTCCTCTCCCTTTCCCTCAACGTTGCTGTCGCCTATCTTCCGACCAACACACTCAATCTGGCCGACGCCTAGGGCGCGATACCCCCATCGATTCGCACCGTCGTGTTCCTTCGCGAGTTCCTTGTGCAACTTGAAACTCAGAGGAACAAGCGATGAAGGATACGCCCATAGAGCCAGCAGGCCGCCGGCTTTGCCACTCGCACCAGAGGCGATACCAGTGGCTTCAAGGATGGTGATGCTGTGAGTGGAAGGCGAGTAGGCAGGGTGACGCGTAAGGAAGTAAGCAGTGGTGGCGCCTATTATGCCGCCGCCAATGATCACGATCTCTTTCTTCTCCGCGCTATGGCTGCCATTGGTGGTCGTAGATGTGGCCATGGTTGCCGTAGCCCACAGAGGGAGCGCCGCGCGACAAAGCGGCCGCAGAGCGGGGAAGCTACGACAGAGAATTGTGACGGGTCTATCGTGATGCCACTTCTGACTTCGGACACAGTCTTTCTGAAGGCATGAATCTATCCTAGAAGAACTTTGTAAGGAGCAGTGGCAATCTATCTCCCGTCTCCATTACATCTGCCAAGACCGGAGCCTGGTTCCGATCTTCGTGCTTGCCTCGTTGCCTTGCGCTTGGGCTTTACGATTAACCCCATCGAAACTTCTCTCTCGCGCGCAGTCTTCGACATTTGGTTTCGGGGCAGACACGACTACGTGAAGCCACCGCCTGTCTCACGGCAGCTATTCCATGAGAAGGCAAAGATGGCCGTGACGGGCTGGCTATTGGCTCCCTTTCGCGCGCCCTCTGATCGAGTGCGGGGAAAAGAAGCTTACAGCATGCATGTCGGAGTAGACCACTGCACGAGTCGGCGTGGCGTGCTCGGTCCCATGCACAGTTTGCGATACGGTATCTTATCCATTCGATATTCGAGCGGACCACGAAGTGTTCCCATTCCCCATGTACTGCAGCTTTCTTCATCGTTCTTGCTGACAACAGATATCGTACTGTGCTCATATCTTGCCACTGGCTGGCTGTAATAATTGTTAGCTTATCACAGTCCGGCGGACCTCCGGTCATGGGAGGCTCTCTGGAAGCATACAAATTGTTCACAGCGGAAGAGAAACGGAAGCAAGATCGCTACGATCAAATACAAGCCGCGCTTAAAGAGAAGGCTTCGACGAACGAATCTGGAGGACGTGATCAGCATTCGCATGGAACAATGTCTAACGGCGCAACGACAGTCACGAACGGTGCGGTTCACACGCCAGAGCCTTATGACATCTTGATTGTCGGTGCCGGCTTTTCCGGAGTCTGTGCCCTTCATCATCTACGGGAGCGCTTCCCTGACTGGCGGATCAAAGTCATCGAAGCTGGGAGCAGCAGCGGTGGGACATGGTATTGGAATCGCTACCCAGGAGCCCGATTCGATTCCGAATCAGTATCGTATGCGTTCTCGTGGGATAAGGAACTGCTTGACACGTGGCACTGGAAGGAGTCATTCTCACCACAGCCAGAAACGTTGAAGTACGTCGACTTGGTATGCCGGAAACATGAGCTATACAAAGATATGCAGTTTAATACTCAAGTCAAGTCTGCACAGTGGCAGGAGCAGCAGCGGACTTGGCTGTTCACAGACGAGGAAGGCCATCAGTACGAGACGAGGTTCTTCGTCAGCTGCATTGGCTTCTTGTCGGCCCCGACTCTGCCCAACATCCCAGGTGTGGAGGCATTCAAGGGTCAGTCATTCCATACCTCGCGCTGGCCGAGAGATCTGGACCTAAATCGAGACTTTGCTGGCAAACGAGTTGGGATGATAGGCACAGGTGCGACAGCTATACAGAGCGTCACGGAGATCGCCAAGGTTCCCGGACTGAAGTCGTTTCATTTATTTCAGCGTACAGCAAACTGGTCCGCGCCGCTCCATAATACCGAGATCACGCCCGAACAGATGGCAAAATTCAGAACGGAGTATGATATGATTTTCAAACGTTGTGCCGAGACGCCCATGTGCTTCATCCACGAAGCAGACCCCCGCGTGTCACTTGACATCAGCGAAGCCGATCGGCGAGAGTTGTGGGAAAAGCTGTACTCGGAACCAGGTTTCGGCAAGTGGATTGGGGCCTTCAAAGACACATATACCAACCGCGAGGCCAACAAACTGTACTCAGATTTCATGGCGGACAAGATCCGCCAACGTGTACACGATCCCGCGACAGCCAACAAGCTGATTCCCAAGAACCACGGTTTCGGCACCAGACGCGTGCCACTGGAAAGTGGGTACTTCGAAACCTTCAACAAAGCGAACGTCCATCTCGTCGACCTGAAAGAAACACCCATCACAGAAATCACCGCAACTGGCGTGCAGACTTCCACCGACCACATCGACCTCGATATTCTCATCTACGCGACCGGCTTCGACGCCATAACGGGCGCGTATAATGCCATCGACTTCCACGCCAAAGACGACCGGCCCCTGATCGGCTCCAGCAGCGATAATCCCTCGGATCGTGGCAACACCGCCATCTGGCTCGACCACCGTCCGCAGACCTACCTCGGCCTCACTATCCGAGGCATGCCTAACACGTTCATGATCCTCGGCCCGCATCAGCCTTTTGGAAACGCAACACGCAGCATCGAACATGCCGTCGACGTTGTCTCGGATCTGTTGGCGCATTGCAAGGAGAAAGGAATTACTTACGTCGAGCCAACGCAGGACGCGGTGGACAAGTGGACGAAGCATGTGCACGAGGCGAGTGGAGGCTTGTTGTCGAACGAGGTGGATAGTTGGATGACAGGAGTAAATCATAATGTGAAGGGGAAGACGGTGAGGAGTGTGGCGAGGTATAGTGGGAGTGCAGTGGAGTTCAGGCGGAGGTGTGAAGAGGTCAAAGGCAAGGGGTGGGCGGGTCTGGAGTTTCAGTGACAGGAGCCAGTCTCGTTCTTTAAGGCGCGCCTGCTAATTCTAGAGTGTGCGCAGCGAAATCTGAAGTGACTGAGGAGCAGGTTGCTCAGAAGCTGGAGTAGCTCATCAGGTTAGCGGGTCACGAGGGCGCTGAAGGTCTGGTACAATTCGCTGATCGAATCGGGGATTCGAGATGAGCCTCACTTGGGCGTTAGATCATACGTTTGGGTTGCGCTTCCAGCCAGGGGTGGCGCTGAGAGTCCCGTGCGCTTCGCTGATCGAGTCGGCGGGTTTGAGACGAGCCTCACTGGAGCGTCACTTCACAAGAGACGTTTGATCTGTGCTTCCGGCCTAGGAAGGATGCTGTAGGAATTACTACAGTCCCCGACCAGGCCACTAATCCAGGTCCATTGCCGCTGGGGCCGCCGGACCCTTGACCGGCTTCGGCGTGCCTGCACGTGGCGTGCTTCCACTTCCTGCTGCCGCTTTCGCTCCCCCGCCTCCAAACATCATACTGCTCATCATATCCATCAGCGGATTGCCGCCCTGTTTCGGTATCCTGATCCCAAACCAGACCTCCCCGATGTTCGCCAACGCCTCGCCCCAGAACTCCTCCACTTCCTTCAGGTGGCTCGCGTAGTGCTTCCCTAATTGCCTATACAACGCGCCATCGCCTTTTTGGGCCGCTAGGAGGATCAAAGCGAGAAAATTGAGGAGCGGTAGACTAGGGAAGATCCGTACGGAGGACTTGGCGGAGTCGATGCTCTGTGTTGGGAGGGATGTATTGGTGGACGTGAGGAGGGAGGTGAATTGGGCAAAGGCAGTGGTGGCGGAGGCTAGGTTGCCGAGGACTAGGTAGGGAAGGACGGAGCGCGAGGCGTATAGCGCAGCTTGATGGGGAGAGTCGGATTTGTACCAATTGTAGTGGAGGGTCGCGAGGAGCGGAGAGGATTGGGGGGTGCCGAGGAGGAGGTGCTGTTCAGCTGGGTAGCTTCGCCTTCTATTTGAGTATGGTGTTAGTTCTCGTGGAATGAAAGCGGAAGCAAAGCGGGGAGACGTACCTCCGGCGTATATTTGGCCAGCAGCGTGGTGCAGGTCTGGGTCACCGCGCTCTAGGTCGCCAAATTTACTCGACCAGGCGATCATCTCTTGTATGTAGCGTTTGCGTATTGGCTCGTCTTTCAGAAAGGCCTTAAGGATGTCTAATAATTTGTTCTTGTTTTCTGTGTTGCATGGGTACTCTCCGTTGGTGTACACTTCCTTTAGCAGCATCAGGCCAAGGTCACCGCCCGAGCCGCCTTGATCGGCCTTGAGGAGTAGGACGGCGCCATTGTAGAGGACGTCGCAGGCGGAGGCGTAGTCGGAGGTCTTGAGGTACCGTGACGCGATTACTCGGAACTGTTGGTGTGCTTCGTAGTAGCTGCCTTCTGCGATCCTCTCTTTCTGCCGTGCAATCGTCTTTGCGATTTTGGCGGACATGGTGCCCAGACCAGTTTGGCTCCAGGGAGGAGTATGTGCTGCTAAACGCGTGTAGGAGTAAGTATGACTTCTGGTAATCGTACTATGGCGAGTGATTAGAAGTTGGAGCAGTGATGTCAACCCCGCCAAGGTCACTACTATTCTCGTATTTGGTAGATCCCCAAGGCGGCCTTCACACTGGCACTTGAACAGTTGACATCATCCCATTGTTCACAACCGTACGAACCTCGCTTTGTATGCTACATAGATGACCGGAAAGCCGTACGCACAGGGTCTGATCTTCGCTTCCTACAGCCGAAATCAGGTGCCCAGCCTTATACTATGTACCTACCTTCGTGGGTATGGATGCCTTGAGGCTCCAGCGGAAAGCATCGGTGTGCCTAGCCTCTCCCAGAAATCACTCCCGAATCATTTAATTCATACTGGATAGCAGGTATACAAAACCCATAAGGCTGCTTAAGACATCTTTGGATACACGAAAGACTGATACCTCACGCACCACAGCCCAGAGCAGAGAAAGAGCCATGAGCTTGAGGCGACGATATGGTAGAGTTGGCTCTTCATATCGTGCGGCGACCGCGCTTCCGCTTCGAGTGAAACGCAGGATGACGGCTGCACACAGATGCTGAGAACCTCGCCCAGCAGTGCTGAATGAGTGACCACAAACAAGCCAAGGAACTGTCGGATTCGACCGACGTGAAGCTCCTGCTTGTCATGAACCTGGTCACAGACGAAATCACACATGAGGTCGGGCGATATCACATCGAAAACGCGCTGTGGCGCAAGGCGCATTCATCACGGCCAACCGGCCAATCGCGCTGCGGTCGCTGCAATATTGCCACATCTCCATCACTCTTTTGCGCGATCCGGTCGGTAAGTTTTTGATTCTGGGAAGGTTTGCCCAAGGAAACTAACCCAGATTCGATCCCTAGACTAGGAACGCTATACGCTTCACGCTTCTTGGAAACACAAGCATACTGGTAAACATGATACGAGGAATCGAGAAACACATAGTAACAGCAATGTAGCAACGGCTCATGCTATTGTCTTTAGCTAGTGAATACGCGGCTGTCATCCCTCGATCACGTGGGTCTTAAAAGCCAACCTCGCAGCGAAGATCCAGTACCCGAATACGTAAATCATGAACACCACCAAGACCGCACAGAGATAATTCATGTTACCAGCACTAACTGGCATAACATAAGGGAAGGAGAAGAACACTGTCGCCAGAATGACCCAGAAAATCGTACAATAATTGGCCAGCATGCCCCAGGTTCCCAGGAAGAATGGCCTCGTGGGAGATTTGATCGTCCTTTGATGAGCAGACAAGCCGTGGGTACCAGATATGAGAGATACAGGAAAACCACGCATGCGGACACCATGGAGTTGAAAGCCGTTAAGGATGCCATGTAAAGACATAAAAGTATCGCCGTAAGGACGACGCTCAGGATATGAGCGTTGATCGGGACCAGCAACCTATGATGTATTTGGGACCAGAAGTGGGAGAATGGAAGGGCGCTATCGCGTGAAAAGCTCCAAGCAATACGGGATTGCCACGTTTGACTGGAGATCAAGGTACCCATGCCGGACATTGTCACCAAAACTTCCAGAACGATGACAGCGGCTCGGGAATTGATACATTGCGAGAACAATTCAAGAATTGGTACTCCAGTGGCGGAAACCGATAGGTCTCCTAGATTCCTGACACAGAAGAACATGCCAATCACATAGGTAAATGAACTAATATAGGCAGATTGGTCAGGGAACCGTCCGTATAACGTGGCGTTTGGACCCTTTACTTACGTGGAAAATCCAATGATAACCGTTCCCATGATGGCAATCGGAATCGCGCGCTCCGGTCTCGCGCACTCTTCGGCAAGATGTGTTGCTGCATCCTTCCACAAGTATCAGTGCCAAATCTAAGCTAAATGTCCGCAACTTGAGAGTACTCACCAGACAAGGAAATGCCCAACTTGGATTGATGAGGCCCACTATTACGGCAACGGCATCGTTCGACCAGCCCGTCTCGTTGACGAAGTGCGTGAAGACAAAGTCGGACGAATTGTACTTTCCAGATGAGGACGCCATGACGGTGACGAAAGTGACGATGAAGCCAGACAGCGTGACGTAGAGGCTAACGGTGGCGATGGTCGGCAGGAACTTACTGTAGAGATTGAATAACGCAGCAGCAACATTTACGAGTTCGGCTGTCAGGAACACCATCCACCGGTCGATGACGAGCTCGGGATGGTTGTATTGGACCATGCCTACAATGCCCTGTCCAACAGCGATGGCGACGGAAACGCTTGTGAAGATTGCCCCAGCCCAGCTGAGGTAGCCCGTGACATATGCTAGCAACCGTCGCGTTGAGCGCGGTGCCAGCTGACTGGTCCAGTAGTATTGACCGCCCGAATTCGGATAGGCCGACCCTAGCTCTGAGAGGGTCGCCCCAACACACAGCGAAGCCAGGAAAAGGAGGCAGAGGCCATAAATGATCCCCACGGTGCCACCGCTGGGAAGTCCGACAATCTGTCGATGTTGAGTTCAGCAATCGATACCGCGGGAGAAGTAGAGATTAGCCATACCATGGACGTCGATATCGCCCACCACGAATTGGTCAGAGCGAAACCCATCCCCAGCAGCGATAGAATGGAATAATTACGAACGGTTTGCTGTTCGTAGCCCATTACCTGTGTCGCGTGTAAGTGAGCGAAACAGAAAGCAACTTAGGAACCAACCTGAAGCATTTGGCCCTCGTCTGTGGTCTCCGCGGGACGGAGGACGTTTTCAGGCTGGTCATGCCTTCTGAATACGGGCTTCTGATCTTGATACATCTTCATGAGCTTCTATGGACGTAACATAGGTAAGATTTTTCTGTTGTTGCAGAGTAGTTCGGAGGTGTTACAGGAAACGAGGGTTGTGGAAAATACCTAGGTAGGTGGTGGCTTTGTTGGCTGATATGTGTTTTCGGGCTTGGAAGGTTTGCTATCTTATCATTCTGCGTATCGCTAACGGAACGGAGGACTTCGCTTCCTCCACACTGGGTCTCGGTAGTGGAGTTCCTCAACTGGCTGAAGATATCTGGCCGATAGATAACGAGCCCGGCGGATAAGTCGGGCGAGGAGCCCACCAATCACATCACTGATCATGCTATAACAATAAAAGTCACAGCTATAGAGAGACTCACCAGGACTGACTGCTGAGGCAGGACGGAAACGTCTCCGACCCGAGACTCGGGGCTCTTCTCAATGGCAGGTGGTCGTTATCACTACTCAAGTACTGACACCAGCTCCCCGTACCCTTGTCGGCTCTGTTTGTTGCAGAGGCAGAGGTGAGCCGTGCTTGCTGAAGCCGAACGGAGATCGTCGTCTACCCCACATCATAAGTCTCCGGCCCCTTGTTCGGCCAAGCTTTCCGACGCAAGTTGTAACACTTGTACCGAGACAACTCTATCGCCTACAAAGCTTTCTGCAGGGCCTTCGTGCAGCGCAGAAAATGCAGGCCAGTATCTGCAGTCTTAATGTCCTAAGTGAACATGAAACGTCGGACACCAGAAGGCGGACTCTCTTGCCTCAGATTTCACTCGATTGGCTCAGGTATACCAACAGGTACCGAATTTGGCTGGATGTTGGCGTTCGTGTTAGCAATAGTGGTATACGGTCTTCTTCGAAACTGGGAGCTCAAAAAACTCCACCACTGACCGATTCGGGAGTCGACGCTGCCGGGATACGGACCGTGAGTAGCCATTCTCTTTATTGTATACGTTGCAACTGTTACCTTCGTGAATGAACTGCCAGAGCAAGCCATACGCAGAAGCCGAGCATGATATCTTTAGGTCCAGCATATCGATCTCGAAAATGACAGAACGGTAGGCCAAATCAGATTGCATACTCGTCTTTGGATAGATCAAGAGGTGAATCTGGACAGGGCAAAACACGCCTCCGAAGCTCGGGACACGTGAAGCGAGACAACCTGTTGGCCTGCTCGCTGTATTGACTGGGCCGCAGTCATGAGCTGAAAGCTTCGATTCCCTAGGATCCACTACAGGGACTGGACCATACCGGAAATCCATGTTCGGTACATTAAACCACATCCTATGTTATGGTGTGACTCTTGTACATCATCCCCAGCGCACGAACAATGACCTATTCTCTGGCGTCCTCCGTTCTATAGGGAATCCTCAGTCCGCTTGTCAAAATTCAACTTGCAAGATAACGAATAAGGGACGCCTGAGGTCAGCTGATCGTCCATCCTCATTGACTCTTCGGTACAGTCTGCAACACATCTCGTTGTCCATTGCCGATATACGGCGCTAATGAGGATTTTCATTTCCACCATAGCGATGCTTGCAAACTTCGTTAGCACACGTACATACTGGAATTCAGCGGTAGCCAACCACGCAGCGAACTTACTTGTGGCCTAAACACATCCTCGCTCCAGAACTAAAAGGCCAGAAATGGGTCTTCATGGCAGATAGCTGGTGAGGGTCTTTCGCGAGCCATCTCGTGGGGTCGAAGAGGTCCGGATTCGGGAAGACATCCTCTTTACGATGCAGGCTGTACGCTTGGCAACCAACCGTATATCCCGCGGGGATCGTTTTACCGGCGATATTAGCTCCTCCTGCCGGTACCACGCGGAACAGAGTCATAGGGACTGGTGCACGCCACCGGAGACCTTCGTGAATAACAGCGTCCAGATATGGCAGCTTTTCGAGTTCGCCGATTGGTGCAGTCCCAGTGACAGGGTCAAAGAAATGCTCTATACTCTTGAGCTCTTCGTAGAGACGATCTTGAACGTGGGAATATTCTGGTGTTGACATGCGCCACATTGTGATGCACATGGCATCGCCCGTGGTATCAACGCCCGCGACAAGATGGTCCATGCACTCTGCAGCAACTTGATTATCGTTGTTGGGAACAGCCTTAAACAACTTGGCGCAAGTCGAGATCGTGTCCTTCTCAAGCTCTCCAGTACGAAAGCCGACAACGCTGTCCTTGCCGTAATCGTTCAAACGACTTCCTCGGACGTGGAATTGGGCCGAGTTACCGAGGATCCAGCGCCATGTGGATCGAATTCGTTCGCGCAGGCTCATCAAGGACCCGAAGTAGAAGATCATGTAGAGCCTCGTTCGATGCTTAACTCCAGACAGGTCATAAACAAGCTCGCGGTGATCAGGCTTGGTGAGAGTGCTGGTGCCCCGAGATCCAAAGAGGTGGTTGGTGATACAGCTTGCAGATCTGTTAGCACGGTCGTTTCGACCATTGGACAGCTTACTCAAGAGCGTAGTAGTGGAGCCACGTGTACACGTCCAGAGCATTGGGTTCTTTGGTGATCTGGAACATGAAGTTCGCAGCATGTTCCTGGATCTTCTCGGCCACTGCATCTTGCATGACATAGGATTTGGCATATCTGTCAGCAACAAGCCTTTTCTTCGCGGTATGCTGAGCATGGGCAGGTCAGCAATCGTGGTACGTAAACAGTATAGAACGTACATTTGGTTTATCGAGGCTGGTGAAAGTGTTTCTCTCGTCATAGTATACAAACATGTCGTAGAAATGACTCTTTGAGTAATTTGACTTTATCCCATAGATGTCCTTGAGGGCTTCTGCATTGTTGAACGACACCTCCGTAGGCGAGACACGCACAATATCACCATATTTGGAATGCAGAGCATCCAGAATCACAGTCCTGTCCCCAAGAAACTCATGGTACATGATCCACAGGGATGTGATAGAGGTAAACCATGGCCCTGGTATCTTCGCTAGGGGTGAGAAGAGTAATCGATGAGCCACGAAGAGCAAAAACAACGCACCAACAGCTACCAAGAGTACCGTTGGTGATTGATGTGCCACAGCGGCAGCTGATAGAATTCCTACCATAGCGTCGGTAACCGCGTTCCAGATTTTTGTGCGTAGTCTCTGGTATTCCAGTGCGTAACTTCTATGATATACAGCCGGGCGACCGAAAACTTCATAGACCTGGCCGGGCAACCTCCTCTGGCCGCTATCAGTGCTCATCGGAGATGCGCTCCACCGTATCTATCAACGGCTGTATTAGGTAGCCACAGCACTGCGAGATTGTCTACTGTGTAGCTTCATTGGTGGGCACGGCTCAATGATAGGACAAGGCTCCACTGGGCTTCTCGGGCAACGTAAAAGAAATGGTGATTTTTTGACCCTTTCATTCCATGTCTGACCAGCTTCACTAACAAGGCCGAGCTCATTCGAGCATGTATGAATCGAAAAGTCGCTTTCACTCCGCGACACGTGGAAACCTGTGCTCGTTAGATTCTCCGGCCATTGAAGCTAGGCGGAGGTGATAACATACTTAGGTATGCCGTCATTTTTCTAGCTGACCTTGCCCGACGGCGGAATCATTGGCCGTTCGCATTAGGGGCAAATAACGGCATGTATAGCTCCGAAGCATATCCTGCCCTTGTTCGCATCCTTTCGCTTTCGAGAAACAAGCTTGCAGAGCTTTCACCTGATCTAGATCGAGGGAGACCATGGGTCTCATACCAGCGCGCAAGGCTGTGGCCCTTCGTGTTCAGAAAGGACAAACGGTCAAGATAATCAACACACATGGCAAACAAGTGGTGGACTTTTGGGCGCTTAACCCTGACAACACCAGCGACTTCCTTTCCATGGTTCACACTAGGACAATACTCCTCAGGGTGGCCATCTGTCCGGGTGATAAACTGTATAGCACGTCCAGAAAAGCCATGCTTACAGTCTTGGAGGACACCACCAAAGGTGTTCATGACCTCGTCTGGTCCGCGTGTGACGCAGAACGGTATCGCATGCAGGGTGTTACGGAGCCTCACGACAACTGTGCCGACAACTTTCGTGCTGCTGTTAGAGATGGCTTTCCCAGTCTTGAAATTGCAGACGGCTGGGTGCCCGATCCTTCGAACCTTTTCATGAACGTCGCTATTGATCATCATTCCAACCTCATCATCCGTCCTCCTTCGAGTGAGAAAGGCCAGTTCATCTCTTTCCAGGCGGAGGCGGACCTCATCATCGTCACGAGCGCTTGTCCCCAGGATATCGACCCCGTAAATGCCGGGATGCCAACCGACTGCGAATTTGAGATATCGGGCTCGACTGAACGGGACATGGCGCTGGCGTCCGTTCCGAGGAGCCCCAACACGCGCCGCCCTAACGTCAAGGTCTGTCTTTCTTTCGACTTTGATGCGGTTTCCCACTGGCTAGGCACTGGCTGCCATCCGGATAACAACATGGCAGACTACAGCTCGGGGATCTTCGCCGGTCAGGTTGGGGCTCTGCGACTTCTGGAAATGCTGACCAGGAACAAAATCAACGACAAAGTCACCTGGTTCGTTCCTGGACACACCGTCGAAACTTTTCCAGACACCGTCAAAAAGGTTGTTGAGTCTGGTGCAGAAATTGGTCTCCACGGCTACTCGCACGAAGGCATATATCAGATGACCGAGGAACAAGAGATTGAAGTGCTTGAGAAGTGTATTGAGGTTGCGACTAAGCTAGTCGGGAGACCGCCCCGTGGCTATCGCGCCCCGATGTACACGATCAGAGAAACCACTGTCAAGCTCCTGCGTAAGCACAAGTTCCTTTACGACAGCTCATTGATGCACCACGATTCGCAACCTTACTTCACGCCCAATGATCCACCAATTAAGACCATTGACTTCTCGAAGCCGGCGTCTTCTTGGCTTACTCCCACACCAATCGCTTCCCAAACCTATCCGACCGGCGATCTGCACCCGTTAGTCGAGCTTCCATGCGTCTGGTACAACGAAGACATGATGCCGCTACAATATCTTCCTCATCTGGCAAACAGTATGGGCTACGTCTCTACCAGAGTAGTAGAGCAGATGTGGAAAGACAAGTTTCTGTGGCTATGGGAGCATGGATCAAAAGAAGGATCGGGCTCCATTGACTTCATCTTCCCTATTTTGATGCATCCCGATACCAGTGGTATGGCGCACATCATCGGTATGTCTGACCGCATCATAAAATGGCTGAAGTCCTTCGGGGATAGTGTTGAGTTTTGTACGCATGAAACCATAGCCAAGTTGTGGCTGGCGGAACAGAAGCAGGCCACGAAGTGTCATGAGGGCCTTGTTAACGATTCGGTGGCCATGAGAATGGTTCTGCTTAACAACTACTTGATAAGACGATTCAGCTATCTATCTATCCTCCCATGAGTCAAATCGCTCGTCCACCTGTGCACATTTCGACCGAAGTAGACAATGTCTGGCAGTATTTGCCTTCTATGTGCTGTAAGGGTACCTATACAGCCTGATGAGCTGGGTGTTGACTTCATCGCACACAAGAGCAGCTAGTTCACGTTCCGTCAGTGCGGTCAAATAGGCTGGCATTGCTACGATAGCTATCTGCAAGTTGAACGCCCTGCTTCGCCGTCGATCGAGTTTCGACCAACAATGGCTTATGTGATGTATCTGTGTTGACACTTGCGCTTTTCTACGACTGTGTTTGGAGGAGGCAGAGTGAGTGTTGTTGCTAGCGCATGTACGATACAAACGATGAGCCCATTGCTGCCATGACCGCTTTCATCGGGACTTGTGCTCTTCCGATCACGCAGTCGGAAGCAAGAAGACCAAGCCGGGGATCTTGTCTCTCAACGTCATTGTCTCATGGAATGTCATGTGAGTACTATCGACATTTTTATGCAAGCCTTGAAGCTAATTGGGCATCGGTATTTTCTTACACTACGTGCAGGCTATTATCGGAGTTGGCCGCGAGCCAATTCGAGCTCCACCGTTGCCGCTTTATCGCTTTATCATAGACAAACGGCCAACTGCTTGTTCATCATATCCCCCGAGGGTCGGGCACGCTTCGGGTGTACCTATTGCACAGGACCAAGACATCAGAGCGCTAGCAACTGTGTTGATCGCTCTTCGTGGTACCGCGACAAACAACAACAAGGCACAAGAAGGGAGGCAGTCCAAGATGGCGGCATTGACGCAAGGCATCCGCTCATTATGCCAAACACGAATTAGGCAGCATGTACATCGAAAGCACAGATCGGGCACGGGCATGCATTTTGCGAGCTCTTCGTTGGCCACCAGATCTTACTCTACGACTCTTCCCAGCCGTAGCGATGAGCATCCATCGTTGCGGATTAATGGTGGAAGGATGATGGATGCCCTACACGCATCTTGCCAATTTGGCAAAGCCCATAAATACGGCGAGTATGTGAAGCACCACGAGGATTCATCATTTAAACTCATAAATTCAGGAAAGGCACCAAACAGAAACAGGCATGAACCGTTTGTCCCTTGGTGATGACGATCGAAGAGTGCGCCAATGGCTTATAGACCAGGCGAAGAATATCGCTGCACCACGACTATCGACCAAATGGGGAATATGTTCATTTTACGAAAAGGCAAGAGAGAAGCAGATCCTGTGATGATGGGCTCGCACTTCGATACTCAACCTACAGGAGGAAGATACGACGGCATTCTCGGAATGCAAGCAGGCCTCGAAGTGCTCCGCACTCTGTGTGATAACAGTTACGAGACTGAAGGTCCAGTAGGCCTCGTGAATTGGACAAAGTTGGTGCACCCGACAAAAAGAATCATCGGCAGATACTGACTATCGATCCATAGTGAGGAAGGTGCACGATTTCCGATGATCACAATGGCTTCAGGCGTCTGGGCTGGTGCCGTGCCGTTGCATACTGCCTGGGATTGCAAAGAAGTGCACCCAAGTACAGGTGCAGAGCGTCGAACGGTGAAACAAGAGCTCAGCCGCATAGGATTTCTCGGGAAACTTCCAGCCGACTGGCAGTCGCAGAAGATTGCTGCCCATTTCGAATTACACATTGAACAAGGTCCCATCCTGGAGTCTGAAGGCAGGAAGATCGGCGTGGTGACGGGCGCGCAAGCATACCAATGGTATGAGATCGCAGTGCATGGTCAAGACAGTCACGCAGGCACCACACCTCTTCGAGAGCGAAGAGATACATTGCTTGCTGCGGCTCGAATGATCGTCACGTCTAATCATATTGCGAAGCAGCACGGAGCGCTTATTACGACGGGCATCATTCATGCTGAGCCGGGTAGCGTCAACACGATAGCACGGACAGTCAAGTTCACTTTGGATGTTCGGCACCCCAGCGACGACAGACTCCAGCATGTTGTAGACCTGTGTCGTCACGCGTTTGCAGACATTGCTCAGAATGACTGTGGACGCGGTGTTGAGGTCAAATGGAGAGGCATGACTGAATCCAACGCCGTCAAGTTTCACTCAGATTGTGTCCAAGCCGTTGATGCCGCAGCCGAAGATGTTTGCAATCAGTATAATGCGCAACAACACAAACCAGTGGGCTTGTGGAAACGGATGACCAGCGGTGCCAGCCACGATAGCTGTCATGTGAGCAAAAGGTGTCCGACTGCTATGGTGTTTGTTCCGACCAAGGACGGCATGAGCCATACCCCGAACGAGTACTGCAGCCTGAGGATTGCATACTCGGTGCTGAGGTGTTGCTGGGTTCTGTGCTTCGCTATGACGCAGGCCGATTTTCGCAAGAATACAAGAGGGTTTTATAACCGCACAAGAAGTAAGTACACATTATCTTGCATACGATTGTTTTACTTTGATTCTGGAGGTAGCCGACTAAGTCATGTTCGGCTGGTTCTACTATGATACAATTCACTTCGTACGGTGGCATAGCTCTTGTCCTCGCCGTACCATCACCAAGTTGAGCAACCTAACAACAGACACCACAGTGATCAGCCTGCAATCCATGTCCGAGGCCTCGAAATTGGGACACCATGGAATGACTAGGCAATGGCGACCGAGGCGATCAATGCCGTCAGGTTGATCGAGCCGATGTGATTCAAGATGACCGAATCGCCCACCAGCCATGAGCATGTCAGTTATGCTGCTAACGCTAAGATGTTTCACAGTGGCGGGAGATGTCTGCCAGTGCCTCAATCTGGACCGCCATGAAATGAAGTTGTAAGATTTCTTCTGCCAGTATTGTAGACGCTGGAGCGTGGTCTTTGTTTGTCTTGAATTTTGTTCATTACGTGGCCGAGTTTCTGTCTGGTTGTCTGTGGGTCTTTTCGGCGTCGAGAGATACTGTCACTCCTGGGTCGACAGACCTTAGCGAGAGTGGCGTCGCGTTCGTAGCAAGGAGACCAACATTGCGAGTAATACTCAGGTCACTCTCATGATCTCACGGAGGTGAGATATGGAGCGGTACGGATAGCGGACAAGTTTTCCCTCATCCGACAGCCACGTCATCGAAAGCTTGATGATAGTTGAACTGGTCATGATCCTTAGGAATGGGCGGGTAAGCGAGTTGCCAGATCTCCTTGCAATACCACAAGTGTAGATCGACCTTGATAAAATGACTGAGTGCGGCTTGTTGCCCTCAATCTATTCAGAGGTCTGCGAGCCCTCCTCCTTCAGTAATTTGACAGCTGGACTATCGGACCCCGCGTGATACACGGCTGATGAGAGCTTTCTCCAGAAGGCTGCGTCTAGCCGCATAGTGGCGAGTCTCGCGAGTGGCCAAGCCCGGGCCTGTGAGCGTAGACCGTCTCTCCACTTACCTAGCAAGGCTTGATTTTGGACCGCGGCGTCTTTGGTGGGCGACTGCGCGAAATTGATCAGGATGAAGGCAGAGATATAGCTCAACTGATATCGGACATCTGTGAGTTGTCAGTTGACTGTGTTGCTTTGGGTAGAGTGGCTTAGTATAGCCCTTGTCCTGAGATGAGGTCTCCTAGCAATTTCAAAGTGTGGACTTACACGGTGACCAGAACCCTGCAAAATGTCTAGCTTTCAACGAGTTTACAAAGGCTGTTGCTACTGTGGCACAGCCATGGCAATTGTCGAAAATTGTCGACACCGGTTCCTGCTGTTCATCTCCAGGCACTAACGACCGGTAGGCAAGTGGACGCAAGAGAGCACGATAGATGAGAATCTCCAATGTTATGTGAGACATACGCAAGTCAGCACAGTCGTCCAAGTCCTCGTCGCTCAGCTCCGAAACACCTTTAGAGAGCGACGGCAAAGTTTCGCGCCATTTCTGAATACGCAAACGTAGAGGTTGGGCACGCTCCAGCAATGTAGTGAGATCAACTGCTTGTCGTGCTGCTTTCAGTGTACTTGAAAACCACTGGTCAGTATGAGCCGACAAAAGCTAATCCGGGCCTTACTAGAATGCTTTCAATATATCCGCAGCGATCGTGCTGAGCTCACACAGCGCCAGTAAGTATGGACGTTGTGCAATGATCGAAGTGTTGATAATCGGATCCTGATTGTCTCCATTTTCAAGATCGTCAACGCTGAGCGGTGATACGTCCCAATTATCATCGTTGAGATGAGACGGTCGCCCAAAGACGAGAGCAAACCATGTATGTTGGATAAATGTCCACCACCAGAGCCTTTTTCGCAGCTGGACTTCCCTCCTCGGCAGTCGCCACTCGCTTGGATCCAGATTCAGACCCAGGCTCTCCGCAATGGCTACAGCAGAGCAAGCAAGTGCCCAAGGATGTGGAGACTCTGCAACGGCGAAATTGAGCGGAGGCATCTGAAGCAACAGCAAGCAAAGCTGCAGAAGTGGAAGGCCTGATGATTCCAGCGATCTGCGATAACTTCTTTGAGTGATACCCCAGAACTTCTCTGTGGGTAGTTGAGCATATCCCCGTGAGACGCTGAGTTCATCATCGAGATACGTGAATGGTGCAGCAAGAGCGAAGATGGCGCTTTTGATTCCAACGTAGTCTTCATCGTCCATGATATTATCGATATCTTGCAGAGACAGAACTGGGAATCGGGGATGGACAAACTGGAGATACCTAATCACGTTAGATATTCGTCAGAGACAGGCCATGAATTACGAACAGCTTTAGCAGCTTGATCCCCAAATCCGGCGAAACCAGTCGATCGAGCAGTTCAGAGTCACCTGCAGAAGAACTCGGGCCTTTGAAGAGTTGCTCAGCCGCATGGAGGCTGTCTTTCCATATTTCCTCATCTACCATCATAAACTGCACTGGTACAGGATCAACTGGTAGTTGACATCGATTAGTACTTGTACTTCGTTGAGAATGACTGTCGTCCACCATTTTTCGGAAGTCCAGCCGGAACATGCGATAGGCGTCGTTCATGTCGTAATTATAGTATCGAAGTACGTATGGGTCAGTCTCGCAGGACAGGCCGATGGCCTGGTATGAATAACCATTCTTGTTTTCGAGAGTATAAGCAGCCGGCCAGTCAAAAGTAGTGTTGGAATCGGCGTGCGCATCGATGTCGTCGCTGACTACGTTTGGAGACGAAGAGTGGCTATTAGTCGCGGAGTTGTTGGCGAGACCGCATCTCGAAGCACGTCGTTTGAGCGATGGGTGCTATGGCTGCCAAACGAGGATCGTTGTCGTGCAGAGATCCGCAAGTGAGGTGGTCCAGTTTGGATGGGGAGTGCTTGAGTCAATGGGTTATGAGCACTGCTGTTCTTTCCATCAAGGTCTGCGCGAATAATGCCATCCAGCATGGTACGTGCAGGTGTTAGCGACACATTGTGCATGGATTCTGAGTTAGGGTGTTGGGCTTGTGCTGCATTCTGGGGAGCCATGAGCCCCGTAAACGGCCGTCGCGTAGGACTTTGCATGACCAGATCTTGTCTCGTGTCAATGGGGAAGTCCATCCCAGCCCACGCTGCGTCGAGTAGGCGCGGATTGTCGGGTGATTCGTAAAACTCGTCAGACTGCTGAGCGGCTAGCCAAAAGCTCGGGACTTCCGATGTTATATCCTGATCCGCGGTCTCCAATGTCATATCTTGATCCATACCCTCGAGAGGGACAACGCCTTGCAGGGGTAGCAACTCATGATCATTATTGTAACCGGCCAGATGTAGAGGCTGACTGTACCCGAGCTCGTTATTCGCCCGTGGTCTATGCTCCTTCCTCAATGGTTTCATAACGAACGTACATGTACTGCCCACCCTCTTGCACCAGTCGCATGTTGATTCGTCGTCCGGAACCTTGCACTGTATCTTCCGAGAGCGGCAAAGATCGCAAGGTCTCTGCTTCTTCGATCGATACTTGCGCCCGGAGGCATGCGATTTTCGCACGTCGATAGGAACCATTTGTTTATCGATGTTACCATGTTCATTTCAGAAACAGAGACCGTGATACAGGCTTTTTTCACTGAAGCGTGGAATGAAGGCTCAAAACTATGGTATGCTCTGGTGACTGCAGCTCATGGGACATAATGGCAGTTCGAGGAGAGGCACAAGAGCGAGGAGGAGATAGTCGGCATTCGTTGAGCATGGCCGATCACGTTGAAACGTGACGCATGTTATGATGGCAGCTATAGAGTTTGGATTCAGGGTAAAACCTGTCAAAAATCTATCATTTCCACAGTTCCACGCGAATCGCATGGTTCGGGGCATAGTGGCGAAGGAGAGGCTCGGATTCAAGATCCTCCCTTATACAGTGGTGCACCTGGTCCCGGTGGATGGTAGTGAAGGTAAACTTCACGAGGGGGAGTTCACCCTATCCTCGGCATTTCAGTGGACATCTCCCACGTCGCGCTGAACCTTAAGGTACATACTCAGATTGCTGACAGATGAGATTTCGGTGTCTTTGTCATAGGCTTGAATGCATTTTCGGCCTCGAAAATCCACGCCATTCTCCTTTGTTTTCGACCCCTTAGCATGCCTCTTAACAGGTCTGCTGTAGGTGCGACGTTTCGAGATTCTCATCTTCAAGTTGCACGAGTTTCCCGTGATAAGGTAGCTGGATCCACGACACAAGAGCCATGAGAACCGTCATCGCGACAGGTGTGAGAGAGAGGTCTCGATTTACCGAGGTACCTGCCCCGTACACCATTCAGGTACGAAAGTTGAGCTTGTCGTGCGTCGCTGGGCAGGGCAAGTCCCACACAATGTCAGTTCCGCATGTAGATGTATTCAAATTGCCGCAGTCATTCAGTCGAAAACTGTGTGTACCCTCGTGGCAAGGACAAGTTCAATGGGGTTTAATTGGTTTCAGATATTCGGGTTCTACAGCTTTTTGGCTTCAGAAACCCTATGACGAATTATCTCAATTTGACAACCACGACATTCACACCCCACGGATCATTCGCTATCACGCGCCTGAGATGACCTGTACATGGACGCCATGACTTTGTCGATGTGAAGTACTGTCTGCAGTATCCCGTCCCACTTGCGTTTAGACCTTCAGATAAGCATCGGCATTCATTTTAATGTGCGTCTGTTCAGTATCTGCCACAAGCAGGTCAACTGAATCCATGCACCCGCCCGTATGCTATCTTTGGACAATTCTACACACGATGATTGATCTTCGCTTGTAAGGATCGAGATCAGAAACCAGTGTTGCATTTGAGTGCCATGATGCTCGGCATCAGCGGAAAGCGTCCTGGGCGCCTAGCCTGTCAGAGAAATCACTCCCGAGTCATCCAGCACATCGCAGATATACAAGAGCCACAAGGCTGCTTAAGTCATCTTCAACCATACGGAAGACGACTGCCTCATGCGCCGCAGTTCAGATCGGAGAAAGGACCATGAGGTTGGAACGACGTCATGGTGGAGTTGCTTTTCATAACGTACAACGGGGAGAGTAACCAGCAAAAGGTTCCGAAATTGTCGTCTCGCCACACTCATGCTGCGAAGCAGTACTATGAGCAACGGGATAGACGGCAACAAGCCACCCGACAAAATCGACTGAGACCTCTTGCACCTTTACAACCCCACCCCACCAAGCATAGACTTAGTGCTGGAGGATCTGGTTCAACAGAGGACGAAGAGTCAAACCCGCCCGGTTCTTCGACATGTGGCCGTTTTCAAAATGCCGTGGCGTCACGCCACATCACCTCGTCCCCGGCTTCAAGTCTCGCAGCGTCTATCATGGATCCATTCGACACGATGTCCAGCATGCCTGCATCCCGTGACCCTCTGGTACAGGAGTCTTTGCATTTTTTCGTCAACAACCAACTCATGGAGTTCTGTACCGAAGGAACCGAGTTGGCCGTGCACATCGCAAAGAAGGAAGTCTACTCAAGAGCAGTGTGGCATTCCGGCATCAGTCAAATCTGTGTCTATGGTGGCATGCTCAGTCGCGCATATCTGACAGGCGTCGAACTCTCCCCAAAGTACCACGTCCTAAGTCTACGGTATAAACAAGGTTCCATTGAGCACGTCAGAGAAGCAGTGAAAGGTCGGACAGCAGAGGAGGTTCCTGAGGAAACGCTCGCGGTCATGCTGCGACTGGCGGTGCATGGATCCGATATGCTGCCTGTTGATGATCGGCACAGAAAAGCGCAGCAGACGTACTTCCACAATGCACAGAACGTGGACTACTACTTGAGGTTCCAGACCGGTTGGGACCATTTGCGCGCAATCTTCAACATCGTCGACGCAAAGGGTGGTCTTCCATCCTTGAAAGTCGGCGTCTTCGTGCGAGCTCTTCGGGTTTTTGACATCTTCTGCGGCTGGCGGAATCTGCAGGCACCTCACTTCCCACTCACAGAACCAGTCAGCACATACATCGTCCAGCGGCAGCACACAGAAGGACCCCAATCACAAGAGCTTCTCAAAACTCTCGGTACTGGCTTCTGCCCGTCTGAGGGATCCGGCCTCCCATACGACTCGCCGAACCAAGACCTGCACAAACACGCAGCCATCGTCACAGCAGACTACGCTCAAGTCCTTCGCAATCAGAAACGAAGGCCGCGAGACCCCAAACTTAGACCAGATGAGGTGCTCCTCAAATTCACACGCTGGATGATCCTTCACGACATACTCAGCATACCCGATCCAGGCCCTGCAGAAACGCTGACCGACATCGAGCTATTGCAGGAAGCCAACCATCAGATCCTCCTAGCATATGCCTTCGCAGTTCTCGTCCCAATACCGCCAAGCCAGAACACCGAGTTGGCGGAAATGCTCACCGAGCGAATTCTGCGCGTGGCGGCGGAGCTGATTGCGAGGTCGTTGGACAACAGCCCTCTAGCGAGTGCTCCGCCGGCAGACTTGACGCTCTGCGTGATCATATGGGCTGGCGTCTGCGCGCAATTCGCCGCATGCAAGGATCAGGTGAAGAATGAGCGGCTCTACGAATCGGCGGCGGCTTACCTCCGCGACTTTCTGCATGCACAGCATTCGAGTGTTGTGCGAAAAACGTGGAAGGAAACCTCGGAGGTAATGCGGTCTTACTTGTGGCTGGACGCCATTTGCGAGGTGAAGGGCCAGGAGTTCTGGGTGTTTGCTTTGAAAGGACAAGAAGGTGCCGTCCACCTGGCTAGCCCTTCATGAGCTGTTTTGCACGAGACGCTGCTTAGCGCAGGCGCAAGATCGTCAATTGGAGAGTACTCATTCAGTGCGTCAGCTCGAGAAGATGTTGTCAATCCTACTTGCATATCACAGGCTCTACTGAGCGCGACCCGTAGATACCTAGAGCCACGAGACTGACGTCGTAAAGCCTTGCGCTCAAACGTAGTGCAGTACGGTGTCTCCTAAAACCCCAAGCTGCCATCCTACGTGACTTCCTGAAGACGGCGTCCTTCTTTGTCTTCAACATCCTGCGTTGCACTTGCGCTGGCTTTGTTTCGTATCTTCCACGCTGAAATGAATCTTCGTGCTCCATCGTGTCTGAGCTGTTCTTGCGATGTACAAGAATCCCAAGTCACCACATCGTGCATCAAAGTCCTTTCGTCGCCACTCTGAGCCAGCAACCCTTCTGCCAGCGAGACTCTTCTGACACTCAAATGAACTTTGTTAGATTGCCTCATCATTCTGGTCGGAACCTCATAACAGCTTCGACAAGGCGAAGACATGCGATAAAAGGAAGGCCGAAATAAGCTGGTCTCGAGCCTAGTCGACGGTCCCAGTACTGTGCACCTCTCCGGCCATTTGTGAACATATACTAGTCATCATGATCCGGCGTCTCCGTGGTCGCCATAGGAGATCAATCTGCGACCGACCTTGGGCACTTGTTCGCTCTCCACGTCCCAGGGAATCTTCTGATAATGACCTAGCGGGCCCTTGTACGATGGCTGCTTGTCATTCCACCAATCCTCGCCGGTGAGCACCAGCTTTTCCCTTCCTTGTGGTAGAGCGTCGATGTACAGATGCGCTGTCCACCAATCCTGCTTCAGTTCTCTCAGAGAATCATACTTCCGAGACCGAAAGCAAACAGTAACGTGTGGCACCTCCAGCTCATGCGGTCCTTCGCGTACAACCAGGTGGTCGATATTTCTCTCACGGGCGACCTTGAGCACCAAGTCATTTACAGGCTTCCTTGGCTTCCGCTCACTGACCCAGGAGCTGTCCATACACCAAAAGATTTCGACCTCCTTAGGTTGGTCTCCATCAGCGAATGGCCCGTATTTGTCAGCACTTGGGCCTTCCTGCGGTTCAGACGACGTTCCTTGCAATCGAGCTTCGCGATTGTCTCCGACTGCTGGTCTCGAATCTTTGCTAGAGTCTCAGGGTCGTTAGCAATATACATGTCATGCAGTGTTGTGCATACCGTAAGTCGCACTGCGTCCCTTCTCAAGGCACCCCTCGCTGTCTCTGTCCGCAGTCAAGCGCTCGACTTGTTCACGTTGCAATGTTGCCGGGTTCAGCCTTCAGTACCAGTAGCATCACGCGCCATGTCACGATCGTCGACATGTTCGTTGCGAGAAGCACGATGCGAACTTGCTCGGCGGCATGTGTGAGCGTCGTCGCTACGTCGATTGCGCGTTTCGGTGCCTCGTCTGTGGTTTTGGGTAATGTCTCGAGCATCGCTATTTCTTGTCGCTGGTGCTCGTCGCAAGGCTCGATGGACGGAAGTGTGTTGCTCTGAGGTCGCAGGTTTGCGAAAGTGCTCAGCTGGACGGCATCGGGATGGATTTGCGCCGGCGCGGCCAACACGAGCAGCTTGCGGATTTTGTGGCCTCGAGTCCTTGTCAAGGTGCTTTCTCTGTACTCGCGGGTTGAGGACGCGCCTTGATGGGGCTTGGCTACGATGGTGTCTCTCGCTTTTGCGAGCCATGGTGTGTTTATCGCATGTCTATGGCGATGAAACTTGTGAGCAATAGCTAGATGGCAACTTTTGAAATGGACGACCACTTACGGTCCGCGACAACAAGGTGCCGCACTTGCGAGATGATCTGTGCTCCGGACTCCTATGGCCGTACGTTGTTATCCGAGACTGTCAACAAAGAGTGTGGCGATACAAAAAGAACGATGCCATGCCGATCAACAAAGAAGGTGGATTCAACTCCCAAGAGCGACTTGGTACAAAGGGCAGGCCCTCGCAGCTCGTTCACCAGCGCTTCACTTGTCACTTGATGACACCAGCATCAAGCGGTTACATCGCAGTCAGTGAAATCGACATGTCGCAACCACCAGCCATCCGATACAACCTCAGATCAAGACAACACAGCGCCTGGCCGTCCACTCCTTCTCCTACTTCTGAAGGACAGAAGCCGGTGGGAGCCTCCACGGATCAGGCCTCAGAACCTTCTCGTACACCCACGACTTCCTCGTCCTCAGTCATCTCATCGCCTTTGAGCTCCCAATCCGGAAGCCATGAGTCGTCATCGTCGTCGAGTGACGACTATGGCGGCGTTCCCAGCGTCAGCGAGCTTGGCACAGGAGAAGTGCTCTCAACTGGAGTCCAATCTCCCTACTACAGACGTCTGTGGGGCGTGAACTGCGAAGATCCCGGCAAATATCGGCCTGAAGGCTTCTGTCCTGTGGTCGTAGGAATTTCTATGAATTCCAGATATGAGGTTGTCCACAAACTTGGCTGGGGCAGCTTTTGCACCGTATGGCTTGCGAGAGATCATCATAAGGGACGCTACGTGGCGGTGAAGGTCACATCGGCGAAGGACACGCAATTCGATGGCTACGTGGAAGTAACTGCACACCTGGCCTTACAAAAGCGACTCGCTGAACAGGATAGGGTGAGGCACATTGTACCCCTTCTCGACTGGTTCGGCGTAGCTAGCGGCAATGGTCGGCATCTTTGCTTGGTTTTCGAGTTCAACGGTCCAAGCCTCGCATATTTCACCGACGAACAGTGCAAAAGGAGTCGCAAGCTTAAAGTACGTCCTGATCATGCCCGCAAACTTGCTCGAGATGCCGCCGAAGGTCTCCAAAAATTACACAACGTCGACATAATTGTAGGTGATATATCTGCGGCCAACATGGTCTTCAAAGTCAGCGACGAGATCCATGACTGGCCGATCGAGACCCTCTACGAACGTCTTGGTCCCCCTCGTCGAGTGCCTCTTGTTGCATGTCAAGGATGGGAATTTTTCGCTGAAAAGCATGCGCCTGATTTCGTGTACGAAGCGATCGACTGGACCAAAGACAGGCGCTGGCAGTTTCTGGAACCGGCCCTCCGTTACATTGATCTTGCTTATGTTTCCATAGATGGGAAGAAGACGAATGCTCATACCACAACATACAGTGACTCGGGACCCGACTTCGGGCAGACCGAAGACCCATTGTTCCCATGGCTACGAACACGCGAGTCTGACGTCTTTGCTCTAGCATGTATCTGGTACGAGCTGCGAACTGGCGAGGTCCTGCAGAGTGTCTCGCTTCAGAATCGGTGGGCGCTCTATGGGGGCAGGCCTGTCTGGAAGGAGCGCAAGTTGCAACGATTGAACGACGTCGCCGCCAGTCGCGCGCTCGCTGGGCGTCTCCGCTTCACCATAATAAGGCAATTGCTGCGCACTATATCTGCCACATTCACTGAGTTATTGCTGGGTGGCCCATGTCCGCAAGAGGTCTGTGAACGATTTGGTCGCAGGTACTTGCGGTGTACCTGCGGCGATTGCGGCGAATTGCGCCGGAGATACTGGTTCAGGGGAACATTGCAGAGCGCGAGAAAAGACGACCGCAGCGAGTTCCGCAACAAACACAGGCGAATAAGCCTAAAACGCCGGCTATATAACATCGGCCGAGACTGGACTCGTTGGCATGCATTAACTGTTGCCCAACGACGAGCGGCATTGAATCGTCTTCGCGATGCGCTTGACTTCAGGCGCCGTTACAATGGGCAAGCCCTACCGCAAACGGACGAAGAGCTGGACACCGGCGCTCCGCCTCCTGTCAAGCTGAGCACAAGGGAGGCGCGTGACTTCGAGGAGGTTTTGCTCATGATGCTTACGGACAAGCGTCGCGACCGCGCAACGTTACAGGAGATACTGGACATGCCTTGGTGCGATCTCGAGAACCAAGTTTATCCTTTTGAAAATGGAAATCAGGTCGAGAAGAGAGATCAAGAAGAGCCTTGGTGTCAGGCATACTCCGCAGGACCGGAGGATGCGAAGACTGGGTTCATGTTCGAGGGCAAGCGGTATATGTAGGAGCATGATCCCTGCGTCAAATTTTAGTCGAGGTTTGGAAATGCTCACAGAGCTTCGCTTTGCGCTGCTGACACTTTGTCAATGGGCAATGCTTGAACTATCCCCAGAATGTGAAATCGGTGTCCTCCCCATTTACCCATTCATAGCGCATCCTAGCAACCGTCAGGCGGACGACATCGACATACAGTATCAGCTTGATCTCCCACCAGTGATCATGCATCAGTCCACAGAACACTCGAGCCCTTCCGCACGCTCTCCCTCACCAGCTCTATCAGTCTCAATCCGTCCCGACTCTGCTCCGCCTTGACCTTGATCTCTTCCTCCCCACGGACAGCCTTAGCCAAGTTCTCATACAAGCCCCTCCAATATCCGCTCTCCGTTGGGAACTTCCCAATCCACTTCTTCCTACCCTCATCCCAATTCTGTACCGCTCCCTCTACCTTATCCACAGTCACTAAATCCCCATAATCCCTCTCCTCATCCTGCCCAAATCCCTCATCCGTACTCTTCATCCCCTCGTTAGTCTGCTTCTCCTGCACACACTCCCCTCTCTTCGTAAATGTCCCCTTCCGACCCCTCACAAAGTATTTCAACGGCTGCTCGACAATGTTAACGACCGTCGTCTTGACCGTACATACCACCGGCCTCTCCTTCCCATATTCTAAGACTGCCATGAATGTATCGTCCACCTCACTCACCACCCTCTCACCACCTTCACCTACCCTCAAACTCCTAATGAACCCCGTCACCCTCTCCGGCCTACCCAACACCAACAACGCCTGATCAAGACTATGCGTACCCAACCCATACAGCATCCCCGCCCCACTCCCCTCCTCATACTCTGGCTGCGTCCACCCCTGAATCCACGCCGGCATCTCAAAGTCATAGTGGATCGTCACATCCGTCAATTCTCCCAGCGCATCCTGCTTCAGCAGTTTCTGCAGCGTAAGGAACTCGCTATCCCACCTCCGATTCTGATATACCGTCAGAATCAACCCTTTCTCCTTCGCCAACTTGATCAACTCATTCGCATCGCTCGCCCTTGTCACAAACGGCTTCTCCACCAGCACATGTTTCCCAGCCTCCAGACTTGCTTTAGCCAGGCTGAAATGACTCCCGTGCCCGGTCGTCACGACCACAACCTCGATCTCTGGATCCGCGAAGAATTCGTCTTGGGACTGGTACCATTTCGGCTGTGTCGCACAGCCCCAGTCCTTGAGGCGCTGTTGGGAGGCAGAGTCGGTGCAGTGGCCGAAGCGGCCCAGACCTGGGTCTTTGGGACCCTTGCGCTGGTGAATGGCGTAGAGGTGCAGGTTGGGGTTGGGGATGAGGTAGGGGAGGTTGTAGACGTTGGCGGAGCCGCCCCAGCCGATCAGGCCGACTTTTACGGGGCCTTTGTTGGAGGTGGACATTGTAGCCGGGGTCGTATCAGATTGTGAGTTCAGAATGCTGTTAGCAGTTGGTACGCCCACGACAGGGCGCGACGACTCTGCTTATGGTTGCAAATTTGTGCACTTGTGGCGCAAGGAGAAACAGAAGGGCTCTGGACCAGAGCAAGTTGTATGCTTGGGAAGACGTTGAATGCCGAATCTGGCTCAAAGGTGTTATGTAGCAGGAGCTGTGCCCCGCGGAATGGCGGGTGAGCGGGTGGTGTGGGGTGTTCTTGGTTGAATGCCGGCATATTAGCCTGAGATAAGTTTTAAAGACTGTGGTGAGCATACATATCGTTAGTAGAATCACGACTGAGTCGTCATCATGCCCAATGTAGGAGAAGAGACCCGGATGCTCTTTCCCGCCAACAGGAAAGAGCATTACAGCGTCCATGTGCGACGACTCGCTACTGCCACGCCGTACGCTGTGGTGGCTGTTGGCTGTCGTGTTGCTAGCTGTTGATCACGACCTCTATCAAAGCTTGAGTCTGTGCAGTAGACATGCAGTACATGGAGGCCCACCCATAGGACTAGGTGTCGCTACATCATGCGAACAAAACAAGGGTGACTTCACGTCGAAAAATGGGTGGACCGCGTCCGTGTCACCGGCGCGGACCGAAAACCCCTTAGGCTCAACAGACTCGGAGGTCTAAAGTAATGTCATTAATACCTCAGTTCAAGATATCGGAATGCTCAAGACACAACGGCTCTGGAAGATCAGGTGCTGTCGCACGACAAGTCATTTGCCATGGGGCTCTTCAATCCTCGTCCTCGTCTTCATCCGGAACCGTCTCAGGCACCACAAACGTGTACGGTGCTGCATCGTTCTCCTCTGGAGTCAAGTCAATATATGAGAACTCGTCCCCGTCGATAGGCTGAGTCTCCAGCCGGACAAACTTGGCCGCCTCTTCATGCTCGACTTCTGCTGGAGCTTGATCGCTATCCTCGAGCAAGGCGCCCGTGTACACGTCTTCCATGCGCTTCACTCGCATAGTCTTGATGAACGTGATCTTCCGCAACCGATAGCCAAGAATGAAGTCTGATTTTCCGAAGGAACCTGTCTGGAATTTACCGCGGCCCTGTTCGCCGCCAAGGTTGATGGCGACAGGCGCTGCGCCGCCAGTCGGAATCGTAAGATCCACCCCGACATTACCGCCGAACAGATAGCTTCGGCCAATGTCAGTACTAACCGTGGCGCTGGTCGCAGACATAACTCCAATGATCATATAGAGATCTTTGCGGAACTTGGTGTCATGGAGATATCTCTGCACTTCCGCGTGCTGAAAACACTGCTCTACATATGTTGATTTGGGATCGAACTCTTGGATGAGCAGATTCTGGGTCTGTATCCGGTAGATTCGTTTCTTCTTGCGCTCGACCTTCAGACCAACGCCAAAGCCAAAGATCTGCAACAATGAGGTGTCAATATTCACGGAGTGCGACACGTTGGCACTAATAGTTGTCTCGAATTGCGGCTCCGATGTGTTTGCCGTTAGACGTGGTAAGGCTGGTCTATTCGTCACTCCGTCAGGCTCGTAGTTGAGCGCGCGCTGCGGTTCTTTCGCGTCGCTGATGATGCTACCTAGAGCGATCGGGCCACCCGTCTGATAATGCCATTGCGGGGGAAAGAAGTACGCAGGCTTGATGTTGGTCATTGCATCTGACCGACAGTATCTCGCGATGTGGTGTGGGCGCTATCAGCGGAAGCCTGACTACTTGTTTCTCATTGAATGCCACTGGGAACTTATCAGCGTTGACCAGCGTTACTACCGACGCCGATCATTGAAGAATACGAGCCGTGGACGCTCATAGCATAGGCGGAGCGGGGTTGTTGGCCTGGTCGAACCCGCGCTAGCTCCCAGCCACCCTAGCTCTTCGAGGATGGCACTTCACCCGTGGATTCAATGCTGTGAATACCCTTTGTTTCCAGCACTTTATGTTGTCTGATCGATGCTCGAGAAGACAGGATACTGCACATCAGCCCGGCGGCGACTTTACAGGTCGGTGCCAGCACAGGTGCCATTGACGCTCTCGTCGCCACGGAGCCAGTTGTCTGGCGGCGATAGCGCCAGCCTCATGGGCACGCAGCCCATAAGTGTAAAAGATGACTTTGCGGCCAGCGAAGCGAGACACGGCGAAGTCGCCGCATGGCATATTGAGGCCGAGTATGCGTTATGCAACATGATCAAGGCCGTAACAGGCGACCTCGAGGGACCGGAAGTATCCACCGCGAGAGCGTTTACGACAATGAGATCAGAATCGAGAATAGACCAGCAGGCTCAGGTCGCAACTCCCGAAGGAATCTGCGGCAACCAGCCCAGCCTGAATCTCATGCTGAAGGACAGCCAACTGCCGCAGAAGAGCGTCGACGGCGTCAACAGGAGCAGCGACGAGCTGAACTAGCCGCCGAACAAGAGCGAGCTGCAGCAGAAGAGCTTCGAAGGCGCCAACATGAACGCCAACGAGCTGGATCGGAGAGGAGCGTACGGGTTGAAGCCCAACAGGAACGGGAGATCGACCATGCCGTCAAGGAACTGAACCGCAAGCCAACAAGTCTCAAGGAGGTCAGGGAGACCCGAAAGCAACCTACCAAGAGCGATGTGAAAGCCCTGGTTCGAGAATGGAATAAACCGCAACCAGCGAAAAGCAAAGAGCCTGTTCTGGAGAGACGCAAGACGAAGCTTGGGACTCGTACGGAGACAGTCGTCTCATCCGAAAAGCCCCGTCGCAGCGCGAGCCCGGCTGCCAAAAAGGAGATCGAGATTCTGGTAAATCCGAAGGATAAAAAGACTGGCAAGCCGGCCAAGGTCCCGGGGCACTTTGGTAGTGATCCGGTGATGGTCGGGATAGATCCCAGGGGCAGGCGATTCGTGATGAAAATCAAAGCTCGGACGCTGGATTCCCAATCGAGCCTCGAATCTGACGAGTGACATTGTGCATACTTAGATATCTATGGGTATCTGTCATTGTATAATCATAGCTCTAGCCGGCGTGTGGAGATCTCGACTGCTGACGACCCGCTGCGCATAATTCAGGCTGCAATCACAGCACGTTCGATCTGCCGGGCGATAAAGCTGTGGAAGTGTCCTTCCGACTCCCGATGGAACCGCTTGAACAGATGCCAGGGCTGTAGGTTCAGGCAGGTCCCTGGCGCCTGTTGCGGAATCCGCATCAACTTGAAGACCGCCCTCATGCCCTTCTTAGTCATCACCCTCTCCTTCACTCTCGGCAAGTCCGTGAAATGGTCACGGACGGCATCTTTCCGGATAAAATATAGCACATGGGCCGCGATCGCAGCTGCTACCACAGTAGCGACCGAAGTACCACTTGATCGAGTCGGAGCTCGGTCAGGAGCGCCGACGTGGTCCCAATTTGGTCGAGGTGCTGGTACAGGCACATATTCGCCCAGTGCACTGATTGGGCTCTCGTCATTAAATGGCACACCGGGGTTGGCCTTCGAATCTATACCATTGTGATCTGCACTATGCACACAAAAGACAGCGTCGTGGCGGGCTGGAAAGCTGCGCTCAATGGTCAACCCGCTATTGTGCCCGGCTGCGAAGAACAATACCCTCCCACGAAACTTGTCGATGGTCTTAGTGACGTTATCAATGCTGTCCTCGTCCTCGTCTGCGAGACCAAATGACATGCTAATAATGTCAACGTTCCACTTTTCGACAGCCCATTCGATGGCCTAGTGACAGTGTATTCCAGTCAGCCACCGAAGTGTTGAAGGAAGGGTTGACGAGACGTCATGACCCAAAGTACAAACCTTTGCGATATGTGCTGGCTCGGGACGCGCATCCCGGAAAATGCGTGCAATGTAGAAGTCAGCGAAGGGAGCAACTCTGTGTGCGATCCACGTCATACGCGTCCCGTGGCCACAGTCATCTGCATCGCCAGGCAGCAACTTCCCACTTGCTTGATTGTCCGACAGCCAGGACTTACTTTTCCGGATCTTTAGACTGTCTGATGCTACAGAGAGGAGCGTCTGAATGTCCGGGTGCGACGAGTCGAATCCGGTATCGAGGATCGCAATTCGAGGATTCTTAGAGGGTCCAAATTTCAGGTCAGCGCCGGTCGTTCCAAGGATTTGCCGTGCCTTTGCAAGATGTTGAAACCACTTATCGGTACTGTGAGTGCAAATCAGCATTGGTCTTTGTGCAATTTTCTCGGACCTGGAACACGCACGCTTCGTTCTGGTCTTTCGTGCCATCCTCGTTGGATGTATGGAATAGTGACACAGGAGCTGCAAATCCGTGCTGGTCTGGCCCGAGACTGCGTTCGGTAGTCTTCGAAAAGGCTGCACTTGGTCTCTCTGCAAAGGCTCGATGGTTCCCTGGTGGCAAATCAGAATCGTCGGCAGAACGGTTCCGAGTGTGGTCCTGGTTCTGTAGTGGTGATGACATGCTCTTCGGAGAGAGTGTGTTCCGGTAAAGAACATTATTACCAGCCGTTGTGTAAGCTCTCCTGAGCTTCTGTGTCGAAGGATGCGCCTTTCCCAAAATGTGTGTACTTGCTATGGCAGTCGCTAGCAGGAGATCGCGAGCCTGAGTGACCTTGGACAGGTCTTCTTCAGGTACATTTAACGTCTTGGCTCTCTGATAACGCTGAACAAGTATTTCCTGCACGAGTTCTAACTTTTGGCCTTCTTCAGACCTTGTATGATACAATCTTGACAAGAGCTCTTCTTGCACTTTGTACGCATCTTCGAATTTGCCGTCTTTCGTCAATGCTAGGCAGTAGTTGCATTTAGACCACAGGACGTTGATGTTCATGGGATCAAGCCTCTTTCGAGTGACCTCCTCAAACTCTTGATACAACTTGATAGCTGTGGGATAGGCCTTATTTTTGTAAGCCTTGTAAGCCTGTTTATCCAGGGCCTTCCACGCCTGCATTTCGGGGCTTTCGTCCATCATGGCACTGCTGTATCTCCTGGAGAGGGATTGCGGTCATGCTGTGCTGCAGGAGGCGTCGCGCTGACATCTGTATGAGTGGCACATTGAAGACTCGTGCTGCATTCATCTACGAGTGGGTTTGGCGTCGTAGACAAATTCTTTATGTTTAGGATCTAGCAACCTCGGAATGACGCCCGATTCATGCTGATCTGCCTCAAAGTCGACGAGCCGTGCCCAAGCTGAATCAATCAGCGACTCTTTTGTGTTAAATGGAGCGATTGCGATTCAATTCCTCCAGGTGTGAAATGGTAAATGATTCTGCGATTCATAGACTGCCTTCCAAGTTATGAAGACTCGCCTCTTGGTATTCTTGGCGTACCATTCTGTAGGCGAGAGACACCTGGCGGCGGCCTACTGCGATGTTCCTCTACAAATGACTATCAAGCATCATTAGACCAATATGAGTGAGAGTAATGTCCCCGTTGTGAGGATTCTTCACCTCGGACACAAGCATCTTGTAGAACAACCGACCTAGCTACTGCCAACAACCAGATCTAGATGGTATGCAGACGCCGTACAGCACCCTCCTTCTCTCCCTCTCACTTCTTCTTTTGTGCACCGCTGTCCGCCTTCAGATAATCAATCATGCCCTCGATATCCTTCAAGCGTTCCGGGGCCTTCTCCGCCAGCTTGCTGTGCTCGTCCCTCGCCTCGTCTCGGTTCTCCTTGACTCCCACGCCAGCGCACTCGACATTGTCCTCGTTCATGCCATACTCCTTTAGCGCTTCCTTACGATTTGCGTACTCATGCAACTTCTTTGCCCGGAGCTCGACGCTGCCGATCTGCTCCATGGCAATTCTGACGGCGTACTAGGGGTTCGAGTCAGTATATGTGCACATGTGGGAAGTTGCCGTGTTGAGACTCCCGCATGCTCGAGGCAATGGCCTAGTCTGGGGGTGCGAGGCCGTGATGCATACCTGAACGCCCAAATAAACATGCTCCGCGCCAAACACCACAATTGGCAACATCCACCACGTCCTCGCCTCCTGCAGCCTTTCCACATCGTGGAACAAATGCACGATCGCAGCCGTGACAATGCTTCCTAGCCACGTCAGGAACTCCAAGCTGTCCAACCAAGCACCGATGCCGTCCGTGCGGATGGGATGAGGCCGTTGATGGTCAATACTGATCTTGAGCAGGTCGCTTCGGAGTTCGATCCAGTTGTTCAGCAGGAAGCCGACGGGGACGAGTGGCCAGACGGGTGAGAAGAGGGCGAGGTAGCCGAATCTGTTCTTCTTGTCAGTGTACGGGCTCCATGCTTCATGCTTGAGTGTAAGCGCGGACTGTGTCACCATCTGCTGAATGTCCTCATGTACATTGTAAGGCTCCCTTTCCGCCTCATCTCTGATCTGGTTCAAGAACTTGACCTCCTTCTCAGCAACGTAGCTGCCAGACGCGGAACTGTAATTGTACCCCTTGTTCTTGCCCTTCCAGTTGCCATACCACTGCGCTGCACGCAACTTCAGCGCCGGAAGGATCAACTCCTCGCCAAATCCAGAGATCTGATCCGTTACTGTGAGTGCGATGACCTCGGACCGCAGACGTGACGTATCAACGTGGATATCTGCAGCCAGTGCGTCCTTCCAGCCGGTCGTAGATTGCAGCCACGTGCGGATGCCGGATAGAATGTTATCGCCGAAAGGTATGTATACGAACGCGCTCAGCAAGATCGGCAGGTAAGACGTAATGAAGTTCAGCACGAAGACCTTCAAGGTCAGGCTCATCTCGTAGCGGTCCTGGGTACGCCAGTTCTCGTACGCGGTCAGCTTGACGGCGAAGACTTCCATCCAGTCACGGATATATGGTAGACAGAGCGCCAAGAGGACCGTGGGGAGATACTCGAGGTACGATTTGTACAGGCCAGCATAGACGTGCGAGAGGAAGAGCTCGATGCCAAACACGCCGGTGGTCAGAGTTCCGAGCACCAGTAGGGCGGCCATCGCGAAAGGAATAGATAGGAGTTGGCGGAGGACCTGTTTGTGCTTTGGGTAGTAGTCGTGCTTCTCTCCAGTAATTGGGTCTGTTATAGTCTTTTCGCAGTGGTACTCGGGGCGGCTGACCTGTTGAGGGTGTCGGCACACATCCGGAACGATACCGATGGGACACTGACCTTGAGACTGCCAACACCTCGTGTCTTCCAGCGCAGACTCAGACTGATTTCTTCTAGCCTCCAATATTCGAGGAAGACAATACACCATATGGTCGAAGTTATGGCATATGTCATCGATAGTCGGTGTAGGAACAACCATGCCAACACCCCGGTCACAGCAGGAAACATCAGAGCAATGATATATGCCTGCATGAATGCGAAGTAGAAGGCCGTCTAGGGGAGGCGTCAGCTGTTGTATGCTTCGCCTGTGAGGGTCTGCATGCCTTTTCGCCATACATGGCTCGGATCTCGTCCAGATCGACTCGCCTAAGGAACAGCTTGCGACTGATTCTCATAAGTAGCGAGCGAGCAGCAGTTTTCTCATGCAATGGAAAGACAGCTTCGACATGCTGCCATGGTCCGCGACCAGCCATGATGCCTGCACCGCCCAGAGACTTGTCCCATGTTAGGAGGTGGTAGACAGATCGAAGGCTTTCGGTATCTGTCTCGGCCTTAGCAATGGTGTTGTAATCTCCATTGGGACGATCATCTATGATGCCAAACAGCCATTCCTTTATCCTGAATCGCGTCAGTGATGCCTGAAGTCTGGGCCGAATTCTCCTACCTTGAGCGATGTATAGCCTTTCCCAACACTTTGGTCGGTGCCCAGACCACAATGAGAAGTGTCGAGCCGGCACCTATCCGCACTGCAGATTGCAGACCGACAGCTCTGGTGTCGTCCAGGATCTGGAGTACATCGCTCTTGGCTTTCTTAGTATCTATGTCCGTCAGTCGATGGTTGCCCAATACAAGAGACTAGGAGTTGGCTGCTCACCAACATCTTTCATGTCATATTGGACAACGTAAAAGTCATTGTGCCGTCGACTGGAATCTGCCAGGGTGAGTACGAGTTCGCTGTTGTCCCTGCTGTCTTCCTTCTCGGTCATGTCCAGGAATAAAGATGCGATTGCTGTTGGCACTTAGCAACCGCGAACACATGCAAAGCGGTGATATGGTCGACGTGGTCAGAGGAAGCTTGGCCGCACAGCAACAGCTGAGATCAGCCTGCCGTTCCTGTCATTAGAGGTGTCCTCGAAGGATCGAAGCTACCTCGTAACTATATTTACCCTGCATGGCGGGTAGGTTACGCGTCCCCGCTCCACTTCGGGATCGTGAGCCAGCTTGGCATCTAGAATGTATACATCAGGCAGAAGCAAACTTCTCTCACTGCGAGTTTGCTCAGCATCGACTTGCCGCTGATTCTCCCTCGATGCCTAGTTGAAGCAGTTCTCAGCGACAAGTGTCGCCACATGGCGTTGACCGAGTGATGTGACCAGAGACTCACCGCAGGTGATTCTGACCAAAGACTCATCGCAGTTGCCTCCTATCTCGAAGCGACTGGTCAATGGTCGCAAGGTCGCGCTGAGACTGGCAGGAGCTGCGCGAGACGTGATGCCAGCTCAGGGAGTACTCAGTGCTTGGCGGGGACTCGGAGAATGCATAGGGTGCATTCAGGAAACTGACCAGTGTAGACGTCTCCCAGATCACGCTGCTTGGCGTCGATGAGGTCTCGATGGCCACTGTTCCCAACCTCGTAAAGCACGCCGGAGTAGTGACACAGAGTCCAATCACTCTTGCAGTGCCTACGCGAATCCACTGGGGTGCTCCTTCAGGAATTCGAGCTCAGCCTCAGTCGACTGTCTGCCCAGTATTTCATTCCTGCTGGGATACCGACCGAATTTCTCGATGACGTCCTGATGCTCTTGTGAGCTTTTCCTCGAGGAGTTCGCTATGAATTTGATCTCGTCAGGCGTCTTACACCGCAGAGCCAGCTGCTCGAGTAGAGAACGACAGGCGATCTGGGCGAGCAGTGATTCGTGGTGCATCAGTACCAGATACTGCGTCATTAGTCACTCATTGTGGACATCGAAATATGGCATCGGGGTGATACGTACATAAGTCAACGCTTGCTGGGTCGTTACTTCCTTATCAAAGCCCTTCGCAATACTCCGCGTAGCAACACCCATTGCCTTGGCATCAGAGCTGAACGCGCCAGGTGTGCCTCTGAAGACATTGCGCGTGAATTGATCAAGCAGCACTAGAAGCGCAAGGCTGCCTTCCTTGGTCTCCTCCCAATGATCCAGCTTTGATGAGTTCGCGGCGTCTCTGACGAGATCGTTGAATTGACCTTTGCAATCAGCGTCGAATCCCTCTGGTGGCACGAACCATTCTAGTACGGGTCGGGTGTACCAGAAGTCGTGTATACGCGCGATGTCGGGGTTTTGTAGTGTCGCAAGCGAGCTCATATTGGATGCAAATCGAGCTCCTGGGAGGATCGACTGGAATGGCAGGAGCTGAGCCTTGACGTTAGCGACGGAGCGATACCGTGGTGATGTTGTGCGAGCTACCCCAGCAATGAAATTCGATCCTAGCATGCCTAGGTATAGAGGGACCTTTACGCGCTGTGAGCTCAACGAAAAGAAGCAATACCCAATGTTCCAATGATGTCAACACATATCTTGGAGAATATGCAGCAGTTAGATAGTAGAGTTCAAATGATCGTTGAGGGCGAAACTGGCGCCGGCGTGGCCAAAGCTTCGGCCCCGGAGTGGTTCATATTGGGCCGTTGGTCTCTTTCAGTAGTCTGCTTTGGACTTCATCTCCTGATTCGGCGTTTCGCGTGGTCTTACTCAGTGACAGTATAGTCAGACAGGCAGCTCATGTGATAGCATGCCGACCGAGATTCAAAGCGGCGTGGTACGTAGGTACATGTACACGGAATCGATGCGCGGCGCATCTTGGCTGCTTGCAATACTATCTTTGTCATCCGGTCTCACGGGCGGAAACGCTTATTGCATCCACTGAGTGCAACAAAGCCACTCCCTGTGTTCTCGCCTTCACGAGCACTTTTGTTCCATATTGCATATCATACATACGTTTCACCACAAGCTACTCGAGTGCGTTAGGCCACGTAAGAATATGGTTCCCTCAGAACGCTGCAACGGCAAGAGCAACCATCGCTGCAAATGCCACAGCACCGAGACCGGCCGTCGCTTGACTCGCAGCGTTTCCTGAACCACTGTCTGAGCTGCTGTCGGTGCCATTAGCACCCTCCGTGCTGTTTGCGCTTCCAACAGACGAGCTGTTGCCAGGCGAGCCAGGCGCACCATCACTCTCAACGATTCGCCTCGAGAGCTCGATGTTTACCGGGCTCTGAGCTTGGATGTACTGCACGAGCACTTCATCCTGAGTGTCGAGAGAGACGAAGTCGGTGGTGGGCGTAAAGAAGTTGTCGCCACCTCCTGCGAGGAAGTCCAATGTGACCAGGTTGTACTCCTCCTCTGGCTCAATGGGTGCAAGATCCGGATCGCCAATATCGACGCTCACTAGCTTGGAACCGTTCGCCGCATTAGGATTGTACTCAACGCGTATGCCTCGGGAGACCTGGAAGAAGCTCGTGACCTCTTCGCCGTTCTCAACATTGACCTCTGAGACAATGCCTTCAAGGACATCCCAGATTTGCTGCCCAGTCATGGTGATCTCGACAATCGAGTTGCCGAATGGGAAGCTCGTGAGCACTTCTCCGCGCGTGATGGTTCCCTCATCGATCGTGGCCCGAATTCCGCCTGCATTTATGATCGCGAAGTCCACCTCGTCGGTCAAATTCTTCCTGTATGCGAGCATTGCGTCTGCCATAAAGTCACCCAGAGTGCATTCCATCTGCTGACAGGTGGTCTGATCCAGAACGACGTTCGTGGTACCGACCTCCTGAGCTGAGAACGCCTCGAATGGCTCGCGCCAAGCGTCGATCTGTGTCTGCAGGTCCTCATCTTGAGCTGTAGAGTTGGTGACATGGATGGGTGCGCCATGATACTCGACAACCTTGCCTTCAGCATCGTAAAGGACGTCAATGTAGCCCAGGTATTCGCCCCAACGGTAGGCAGTAACGATGAAAACTTCCTCGCCGTCGGTGTTGTTCACGATTGTCGGATAAGGGCCTTCAGCACCCTCGAAGTCTCCCAGAGGCGTATGGCTGTGGCCTCCCATGATCAGGTACAAGCCTGTTGTAGACTCGGCAAGTTGCTGATCCTCTTCGTAGCCAATGTGAGTGAGAGCTGCGATGCGTGTTATGTTGGTAGTGGAGCGGATCTCGTCCACGCAGCGCTGCACAGCTTCGACGACGTTGCCGAAGGTGGTGCCCTCGCCGGGGCTGGAGATGCCGCGTGTTTCGGGCGTAGTCACGCCGATGACAGCAATTCCAAGGTCTTCGTAGATGTGATACGGAACGATAGTCCTGTTGAGGATGGGGTTGTCGGACTGGATGTTGGCGCTGATGATTGGGAAAGTCAAGTTCTCGAGAAAAGCGCCGAGCTGATCGTCTCCGCCATCAAATTCGTGGTTGCCAAGGGTCATGCCATCGAAACCAAGCTGGTTGATCGTCTCCGCGATCTTTTCACCTTTGCTTCTTGAAGTCAGTGTTGTCCACTCGCGATCGATCGAGAAGGGACTTACTAGTAGTTGTAGAACATGGTACCCTGAAACTCATCGCCCGCATCCAAGAACAGCGAGTTCTCAGTGCCCGGCCGGATGTCGTCAACGATGGTCTTGATACGAGCATAGCCACCATAGCAGCCTCTGGCCGGATTGTCGCAGTCCGTACCAGAAGAGCGAAACTCATCGAGATGGGCGTGCACATCGTTTATGTGGAAGAAGGACACATTGTACAGCTCGGGACTCTCCTGGCGCTTCTCGAGTGACCGCCGACTGAAGAGCACATCCTCTGCTGCGGCGGTGGCCACGAGAGCAGCCGTAGCTGCGGCAAGATTCCTCATGTGAACCATAACGTGCTCGGAAGAGAATGTTGTCTGGAGGAAGACCTTGCTTGCAAAACTTGAACGGGGCGTGTAGCTTAAGCCGAGCTCTGGTTACCGGCCCTCAGTCTCGCTCCAGCACGTTCTTTGAAGGGATAAAATTCAATGCTAGGGAAAGGTAGACACAGGCTGCGTGCTCGATCAGTACTCCCAAGCAGTCTATTTAAGCCGCTCGAAGCTCCCATCCCTGTGGCAAGACAGCTGCTCTTATCAGTCGCCATCTCGACGTAGCACTACCGGGCTGTGGCCCGTGTCTAGCAGTGTTGATCTTCAATCAAGCTTCATGCCGGCTAGCGGACTTTTGGCCGCCTTCGCAAGTAGCACAATCCGTGACGCAGGCCAATCAGAACGACAGTGTACACGAGCGTGCAGCTGTTCTTGGTGTGGCTAGAACGAAGGAAGAAGGTCAAGGCCGATACGCGCGCCTGCCAAGGAGGCGGAGGGTCTTGGCCTGAAAGGGTTTCCACCAGTACTGTGTTCCTGAAGCTTTTGCATCTCGGGGCACGCCGACGACGACCTCTCGACGCACATGGGCTTACGATAGGTCGCTGGCAGAGGTGGCGGATGCAGCATTCTCATGCTTGATGTCAAACAAGGGAGCAAGACGATGGACTGGCAACGTGATGTGCTGTGACAGGTCTAACAGTGCTCTTTCGCGGCCTCCGAGCTTTGCCCTGCTGGAGTCCTGGCTCGTTACTAGTATGCCAGGCGAGCAGGTCTTCGCATTGTCGAGAACATCTAATGATATCCCGACTGAACGAATTCGCGGACTGGATGTCCGAAGTAGTGATCTCCTATGTGAGTCTTGAGTACGGTGCCCAGTGCTAACAAGGAGTTTGAAGCTCGTGGCATGTATTCTGGTCGAGTCAGAGACATTCGTGCTTGACCTTGCATCCGTCGTATGGAAGCTACTGCCGGTAGGCAGTTCCTGCCAAAGACTCAGTCCAGCAGCAGATGTTGGAAAGTACAAACATGGGTTGCAGAAGGTGCAGTCAAGACCTCGATAGACGACTGCCAGTGACCTAAGTTTACACAATTTGGCCAAACACCAAGTCATCTTGACCATCAAGCAGCAACTCAATCCAATCACAGTTACCTATTGATGCGCCTGCAATCACCACCACTCAGTCACCACAAAGCTACAAGTACCTGATGTGACCTCCTACTTCTCAGCTTCACGGCACACCGAGCTAGCCGCAGAGTCACTCATAATGTTAAAATCAGTTGTCTATATTCACTGCTGGCCGATGCTATGCGGGCAGTCACTGATCAACGTTCATACTTCACGTTTTTCTGCTCCAGCTCCAGCACAATCTTGAGCGGCTATTGATGGGCTGGTAGCCATGCTCTTTTCTATAAGTATATACCTCCACTCCTCCACAATGGGCAGACGACATCCACAACGACCGACCACATTCGCATCGATACAAGTCCCCTAGAAACCAATACGCTACAGTATATCGACTTGCTCTAAGCATACCTCAGACCCAATCAGCCCATTCTACGCGAACGACACAATGTCTTCGTCAAAGACCACCGCCAACGTCGCCCTTCTCCTATTCGCCTTCTTCTCCCTTCTGGTCACACAAGTCTACGCTGGAACCGCGACCGCCTGGAACGACTGCTCCTATTCCGTCTACTGCGCCGTTGTCAAGGAAAATGGTGGTGTCGCCAACTTCCAGGAAGTCCGGCCTGGCAACAAGGTCACCGTCGATATCATGTCTCTACCCAACGGTGACGGCTACACCATCATGTGCAAGCCAACCAACACCCCCAACGCTCCAGTCACCCAGATCGAGTTCACACGCAACGACGACACCACACGCCGCTTGCACTTCGACCTCTCCACTGTTGCGGGCGCTGTGTTCGTCAATGATGGCATGACTATGTACGTGGACGAGCCTCGCAACAGCGACTTTCCCACTTGCTATGGTGCTGTGTGTCGGGCTGGGGAGAATCCGTGCCAGTACGCGTATACCTGGGATGGCGACTCGAAGCATGGCGAGCGAGCTTGCTCGACCAGAGCGAGTATTCAGTGGCATATGTGTCTTGTGGACGAGAACTTGTCGCTTCCACCACCGGGTACCGGTGCTAAGGTGGAGTAGTCTTTCGCTGATCGGCTCACTACCTCTGAAAATGTACCTCGGAGGGATTGGCAGAACCATTCAGGAAGGCAGAGCGGAAAGTGGAAATGCTAGGTCAGAGCAGAGCCAAACAACCCATTATGATAGTGGTGTTGATGAGGCTCATCTGATGCCGGACTCTCTCAGGATTGTCTTCCAGGACAACGGAGAGCACACCACGCCATCAATAAACGTCGATGGGCGTCGAAATGACTGCTCAGTCCGAGATTGACGGCTACTGATAGCTGGCAGGGCATTCTACCTCAATACCAGCAAACCGATCAACACGGTCTTGCATAGACGTAGAGCGACACCATAAATAAAACGAATGATAATCAAATAACCCAGAAAGAAGTTCCCTAGCCCGAAGCACGAGCAGGAGTGCTTGACGTTGCGTGTCTTCTCGGGACCTTGCTGCTGGACCCCAAGGCACTCAGGCGTCGTCGAAATGCTACATCAGCGTTCAAGGGGTCCGTCCATCCAGATGAACAGTCTGAGCAGTGTAAGCAGCAGTGGCAGCACGAGCGGCATGCGCCAGTGCTCTCTGCGGCTTCGATATAGTGGAAAGACATAAAACGGCTCTCGAGTTCCAGTTGCTTGAAGTCTGATGGTGATACTGATTGCCTGATCAGGATACTCAACACTATACTATACTTCCGTGTCCAAGCCAGACACGAGGAGCCTAACGCGACCATGCTCCTTGTCCGTGCCTGGTGTCTCTATGGCGCGTTGCGCCCAATGGTATGCATTGCTTTACACCCATAAAACAATATGCTGGGTGTCCGGTACTTTGTACTCATACATGTTGCACTTCCTGTCGGTCCAGCTCTAAGCTCTGCCAATGCCACGGTCATTGTATCCATCATATCGCTTTCGTTGCGAAAGCGTGTATCCTCCGGATCGTTCAGCAGACGACCTTTCTGGTACAAAACGATCAGATAGCAACATCCCTCATCTCACCCTCGAGCGTATCTACGCCCAACCCCTTGACACCGTTCGCCTTCGTGTCATTCGCTTTCTCGTTTGTCTTTGCTGCCGTGTCCGACTCCTCGGAGCTCTTCTTCTCCCCAGTTCTCTGATTCTCCTTGTTTTCGCTTAGGTCATTCAAAGTCGAAACGCGGCTCAGGCTCGTGGCCGGGAAATCTCTCCTCCCTCCTGCGTCCGACCTCGCGGTCGTGGGCGTGGGTATGTCCACTAGTTTGTCTTTCTTCTCTGTGTATGAGCCAGACCCGTTCCGGCTATTATCAGGGATATAAACCCGCATACTCGTATCGATCGGCGTGGGCGCGTCAACAAGCTTCTGTGGCTTGCTCTTCCGCCCTTGAGATGCACTTCCATTCATGTGGCTAGTGCTGCTGGGAAAGTAGTCACTCTGTGAAGTATTAGTTCCCTCAATGTCCCGAGCAAAATCCTTGACAACATCACCACCAGTCTTGATGGACAGCGGCTGCGGCTGCGCAATCTCTTCTTGGACGCGCGCCAGCGGACTGCCGACCATTGTATTGCCCGGTCTGGGGCTTCCTGTGTTGGTGCGGGAGAAGCGTTGCGGGGATGGTCCTCTCCCGCGGGCTCCTTGTTCGTCGGTTTCTGCGATCGGGCTGCTGTAGGGTGATCCTTTGCCATTTACGGGCTTCACATTCGTGTTGAGGCCGTAGGCTCTGCTGTTGCGATTGTTGATCTGTTTCCGTCCGTATTTCTGGTCTGCTCTCCACCGCAAGATCTCCATGTAGGGAGGCTCGATGTTCTCGGTCTTGAACTCTTTCAGCTTCATCTCGCCGGTGTCTTCGTCGACCATGACGCGATCGGAGGAGATGTCTCTGCATCGACTGCGAGGAAATGTGACCATGAACGCGCAATGACGTACTTGCAATCGTAGTCCCGGCCAAAGAGGATAATCTGGCCCCATTTGCCCAGTGGGCCAGGTGCGAGGTCGACGGCTATGTTGTTGCCACCCCAGTCGCGGGCTAGAGGGATCCAGCTGGGGTGGGCATAGGCTTTTTGGATGGCTTTGGGCGGCTGCGAGTCCTGGCGCTCGAGCAATTCTTGTCGCCAGAAGGTCTTGTTCTGTGGTGCGGAGGAGCTCGAGGAGGAAGCGGCATTATTGAGGCTCTTAAGCGGGTAATGCGGTGCAGGCTTGTTGGCTTTCGAGAGGTACTCTTCGTTGACCACTTTCCAGTTGTTCCATTCTTGCACAATCTCTTCGCAGTCGAGCAGCATGCAGCCGAGTATGATACCTGTTGGCCGGCCGCCTCGTTCTTGACCATCGTGGATCGATAATGACTCGCGGACGTCTTGTGGAAGAGTTATATCGAGTACGTGCTCGAGCTCGTTGATGTCGTTTTGCGTGCAGCCTTCGCAGAGGTTATCAAACAGCTCCTCGTAATTCTTTTCTGCCCATCGGTCGATCTTCTTCCATGAATGTGAAGGCGGCGGCGGAGGAGGTGCGCCGTCTGCGAAGCTCTGCATCTGAATCTCGCCTGGTGAGATGGGCGTTTCTTCTGTTTGTGGTACTTTGGGAGACGACATTGATCTCATGCCAGGCGAGTAGGGCCTTGCGGGCGAGGGCAGGCCGACTGACGTTGCGGATATGGAAGGGCGTTTCGCATCGCCATGGTCTGCCAAGTCTGGTTGTGAATCAGCAGCGGTGGCAACTGATGTGAGTGGTGCGTGTCGGTTCTGGTTGACGGGCATGTGGCTGCCAGTCCGGTAGGGCGAATCATGGCTCGCATGGCGGTCATTAGAGGTCATAGTATGCCAAAACGAGCGGAAAGCAGAAGCAAACCTGGGAGATATGTGAGTTGAATGTCCGAAATTGGAAGTAAGTTGTACGTACGGGTTTGCCGCCATGTCGGGCGACGGTGACGCGACTGTAGCAGCAGCCAGGTTGTCGGCGGTGAGGGACTGTAGTGATTGAGATACTCAGGTCTGTCGTCAACGCCAATTACTCAACCAGGGAGGGCGCTGGCTCGCAAGTCGTGGAGTGGAAGTAAGCGCCGGAGTGTTTGCGGACAAAGGAGCGTGGTGGTTGCGGGCGTCGAATGGCTTTCCGCATGCGTCGGCCCAGGCAAACAGACAGCAGTCGGGACTGAAAGCGAGTGGAATAGACTGCTTGTTCTTCTGACCTTCAAATTGAGGTCGAGACGGTGGTTTCAGGACAATGAAAAGGGAGGCTGAATGGAGAGCGGCTTGCAAAGTATGGTCGTGGTTGTATTTTCAGGATCAGGGTTGATTGCAGGGAAGAGCAGGGAACAGCAAGCACTGATCTCCCCTCCCGCATGCGCCAACTGCAAGTCCAAGAGTCAAGATCGCCCAAGGCTTCCGATCAAGACGTCAAGACGCGTCTGTCGTGTTCTTTGCTTATGTTGCCCTACTGGGTAGTGTGATGAATGTTATGCCATCCCTTGCGAGCCAGTCTAGACTCCAGAGGCAAACGGAGAATTTCTGTGCTGCCAAAAGGCTCTTTAGACTCTAATTGTACAGACTGCCACCTTCTTCTGCAGGGCAGGAATGGCGGGGATTGGGAGCACCCGAGTACACCAGCATACAGCAAAAGAAGCAGCAGAACTCTCTTGGTCCCTTGCCCTCCTATCAATTCCTCCTTTTCCTATTCCTATCTGCTGAAGCTTCGCAAAAAAGTCGTCAACGGAAATGCTGCCCCTGACGCCAAGATGGTCATTTCGATCTGCCCGTCATCGTCCATCGTGGAACAGAGTGCTTTTGATACTGCCGGAGAAGGACACGTCTGGTCTACAATGAAGGCTGTCGCTATGTTGCACAGCATGAAGCGGGCAAACACCGCCTCAGCTACCATCTTGCAGGCTGGAACCAGCATTCACGATGCAGAATTGGAGGAACGAAATGCCCTGCCACACCCCGGCCTGGTCCCCCGTCGGACCTGGCTGGGCAGAATGCACGAACCACATCACCATCCTCCCGCATGCAGTCGTCAGTCGTGGTTTCTAGTATCGTGTATCCTCATCTCATCAGCCGGCCTCGCTCCCATCCACGACAGAAGGACAGCTACAATGATTTGCAGGCAACGTCCCTCGAGCGAATATGTATTTTTGGCCCCTGAGATGGCGCGTCGGTCGCAATCAACCGCCTATCAAACATGCCTGCAATCGCGTGGCGTTTTTAAGCATTGTGGTGGCTTGCGGCTTCGAGAATCGACATGGGTCCTTTTGACCATCTTCTTTGCACAGGTCACCGTCTGTCATGAGTACTGATCTTGCTAATGCTAACGATGTGAGCCTGTGTATGAAGCAGCGGGCCATCAACGCTTTCGTAAACCCGCGTATAAATAGCAGCAACGCAATTCTCGAGCACAGACCTGTACTCGCGAATGAACATCTCTACCGCTTCCAGAAGCCTTGGCAAGACGAAGATCCGGATTGTGTGCATGGTGATCAACATCGAGGTCTCACTTTGGCCGTGAGACACATTATCAGTTCCGATATACGAGAGACGTTCGAGGACGTTCTTGACATCTCGCAACGGCCCGTCTGAGTTCTGTCACACGATTAGACCACGAGGTCTTGAGGAACACTGATCCGAGACATGCACATGGCTACCTCACCTACCGCAACGTCTGTGAAATACTTCAAAGGCAGAACACAAGACTCACAACAATGTCAGGCAAGTCGGCGTATGGAGGACGCTGTGTTGTAGTAGAATCCTGATGCTTGTTTTCGTATCGCTCTATCTCTGATTCTGGGTAACTGACGAGCTGCAATTTCGTGAAGGTGACCTGTACAGTGTCTATCTCGAAGATGCACGCCACGCCAATCCAACAAGTAGTCCTTTGCAGGAGACTCCACGCTCCCGGTATCATCAGTTCCCTGAACGCCATGCTTATGCTCATTCTGCACATTTTGCGATTTTCGTCCTGCAGTCCTCCCCGTAGATATTTGTCGTTTATCCGTTCCTAACGAATCGAGCCCCAATCGCTGAACTTGCCACTGGTCAAACTCAGTCCTGCAGACGATGAGCCGACCTTGTCACCACCCTTCTTGCCAAACACCTTCCAGAATCGTAGTGTCTCGTCGCCCGCACCCGTGACAACCGTCGTGCCATCTGGAGAAGCACTCAAGTACAGCACTCGATAGGTGTGGCCAGTCAGACTGACGACCTGCTCCATCTTCGGGTACTTCCACACCGAGATCTGGTTCTGGCTGTAGCCATGGGTAGATACGATCTCGTCTGAGTTCTTAGACCACGCAAGATTGCAGACCTGGCTGCCCGTCTCGATCTCCTTGATGAGCTCGCCCTTGGCGGTGTCCCAGAACTTGATGGAGCGGTCAGCTGTGCCGCCGCCGGAAGCGAGGAGATGATGTTGGTGAGGTGACCAGGCGATGGCCTTGACTGCAGCAACGTGGTTGTTGAATCGATGGAGAGGGTTCTCAGCTAGCTTGTCCCATACGAACAACTTGTTGTCGTTGCCGCCAGAAGCCAGCTGACCATCTTCGGTGTTCCATCGCAGACCACAGACTTCTTGCTTGTGACCTGAGAGCTTTCGGAGGTATTGGTCTGGTGAGCGAACGTCTCGATGGTAGATATTGCGATCTCGAGAGCCAGAAGTCAGGATATGATCGTTCCATGCCAGCGCGCCGACTCGAGCGGTATGGCCGGTCATAGTACGTAGACGACGCTGCTTCTCTGCATCATAGATCTGCACGAAACCTTTGTGAGTGCCGATTGCCAAGTGCGAGCCTCGCTGAATCCATGCCACCGAGGTAACAAGGTCGTTGTCAGGCAATTTGCAAAGCTGAGTCACTTTGCCGCTACTTGAGTTCCACATGTATACACATGAGCCAAGACCGACACCCAGTATATTAGCCGAACCCCAATCTACCAGATTCAAGTAGAAGTCGTCTGCCAGCTCAGGCGCATCGAGCACTTTGTACGGCACTTTTGAGACTGGTCGAGGTTGCTTCTTCGGAGTTTGGAGAATCGCATGTGAGGAATAGTTGAGTGGTGAGACAGAGTAGAGATCGGATCGGGCATTGAGGTTGATGATCCCGGGTGTGATGCCGGTCTTCTTTGATGATGGCGTTGGGTGTCCGCTGCCGAGCTTTTTGGGCGAGGACATGTACGAGAACATGTTGCGATGAGGTGTGGTAGGTGTTAATGTGGCTGGCGGTAAGTTCGCTCCTGACTGAACTGGCGGCGTGTGTCTCGAGCCGTACAATGCATCTGGAGACATTGACCGGTTGCTTTGAGGAACAGAGTCGCCCATCAACTCATTGCGCAGCACTTGTGAGTATGTCTGGTTTGCCTCTTCGGTCTTCTGGAAATGCAGCTCGGCGTGTGGTGCCTTTTTCTTCGATCTCGAGGGAGTTGCGGGTGAGCCATCGTCGTGGAGAAGACTGTATGTTGCTTGAAGGTCTTGACCATCTCGGTTTGGGATGAAGCGGTCGCCGTAGGTGCGATCACCATATGTTCGCTGTCGCTTTCGACTGGGACTGCGACCTGGTGTTCTCTCTCTCTGTTTGCCGGCACCTGAGCCCTCCATCATGCGCTGCATCGCTCCTGACTCCAGATTCGAGGTCTCACTACGGCTAGATATGGAGTTTCGGGGCACATGTCGTGATGAGATGGTAGGAGGTGTTCTCGCACGATATGAAGCAGGTACTTCGGGAGTGGCAGGTCTCTTTTGCTGATGCACAGAGGTGTTGTCGCTCTGACCCAGTTGTTCCTCCATCCTGGCCACCTCCGCCGCAAGCGGTCAGAGCAGGTGATATCCGCTCGATCTCAGGCAGAGCGGACTCTGAGGAAATGACTTCAAGTTGTCAAAGGTGCATGCGTGACATCAGATTGCTGTTCTTCGGAGACCAAGTGATGTCGTGTGCGAGGTCGAAGGTAGGAAACGAAGCGCTTGCTATGCTGTTTGCGGGGCTGGGGAAGGTATTTGTAGCCCGGTTGCGCAAGGGCTGCAGTCGCGGCGAGTCTGAATGAATAAGCTGAACGCTCAATGGGTATTTGAAGTCGAAGTCGAAGTAGAATGGAGGTGAAACAGGCGGAATTTGGAGATGAATGCTGGTCTTTGGGACGTGAAGGATGAATAGTTGCTCGACGCCAGCAGTGACTGCTGTGTTATTTGGAGTTTAACTCGATTGGGAAGAGACTTGGGCAGTGAAGGTCCAGAGTATCAACTTCACTTATACACAGTGTATATGATGTATACAACACGCTTGCGTCTTTAATTTACTCTGTTTCTGTGCAAAGGACGCAGCACACGCAGCTGTCAGTAGCTTGCAATCACTGCTGCAAATGCTGTCCCGAGTGACAATGAAGGTCTTGGCTTGGCGCGACCGTCCACCGGCCTCGATCAACACATCGCGTATGGCTTTGTTATGGTGTTTTGATCGAGGGCGTTGCGCTTCTCGGACCCCATAGCAGTCACTTATACAACCTCAATCGTCTCTCATGCCAATCAATCTGCGACGGGCTTCAAGGTCGGAGGAATGTTCGACAGGAGTGTCTTGTGTTTCATGACAAGCTGCTGCTCTGGTGCTGCTCAGAGCTGATTGGAGGCCACCAGCAACGTTGAAAGCAAGAAAGCAAGCCTGCGGCTGTTGCCGGCGGACATTATATCCGGCCCGCGGCATGGGAAGGTGGGCTCGTGGGGAGCAGCAGCAAGACGCTGGTCACATCTCTCTTGCTCGCACGCCTTTATTTGAAGTGGTATTGCAGGCCTCTTTGGCAGTAACAACCATACATGACCACTCGCTTGCTCGCCATCACCCAGCAGGTCGCAGCTAGAGCATACTCGACCACCATGGCTCCCATTACCACGAAGATGGCTGCGAACGATTTCCTTGACTTCGTAAATGCGTCGCCCACACCTTATCATGCCGTGAGATCGGTCAAGGCCAAGCTGAGCAAGGCAGGCTTCACAGAGATCAAAGTATGATGCCGCTGAACTGTGTAGTCAGGAGTGCCACACTAACAGATCGTAGGAGAAAGAGTCATGGGCATCGACCTGCCAGCCAGGCGGAAAGTACTACCTGACGAGGAATGGCTCTACGATCGTGGCTTTCGCTATCGGAAAGAAATGGAGGCCGGGCAACGCCATTGCATGATTGGCGCCCATACGGACTCGCCATGCCTGAAGATCAAGCCAGTCAGCAAGAAGCAAGGAGATGGTTTTATTCAGGTTGGCGTGGAGACGTATGGCGGTGGTCTGTGGCACACCTGGTTCGACCGCGACCTGGGTCTTGCTGGACGAGCTATGGTGAGAGGAAAGGACGGCAACGTCGTTCAGAAGCTCGTCCACATTCACAAGCCTCGTGAGTCTAACCGGTTCCTGTCGGAGCCACTCTAACAGGGCGCAGTCCTTCGTATTCCTACTCTTGCCATCCATCTCGATCGCCAGGAGAAGTTCGAGTTCAACAAGGAGACTCAACTGTTTCCCATCGCCGGTCTGATCACAGCAGAGCTGAAGAGAGTGGAGAAGAATAAGGGTAATGCTGTTGAGGAGCCAGAGGCGGACGACAAGCCTTTCAGTCCCCTCAAGACCATCACGACAAGACATCACTCTCACATTGTTGAGCTTATCGCAGCAGATGCTGGTGTGGAGGCCGCAGATGTGGTGGACTTCGAGATTGTGCTCTACGACACCCAGAAAGCGTGCCTGGGCGGCTTGACGGACGAATTCATCTTCTCGGCTCGACTTGATAACTTAAACCAGACCTATTGCGCCACCGAAGGTCTTATTCAGTCGATACGGGCAAAGAACGCCCTCGACGACGAGTCGTCAGTACGCCTGATCGCTTGCTTCGACCACGAAGAAATTGGCAGCATGACAGCCAGGGGGCCTTTGGCATGATGCTTCCAGGCATCTTGCGCAGAATCTCGGTCTTGCCCTCATCATCCTTCGCCGATGAGTCGTCAGAAAAGTCGTACGACAAGACCACTGAGCCCGATCTGTCCACGTCCTTCGAACAGAGCATGTCCAGCTCTTTTCTACTCTCCGCCGACATGGCTCACTCGGTCAATCCGAACTATGGCGGCAAATACGAATCCGATCACCGCCCGGAAATAAACAAAGGGCCTGTCATCAAAGTCAACGCTAACGCGAGGTACGCGACCAATTCACCAGGTATTGTGCTTCTGCAGGAGGTGGCACGGAAAGCAGCCAAAATTACAGATGACGATGCAGAGGGCGTGCCTCTGCAGCTTTTCGTGGTCAGAAATGACTCGAGCTGTGGTAGCACGATCGGACCAATGCTTTCTGCTCATCTAGGCGCAAGGACACTGGATCTGGGCAATCCTCAGTTGTCTATGCATTCATGCCGTGAGACCGGTGGTGCAGATGATGTCCATCATGCCGTCAGACTCTTCAGCAGCTTTTTCCAGCACTATTCGGCGCTTGAGAAGACGATACTGGTCGATTGAGAGAAGAGTGTCGAGGGCAGCCGCCGCAGGTCGTAAGGGACAGAGGCCGCCCGCCGGAGATCGGCAAAGCCGCCGTGACGTCGGTCGCGATTTTTTGGAGACTTCAACAATCCAGTCTTCGCTTCAATCCCACTGCAGTCAACCGCGCCATCACCATCCTCGCGGGCGCAAGACCTCCTTGAGAAGGTCGTCGCCAAGATGTCGACGCCCAAGTACCTCACCGGCGACAAGGCAGCCATCAAAGCCTTCCTCGACAAGTTCGATGTATGAATAATGAGACTACCATTACTTCCACCCCACCAACAACATCTTCTCTGCTTCCATCCACACCACATTTTCCCCCTGCTCTACCGCCCACTGAGGCCCCTAACACTGTCCCCACTAGGTCTTCCTCTTCGACTGCGACGGCGTCCTCTGGTCCGGCGACCACCTCTTCCCCTCCATCCCCCTAACCCTCTCCCACCTCCGCGACACCCTCTCCAAACGCATCGTCTTCGTCACCAACAACAGCACAAAATCCCGCGCCGACTACTGCAAAAAACTCACCTCCATGGGCATCCCCGCCACGCCCGCCGAAGTCTTTGGGTCTTCCTACTCCGCCGCCCTCTACATATCAAAAATCCTGCCTACGTCGAACAAAGAATACGCGCAGCTACTGAAGGAGGGGCGGAATAAAGTGTTCGTCATCGGCGAAGCCGGCATCGAGGCTGAGCTGAAGACATGTGGCGTGCCGTACATAGGCGGTACCGACGCCTCTCTCCGTCGAGACGTGACGCCAGAAGACTACAAGCTCATGGCCTCGGGGGACCCATCACTCATCGACCCCGCCGTCGGCGTCGTCCTCGTCGGCCTCGACTTCCACTACAACTATTTCAAGATGTGTCTCGCCTTTCAATACATACAGAGAGGGGCAATTTTCCTGGCCACGAACGTCGATAGCACGCTACCGTCTGCAGGGGGCTTGTTTCCTGGGGCGGGGAGTATGGCTGCGCCGTTGACGCTGATGTTGAAGGGGAGGGAGCCGGTGAGTTTTGGGAAGCCCAGTCAGGCGATGATGGATGCGATAGAGGGTGGTGTTGAATTTGATAGGGTGCGGACGTGTATGGTGGGAGATCGAGCGAATACGGATATTCGGTTTGGCATAGAAGGGAAGCTTGGAGGTACGCTGGGGGTGCTGACGGGTGTGAGTACAAAGGAAGACTTCTTGAGGGGGAGACTCGGCCGGCGTTTTACATGGATAAATTGTCGGATCTGCTTTTGGCGGCCGAGGGGGAGTGAGTGGCAGATGGTCGCTGTCGGTGCTTTCAGGCACGAAGGAGGTGGGGGACACGAGCACTTGAGTGCTCCGACATTGATACCCTGCACACGCACGCACACGGCGGAGCATATAGAATTTAGGAGTCACAAAGTCGTGGAATCGCTGGTAATGGGTTGAGTACCTAGGTACCCTGTTTTCTTCTGACTTCGTCAGGGAATGGCTATCTTGTCTTGTCATACCGCGTTCGCAGGTGTGTACATAGGTACTTTCATGCCACTACTCTCGAGCAACCGATTAAGGGAGCGAGCGTGACATCAAAACCGACGACTCAAGGTCCCTCACAGTCTCGATGGCTCCTGTGGGAATCAATCAGCCAGATGATCATCTTTCCAAGAAGTATCCCGTGCCACAACAGCAGGCGCAGCCTCAGCAGCCACGTTCCCACCATCACAGATCCAAGCCCCAGCTTCGATGACATCCTGCGCGTTAGAGAATATTTTCATCGAAAGCGGCATGCTCTGCTCTTTGACCGCACAAGCACAGTCGTAGCCGTACTCATGCAGCGTCAGTGCTCCCCCACAACAGGTCGGATATCGCTGGCCCTCCTCCATCGCCTGCGGCCGTCCATGCTCCAGTTGCCAGCGCTCCCACTGTGCAGCCTCCTCTGGTGAATGCCGCTTAGACAGGCAAACCATGGCAATGAGGAGCATCTTGTGCGTGCTGTCTGGTAGAATTTCATCGGGACGGTCCTTGGGGATGGAGATACCTGGACTCCAGCTTTTCTCTGCCCCAGTGAATAGGTGTCTGATCCGCCTGAAATGCTGGGCGCGAGAATCAGAAAACTTCTTCGAACTGGCAGGGTCCTCCTAAGAGCGTCGATCTCGACCGCCATCAGCTGCAACGTACGAGTCACCGCCTCGACCACCAGGGCGGCCTCCACGCCTATTCACAGGCGGCGCGTCCCAGTCCTGGTAGCCACCACCACCGCCGTTACGGTTTCTTGGTGGAGGCGAGTGCGAGCCGTAGCGGGCTCCACGACCCCCACCGCCTCTGCCTCCGCCGTACCCGCCGCCTCTCCGACCATCATCACCAGCTAAACGCTCTCGACCGCGTTGGCCAAAGCCGAATTCGGGACCCTTGTCCACCCAATACTCGCCTTTGCCTTGATCATCCTTCTCAAAGCTATATCGCTTCATGTCACGCTGTCCACTTTTGCCCATACCATCGTGGCCGACTCTGAGACTGCGCAGCTTCTTAAGTCGCTGCTCAACAAGGTCCTGAGATACAGGCTTGTAGTAGAGCTTGGGCTTAGCATCGGTTGAAGGGAACAGCGAGTTGAGAGGTGCGAAATTGCGCTCTGCTTGAGCACGATCGGCTTCAGATGGTTTTCGAGCCGGACTGCGGTCACGAGGAAGCATAGCAGCTCTATCTGGATGCACACCTGCGACATCCGGAGCAGCAGCGCCTGCATTTGAGTACGAGAGTTGTCGTGGGCCTGTTGGCGGGGCGAAGCTTCCACGTTGTGGAGTCGACTGTTGAGTGTATGAGTCCTGTCGTCTTGAGCCTGGTGCGTTCGCATCTTGTAGAACAGCAGTGACGACTCCTTCAGCGTCCTTGGGGTAGACAATCTCCCACCGCTTAGCAGGAGCGCTGCGGGCCCCACCGAAGTTGTTGCCGGTGGAAGAGTCTAATTCCTGGTTTGCCCATGCTTCGGCCTTATCTTCCGGGACGAAGTCTGCCCAAAGAGGCTCCCTCGTAGGCTCGTCTGGCCATCGCGTATTGTGCATTGCGGCACGAACGCGCGAGGCGGAAGAGATAGAGTCCAAGATGATGAAGGCATGTGTGCGCAGCGAATCGAGATAGAAGTACTTGACTGGATTGGAGTCGGGATCTGACGGTTTTGCAATCGAGCTGATGTATGCTTGCAAATCTGGTGATCGAATTGGGCGCTTGAAGTTACGGATGTACAATGCAGCAGTTGCTGGGTGCATCGAAGGGCCGACATCATGGTCGAGGTCTCCTTCTGGTTCTGGTGATCGAGCCTGCTTTTTCTGTTGTGGGGGACTCTGAGTGAACGACCTGGCGGCAACACTAGTGTTGCTGAGTCGAGGCTCGTTGGTGTGTGCCAATGGACCAGCGTCAGCATCTACGCCAGCTTCCTCGATTGCCTTCTGCTCTTCTTGTTTCTCCTCGACCACGCGGGAAACCGGCGTGCCATCGTTGGCTTTGACCCGTTTCTCAACAAAGTCATCTGCCTCTTCTGGCAGTGTGACGCTTCCGAGTCTTCTCTTTCTACTCTGTGAGCTCTCCGGGGCGGCCTCTGTGGGACTCGCGTTGGCATCTAAATCAACCTTTGCATCCATAGCTTGTTGTTCTCCTTTCTCCTCGTTCATGCGGAGGACGGGCGAACCATCATTAGCCTTCACTCGCTTGAGTGCAACTTCTTCTGCTCGCGGTGGCGGTGTGACGCTTCGTCTCTTGCGCTTTCGAGAGTCCTCCTGGGCCTCTGCGGGCGTCAAAATGGATGAGCTACGAGTGCTCTGCCCAGTTGGAGGCGGCATGGAGGCATCCTTCTCTGTGGGTGCTTGTGTAGTGGTGTTTTCGGCGAACTGACCATCTGTGCTGGTCTCGGTCGGTGCTTGAGGCGCGGTCGAGGCATGTTGCTCGTCGCCAACAGCGTCTGGTGCGGTCTCCACCGGAGCCATGTCCGTTGTAGCTTCCTGCGTCGTTTCTGGCTGAGCAAAGTCGACTTCCGCGGGTGGTTCAACAGCAGCAGCTTGATGATCTTCGCCATGCGCAGCGCCATTTGTCTCGGGAAGTCCTCCTTGCGCCGGTCCTGCCTCAGCAGTACTTGCGCCGTTGGCATGACCGTTTGGTTCGACCTGGTCGCCCTTGCCGTCTGTCTGCGCACCTTCTTCTTGCGCTTCAGCCTCCTTGGGAGCGCCCTGTGCGGCTTCCCATTCTGCGAGCTTGTCAACAAACTGCTGCTTCAACTTCAAGCCCGTAATGGAGACATCGCGTTCGGCGCATGCCTCCTTGAGCTTTGCGACAGTGAGTTTCGACCAGTCTGTCATCTTGTCGGTGTTGTCGTATTCAACTTGAGTGAGTGGGGAGGGAAAGATCAAGTCGATAAACGCGCCGCCATCGATATCGCATACACAATATGAAGCCAGCGGAGGGAATATGGAATGTGGTCAAAGTGTTTCTTTGAAAGCGAACGAACGCGACTCCAATAACTTTTGGACCGAGAATGCCAAGCAATGACGTACCTGCCTGATTGGTGTCAAAGTCAGGCAGTGACCTCTCAGGTCACAATTTCACAGATGTGGCAAGATAGCAATTGAAGAGGAGTGCTTGTATGCATTTATTTAAGCTGACAACAGATATCCGGGGTATTGTGAATGCGGTGCAACATGCTACCGGCGACAATAGTGTACAATGAATCCATCCGAACGCCAAAGGCATCGGACCAGAGTTGAACTGGTCGAGCCACTAGGGGCAGAGCCATGATACCAAGCTGTTCGGCCAAAAGATGAGCGCTCATTGCAGCCCTGCTGATACACTCACCATGAACCCTCACAGCACCCTCCCTGGCAAGCAAATTGAAGATGAACTGATTTGCGAGTTGAAAGTCAAGTGAGGCTCCTCCAAAACTTCCTGACTCGATCTGCAAATCAATCGCAGCCCTGAGAGCCCGCCCGGACCTCAATCTGGGGATCAACGGACAGATGCTGAAAACGCTCGATTTATGCCCGAGGAGCCTGGGTACTTACCACGCAGTCAGATCTCCCACCTCCGCCTCTCCAAACGTGCTGCTTTTCGTCATCTGTCCAACGCCGTCCTGTCCGTCACCTTCCGCACCAGCAATCTCGATTCCTGGTCGCTCCATGATATCTGGAATATGCTCGCGGAAGAAGTCGAGTAAGTACTTGTTGACCTGCTCAAACTGAAGCAGGAAAGCATCGTGGCCCTCGGGACTGTCGATCTTACCCAGCGTAGCATTTGGTATGCCGTCCGCGATCTCTTGCTGCTCTGCGATCGTGAAGAGACCGTCACTTTCTATCCCGAGCACGATGGCTGGCTGCTCGATTTGGCCAAGAGCTTCTTTGACGGTCTCGGTACGATCTCGTGACACGTCGTGCGTGTCTAGCTTCCTGGTGATGGCAATGTAGCAGTTCGCGTCAAATCGACCGACGAATTTGTTGCCCTGATAGCGAAGGTACGATTGTGCGGAGAAATAGTGACTGGTGGGCTTGTTCGTCTTCCGGCTCACAACGGGTACCGGTACCTCGAACGTGGTGTCTCCGCTAAACTGAGGATCCGTGAAAGTTGCCACGGGCTGTTTTGCAACTTTGTCCTCTCCATTAGAGCGCTCGTTGCGTGGCGATGCTGGTCGTGAGCCTTTAGCTCGTGAATGTCCATGGTTGTGAATTTCCCAGTGCTCGTTTCGACCAGGTGGACTATTTCGTCCTTGGTTGATATTAGGCCTCTTTGAAAGGTCAGGCGTGTTACGGCCGAAGCGGGCTTCGAACGAATCCCGACTTCTATACGTCAGGAGAGCAGACATGCGTGCAGCACCTAGTCCGGCGGTCGGTGGCTCATCGAAGGAATAGTAGCCGTCCTCGTACTTCGGGTCCGAATATATGGCTTGCCGTTGTGCCTCACCCCAGCTAATTCCCCAGGCACTGTGGGTCGCTGATGTTGCGATAGGTGCAATCGTCCGAACGTAGTCCTTGCCAAAGTAAGCATACTCGAGGACAAGCATACCTCCCATAGATCCGCCAACCACGCATGCAATCTGCTTGACACCGAGATGGTCCAAGATGACCTTGTGGATCCTCACATCGTCTCGAATAGACGTCAGAGGAAACTCGGGCCCATAGCGCTCGTTCTTCGGATCCCCATCTTTGTATGTGACAGGACTCGCGCTGCCGTAGGGGCTGCCCAGACTGTTCAAACACACAACAAAGAACCGTGATATGTCGAATGCCCTGCCTGGACCTCCAAGTAGTGGACCCCACCAGTCTGCAACATCTGCACTACCGGAAAGTGCATGGCATATTATCAAGACGTTGTCCGCATTCTCTGACAATTGACCTCGAGTGGTGTATGCGACCGGGACGTTCTTCAGGACCACTCCCGACTCGAGCTCGAATGAGGAACAGTTGTGATCTTCTGCTCGGATACTAATTCAGAAAATGGATTTTCTGGCTGAGTAGACACCGTCTCTGTAGAATTTAGCATACTGCCGTTGCAAGGATCTAGATGGGCAAGGAAGGACCACGCTGGGTAGCGACTGACGCAGTGAACCTGTTGTGCCTCCATTACTTCTTATAACCATATTGCTTGTAGCCCTCCTCTAGCAACCAACACCAAACACCACGAGGTCACGGCCGTACGACTTCGCGGCTTCGCGGGGATCTGGCGCAGCTTACGGCTTCTTGGGAACTGCCTGATGTAGCGGTGAAGCAGGTCTGATATTCTCGTTCTGGAAAGTAGATTGCGAATGCATTGAATGGCACAAATGCATGATTACGAGCTTCTCATTGCTGCGATTTTGACTCAAAAACGTAGTCGGCGTTACTGCCGTACGTCAATCACGACATTATTCTCCCCTCCAAAACCCCACGTCAAATAAATTTCGAGATCTCCAGTAGCCGAGGGCCGCCCTCAAGCTAGCCCTATTTCAGAGGTTATGGTGATGATCATTTCAGATGGTCGACATCGCGGGACTTGGAGGCCCAGAGCTTGCCATCGTAGAGCACTAGGTCTGGGAGGGCGTTGGAGGTTTGACATTCTTTCGCTGATCAAGTCAGTAGGTCTATGATGAGCCTCGCTTTAACAATGAAACACTGAAATCCGGGTTGAGAGATCTTGGACAGGGAGGGCGCTATAGAGATCTTGGACGACCGCATGCCACGTGGAGAAAACGCCCAGAGCTTGCCCCTACAGCTTGCTTGCTGCCAAGAACGCGATCGCTCCTGCTACATGTATTGTTCGACGTTGTGCTAAGGCTTCAAGTCTCAGATCGGCCCGCAATTCACGAGACAGACAAAGGGCAACGTCACCGGATATTCCCCAGAGCACGACAGCAGATGTTCGACGGCACACGGCAAGGCATCATAATGAAGCGGTAGCAGCAACTGTACACACAACGAAGCACTCCTCCCCGAGCAGGAGGAATCGACTAGCCTGGATGGCTCGAAAAGCACGGCAGAGGCAGAATGCCACAAAGGGAGCCGAAGGCGATGCCACCGAAGCTCCTGCTGCCACTGGCATACCACTCAACAGCTTCGCTAAGCACAGATATCCAAGTACAGCTTTTCAGTACATCACCAACATTAGCGTTCAAAGGGCTCTGCAGCTTGTCATAGTGACCGCCATCTATTCTACGGTCTCCCAGTCCAACTTAGCTCCGGTATACGGCTCAATACCTTCGAGTTTATATCATCGATATGGCTGCATAGCGTCCATCTTCCTCGCCTTCGGTATTCGTCGTCGACTGCCTACCTGGGTTAACAAATGTGTGCCAACCTGGGCTTTCTGGATTCCTACCGTCCAGTTCGCGATCACTAGCTACAGTGACGCCCTGGGTCCAGTCTTTGGACCTGTATTGACCGAGCTGATCACCTACTACCCTCTACTAGTACTGGCCTTCTACGTTAGTATTGATTTGTTCTACTCTACACAGGATCCGGATACAGTGTCAGGTCTCTCTGAGGCGACACCAGCCTGTGTGCTCTTTGCTATCTTCTCATTCATCCAGCGCAGCTCTCGAGATTGGCTCGCGCACTGGGTTGGCACCTATGCCGTCTTCTCGCGCATCGGCCTGCAGCTGGCAGCTGGACTACTGTATTGCATGATTCTACCACGAAGCTTGTTCTGGCCTGCTTTTCCTTCGGTCATCTATACATTCCTGGGCAATTCCCACACGCCGTTGATCTCGACCACGGAATTGCTCAACAATACTCTCGCACTGCATGACTATACACTACTCGAGCGAGCTGAGTCCGTGTCTGGTTATATCTCCGTACTAGACTCGAATAAGGACGGCTTCCGTGTCATGCGCTGCGATCACTCTCTGCTAGGTGGAGAATGGCTCAACCCACCAGCCCCTTCATCTAATGATCCACCTCGGCTGGTTGGTGAACCCATCTACGCCGTCTTCACCATGCTGGAGGCTGTCCGACTCGTGGAGCCAGCTCCTGTCCTCGCAGCGCCGCGAAACGAAAGCCGAGCTCTCAACATCGGACTAGGCGTCGGTACCGCACCGTCTGCTCTGATGGCGCACGGCATTCGCACTACAGTCCTCGAGCTCGACCCTGCAGTCCACCATTTCGCAGTTAAGTACTTTAGCATGCCCACAAACCACTACTTCGCGCACGGCGATGCTGTCGGCTGGGTCGAGTCGCGTAAGAACCATCGTGCCGGCGAGTTCGACTACATCATTCACGACGTCTTCACGGGCGGCGCTGAACCTGTACCTCTGTTCACCCAGGAGTTTCTCAGCGGACTACACATGCTGTTGCGGTCCGATGGCGTCATCGCAATCAACTATGCCGGTGACCTGAAGACGCCGAGCGCTTCGCTCATCTACCGAACAATCACATCTGTCTTCGGAGACGGGTGCCGCGTGTTCCGCGAGGAGCCCGCTCCGAACAAGGAAGTCAACAACGAAGGAGACTTCACAAACATGGTTTTCTTCTGCCGCAAGCATCCAGACGGTCTAGCCGTGAAGTTTCGCAAGCCCGTCACTGCCGATTTCCTCGGCTCGAGCTTGAGGAAGTCATATATGATGCCACAGCATGAGATCCTTCCGGAAGCCTTCGATCGCGCTGGAGGGATTCTGACGCGGAAGAACACGAAGATTCTAGAGAAGTATCACAGAAAGAGCGCGGTCGGGCATTGGCATGTCATGAGGACTGTGCTGCCAAGCGCGGTTTGGGAGAATTGGTAGAAAGTCGTCGATGTGACTCATGTCAAAGCCCGCCCCAGTAGCATCTTTGCATTATAGCAACACTAGAGCAGAAATCCGCAACACCTCCTGCAAAGGCCTCCCAATTTGCAGGCCTCCCAATCCGTGAGGAACGGCCTTCACTCCTACTCATCTCCCCCTCGATTGGCTACATGTGATTGTGATTGGGATCTGTCATCGACGGCCGAAGGCGAGCATTGGAACGATAGAACGAAGAACGGAGGACAACATCTTGACGGTGTCTATGCTATCCTGCCCGGCGGTCAACAGGACGACGGCTCTCGCTCAGTTGCCGACCTTTGCGCTTCCAGAGAAATGTACTTGGTAGATTCGATGTATGCAAGCTCGACTCCGCCGAACGGCTTGGAGAATTGAACTACTTAGTAGACGCCGAAGCTCACGACAGGGAACCGATTCTGGAACACCTGTGTGTGCACGAGATTTCCATGTATTCTTAGTGCCGAGTACGAGGTAGCTCGGCCGAGGATTTCGAGAGCGATACGAGTGCGAGAATACCACCCAAGTTTGCCCGCTGAGTCACTGACTGAATGTTGTGTCAATGGCCACCAGAAATAGATCGATCAAGGGATATAAGAGGCCCATGAGCATAATGCTGGAGGATTGCCGGGTCCCAAGTCTGTTGTGTCGTCGCACTATTCTGCCTGCTCTACGATAAAGCCTTACGAGACCTTCATCTACGATTAGCACTCGTTACAGAACGATCATAGCAAGACAAACCCATCCAAATTGCCAACTGAATCAACAACTCCAAACGGCCCGTTCTACGTACCAATCGACCTCAGCCACACTGCCCTCCTCCCCGCCGACATCCAAGACCAGATCGCCTCCCGCTTTCCACCCGATATCCTCAAAACCTACCTCACCAACATCTCCCACATCCAGACCCTCTTCCGCAACGAAATCACCCGTCGCCGCTTCAATACCTCAAACCCCAACACCCGACCTCTTCGACAACGTCCCCCTTAATAATCCACCACACCTTCCCCGCCGGCATCAACTCCAACGCCTTCATCAGCCCCTATAACAAACTCGCCCGCTGGTTCACCCAACTCGAAGCCTCTGGCGCCTTCCCCGCAACGACCCGCGACCCCAACTTTCCACAGTACGCCGTCTGCAAAACCCTCCAACCCGCCGATGGCTGGGGCTCGAAAGATGAGATCCTGGTGCCGGAGCTCACGGCGGGGTGTTTCTCGAGTTCGGAACTGCTGTAGTATTTGAGGGCGAGGGGGGTCAGGCATGTGGTGCTGTGTGGGTTGACGACTGTGGGGCCGGTGTTGGGGAGTGCGAGGCTGGCGGCGGATATGGATTTTCATGTTGTGGTGGTGAGGGAGGGGGTTATGGATGATGAGGAGGTGGTGGTTGGGGAGTTCCTGTTGGAGAGGGTGTTGGCGAGGTTTGCGGATGTGGTTGGGATGGCGGACCTGGAGGAGGTGTTCGTGAGGCAGGCCGCGAGTTGACGGTGATGACGGGGGAGAATATTGTGATTGGTGCCACGAAAGGAACCAATAGCATCTGTTGCGGCTGCGATCAAGTCGTTGTATGCATCCTCGGCCTGGGCCAGACCAGTGAAGTCGAAGCACCAGGGCGACAAGAGAGGAACAGAGCTGCAGCAAAATCAAATGATTGCTTGTGTCTGTCAAGAACAACCCAATATTTCGGGACGTCCACCTGGTGTTGCTTTCTGTAAAGTCGTAACAGATGAATTGTGGCTCAAATACGCATCCCATAACCAACGAATGCCATGATCACTGTTGTGCAAGACAAGAAGCGTTGAGCATACAGCACTGATGTCGGGGCCCATGAACTGGTTGCAGACCAAGAATATTCCGTCGAATGCCTCGATCGTCCGCTGTGGTCTCTGTCGACCTGATGGCTATTGGACCCGGTCTGTTCCCACGGATATGCGCTTTCTCCTGGGAAATCTGTTCCAAGTCCAGGTCTCGGGACGCAGGCCTCGCTGATGACACTCTTTGAACCAGAGCATCCAGTATTCTCTGCAGGACAGCCAACGGAGCCCAGAGTGTCGCACTCGCCGACGCTTTCCCCTACCAATAGTACCACGAATATACAAGAGGTAATGGTAGCTCTTTATCCTCCAATAGAAATTGTGGGTGCCAAAAACTCCTCTGGCGGTGAGCTGAGCCAAAGCCTCGCGCATACCTTGCCTCAAGATAGATGCGGGATCTATAAGATCCATACTGAGCTCGAAAGACGTGCATCCAACCTGAAACGAATGCCCGCAAAGACAGACTATCTCAGCTTCAGGCGCTATTCCGCCGAGTCTAACTGCTATCTCATGGCGCATATTCTTCATTCTCTTCAGAAACGTCTTGGTGTCATCGAGGAGCAGGCGTTTCTCTAAGCTCGACACCTTCCGGGTTCTGATGCTATGAGCCCTCTGGGACCTCGCCTCAGCGCGTCGTTCGACACATGCCTTCCTTCTGCGAATCCTTAGCAGTTTCTGATGGATAGCCGTGGCTTCATCGTGGAAGGTTGTGCCAAGCAAGCATCGAATATGCTGCTCGAAGTCCTGAAACGTCGAGCTCCACCAACTATGACATGACTCATAGTTGATGGCTCGAGCGGCAAGTCCTTCCATAGCCACGTAGATCCGATGGCCCGTGATGTAGCTATGGCTGAGAAAATATTTGCTGAGCATCCAAGGCAATAGGCGTGTAAGAAGACGCTTTCTGGGTTTCCTCGACATACGCCCCACGTTGCACAGCGTTCCAGTACCTCTGACGCGAAGGAAGATGTCATAGTACCGCCGCGACGCGAGAGCAAGCATGGTACCATCGTTGACATTCAGGTGTGGTACGATCATGTCGACTACCTCGGTCGGCAGTTGGTCGAGGCTTGCTTGGAGTTTCCGAGGGGCTTCCGACCTTGATCTCTTCTGTGCGAGCCAATCAGCTTGTTGCATGATTGCAAAGAGTAGTGGGCTCACCTTTCTGGCCATAGCGACCACGCGCGATTGCGAGACGGATATAGAAGACCGCGACAGCAGCAGAGCCGCCAACGTATCCGTTGAAATGACAACAGACGAGACGATCTTAGCGGTCAGCTGCGGGAACTTTGAAGTGCCGGAAAGATGCAGAGAGTCAGGCAATCTGTAGCGATGATCTTGGCGGGCTGTGACTCGAAAGTATATCAACCAGTGAAGCCTCAAATGAAGTGGGTTTGCCCTGATGCAACCAAAAGTAGACGAGGCAAGTGAATACTCAAGGCGTGAAAGAAGGCGTCACGACCACGGCTGAGTGCGTGCTTGATACATCACTGAGTATCCTGGCATGTTTTCTTGTAGGCTTGCGTCCAGAGTCGGTGTCCTTCAGCTGCTATGATCAAATTTCTCAATGATTGACCCGCGTATGGGTGTCAGACCAGCGTCCTGGGTTCCAGCGAAGAAGCTCGGAAACACAATGTAGTGCGTGGTACATGTGCACACTATAGACTTGAGTGGTACGTAGCGAGGAGGCCATGTTAGAAGCTATTTGGCGCCCATGCTCCAGAGGACGTGATGTTGACAATAGTACCTGACTTGTGGCTTCTCATACAAGGTAGCACAGCCCAACACAGCACCGAAGGAGTTGGTTTTGAAGACAGCACGAGCGGAGTCGAGGAATTTGAACCCGAGAGGGCCTGCAATAGCGAAGCCGGCAGTGTTGACAAGGACATCGATGGGTCCGTGCCCAGTGATGGCGGCGGCGATGGCGCTCTCGGCATCGGGACCTGCGACGTTGAGGGTGATCCACTCACGGACGTGAGACTCAAATGCGTACACCGTTGACGGGTCGACGGAAGGGCTACGGAAGAAGGCTATGACTTGGTGGACTGCGGCAAGAGCCGCGTGCGCAATGCTCAGGCTCAGACCCAGGTCGTGGGAGCAGCCGATGATGAGGAACAGCGTGTCGATAAATTACAGTGATTAGCCGAGCGGGCTTGATGTGGCAATGTGGGAACATACCTTGCGAAGTCTCGAGTATAGCCATCGTGATAGTATTCATGACTATCGAAGATGTCTGCTCTAGAAGAGCTTTCTGCGAGCGTGTATCCCAATGTGCTGTGATCTCGAGGTCCATTTTCCCCAGGGAATATGCGACGATCAGAGAAATGCAGGGGAAGGCAAGTAGGACGATGATGTCGATGAGAGATGCTAGACAACAACAACATCTATCACTGTGTGATCTAGGCCGGCGCCGAAGATCTGTCACTTCTGTACTGGCTGAGTGGTAGATACGGGGTGAGCCTCGATTGTGGATCACCAGTATGGAAGTGTTTCTCATGATTCCTAGCCCGGAAGGGCTCCAAATAGTCGTTCTTTGTGTACTGGCTCAGTGGGTGTTCACAAGGGTGCCAGTGGTCATCATGCCCCTGGGTTTCCTGGCCAGGGAGGGCTCTGAAGGTCTGAGACTTCTGTGCTTGCCATGTGGGATTCTGGGATGAGCCTCACTTGTGAATCACAGGGGGAGAGTGCCCAGTATGGATCTTCCTACCCAGGGAGGACTCTGAACCTACCAATTTGACAATTCTAGTATTCACCCACCCATCCTCCTCGGCTAGCCTTCTTCTCTGCACCTTCCCGGAGTTATATCCATATTCCCTAGCGTTTATTAGCGTGTTGCAGCTTCCCAATGACGTTCATGCCCCGCCAAACTTTTGTTTCGTTATTTCATCCCACTACCTACCTACACTTGAATCGTTCACAACTTTTGCCGCTCTTGAGATATCCTGAAAAGCCAGCCAGGGAGGACTCTAGAGGGATAATAGGTAAGTTTGAACCAGATTTGCAGCATCCCGCAAGTGGGATAAGAGCATAGTGTGCTGACGTTTGGTACCGCAGTTTCGTAAACCTTCCAGAGCCCGCCTCAACGTCCGGGCAAGATGTCTAACCTTCCAATTGCTGTCCACTTTGGTAAGTGCCTCAAAAGATACGTCTGCGGCTCATAATCTAACATCTCAGGTGGTGGTAACATCGGTCGAGGCTTCATTGCCGAGCTGCTCCACGAGTCAGGCTTCGAGGTGATCTTCTGCGATGTTGTTGACGCCCTAGTCAACAAGATCAACGAGACCCCAGAGTACAAGATCACAGAAGTCGGTGCTGAGGGCACTAAAACCAAGATCATCAAGAACTATCGTGCCATCAACACCAAGTATAACTTGGATGATGCCATCGATGCCATCTCGAAAGCCACCATTGTCACTTGTGCTGTTGGCCCGAGAGTCCTTCAGTTCATTGCCAAGCCAATCTCTGAGGGCATCATCAAGCGCGAGTCCAAGACTCCTCTCGCAGTCATTGCCTGCGAGAACATGATTAATGCCACTGATGCTCTCCGTGAGCACATCCTCGAGAAGACCGCTGAGGAGCACAAGGACAAGATCACCTCCAAGGCTGAGTACGGCAACTCAGCTATTGATCGCATCGTCCCAACCCAGCCTACCGATGCTGGTCTCGATGTCCTCATTGAGAAGTTCTATGAGTGGTGCGTCGAGGACACCGGCTTCAAGAATGGTCCCCCTAAGGTCAATGGCATCCACTGGGTTCATGACCTCGAGCCCTACATTGAGCGCAAGCTCTTCACCGTCAACACTTCCCACGCCACCGCCGCATACTTCGCTTACAACAAGGGCATCAAGACCATCGATCAAGCCATGGCCGACAAGGAAATCAAGGCTGAGGTCACTGAGGCTTTGAAGGAGACCGCCCACCTAGTCGTCAAGAAGCACGGCATCTCTGCTGAGGAGCAACAGAAGTACGTCGACACCATCGTCGACCGCATCTCCAACCCTTCTCTCGAGGATGTTCCAGCTCGTGTCGGTCGTGCTCCCCTACGCAAGCTCGGCCGCAAGGAGCGCTTCATCGGGCCTGCTGCTCAGCTCGAGGAGCAAGGATACGATGTCACTGCTCTTATGCGTGGTGTAGAGATGGCCCTCCGCTTCCAGAACGTCGAAGGTGACGACGAGTCCGTTGAGCTTGCCAAGATCCTGAAGGAGAAGTCGGCCGAAGAGGTGAGTCCAGATTCTGAAATTTTGAATTTTGAAATTTCCCTCCCAGAGGCCGCCCTGGCTGACTTTTTGCAGGCTACTACCGAACTGACAGGCCTGGATTCGAAGCACCCTCTCTTCCCCAAAGTTCTCGAGCGCGTCAAGAAGGTGCAGTCCGAGGCTTGAGTTGACTCTCACTTGCATCTCACAACCGCTTCAGCAGCTTTGAAGTGGCAACATCCCAGGGAGGACTCTGAACAAATGCGCCAAAATGCACACGAATGCAGGCGTGAAACCATGGTCGGATGACAGGCAAAAGATGCTACCATTCGCGGTGTGGAATACATTTCATGAAGGCCTCCCTGACGAAAAACGAACTATCGATGGAGTCGACCTGCAGCAGACGATCCGACGAAGAGGTCAGCATGCATGGACAGAAGGTCGGCGACTACGGCGACACACGAAGACATATGAGTCATGATAAACTTCGATTCCAGAGATACTGCTCGCTCGGTAGACTAATTCCAAGAAGTTTTTCATCTGATTGCTTTGCTTTCGTGCTTGTTGTCCTACAGTGCCCGCCCGAGAAGTGATTCTCGATAGCGAGTTACTGGACGTCCGGGAGGATCATTGAGGGCGGCAGGGCGGGCTCTGACAGTACCTGAATGTATCGCTCGCAATAAGCACCTTTGAACTCCCGTACCCGTTTCCTCTATGACCATCCGTACCTATGAACACTTGAGGTCCTCCCTACGGATATTGGGTTTGGTATGATATGCTGGCATCGAGTACCATGAAACTTTCGCGCGACGATTGTGCTCACTCGCCTCAGTATCCTCAGCGGCCTCCCCGGCTGGCGGAATCAGGGATGCCGCATATGGCTCCACACTGCCGTAGTCGTCCGCCTAAGCACGCTGCTGGTGAGGCATCTGAGGCATACCAGCGTACTGGCCACCTTGGTTTTGTTGCTGTTGGAGTTGCTGGTAGTACATAGCCTGTTGCTGTTGCTCGTGGGTCATGTAGCCAGTCTGTTGGGCGGGTTGACGAGGCATAGCCGGGGGTTGAGGCATGCTCTGGACGTCGTCAGGGGAGGGGATGTCGTCTGCACCGTCGGCACCGTTCTCGCCGGATGGCTCGGGAGCATTCAGGCAGGCTTGGATGAGGTTCTTGCCTTCGGCCTTTGTGACGAGGGGCTGGAGTTTGGGGGTGGTGAAAGTGTAGACGAGACCGGTCTCGGAAACGACGAGGAGGAGGACTTGGGTGCCAGTGAGGACGGATAGTTCGTAGGCCTAGTATAGATCAGTAAGGTGCCGAAGTGTGAAGTGATGATGGGACTAACCTTCTTCATAATGCCAGCCTTTCGCTTTGAGAAGGTGATGTGACGACGGGACTTGTCCTGAGGGCGACGGTTAGTACTGCGAGTCACGTGTTGGATCAGTAGACTTACCTGAATGAACTTGATCTCAATCTTTCTCCGCTCACGGCCACCCTTCTCATCATCATCATCGTCATCATCTCCAGCCATAGAAGCCCTATTGCGCTTATTGCCACGGCCAGTGTCGTTGCCAGCGAGGTCGTCGCCTGGCGAGGGCTGATCGAGAGCATTGGGGTCTTGGATATCGGCCATATTGGTCGCGATTGATCTGGTCTTTCAAGGTAGGTTAGTCTGGATTCTCGATTGAGAATTGTAATTACTGAATCTGGCGATGGAGACACTAACTTGATTTGGGTACGACTTTATGGAATGGATTGCGAGTGCACCTGTCTTTTCGAGAATGTTAGCGACACTTCTTTTACGCGTCGAAATGGAAGCAGTAATATAGAGGCAGGGTCGAAATACAAGTGAAGCGGATTCAACGCGACGGACCCGACCTGAAGGTAATCACGCGTCACGCTGAAAGTGACTTCGAAAGCTGATGAGGTGGCCTCTGCGGTTGTAGTGATGGTGCAATGGCCGATGAGTGATGTTGCAGCACTCGGGTTGATGAAACCAGCCACGACGAACGCTGGCAACGACGATGTGAATTCAGTTGCGCCTGCCGACCTGTTTTGGGAGGGGCAGCTTCAGTCTTGGCGCTCCGGGTGGCCTGGCTTGCCCCCAAAACTTTGCGGGCGACTCAATGATCGCGACACTGGTTGACACAAAAGACATCAAGTCGCGTCGACTGCATCTCCAATCGTCGTGATGCTCGTGCCAGTCTTTGGATGGTGCTGATGGTATTCGTTCCTGCCAAATTTGGCGGGTCCACGCCCGGTATTCACATCGAGCATAGCGCGTCGCCGCAAAAAGAATAGATCCTCGATGACAGGCAAAGAACAAGATATGAGATCTTCCACGTACCAATGGTGCTTCTCGGTGTGCTGATGTTGCCTAAAAGGAGAGCGTCGACGTCAAAGTACCCTTTGAGCAAGTTTGTCGAGCAAGACGTGGTTCTGTTGGTATGTTCACTGTATAGATGAGGACTTGTGTTCCCAATGCAGCAGCGTGACGAGAAGGGGAAGACAGACAAGAAGGGGAAGGTGCGACCGACCTTCATTATTAACATGATCAGCTGGACGGAGCTTCGTGGTTGAGCACTGTGGAATTGCTCTGCTCTGTCACTGGCTGGAGATCATCCACACAGCTGACACAATTGGCTGCTATCTCTGGGACAGCCAGGGTTCAATGGGGAGCCAGAGACAGCCACTTTGCCGCATCTCCAGCAGGATTTTCACGACCAAATCCCTTTTCAAAGCCGAGTATTCACTACTCTCATAACGAGCTAGTCGACTCTGTCGATACACTCGAATGAGCAACCAGGTTACCGCTTTCATTCTTCATGGCCTTCCGTGCGAATATACTGCAAAAGAACGAGCCAGACACGCACCTGAGTTCTCACACTCCAGCCTCCGAGTCGCCACGATCGGCACCATGAGGACGCTAAAATGCAGCTCGATCGTTAGCTTGATTTATTCCACCTCCCGGCTGATTCATCGCCGTCAGACTGCCTGCGCGTCTCTGTCTCCCACGGTTCTGAGGGCTATTTTTTCCTGCTCACGCTGCAGACCGCTCACAACACACCGATAATTCTATGCAGCCTGACGAAATTATATCATCGCAGTCAGCAAAGACCTCGAGATCCTGCCCTGGCCCTCCTATCTTCACCATTTGGTAAGCACCACTGGCAAGGCAATGAGCAGGTCCATTTTCGTGGCGCTCTACGTAAGCAGATCCGGTGTTCGCGCGACGAACGAAATGCTGCACAGGAACAGGTAAGCAGGTTACTGTGTTTGATGAGGGGCCAAGGAACAAGTTCGGATGTCTTGCTGTTCAATTTCGTGCCTGTGCAACCCTGGCGCCTGAGTTCGAGTTTTGTGTCAGCCGGTTGTAGCGACATCATTATTCAATGCAGAGTGACACACCACCATATGTACTGTTTTCAGCTCGAGCGCATGTCAAAAGAGCATTTCAGCGCATGCACCTTCGTTAGAAAACGTGGTGTGCGGATCTTCTTCGGTCGCTCGATTTGGTTTCCTGCTTGCCAAGACCTGCCATGGTCGAAGTACATGGCATAGTGGCGCATGATCGCTTTCAACGAAGTACTTTCGTTGGAACGGCAGGCCATGGTCACACCTTATGGTGAGCTTTCAACATGGCCCAACCGTCTTCCGCAAGCACGACTTTCGAAGACGAACAATCAACGCCTAACCAGCTCCCTTTTCCAACTCCAACGTATCGCTCCTGTGCTGAACAACCTTCATGTCCTGGCTTTACAAGCCTCCAGGCAACACACTCGAGCAACCAGCGGTTAGTGAACGAGTCCTGGTCATTTCATTCTCGCAAGTCTCAATCACGACCACTTCGCCCACCGCAAGCATGACCTCTACCCAACGACCAGAACTTGCCGACAATCGAAGCCATACACGCAAAGACAACTCCCAAGTGGCAAGATAGATATCCATGGCCATATTCACCGTGAGCACTAAACTCAACCACTTCCACCTCGTCACACCGATACCGTCTGAGTTCCTTCCGAGCCCCAATTTCTCAGGGCGGGACCTCCTCCCCCTTCCAGTCCCAACACCTCCCCCTCCCCTCTTCCACCCCCAGCCCGTTCACCACCTCAACCAGCCGCTCGGCACTATACTCCGCACTAAACAACTTCCCCTCCTGCACTCCTCCCCAAAACTCCCTGCTCAATTCCGTCTTGACCGTCCCCGGATGCAACCCCACACACATCGCCTTCCCCTCCGCCCGCATCTTCAGATAAATATCCACACTCTTCACCAGTTGATTCACCCCAGCCTTACTCGCGCGGTACGAATACCACCCGCCCAGGGAATTGTCAGAGATGCTGCCGACGCGCGCCGACATGAAAGCCAGCACGGCCTTGTCGGCGGGTAAGCCGTCTATGGGGTCTAGTTGGGCGGATTTCTTCGGGAGGAAAGGGGTGAAGTGCTTCGCGAGCATCATGTCCGCTAACAGATTCAACTTGAGCGTGTCCAGCGCAGAGTCATACTCGATCTTCTCCGGCGCCTTCTCCGGCACCAGCATGCCGGGGAGGCAGAATGCCATGCGCAAGTGTGCGGATTTGGACTTGGAGCGATCGTTGTACCGGTCCTTGCAGTAGGATGCTAGGTCGCTGATCGACTTCTCGTCGAGCAAGTCGCAGCGTTGGACGTCCAGACGGGAGTGGTTGTCGGATGAGGAGGGTATGTCGGCGAGCAAAGACTCGCGGACGGCGTCGAGGTTGCTGGAGCGCGCTGTGGCGACGATTGGGAGGGTGGGTGGTGTGGTCTGGAGGAGGTGGCGTGTGAGGGCGGCGCCGATGCCGCGTGAGGACGGGGTGACAAGGGCCCATGCCATGGTGTGGATGGCTGTAGCAGAAGTGGCTAAGCTGTCTGTACTGAATTGCGCCTACGTGAAGGTTTTATAGCTGTGGCCAGCCCCACCCCGGTAAATATTTGTGAAGAAGTGCTTTGAGTACGGTATGCCCAGATTGTCAAAACTAAGTCTTCAAGGCTTGCCCAGGTCGAGCAGCCAAACGGATGAGTCTGCTCCTTGCGTGTGTCCGATAACTTCTGTGGCTGGAAGTCCGATGATACGAGCAGCGCAGTGTGCAGCCAGCGAATGCCAGTCACAACAAGTAGCCTCGAGTAAGCAAGACACAAGTAGTGAGTGTTCCAAGTCAGCGTGAGAGCTACATAGACAGACACCCTCTATAACATGACCTCACAGCAGAGCAACCAGCCACCTCTAGGGCGCTTGTATGTCGAGTAGAGCGACCAAAGGATGCTGCGAGAGTTATTAATTCATTAACAGACGCGTCCCAGCTTGAAGTTCGACGTTCGAGGTCCGATGCATAAGGTAAACATTGACATCATGATGCGCCGTGAACTCAAAAAGCTGCCAACAGGCCGGTTGTTCAGTAGGGGCCGATCAAGGTACTGAGAAACCGCATATACAGTACAGTGTACATACTGGCAGGCATAAGTGAAAGACTTTCCAAGGTTGCGTGTGGGTGCAGGACGTCGCTACAAGGCACACGGTGTACGCGGTTCATCTTTTAATGGAATATATTCATTCCTTCTAACAGATCCGCTAATCCTCCAGCATGCCTCCATCAGCCGTTCTCTCCCACATCCCCGTTCTTCCCTTTCGCATCGTACCTACTCCGATCATGCTGGCTCTCTGCAAAGCGCACGCTGGAGCTGCGATTACGCCGAGGCTGCTCGGCGCTGATCCTCCTGATTCCGGTAGGACTCCTTTCTGGCGTCGCTGGAGTCTTGTCACCTCCTGCTGATCCACCACTTGCTCTTCTCCAGGCGGGCTCTGCGCTGTCGGAAGTGCTCGAAATCGCTAACGAGCTGGCTGAGTCGCCACGCTTCCGCCGACGTTGGAGAGCTTTGTGTGACAAGAATGGCGATGCCCCAGGTAGACTGGCGAGAAAGTCTGAATTATCCTGATCGTCGTCGAGCTCGGCCCAGATGTCTCTTGCGGATGCCTCGATGTCTGGCGGAGGCTGCACAGTAAGCGTAGGAGTGCGGCTCCGTCGGCGGTTCGCGGAGAGTAGTGGTGTTTGCTCATTCAGACTTGTTTGCGACGCATTCGTAGATCCTCGAGATCGGGGGCGTGAGAGCAGTGATTCTCGCGATTCGTCTTCGGAGGTGGGCATGATGCCCATTCCCGGCGCGAGAGGCGTGGTCGGGACAGCAGAAGATGGCTCTTCTTCAGGCGTCGTATCGTCCAGACGCCATGACAATGCGAACACGCCGGCTAGTAGGACGACAGTACCGAGCGCAACAAGCCCGCCGTGCAGAGCACTCAGCCGTGAAGCCTGACGGAAATATATCAGACCGTCTAGGATTGCGATAATATTGTATATGCAGAAAACAAACGGGTATAATACGCTGGTACTGCAGAGTCGTAGGCCAAGGTGTAGGTAGTATAGTTGTGTTAGGGCGAAGAAGAGCAATGCGACCAATATCAGCCATGACTGAAACTGGTTGAACTGGTTGTTTCGGTCGACAATCGTCCGCACTAGGAGCTCGACGGCTGACTTCGCGACAAGGAGAGAGTGGGCGGACAGAATGCCAGATACCAAGCCGTAAGAAAGGCCTCTGAGCAGACGAAGCCGACCGACTCTAAGTTGTAGCTGCTTCGGCAGCGATTGTGTGAATGATCTCTTGATGTTTCCCGGGCTCAAGGAAGATATCGACGATGATCGGGGACGTTCGGATTTGAGGTAGTGGTGTTCGATGTGCCTGTGCGACGACCAGACTTTGAGGATGTGGGAGAAAACTATGGTTCCCAGCGCCACCACCAGAGTTCCGACCATCCAGATGATGAAACCCTTGCCGCGGAGCAGGTCTAGCAGCTGATCCAGACTATGCGCCGGCTCGCCAATCGCTCCGAAGGATGCAATCAATGCAGCGCCGCCACATGTGAGAACTGTGCCGATGATGGAGAACCGTGTGAACGGCTCGCCCAGCAGCAGAGTCGCAAATGCGGTGTTAAAGACCAGGCCTGATGCCTGCAACGTCGACAGCACTGGGAGCGGCAGCGTGGTGATCTGTATCGTGCTACCGACAACGTTGGAGACGACGAACATGAGCATGCCTATCTGCCATTTACGTCTCTTGTAGGCTGGCCGACGCTCTTCCTCATTGTCTTTGGCATCTTCGACCAGATGCGACTTGCGCTGCAGGGTAAGACCCAAGCTCTGGATGGAGGTGGAGAGGAGGCCGACGACGATGCCAACCTAGATCAGTCAGTGAATGCGGATTAATAGCTGTGTGAATCGACTGACAGCGATGCCGGCCTCAGGCGACAGGTCACCGAGCTGGCCCATAGATGCGGTATACCGGAAGTGTGGAAGGAGGTGATGCCCTCGTCGGACGCATCTTTGGTACCGGTGATCACAATCCTGCGAGAGACAAGACGATCATGCTATACGGTGGGCCCTGTAGTGTTCTATGTATGGTCTGCGTGACGGGAGGGAAGGTATGTCAATTCAAGTCAAGTCACGATCCAAGGACGAAGGTACTCCAGCACTCGCGGGTCAAGGTGAGGCGGTGACTTCATTCAGCCAACGACCAAGCCACCATCGAGCGATTTCTTGGCATGGTACGACTCCCTAGGTAGCGGGCGGTTGAGCCTCATCAGCCGACCTTGACGTTGGGTCTTGCCATCCTTGGTACCACTGAAGTCACAAAATGTCGTTCTCGATGAAGGTGCCGACTTGCTTTGAGCTGAAATGCAATCGTCATCGTGCAATGGCACATTCATCATTCCTTTGTTTGCCTACTGCTTTCTGTACGGAAGTGTTCCTCGCCTAAACGCGGCCATCGGAGTACCTGATACCCGAACTCTCAGCACTTCACCTAAATCCTTGAAGTGCTCCTCAGTTGCATCCCATCATTTGCCGATTTGCCATATGTGCGACGTGCAGCCGAACAGAGCACTACGCGGTTCCAGTCCATTCACATTTATGCCCCTCTGTCCCGGCGTTTACGTGAACCAATTCGACACTTCGCTTCGCTTGCATGCCGTCCGCTGACCAAACAAACCTCCCGCTCGTCCTCTAGGCAGTGAAGATCGTCCAAGACCGACACTATTCTGCCTGTGAAATTCCCGCCTATCCAGAAGTCGAGAAATGCATGTCGCTGCATGCCCACGCCAGTCTTTCTCCAGTCACGAATACACATAGGACGATATCGACGTACCTGAACAGCCTGCATACTCACGATGCCTGAAGCAGTCGCGGCGGAAGCCAAATCACGCGTCTCGAGCGTGTCCAGCACGACGACCACCACGACCACTATCACGACCACGACCAAGACCACGACCACAGCGACCAAATCACATACCCATCATGCCAAACGCCGACCTGCCATGATCCCCGCCGATGCCGAGCTCTCGTCAGAGGACAAGAAAGCGATCAAGCTGCGTACAGGACGATGGCCCGTGTTCGTGCACCCAGCTGCGGCGACCGCAGGCCAAGACACCACCAAGGAATTCGGTAGCGTCGTCCGCGTCGTCGAAGACGATGCCCTAAAAAAGCGGAAGCCCAGTACCACCGCCGAACAGTATTACCTGAACTTGAAGGAGGCGAGGGAGATCAAGGCTAGGGAGAAGGGGTCGCATGCTGCCGTCTAAGGCGGCGAAACCGCCGATAAAGTCGGACACGGTACGCAACGAGGCGGTGCCGGAGCATTCGAAGAACAAATGTGTCCCACGATGAAAGAGCCAGGGCGGGCTCTATATTATGTTCTTCCAGAATGAGAAATGGCTGGGGTAACGAGCCCACTCGCGACGCGACACGAGACACACGTTAGTGCGGTGCGGCTGAGATTTGGCGGCAGAAAGTTGCTTATTCCTATTATGCTGACACCACGAATATGCGCCACTGCAAGTACTCTGCAGAGTGCTCAGTGCTCTGAGCGCAGAGGGCTGGATCTCCAGAGACTGGAGTCGAGCTATTTTGACGGCATCAAACGACATTCAAGCGAGGAGTACCGGGCTTCATGTTCTTTTGGAGGAATTCCTACTAACGGTAATGGCTTCGATTATAGCGCTGACAATGTGCATACGGACGAAGAATCCGGATCACGACTGTTCTGAACATAGCGATAGCTTTCATGCTGTTACTGCTCTCACAAAAAGCAAAACCAACCAACAATTTGGAAAGGTGTTGTTGTTTGAACGCTAAGGTCGCTATGCTGTTGCTAATGCCGATGTACATAGAATCGTTCAGCCAACTGATGTCCCCATACAATCCCTCAGGCCTTGATATTGACTTTCCAACCTTTGTGCGCGATCCGGGCCGCCGCCAGGATGACAGCTGACGCCGCCGCACATGCTCCAGAGAATTCAAAGGCTGCGTGAAAGCCGTAACGACTCACCAAGTGGCCCGCGATTGGCGTTCCTGCAAGCGCACCTAGCGATATCGTCGAGAAAGCCATGCCCATTCTGTTTCCGATGACAGATCGGTCTGGACATAGTTGCACTGGAATCGTTGGAAGTACTGACACCAAGGCGCCCGAGACAATGCCGTACAGAACACACAGCACCATCAGACTGGAGTACGCCCGAGCACCAATGAAGCCTAACGCCACCACACCCGTCATCAGAGTACAAGGCACCAAAACATTGAACATTCCCACTCGAACCGCGATCAAGTTCGGCAGGACTCGACCGAGAACTGAGCCCGCTGAAATCGCTGGCAACAGGTAGAATATGCCTGTATCAGAGCCCACCCTGTGCTCAATCGCATACAGACTGACGAAGAAGAAAGGCGTCCAGCATCCCAGGAAAGCCACGAAGCCACCGAGCACGTATAGCGAATAAGCACGGTCTCGCCAGCCTTTTGCATCGAACAGCTTCCTTTTCTTTGCTGGCACAATCCGCATCTGCATCAGGGTCGATGATGCGCTCAACGTCACCAGCGCGACCAGTGCAACGGCGCGAGTAGCCCACGGAAAACCAATCCTGGGTTGAAGTTGATGAAACATGATAGGGAAGATTACTCCACCTAAGTCGGTCAGTCAGTCAAGGACTATCAACATATTCAGAGTCCTCCTCACCGAGACCACTACCAGACGCAGCAATCCCATTCGCAAACGCGACTCGCGAAGAAAAGTACGTGCTCACAATGGCAACACTCGGGGTGAATAGACACCCAGAGCCCACCCCGACACAAAATCCCTGGGCCAGCAGAAGCTGCCAAAAGCTGTCGGCGAGACTTGCCATTGCCAGTCCTAGCGACACCAGTATCGTTCCGGCAAACAAGAGAAATCTGAGATGTCCTGCGTCAAAGAGAGGGCCGGTGAGGGCGCCGACTACACAAAGAAGACAAGATTGAATCGAGCCGATCCAGGCGATTGTTGAGGGAGACTCGTGAGGAAGAAGCGTTGTCTCGTAGAAGGACTGCCATGCTCCAAAAGCATTGACCAAGCCCCTACAGAAGGTCAGCTTGCTTCTCTGGGTCTTTCAATATGTAGGTACTGACCATGTGTTCAGCCAAATGAAGAATGCCCCGGCTACTTGCGCCCACGCAACCAAACCTCCGTCTGGCGGAGCAGATGGAGCGGATGGAGCAGATGGAGCAGACTTCTCCTCTTGCTTTGTGGTCTTTGATGAATGATACATCTTCATCATTTGGCACTCGACGAGAAGCTCTTCATCCCTCAGACTATTCAGGTGACAGGCAATATTGACTTGGTAGGGCCACAATGTTTCTGCGAAGAGTGCTACTTCCAGCTAATATACAATATTCGCCAATTGCAACGGCAGCCATACCACCGCCACGAAAGAAGAATTCGCCTGCATATGGTCTCAACTGCTCATGCATGTCAGAGCAAGATCAGAGTCTCGCATACCCAGTCGACGAAGATCACAGCCCCTTCAATACAAGTGCCATTATTGGTATACACGGATCGGCAGCACTGCTTGAGCCGGTGGCATATGACGAACTAGACGAATCGCCCGAATAGGTATATCGAACAAATTACCTTTTCGGTGTTCTCACGAGCCGCTAGTGCTGACGACCTACCATTCTGCCCAAGACAGGATGCAACGCGCCTTGAGGACGCCACGGTCCCTAAGTTGTGCACGATGATTTCTGAAACAGACCTCTCCATGCATACGGCAGGAAGGCAGGAACGTGCCGCTGCGTCCTTGACAGGTCAAGTAAGAGCTGACTTTGCCAGTTCACGTTTCATGCACGAGGCTTACTTCGCTATCGCAAGGCGAGGCCGGAAGAGCGTGCGGCTCGATGTCTTACAGATCAGTTACGGCTGGTTCGGCGTGGAGCATCCATGCATAGACGACAAAGCCGGACTCGGTGACTGGGCTGCAAACCTTTCCAGATCGTCTTCGGGGCTGACGATCATCTTCGGTCGAATCATCAAGCTGTCAGTGGTGAGATCGGACTAGAAGCTACGATTCGGCACCTGGGTCGAGCCACAGATGAATTAACCCGAAGTCTGAGCTGCATGGCCTGCAAATGTCGCGTACCTACGTCGTGGTCGCCGACACCTGCCGAATTGCTTACTGCGTTCAAGCCTTGAGCCTCATTCCCTTGCTTGATTTCGCCCGTGTCTCTATGGTCACCGATATCATGGACGTGACCGTGACACTTCACGTTCTGCGACGATCGTACAAAGCGCTGTGGCCCGTGCAGGCCATCACTGCGGTCATATGGGGCCTCGTTTCTACGATCCAGCGGAAGTGGCACAATACTACACCGTCCCTAGCAAATACCCATCAACAGCCTCCTCGTAAGTCATCAAATCGTGTCTGCAAAAACCCCACCCCCGCAACAATCAACGCTCAACATCGGCAGAGCCCACAATGCCCCCCTCTACACCTCACCCAGCCCAAACCCCCAAGCGCGTCCTCATGCTGCACGGCTTCGGCCAGAACGCATGCCTTTTCCGCCGCAAAACAGCCGCCCTCACAACACGACTCCGCCGCCTCCTCGCCAACCACTACCAAGTCCCTGCGACGCTCATCGAGTTCATATACCCTGACGCCCCGTTCCTGCTACTCCCGCACGAGCCATCTTCTCCACATACCGAAGCCGCCTCCATCGACGCACATTCAGGGCCAACAACAGAGACTGGATTCCGAGCCTGGTGGCGCAATCTTGATACGGTGAGCCACTACCCCGGTCTCGTGGAGTCGTTACGGTATTTAAAGGAGCTGGTCGGGCTGTATGGGCCTTTTGTGGGTGCTGTAGGGTTCTCGCAGGGCGCGGCGCTTGGTGGCATTTTCACGAGCTGGTGTGAGGGCGTGCCTTGTCGTGAGATGGTGGCGGCGAGGGAAGCACGGTCGGGGTCGGGGAGAAGGGAAGTGGTAGAGGAGCTGTGCGATGTGTTGAGTGAGAGGCCGCAAGATCGGGAATTGGAGTTTGTGGTATGCTTTTCAGGGTATGCTGGGACGAGGAGGTTGTACGGGGGGTTCTATGATAGGGTTGAAGGTCGGTTGGATGGGGGGTTGCGGACGGCTAGTGTGCATGTGCTGGGTAGGTATGATACCATGGTTACGTGGGGGCAGACGATGGAGTTGGTGTGTGCGTTCGAGGGGGGTGCGGGAGAGGGGAGGAGGGAGGTGGTAGAACATTGTGGGGTGCATTTTGTGCCGAGTGAGGGGGTTGTGCTGGAGAAGGTGATTGAGGCGTTGGGGAGAGTGCTTGTTGGGCTTGGTGAGAGGGGGTCTGGATGTTTTGGAGACTTGGTGGGAGTTGAGCTAGGAGCACACGCGGAAGGAAGATGGCCTGGGGGAAAAAGTGAGAGAACGGAATCAGCAGAACATGCGATACAATCGCCAGCTGTGCAAATCGGTTCTCTGGGCGCGGAACTCTCGGTGCCGGACACCGGAAGTGAGCGTCGCATGTGTGTGGCAACTAAGTCACGCAAGAACCGGGGGCGGCGTTGTCAGCGGCGAAATGGTGCTGCTAGAGTTGCTGGATGGCGGATGTTGGCATCTAGGCAGGCCGTTCGTTAGTGGTGGAACAGGTGTGATGATTAATGTCGTGGCTGACCGGGCTCTTGCTATGCATCTTTTATGGTCGTTAATCTTACCTGATCATTGTGTTCTTCGGTGAAGTACGTTTGTGGAAGAGGGTGAGGCGTGGTGCACTGCAGGCTGACCTGCAGATGAATGATGCTTCAGGCTGACGGGATGATACTGCCTGATGAGGTATAGTCGTTAAAGGTATGTGCAGGGTGATTGAGTAGATGCACTGGTCAAAAGCTGGGGTTAGACGGAGGTGGCGCCAGCTGCATGCTGTCGGCGATTGCTGTGATGGTTGACCTCAACTCCAACCATGACACTCTAGATCTTGTGGGATGCGTGAGGTAGGCAATAGTCCGCTGAGAGACTTGTAAGGGCAGGCCTTCGTGCATGGTAAACTTGAACAAGCAGGACGTCATCCGGTCTGGCGCAGAATTATCCCGAGCCGGTTGGCGAGCTCGGTAGTCGGGGGAAGGTGCTGCTGGGTGAGGCACTTGCCGCTTGTGACGTTGCGATCTACGTGTGCTCCTGCTGCTACTGCTCACTAGAGAGTGGGGAGGAAGGCGCTGCTAGGCGAGGCACCTGCCGCTCGTGGCATTGTCAGTGCGTGTGAATGAGAAAGAGCGATCTGGCTGTGCTCCTGCTGCCGCTGCGCACTGGGTTGAGACAGCAGGCGCTGATGTTGGGAGGTATTGTCATCCGGTCTTACGCGCGCTGTGGTCAAGCCGGATGACAGGATGTATCGGGATTTGCGACGAGTTGATGGATACCTAGGTAGAGCACGAGGATGAGGCATTACACGAACAACGAATCTATTGAGACGGAAACATGCGAATCAAGAACTTGTCGTTCCATTTGCATCATAACCATAACTACCGAGAGTACGTGACTGGGGCTCTTCTCACATGTTCTCGAATGCAAGCTTGAGGAAGACTCTTTCTCATTATGAGGTCTCGGGCCCAACAACAGCCTCTTCAACACCGACCACACTATCAGACCGACAAGACTCCCCACAAGAAGCGCTCTTATCCCCTCAATCCGCCCTTCCCTGTGCTTGGCTCAGCCCTCCCAGATAGCCTCAACAGCCACCAACAATTGTCCCTCCACATTTCCCTCCTCCCGATCATACACTTCCACCACCCTGACCCTGAACCTCCCCTGAGGATCCGCCCGATTGAACAAGCCCTCCCACTCTCCTTCCTCCCTATCATGACTATTGAAGAAGACCTTCATTCGCAGATTACTCCCCCTTGCCAGGCGATCCTGCAGCCAGCTCGTCTTCTTCGCTTCCCCACTAGCACTATCATTGCTCGCCTCGCTCGTATACCGTGGCGCAGGCGTATGCGGATCCACAACCACAACCCTCGCCCCCTTCTTCAACCCAGGAATCAGATTTCTGAGAATCTGCACCACCGCCTCATCCGGCCAATCATGCACAATCGCTCTCAGAAAGAACACATCCGCCCCATCGTCCCCTCTCCCCTCCAATCGCTTCTGCGGCTTGAAGAAGTCATGGTCTTGGAACTCAATCCTCCCTGCGAACTCAGGCGGTAATTGCGCGCGCCCAGCGGCGACGGTTCCAGGGAGGTCCTGGACAATGAAGCGGAAGTGTGGGAATGCAGAGGCAAGCGTCCGGGGCACGAAGCCTTTGCCGCCGCCGACGTCGACTATGAGGGCGTTAGGTGGGAGGGTGTGCCAGGGGTAGTGGTTCAATGTCAAGCTGGGCGGAGCCAAGGATGCGAGGGCTTCCATCGCGAATGCGAAATCCTTTGCTCGCTCCGGCGCGTGGGTGTCGAGGTGCTGGAACAACGGTGTCGAAGCGTTGTTGGCAAGCGCCCATGCCTGTTAAGATCATGTCCATCAGCATTGACATGAGGGCACAAGATAGGGCCTCCGAAGGAAGAATAAATGCAAGCAAGGCACGACCAAAACGGCGCGATGAAACTGCGAAACAGAGCAACATACCGACTCCACCGCTGTTCCCCTTCCCCCAGCAGCACCAGCGCGCCTCAGAACCTCAACCTCCTTGCCCGATCCCGTCCACAGCTCCTTCGCGCCCATCACTGCTAGGGACTTGACTACCTTGTTTTCTCTGAGAACCCGACTCGCCGCCGTATGCCCAATCCAGCCAGGCTTCGTCTCAGTGAATACAAAATTGGTCATCGCGTACCGCACTACCAGTTGGAAATCCTCTAACAACAACCCACACGCTCTTGCAACCTTCTCCATTGGGAAACCCTCCGGGGCGTCCTCCGGCAGCGGGACATGGCTTGCAATGTCGAACTCGACAATCAGGCTGTTGGTGAGGGCATCGCTGAGGGGACCGGTTGCGTTGCCAAGGAAGGCGTGGGCGGGGCCCGTGGCGAGGTGGGACAGGAGATGGGTGCTGTGGAGGAGGGTGGCGAGGGCGGTGGAGGTTTGGGGGGTGTTGAATCTTTGGGCTGGTGGGAGGTTGGGCTTTGGACCTGTAGTTGGGGTTGGGAGGTTGTTGGTTTCGATGAACGTGTCGAGGGTTTGGGCGGCGGTGAGGATTTTGTGGGCGAGGGCGGTGAACGCCATGGTGAATAGGTGTGAGTTTGGTCGTGAATAACGTGGCTTGGATGCTGTGTTGTGGTGATGAGGGAAGGACGGTGTGCAAGCACTCGGAGGTCAGTAGTGGACCGTTCAGTGGTCGCTGAACACTCAATGGTTGTTGCAGCGTTGATGCACAAGTGCTTCCTCGTGGCCTACCTGTATATGTGTGGATCAATGGTGCATAGACTCGATGCCTACGTAGGGAGTATTTCAACAAGAGCAGTATGAGCTCAGCCTACCTTGCGGTCATCGTCCAAAAGCGTATCGTAGTTGGCAACTGCCATTCCGGGTCAATCGTAACTCGCTAGATGATGGCATACAGCTTGTTTCACTCTAGCCATGCACGGCTCGTGAAAGACTAGAAGCCGCGTTGCGCCAATGGGATCCCGGATTGATTGCAGTGTACGGAGTCGTAGTTAAAGTCTCGAGGACATTGGACCGTAGGCCTTGGTTGCCTGACGGCTGAACACGTAAGGTGGACGGAGGTCTGATCGAACTGTGGCCGAGTCGGCATCTCACGTGTTAAGAACGCGATTCAGGTTGATGAATTCGAGTCGACATGCTGCTGTCAAGACTCGACGGAGCTTGGAATAATAGAGACAATGGCGTGGCCATGATCACGGGCTTAGACCGGATGACGAATACTTGCTCATGTAAGCAGCGCCAATATCAATGCTATGGCAGCGTGCTCCCGATAGCGACTTCACAAGACTTGTGTTTCCGCTGATGGTCGGGGCCTCGCTGTTGCCGAGAACCCTTGGCTACATCTGCCAGTCTAGCAATGGTCAAGAAAGGATCAGAGAATGAGAGATAGACAGGACGACATGTACTGGACCTTGACGTTTGGGCTACCCGGGGATTTCAGAAGACCGGATGACATACCTATGCTCTCCCCCTCGCGATAGATAGAAGTCTCAAAAAGGAAGGTGATCTGCTGGATTAAGACCCCTTAGCACAGCTTCGGGACTCTCACTCGCAACGGGTAAAGGTCTCAAAACCCCTCTACAAAGCCTGGGGATACGACAGATGGAAGTCTCGAGAAAGGTGCATTTCTTCGGGTAGGCGCGATCAACGAACAGCACTTGTACGATTGCAAAAGAGTGCCACCCACTCAGAAAAAGGGATTTGGCTCGAAGAGCTATCACCTTCAACGATTCTTGCTTGTACAGTACTTCGCTCTACACGATTGTCTGTCATCCCGTAAGTCATACGCTATGTCCAATATGGAGCCTTCAACCCCGTCAAGTTTTGCAAAATACCGTCACCCTCAGCAGCAGCCTCGTCCTTCTTCCGCTGCCCATTGAGCTCCATCTGTATCGCCCTATGCACATGCACCAGCCAATCTACATAGCTCTGGGCCTCGTTGTTCCTATCTTCCGTTAACATACGTGCGTACTCGAATTCGCTGCCGTCAATCTGCTGCCGGGCAAGTTGGATAGTCGCAGCTTTTGAGCCTCGTGTTGACGTGATATACTGTATCAGGTTCCGTACTTGGGCGTTCAGGTGCGTCTCTAGGACGGGGAGTTCGTTGAGATGGGGATCGAGATCGTGTAGTGATTGCTTGTCCGTACCGAAGAGATCTTCGATCAGGTTGGGCGAAACTCGTGCGTGCAACCAGATGAGGACTACTTGGCCGTTGTCGACAAGGTAGACGCCGCCTTCCTCGACATATGCGAAAGAGGCGCGAACAGTGGGCGGAACGACCAGCTGCATTGTCTCTGGGTGTGCGAAGCAGTCTTCAGGTGTGAGATTGTGTAAGGAGTAGATGCGTGGATAGAGGTAGAGTGCTGATTCGGTCACGCCACAAGAACGAAGTAGACGAGCGGAGTGAATGCGCCAGTCGGCATGTTCGTTGCCACCTGTTCAAATCAGCGCTGAACACATACAATTTATATAGTACATACCTTTGAATGCTCGGGACTTGATCAGACCGAGCATATAGATCGACAGGTCTCTTAGGTGCTCTGGCAGCACAAGCTGTCCTGGTGGATGTGACCCTGAGAAGTTCTTCCGGTATGCAGCAAGCACGTTGATAGTCTTCTCTGTGATACCGTTCCGGATGTCCTTCAGGGACTTCTCGGTGATTTTCGACGATGCTTCTTTGGCAATGATATTGATCACCGCGTCCTGGTCCACGGTTCGCATGGTCTCAGCGGCGCCTTCGTTCACGCCCGCGACCACGTTGATGCACCGTACTCTGCGTTGGCCATCGGCCGATGTGTACAGCAGCGCGGCTTGAAAGTGTGCATCGAGCTTGGGATCGAGTTTGCCATCGTAGGAGAAGATGACTCCGATAGCTTTATCGGCGTCCATAGTGCCAATCTCAAGATCTGCACCGAAAGAGTGTTGCAAGAAGGACCCGTGATACGATGCCACCTGCAAGCCGTTGGAGCAGCGCACCTTCATCAGTGCTTGGTAGCCTGTTTCCCTCCGGAAAGCGTGGTCCAATTCGAACTGCACCTTGGCTGAGTCCCGAGGAGACATGAAGTTAGGTAGAAGAACATTTCGCCGCCTGTCATGCGCGAGACGTGCCCGATCGTGGCGATGTCCATATACATGCCGCTAGTCGGCGTCGATGGCTTCAAGATAAAGAAGTCTATACCGACACCAGCAGTGACCATGCTTTGGGCCGTTTTCTTCCAGGCAGCATCCTCAGTTGTGAAGAACTTCCGCTCAAGATCTGAATCCGGGTGGTTCGAGCGTCTCGCACTTTTAGTTTGCCAGGACCATAGGTGGGCAATGCTGATAATGTACAGATAATTTTGCCGCCGGTTTGCTTCAGCGCCTCGAGAGCCGCGTTCAAAGTTGGTAGGAGCGCTGGCTCAGGATTTGGATGGGGGAACATCGTAGGTAGTGATTGCAATAATGACCTGATCAGGTCTTCGGATTCGGCCGGATCGACGAACAATCCTGTAGATATAGGCACGAATGGATCCTCCAGGTCGGTCATCACCATCATTTGCGGCGACGCGAGCTCTGCATTCAGGTTGTAGAACTGTATTTCTCGGTCATATGTCACAAAGCCGACTCTCGTGCCTGTCGGAAGTTTCTTCTGATCTTCTTCCGTAGCCTCTTCTTCCGAGTCTCTACCATAGAGTGCCTTCAATATGCCTTGACATACTGTGCTCACGCATCCGTGCGCAATTGCGTCAGTCGATATGTCGATAAGGAAAAGCCAACGTAGGCCAACAGGCTCTTTCGCCCAATACTCCTTCGGTACAAGATATTCACATGTCCCCAGCATAAGTTCGGGCCGCTGTGCTCGATCTACCGGATTCCTGAAGGATCTGTGGGTGCGAAGTACTCTGGCGCTACGTCATTGGGAAAGCTGCACATATTGCAGACCATCTTACTACCGCCAGCCCGGAAGGTCATGAAAGGGTTGATGTATGTTCTGCAGCGCCGACACCTGGGCGGTCCAGCTTCGCCAAAGTCAAGGCATGGTATTGACTGCTCGCCTTCCTGGGGAGCAGCAAAAGGCTGCATAACCAGACCAAGTGGTAGACCTGTAGACGCGAGTGCTTCGGCAGTACTCGGTATGCTGTTGATTGTGAGCCGGGCATACTTTGGTGACGAATTCCCCTGATCATGTGCGACGAATGGAATAGCGGCAGGAGGAGGCAGGTGTTTCTCCATGGTGGGATACGTCTGTGTCTGATATTGCTGTGTTGCTGCGTCTCTCGCCCGTGCTACGCTTGGTATCTGTTCGGGGTCGACCCGACCTTGTGCTGTGACCATCTCTTCTCCCATTCTCAATTGATCGGCCGGATTCACAAACATCTTGGCTGGCTGTGCTGGAGTGCCCTGAGCGTTACTGACGAAGTGCGAAGCGGTCTCTGCTGGCTGTGGATGCGCACTCGGAGGCTGCTGCAAGTCGTGGTAGGCATGTCTTTCCTTCTTCCGCCTGGTCGTACCCGCCACATTCATATTGCTCATCTGCGCCGTCAAGTCCCCCATTGGTGCGGATGGCTGAGCATATTGCTGTGGATCTTGCGCATACTGTTGTGGCGGTTGACCATGCCCGCCATATGAGTTTTGAGGAGCACCATATTGCTGGTAGTGTTGCGCTTGGTCATGTCCGCCGTATGGATTCGCCATGGCTGTGTCGCTCGTCTGCGCTTTCAGCGAGCGTCTGGATTAGCTGAGCCTCGGGATGGGAGCATGAAGTGAGCGATTGCAGGGAAGGTGAGGCAGGCATAACTCAGGAGGCTCTTATGGTCTCGCTGCAGCAAGAGCTCGCATTATTGCTCGAGTCCCGATGCTTTGCACATGCACTTACGTTTTCAAGAATTGTACGAGAAGTCCAAGATTAGGCTTGGCGAAGCCACATATAAATTGAAGCTTGTCTCAACACGACCTCATCTCTTCCTGTTGTCTACCTCGTCGCAGAGGAACAGAGTTATGGATATAATGTGGCGACACTGGTGCAAGAGCCTCATAACCTTGGGCATTGCGTTGTGCCTTCCTCAGTCAATGTCGTTTGAAGTATAGCTAGGTAGGTAGGATAACGTTGACCATGGCAACCACGACCAGCAAGTACGCGCCTTCCTGCTACGTGACGTGAGCTATGAGATTCCTCGACTGAACGCGATCGTCTTTGCTTATCATCGTCATCCGCCAGTCAACTTATTTTACCTTGTACTGCTCGCGTTTCTACAGTCCTTCGGGTTACCTCAATGTAGCTCGGTCCATCATGTCTGTAGGGAATTACAAGACGTACGTCTGCGATGGCGTTGAGATCAAGGACTTGCAGGGTCTCATTCTAGCTGAGCTCACATTCACCTTCATGGAGCAATTGGGAACCTACAAGACCTTGGTCTGCTGAATCTCGCCAACACTACCCTCATCATCGACAATTCCACAAAGGGCTACCAATTGGATAGTAAGTCACTGTATAACCTCATCCTCGAGCGCGACCCTTGCCCCTTCCCAAACTTATGCTACACCAAGGAGGCTTCTGAACCCAGGCCTTGGCCAACATTTTGTCGGAATGCTGACAGTCTGAACACAGACGGCGTCTTGCAACGTGTACACAAGCATCTTCAGGCAAAGGGTCTAGAGAATGCTGGCAAGATAGTGCCGCCCTCAAAGAAGAAGAAGAAGCACAAGTTCGATGCGGAGCCAGACTCGACAGGAGGGTTCGGACAGCCTACGAGAAAGGTCGGAGCTTTGACTTGAACTGTATTGGCACAGACTCCTGACAGTGGACAACAGAGTAGGCGACTTGAGCGGAAAGCTGCAATGCCGGTATACCCACCAACACCCGAGTTCAACCTTCAGCGACCAGCACAGTCTCCTCTCGGTGTACCACTGCTAGAATTGTCGTCAGCAGACTCAGCGCCCCAAACAGCCGCTTCGATGGAGATTCATCCTGCAAGAATGAGTATGATGCAGCAAGACACCAAGTACGAGGTAGAGGAGTATGTCGAGCCAATTTACCGCAAAGTAACCGGCGAGAATGGGTCTGCTCTGCCATTCAATCGTCTCGAGGCTGGGAAATCATCGACCATTCCCATTCGAACAGAAGTATACCAGTATGGTGACCGCAAAGACTCCGCAATCGAGATCAATACCAGTCCTTCCGAAGTCCTGAGCGAGACCGACAAGTTTCTGTCCGAATTTCAGTATCCTCCCTCCGGTACATCTGTCAGCCTTCCTCCAGCAATCGAGCATCAATCGGCTGTGACCGATGTCACCAGTGCTCCGGGGGTGCACCTGATACTTGAGCAGGTTGACCTCTCGGCAACTGAAAGTGACATTCGAGCCCTGTTTGCGCTTTACAATGTCAAAGCAGTCATCATGATGAATTCCTACCTACTCATGAAACCTACTGGCCATGCTTGTGTGGAGATGGAGTCGTCTGCGGAAGCTGAGAAGTTGCTGTCTGATGCGAAGAGCCGGACCTTCACTCTTTACGATAGAGAGATAATTCTGAAGCAAGCTTAGCTGCCACCTCGAATAGCACGGCTTCGGCAGGCTGGATCGGGAGGACGTTGTGCAAGCACGCTTGCGAGGTCAGAGGAAGGAGCCAGTGAAGGAAGGAACAGTCCCATTGTCCAGGACCTTCTGGCAATTGCTGAAGTAGCCAACTGCAAGGCTTGTCCTCCCCAACTAGGCGAATCCTCTGCAGAAGTAGTCAATGAATGAGTTCGCTGCTCTTCATGCCAGCTGAAGCGGGATCTCTCGTGGCTATCGCGCTTATCATAGGTCATTCTGCAACCAGTGGTCTCTTCCTGATGCTTATGCGGTGGATATATGCCGAGAGATGCAGGCTTGCGACAAATCTCAAGCGACGCAGGTACGGAAATACTTTCGTTATAACCTTGGAATCCTGCCCCGCGAATCTGCAATCGCCACAAGCATCTCCAAGCGGTAACAAGCCGCCCAAGCTCACGTGTTAAGCACTATTCTTGGTGTCTTGGGCATGTTTCGAATGTTGGGGTGCCCTGCCGATCCCTGCAGGTTTCTCTTCACGGTCCGATCGTGATTGGAAACCTGACACGAAGGGCAAAAGATTTTGGAGTGCTGCGCCGCGGTGAGGCGTTTACAGTACGAGGAGGGCTTCCCCACCGCGCAACAACGATTCAGATGCGCCTCCCCTTGAATGTAAGTTTTGTGAGCATGTCACCACTTGACTTGACTTTGCCAACTTTATGCTGTCGTCGACCACCGTGAAAGACGTCTCGAAGCGCCGTTACCTCTCATTCAGACCTGCACACGCTGCACATCCATTGGCAGACTGGTGCTGCGCGCAACCTCTCGTTCCCCAGCGACGGCGCTTGACCGTGCCACCCACTGATCATGCATGGCCGGTCTGTAATACAACACTCGAAGATGAGAGGATAACGGAAGAGCCAGTAGGTCCCGCGTCCACCTGTGCCCCATGAGCCGATGCTGGTCCATGGAAGCAGGACTTCATCACTGACACTTCCCCAGATATGGCACGGTCACACCTTCCACCTCCTCGGGCTATGGCTGTCAATAGTATTCGCGCTCATCGCGCTTGTCGTCTCCTTCGTCCTTATATATCTCCACGCCTCACACTACTCGAGACCGTACGAGCAAAGGCACATCATACGGATCCTGTTCATGGTGCCTGTTTACGCAATGGTCTCATTCCTCTCGTTCAAATACTACAATCATTCAGTCTACTTTGAGGTCATCCGAGACTGCTACGAGGCCTTTGCGATTGCCTCCTTCTTCAGCTTGATGTGCGCATACACCGCGCCGGACCTGCACCAGCAGAAACAGTACTTCCGCAGTATCAGCCCGGTGAAGCCCTGGCTTTGGCCGTTGACATGGTTCAAGCGATGTTGTGGCGGCGAGAGAGGAATCTGGAGGACGCTAGAAGTGGTCTGACGTGGTTCAATGTGAGTTCAAGGCACCCACGAGTCTGGCAAGTCTGACTTTTCTAGATCATCTGGGTCGCCATCTTCCAATATTGCTTCATTCGAGTCGCCATGACCATAACAGCGCTCATCACTCAGTTCTTCGACCGATACTGTATCGAGTCACTGAATCCAGCCTTCGCACACGTCTGGGTCATGGTCATCGAGGCCACCGCCGTCACAATCGCTATGTATTGCCTCATTCAGTTCTACTATCAGATCAGGCAGGACATCGCCGAGCACAAGCCGCTGCTCAAGGTCCTGGCTATCAAACTTGTGATCTTTTTGTCATTCTGGCAAACAATCCTTATTTCATTCTTGACATCAAGTGGAGCGGTCAAGCCATCGAACACCATCCAGACCCCTGACCTGAGGGTCGGCATACCCGCCATGCTACTGTGTATCGAAATGGCTCTCTTCGCCATCTTTCACTTCTTTGCCTTCAGCTACCGTCCCTACGTGATCGGATCGAAGAACATACTTGCCGAGACCACGCCCGGCGAGGCTCCTCCGCGATACGTTGGAGGCTTTCTTGGTATCAAGGCTTTTATGGATTCGATGAACCCATGGGACATGTTCAAAGCAATTGGTCGCGGAGCGAGATGGATGGTGGTAGGTCACAAAAATCGACATCAAGACCCGAGCTACGACGTTTCGCTGGGCAGGAAGCCCACGAATGACTCCTTGCCAAGTCATCCTGAGCCCTACAACTCTACCGCATACCATAGCTCACACGGCACAATAAGCGACGACACCGAGATATTACTATCAAATCAGCAAAGTGCAGGCATAACTCGCTACGAGAGCGCGCCTCAAAGATCAGATTACAGATATGAGCCAGAGGCGGATATAGGAGTCGCAGCAACGTCTGATAACAGAGTCTACCAGTCTTACAACTCGTCTGGCACTATGACGCCTCAACAGTCAGTCGGACAAGGCGCGAGCGTTCCGCCAGCTTATGGTGCATACACTGGAGAGGCGCGGGTAGGCGCGAAAATACCATATCAACATCCCCAGTACCGGCCACCTGGTCCTGGCGATGCTTTGGGTGGGAAGGGGAACATGTTCTGAAGGCCGTCGGGCCATAACGATTCTGCAGAAGAGACGAATTATGATCACTTGCAACCTCACATACTTGCCCGATTGCATACACTGACCTGTTCTCAAAGAGTCCGGGAAACCTCGGTCTTGGCACGAAGTCAAGGGGTATCTCTGACAGGGCTTCAACCCCCTGCCTCAGGAATGAGATGACTCCACTGCAAGGGATAGTGGGATACCTTCACCATGAAATTCGAAATGAGCCGCGACCTCAAAAGCCAGTCGGTATCGCGACTTTCCCCTGACTTGCCGCACCCTGCTCGTCGCCGTCCCACCGCCTGGGCCACCACCTAGACCACGCCCAACGCCACACCCAGTGCACAGAGATACACCATGGCGTCCGCTTCCCTCAACTCAAGTCAAGCCGGCCGCATCAGCATCGCCATCGTCGCAGCCATCATCCTCCTGAAACTTTTCTTCCTACCGTCCTCCTCCGCTCCTTCCCACTCCACGGTCAGCACGTCATACTCGTCCCGTCACACCTCATGGCGACCCTCCCTCTCCAAACTAAAATTACCCTCTTGGTCCAAATCCACCGAAAAGCTCACTTCTCTCGGCTTCCTCCCCCTCTCTCCGGCCGTCGAGTCCCTCTGCGCACACTACCGCTGGGTCCCCTTCGCCGACCGCTACCACCGCCGGAAAATCTATGATTTCGTCGTCATACACGATGTTTCCGAGCTCGAGACGTTAGGACTCAGAATGGCGGAGATGGGGGATGGGGTCGATTGGTTTGTTGTTATTGAGCGCGCGGTGGGGAACGGAGAGGGAGGGGAGAGTGTGAGGTATGTGAGCGAGAACATGGGCATGTTTGAGAAGGCGAGTAGGGAGAAGATGGTTGTGGCGGTGTTGAATGAGACGCATGTTCCGAGTTCGAGTTTGGGGGAAAGGTTGGAGGGGGACAGGTTGAGGGATGCCATCGCTCGGGACGCAGCGCTCGAGCAGGTTCTGCCGGTGCTGCAGGACGAGATGATTCCGACGCACGGCGATATCTTGATCTCCGGGGATGTGGATGAGATTATCCGGCCGGAAGTGCTCACCGCGATGCGCAACTGCGATATGCCTGCGCACGTGCGCTTGTGGACAAGGGGATACTTCTACAGCTTTCAGTGGCTGGTGGGCGGCATCGGCAGCGGCAGCTCTGGAGACGCAGGCCAAGCAAGCGTTACTGACGGTGGAGAGCCGGCGTACGAACAACAACACCACCTCGACGCCACAATCTTCACGGGCTTCAAGTCCACCCTCCGGCCCAGCGTGATCCGCGACTCCAACCAGAAACCCAACACCAACATCCACGCCGCGGGCTGGCGCTGTCGGTTCTGCTTCAGCAGTATCCAAGACATCATCTCCAACATTGCCTCCGGCACCAGCGCCGCGTCGTCCGCACCGGAGGATCTGGTCGGGGTGGGTGCAGTCATCGACCCCGTGCAAATTCTGCAGCGCGTGAGAGCAGGGTTTGATATCACGGGGCGGGAGAGGGAGTTGTATAGGGTGGACAACAATAAGGACGTGCCGGGGGCGGTGGTCAGGGATGGGGCGAAGTATGGGTATATGCTGGATCGGGATGCGGAGGATGGGAATTTTGTGGATGCTTGGGAGGTTATGGAGTTGTATGAGCAGAAGGGTGCTTCGTGAGAAGAGAGGAGGGTGGTGATGATGGGGGAGGAGAGAGGTTTCATACACATATATAGTAGACCGGTGGACAAATGCTTGCCATGTGTCGAGGAGATCGGATGGCAAGACTCTTGCACACCAACGCCTGCCTCTTGCCTTGAGGCTTCACGCAGATAGCGGCAGTACGAGCACAAAGGCACCGATCGACGGGGACACTTCAGGCTGTGGAGTATTGTTCGACGGCCGCGTCCAGCGACGGTGAGGCGATCGTCCATCTTCTCTCTACTGTCTTGTCACCCGGTCTGGCGAGTGCTCTACTCCAGACCGGATGACAAGCATTGTCTATGAGCTCAAGCCCGGATGCGGTGAGTCCACGACACTATAGCTCCTTCCTCGCTCCCGTCAAGTAGAGCACCACAGCAAGAGCGTACAGTTATCGCACCTTCCTTTGTTCCCTGACGATACCACGTGCGGAAGGTGCTTCTCCAGCAGCACCTTCCAATAATGTGTGGCTAGTCAACCGGCGCAGGCTAAAGTCGACGCAAGACCGGATGACAAGATCATTCAAGACAAAGAGGCGAAGCCACGCCTCGCCCGATCGCGTGGTGCGTAGTGAACACAAGTAGAGACGGCTGAAGCTTCGGGGCATGAGAACACGATCAAGGAAGAGACTGTCACTCATGGCATCGCCATCAACATTAAACACGTAATCCCTCCCCTCGGCAACAGACTCGAGCTAATACATCGCCCTCATCGAGATCTCGTCGTAAAGCCCATCGAACGCTTTCGCCTCCAGTGTCGCTTTGGCCTTGCTCCTTTCATGGATCTCGGCCTTGTCCATGACGCCGTGCTCCGTCAGGTAGGTATCTATGTACTTGCTCGATACCCATTCGAAGACAGAGTTCTCGACCGTGAGACTCATGTTGAGCCCAGGAACTCCCTCAATGGCTCGGGTGACGCCCGCCGTTCCTTCAAGCAGGGCCTTATCAGCTCCTTTGAAGCCAGCCGTTGCTGCGTATGCGCCTAGCACATCTGACACAGCACCCTGCTCATTGGTGTGCTCCTGAGTGGCGGCCTTGTTCGTAGCGCCGTTGTATGCGTCGGCATTATCTGCCGACTGCTCACCAGCCTTTGACTCCTGGTCAGTAAAGTCACTAGGATTGGCGGCAGTAGCAGCTCTCCCACTGATGAAAGCAGGTGCAATCTTATCTGTGTCACTGACGACGATGACTTCAGTAGTATCAGGACAAAGCGTTTTCGCTAACACTGCTGCGGACGCCGAAAGGGTCTTATTCAGCACACTGCCATCCTCGCTAATGCGATCTGCGCCGAGAATAAGGTATTGCTGTGTTGAAGTGTCACTTGGACCAGAGCGTTGTGTCTCGTGTGCAAGAAGTAGCCCCATGATGTGGGAATCAGGCACTAGCTTGATGTTCACTGTCAGCTTTGCTTGCTTAGAGCCAGTATCATGGTTGTCGATGGGATTTGTAGATCGATGCGGTCCGAGACGCTGAACAAAGTCAATTAGTCTGGCAGCCAGCGCAGCTCCTTCGCAACGCGGTCGTGATTCGAGAACAGAGATATTGATGACAGTTGGCAGTGCCACCGCTCGATCTGCAGCTCTACCGATCAAATAGTGCCCTGCACTTGCAGTGGTGATGAGGTCCATGAACGCTTTCTCGATTGTTGACGATGATGACAGCGTGACGATATCGACGTGCCCGTCTTTCAATCTGTCTGGCTGACACACGTATTTTGTGAAGATCTGGCATACCTCCTCGGACATCCTGGAGCGTCGGCTGATGGTTGATGCTAGAGACTCAACAATTGGGTCGGACCTCCTAACCTTTCGGCTCATGCCTGATTCGAACGACTCGACGACTGGCTCGGATAGCGTCGACTGTGGGCTGGCGCTTGACGCCAGAGATTCGACAATGTTTGCAGAGTGCCGATTGTCCTCCTGAGCCATGGCTGTGCTCATTGCATCTAACGCATCGACGACGGCTGAGCTAATCGCCGCGGACATACTTGGGCGAGCGTTATACGCGAGGTGGTATCCCGCTATGCGCAGCCGTCCAACAAGTCTTCTGTTGTCTTCTAGATAGATAGATGACTCGTTGGCGATGTATGCTTCTGCAAACTCCTTTAAGCATCTCACCGCATTGGTCGCAAGCACACTGGCTCCATTATCGCGGTCGTCTCGAAGAAGATTCATTCCATTGCAGAATACCTCACCTGCAGGTCTGGTCGGATGGAAGATCCCACCACGGCCGAAGATGCCTCCAGGACCATGGTATACCCTCCGTAGACTTTGCTCTATTCGTGGAACACATTGATCTAGTAGACCACCTGCCTTGTCCGCAGTCCCGAGCACTGCTCCAACATAATACCACCTCCACTCGTCATGCTCCCAGTCGAGCACAATTGAATCCTCGTTAGCAAGCAATGTCCAACCGAAAGGGTGTACAGTCCAGCTTCGTCCAGCATCTTCGTCCGCAAAGGAGAACGGTGGACCTACAAAGTCAAGCCTTAAATCACGATCTGGATCAAGACGCGTTTCCTCGCGGATCTCGCGCTTAGCGGCCGCGACTGGCGACGAGTCGACTCCATGGTCAATGCTCCCCGAAATTGGCGCTAGCTTGCCTCTATCGAGGTATGAGCGACTGAGTTTTAAAGTGGTGGTGCATATGCTGATCAGGGAGGGTGCTGATGCGGATTGGAATTGTATACAGTGTGCACATGACTTACTGATATGACCGGACGTTAGGATGATGCGAGCGACGGAACAGCGCGACTTTGCGTGCGATACCTTCCGAAGATGACGGTGGACCGAAGAAGAAAGATGCTACCACGGAGCGGTGCTTCATCGAATTCGCAGCCTGCCAGCTTGCAGACTTGAAGTATGTCGTTATCAATCAAGAAGACAAGAATGCTCGTTCACACCTGGGCGACGTATCATGTTGTCGCCCACGGCAACAGCACCTCTAAGTCTGCTATGATCGCCTTATAGGACCCGCTAAGCAATGGCTGCACGCAGTATCACTTTACAAGTGGTCCGTAGATGGCATCGTGCTGCATCCGAGATGACGATGATCATGGCTGCCATAACCACTAAAGCAGCGCCTTATGCAAGGCAACCAAGCTCGTGTTACGGTGGAGATAGGAGTCCTATCCCGACGAAAAGGCCACGTTACATACTGGCCCTGAAAGCTCTTCTCTAGCTTGATGCCACCAGTTGGATCTTGTGACTCGTTCCAGGAGCTCGCATCGACTAGATCTGGCCTTGGAATGTCCGCAATGATCAATTTACTGTTGCCTTCGATGAAGTAAGTGAATGATGCCATCCATCCCTGCAATTTGCTTGAGCATCACCAATCCGTATATTTGTTATCGGTGAACCACCATCATCGTCCGTATTCATCTTTAGACGATCAGCAGCGAAGGCCACAATACTTGCAGCTCGCGGGCTAGCCCGATACTGGGCCACGAAATGGCCCGGGCTCTGCGCAGTAGATGCAGAAACCAGATATGTAGCTGGCTCCCTCGCCCTTGAGATCCATCCACGGTCGACTCCACCGCTGGGACGTGCTCTAGCTCAGACGATGCACGAGTGACGAGCAAAGGACTGCAAGACTGGCGTCAGATCTGGGATGGTGCTGCGTGGCGTGGCTCGGCCTAGCAGCTTTCGAGGATGCTCATAGATTGGATGACGACGACCTTACGCTTGTGAGGAAGCTGATGGCCCGTTGTGTTCGCGGTCATGAGGCAGTGGGAAGCAAGCTCATTTCAAGGTCCGTCGTACCTGGTCGGGCTACAGCTCAGGTGAGCGAGCCGCCTGAAATCGGAGCCGGGGATAGCCGATGCAGTCATAGGGAATGGTGCACAGGCAAGAGCGACTCACCGCAACTGCAAAATGCATCGACACAGACTTGGAAGGAAGTGGAAGGTCAGATCAGGACCGTCAAAGGGCCTACCGACCTGCACGCCAAAACCCCTCTGCAACCCTAAACACCTCTGCAAACGAAACTATATGATTTTTGCAACAGGAATCTACCCCAACAACCGCACACACCACGCACACAACGCACGAAAGGCCCCGATAGTTCTGCGAACCCGAACGGCCTGCTTGTGAGTCGGGTTCATCAACAGCCCGGCATCTCAAATTACGATCGAGTAGGCGTGCGGTCCTACAACCCCGGAAAAAACTGGTCATTGCACATACTGTTGGCTCCAGGCTTGTCCTCTACAACTGGACAGGCTTGGTCCAGGCAGGACCAGTTTCACGCCCGAGAGCCCTTGTATCTACACCGGTAGATGCGAGTGTTCTCGGAAACGTTTTTGCCGTTTTTGGGGATGGCGAGTTCGAGTCGTGCTTTGAGTGCATTTTGCTTTCTTGGGGGGTTCGATCATTATGTGATATGCCATGGTTTTGGTCGGCTTAGCAACTCTAGGGTAGGTTCTTGGCTAGGAGAACCCTGGACCACTTGCGTGCTGTTCAAGGGGGACAGCTCGAGTGCTAGAGCCAGGCTGTGCTCTCTGGTGCGTTTTCACTCCACAACGAATCGCACTCCGTTGCTATGAGTATCAAACTCTCTGAAAACGACCCTGATGTGCATAAACAAGGTAAGACGAACACGATACGCGATATCTTCTACCTGCCAACCTCTTGGAGTCTGAACACCAAATGATTATCCTGCGCCTACACAAAGATGCGTCCGCACCGTGTCCCAAGGAAGGTGCTTCCCTTCCGCAGTCGCGTCCAAGCCATGTCCATATTTTCTCATCAAACAATACAGATTTCCTCCTTCCGCCACTCCCCTCTCGCCTTCTCCTCGATTGCGAGCCCGTGCATGTATCCGGTCACATACGCCGCACCAATGTTCCGATACAGCGGAGGCGACAAACCCTCAGGATCGGACAGATCATCTGCTGGACGCAGTACGAAGGGTGTGCTCCCGCCAGGTATCAGACACAGCAAATCCCCAGGCTTTGTGGTGGTCGGCACAAGCCCCATTATCCCGTCGGCACGTGTGAAGAAGAATTGCCATTTGCCACTTAGAGACTCGTCTTTGTGAATTTTCGACCAGCTGGTGTCAATTTTGTTGTCAATCTTAATTTCGGTAACTTTACAGCCGCGCTCGACCAGTCCTGGCATTACGATGCCCCCATATTGGCTTCTCAGAGCCCGCTCGTGTTCAAGATCACCCCAATCAAGCGTCTGTGCGTACATATCTTCGCAATCATACTGTGGTTTTGGCTGATATGCTCGAGTTCCAGACCCCTGCATCCTCCGGTCGACGAGGCCTCGCCATGACGCATCGTTGGCCGCTACGGCGTCATCGCCCGAGAACGTTCCTGGGAGATCTTCTGAGTACAACGACGACCATCTAGTCCAGATGCTGAGTTGAAGGCTCAGGTGCTCAACAGAGATCTTGCTTTGCTGCTTGGCTAACGACCGCTTTTGGACGCTACAATCCCCGGAAATCTCGCCTGCTGGAAACTTCCGCCTCTCTGTCAGATGTTTAACTCGCCCTAGCATTACATCAGACAAGTTCCCCCTACCCTGGTGGACGCCATAATCTGGAACCCAGCTCGGAAGTTGCGACGATTCTAGACGCAAATACTCTCCTGCGTCGCCGAGGATATCGATACAGCGGTCTTGTTCCACCATGAAACTTGCGAACTCAATGAAGACGTCCTCCACGGTGTTATCCGATCCGTAATTTGGCTTGATCGTAGCTGGTCCGTTCCGCATTGACAATGCCGAGTAGACACCGTCTCTAGGATCAGTGGAACACAAGTAGCGATTTCGATGGACCAAGTACCTGAGATCAGGTGTTTCCTGAAACTTCCATTTTATATGCAGCTGCGCGAGGCCTAAGCCATAGCTACACGATAGACGGATGTCCTGTAGCCAGCGTTTGGTGTCTTCGAGTGGCACATCGATGAGTCGGGCAGTCTTGGGTAAGTCAGAAAGCAGAGAAGTCGCAACGCCGAAGAAAGCTTCTGACAACCATCGAATTCGATTCATACTTGTGGTCTGCCTGCCACCAAGAAGCAAGCGTAGACTTTGAGACACGATATATTCCCCTTGCGTCCAGCACCGAGACCAGTACGTCGCCTCACACAGTCGCTTGACGTTGTGCACCACCGAGAATGGCAATTCGTGGTTCCAGAGCTGGTGGCATAGCTCATTCGCTACATTGGCTAGGAAACTTGCGTGAAGGAGCTGACGCCTGTCTGGCACTCTATGGTCCTCCAGTTTCGCATCGCCGCGGTGAGAGTCGTGGCCCTCGAACTGTGCGACTTCCCATCGCTGCTCAAGGGTCCTTGCCAGAAAGCTCAGACTGAACTCTCCATTGTCGTCGTCTGGCAGATCGAGGAAAACATATGTGCCCGAAGCACTGCAATAGATGTCCTTCATAGACGCAACCTGCCAAGCCTTCTCGACGAGATCATGCTGGTTGATGCAGATCTGGTCGACCCAGAGGCCCGTACTCGAGCCAGCCAGAAAATACGCCACTTCCTTGAGGGCTCGAACCAGGCTGGAATACACGTTGAATCTGGTGCCGTTGACGATGATGGACGATTGATCTTGCACGTCCTGGGCGGCGTAGGAGAGTGCGTAGAATCGAGGGAGGGGTTCCGTAGTCCTCAGAGCGATTGGCTTCGCGAGGTCACAGCGCACTGTCTTACCATCGACCCAGAGGTTTGTGATCAGACGGATCTCGAGGCGCGATTCGTTAAGTGCGGTGTAGTGGCGAGCTTGCAAGAATTTATCGTTGGGCGGTTTATAGAATGGATCTGAGGTTGATGAGGCAGACGGAGCGGTGAAAGTCGTTGCCCCAGATCTCAGCCTCATGGCATCAGGGATTGATTGGGCTGGCCTCTCATGTCGTTGACGACGGGTCCTTCAGTTGGAGTGTCCGTCAACGCTGATATGCAGTCCGTGGGTTGAGCATAGGTCGTGAAGCAAAAATCAAAATTGCAGGCAGGAGGGCCAACATAGCCCTACTTCTGAGCCTTTAGCCTTGGGACTTTGAACAACATTGTAAGTGCTTGCCGCCCAAGCATCTCCGAAGTGAGGCAACCGGAGTCGATGCCTTGCGACTCCTGTCTCCGAAGTCAAATGATTCGCCCGCGTGTGAGTGACGTGCATGGGTGGAGGCGAGCGAGACCAAAGTTCCGACAGGGCCTTTTGTTACAGTCAACGAATATCCGATACATAATCTTCCGTGTCCGAGGACCTGCATGTTTCATTCCGCTTGCTGAACGATAGAGTGTCTTGCTTGGCCTTCCCTTCCCGTTTGACTGAGACAAGCAGCCCGAATTCTTGATGAGGGGGCCCACAGGCTGTGGCCACAAGTACAAGGTTTTGTAGCCGTGGCAGCAGAAAGGGATTGCAGCCGATAGGGAGGGCGCTGACCCTCTAGAATTAGCTCGTAGATCAAGTAAGTATGTTCCAGATAAGCCTCCCTCGAGCGTTTGTTTGTAGGAAGATTGGTATTGGAATTTCTTGTTGGGGGGGCGCTGTGAAAGTTCGACACAATAATGCAAAATATCCATCACTTGGGGTCACAGCAGGGCAAGGGAATATCACACAAGGAGGCCTCTATGAAGAGGAGCAGAAGAAGAATTAGTAATGGTATTTGATTGAATTGACGACGCGGTTTGGATCGTCGATACGAAAATTGCCGTTGTGCATGGGCATCCCAAACGAACCGATCAGGCAACTAAGCCGACCGGCCACAGTTTGTCGATATTGAGCAAGACATGCCTTGTAAGAGAGTGGGTTGACGTTCGCGGCCAGAGCCCGCCTAGAAGCCTGCAGCACGGCCAGCTCGCAAATTCCGAAAGTGGTTTCTGTGTCGTTTCCATTCCACTTCTGCACCCACTTCGGCGCTGCAGAGTCCTCCCTGGAGATATTTTTGCTTAGGCAGCAGCGGCGGTCTCGGTGGCACCGTTGGTACCATTGGTGGCAGCATCCCCCTCGGCGGCCTCTGCACCATCTTCCTTGCCGGGGCTGTCGATTGCGACCTTGACGGCGATCTCACGTTCCTCGATGACCTTGCCGTTCATCTCGGCAACGGCCTTCTGCTGCTGCTCCTCGGACGCCAGGGTGACGAAGCCGAAGCCACGGCCCTTGCGAGCCTCACCACGGGCTTGCAGCTTCTTGACCATGAAGCGAGGAATAGGTCGAAGGGCGATCTTGGCGTAGAGGGGCTCGTAGGCAGAGAAGAGTTCCTTGAGCTGCAGGACGTTAGCAAACCTTGCTGACGGAGAATAACGTGAAAATCGGACCAGGGAGGCCGCTGCGCAGATTTTGGGAAAAGGGGTCCAGGGAGGACTCTGTGTAACGTACCTGGTCCTCGGTCAGGTTGTAAGGCAGATTAGCGACCATGACCTTGGTTGTTGAGGCAATACCGTCCTCGGGAGGACCTCGCTGCTTGGGAGCACGTGGTGTGGCAGTCTTGTCGGCAGGTGTAGCTTCCTTGGCAGGCTCGTTGGTGGTGTCGGCAAGAGCAGCCTCGGTCGTGGTTGCACCTGTACGACCACCACGGGCACGCCCAGCGCGACCACGGCCGCCACGACCGCCACGACGAGGTCCCTGGCCTCGCTCCTTGTTCTCACCTCCCTCAGCCTTCTTCTCGTTGTCTTCTGGCTTGCGAGCGAGCTGCACGCTAACCTTGCGTTCAAGGATGTCCTTGCCCGAGAGGTTGGAGATGGCTTGGTAGCCTCGTCGGCGGACTTGAGGTCAACGAAGGCATAGCCTACAGGACGGTTTGTGCGAGGGTTGACAGGAATGGAGGTGCTCTCGCTGTTTTCGTTAGCAATAGGCCACTTGATGCTGGCATGCACAACTCACACATCGTAGCCAGAGAAGAATTCCTTGAGTTGTTCCTCAGTAGTCGCATAAGCGAGATTCCCGATATACAGACGACGACCTTCGGCGGCAGAAGCAGAGATGGCCTCTGCTTGAGCCTGGGTGTGGGTGTCCTCGACAGAGGCGTTCTGAAGGTTGTCGGCGAGGTTGTCGACGGCAGAAGACATTGTGGCTGAGACGTAGACTCAGGTAGCTTTGAAGGCTGCCGTGGGAATCAATGAGGATGGGGAGCTAGGTGCCCGATACGTTTGGGGATGGATTGGGTTCTTGGGTATTGGAATCAGATACGACGGTGATGGAGAGTGAAAGGAATGTTGATGCCAGGCGGCCTCTAAATAAATTTATTTAGTACGGCAGCGGCGACCCCTTTGTGGAGTAACTAAATCGCGCTTGCCTCCGGTAAGTAGAGGCTTGGCGCTCGACCGAGTTGTTCGTACAGTGCTGTAAATGCCATGATTTGCCCTACAGCGTCCTCCCTGGCAAGTAAATTCATAGAAATTCGATTTCACGACTTGACGCTCAAGTAAGACTCCGCTCAAACATCCTGGCTCGGTCCGCGAAACAGTGCCAGCACCCAGAGCCCGCCCTGACCTGAAATCCATGCATCTTGGGAATTGACCAACAAGGGCTGGCAAGGCCCCTTCTATGCGCAAACAGCCTGCTCGACTTCACCTGTTCCTTGACTTTGTTATTCGTAGGTCCAGATTGGAGTGACTTGTGCTTGCCTCCGGCAAACAGAGGCTTGGCGCTGGACCTCACCTGCCGTGCCTGTACAATGTCAAGCAAGAGCCAGCGTGTTCTCTAATACGGCATGAAGATTTCTACAGCGTCCTCCCTGGCCAGGATTTCTCGACCCATCCTTCGCGGTATTCAACGCTCGAGTGAGGCTTATCTCAACACATCGCCGTGTTCAACGAGAATACATCAGACCCTGAGCGCCCACCCGGACCCAGAAACCTGAATAAGCAACAGTCGTACTTGCCTCCAGGAAGTAGAGGCTTGGCACTCGACTCAGCAGGAGCCGGCGGCACGAGGATCAATTGATTGCTACTAGTACAGAGCCCTCCCTGGCTAGGATCTCTCAATAAGTTTCCTGGTGTTTTAACGCTCCAGTGACGCTCATCTCAGGCCTACCGGTCTGGCTGGCAAGGCAGGGCTATGCCTGCAGCGCACTCCCTGGCCTGTTTCTCATGATGATTTTGTTGCTACTAAATGACACTCAAATCACGCTCATCTCAAGCCTGCCAGCCTGGTCGGCGACACGAGTCCATGTCTGTAGCGCCCTCCCTGGCCTGATTTCTACGATGAATCTGTTGGTACGAAGTGCCGCTCAAGTTATGCTCAGGCGACGCTCATCGCACTCCGTCGACTTGATCAGCGAAAGAACGAGAGTCCTTCGGCGTCTTCCCGGACTTGGATTTCTGGAGGCGCCTTCTCTGGGATTGAAGATGCCCATGTGAGGCGTATCTAAAGTCTGCTGACTTGATCAGCAAAAGCACGAGAGGCTATCAGCGCCCTCTCTAGCTAGCATTTTTACAAAAGCCTTCCCTAGGATTTGAACGCCCATGTGAGGGTCATCTCAGAACCGTCGACTTGATCAGCAAAAGCACGAGAGGCCCTCAGCGCGCTCCTGAACCTCGAAAACCATAATGAGTAGCACACAAGCTTGTTCACGAGAAACGCCCAATACTTGTGTATACTGCCTGCACTTCGTCCTTGACCTTATTCGCATAGCGGGCTCGGTCAAGTTCGCTCAAGTAGGCGTCAGTCAAGAAGAAGTGCTGCGAACGTCACCTGATCAAACAATTGCTTACCGTTGTACAATTGATGGTACATCAAGCATCATTGCATTGAGGACTAAGTCACTGAATGACCGTCCCGCGCTGTGAATGCATCTTTCGATGTGCCGTCTGGCAGCGGAAGGCGTGCTCAGAGCCATCAAGGACATACCACTGCCAATATTGTTGTCATTCAGATATTGTTCGCTTGCTGAAATTCATCTTTTGCCATCCCAACACCGTCGAGCGCTGGAATAACGTTGTAACACATCTGGGGGACCGACTCGTCACATCATCGATAGCCGCCCACACCTCCGTAACCCGTCGGCTGATCTTGAAACCCGCCACCAGTCCCATAGCTATTCGGTCCATATGGCGCCGTCGGTTGCGGCCCCAACGGACTCAACGGCTCTTGAGCGTGCATATCCGACGGATCTCGTTGGTGTATTGGCGCATAAGCATCATCGTCGTCCGACCCATCATACCTGCCCGGACCACTGCCACCACCATAGCTATGACTCTGCCGGTCCTGGCGCTCAGCAGCATTTGCTTCATCAAAGCTATTGTTGTGCATTGTCGTGTCAAAGTCGCCCTGAGTCTGTGCCTGGAAGTCATACTTCCGGTCGTTGTCAAGGCCATTGTTCGGCGCTATGCCGGTCCGCTTGTACTCCATCAGGGCGCGGAAGGAGAACCATGAGGTAGCAATGAAGGCAAGCATGATGAACACTCCTAGTATCGTGATGCCAGTCGATAGCTGGCAGCGTCCCGCCGAACCGTACTTGAAGTTGTCGCATCCACTCTTGTTCTGATCTTTGTTCTCCGCATTGCCCTCGCTCTTGCCCTGAGCCACGTAACTAGCAGTGCTGGCCCATGCTGAGAGCCATAGGATCACGCTGATCATATCCAGTGCCGCGAACGCATAGACATTGGCGAACCGGCGGGCTCGTGACCACATTGGCACCATTGTTAGGTAGATGAGGATCGGGATCGTTAGCCAGCACTACATTCCTCGGGTTAGTGGAGTAAATACCGGGCTCGAGGGGGCTTCATACCAGGCCAAAGTACCATCCCACACGTCCATCGTTGTCGCCAGGCTTGGTAAGCACGGCTATCGTCAATGCCCATGCCAGAAACAATATAATGGCCTGCCCAATATGGACATAATTCTTGTACTGGCCGAACGCGTCGAGTTGCAGCTTCATGTTCGCTCGGAATACTGCCTAGAAGAAAATGCTGGGAAGAGAATTCCTGAATCTATCGAGCGCCTGTGAAGTGTTTATGATACAGAATTCGAGGATGTTCCGCTACAGTAAGGCTCATGCAGCGGAAGCGGCTTGGGAAGAGGGGATTTGTCCAAGTTGCGAAAGTCTATCAGGAAAGGTCCGCACGCCTGCTCGGAAAGGACAGAACTTTGACACAGGAAGGAAATGACGAGAAGGAAATCGACGCCTGGGTATCATGAGAAAATGGAAGGAAGATGTCAACAGAAGGTCGGTCTCTGTTTGGGTTGACGTTGCGGAGGAGACGATCTCACATCGGACTCCACGCATGACGCTCGGCGCGTGGCTCATGAGGCGGAGGACGCTGTCACCTTTCAACACTGCCTTCGTTCGGGTCTCTGCATCACCGATGAGGCATCAAGTCACGCGTACAAGGCTTCGCCATGCCACAGCGGACCCTTTCCTCTTGGAGAGGTAGCATGGCGCTGGCAGGACTGAGCCTGGCCTCGCAAACGTCGAGTAAGAACTCTGCAACAATCCCTGTTCCTTCCGCTTTTCGACAGTCTGCCTACAGGAAACCTGGAGGGAATGGGTGTCGTTCGTCTCAGAACATCACTTCGAAGGACCTCTCGAGAGCTCTCTTATTTTCGTTCGCGATTACCGTTCGGAGGAGTAAATTCTCCTTGCTTGGTCTCGATGGACTTTCAGCTATGTTGATTCAGGTACGTACGATTGATCCGAGCAGCTTCCAGTCACAACACACTCAGCCTACGTATCCGCAACACTACATCACCGGCCATTCCTTCTCCGCGTACGCTGATCGAGAGTCCACTGGCCCGTCTCGAATTGTCCAACAGCAATGTTCTCAAGCTGTTGCCTTTGTGCCCGACTCTTCAGCCGCCTCCTTCGCAAATTAACCACCCAACTCCCGACCCTACTCTCCCAACAGCTCCGCTGGCCGAATACACGCCCAGTGCTCCACGATCTTTCCCGCCTCATTCACCTTCACAAAGTCCATGATCCTCACCCTCTTCTTCTCGCCCTTCCCCTTCACACCCATGAACTCACCCACATGCTTCCCCGTCAGCACCTTGTTCGTCGCAATCAGATCACTATCACAAATACAGCTATCGATCTGCATCTTGATGTCACTGAACGCTGCGTGGATGTACTGCATGACCATAGCAACGCCAGAGATGTCATTGGGCAGGCCTGCTTCAGCCGTATGGTTGATAAAATTGGGTGCCACGAGGGTGGGAATGAGTGAGTAGTCTGCGTCCTGCTGGATTTCGAAGACGAGACGATGCATCATTGCGATGTTCTCCTCGTTGCTGGGCATTTTGACTGTTGGGTGCTTGCGTATTCGGTATCTCAAGCAGGGGCTTTTGTGCTGGCTAATGCCGGTAGTACCTCGCTACTGACCGCAGGTTGTGAAGAGCTGTACCTGCCGATGGTATCGAGCCGAGGCTGTCGCAGTGGCTTGGAGCTACAAGTTGGTCGCTGTTGAAAAATGGCACTCTTGTTATGTGGTTCGTTCCTCGCATAAATTTGACGCTGTTTAGATTGCTCCTCGGGACTTCAGATCTGACGTCGCACGACCTCCCTCATACTTATGCAAATCCAGCTGAGTCCAGCACGGACCCTTTCTGGAAGACACAGCGAATATCCGACTCGAACAACCAATCAACAACCCGCGCAACCAGCCAAAGGTTTCTTCGCATGCATTCGGGAGATCCCTCACTGTACGGCTTGGGCCTGAAGACGGGATTGCACAGTCGTCCAATCGATCTCGGCAACTTCGAGCCAGTTGAGGCACCCCATTATTGGCCACCTGAAAAGAATACGAGAAAGCTGAACTCATCACATCCCCAACTTCCTTATGGCTGCAGGAACGAGGATAACAATACGGTGAGCACACATCGGTATGCGGGCCGGGTTCTTGTAAGTTTCCGACCATCACGATCGTTGCAGTCAAAGATGAGAGGTTGTGTCTGAAGACGGACGCCTGAACACGCGTCCAGGGACGACCGACGAGGCTGCAACAATCGACAATTGGGCCTCCATCTTGCACGGAGTCCTTGCTGTCTACTGCGAACTCGGAGCGAGCCTCGTTCTCTAGACCACCTCCAGGTTTGCAAGCTCAAGCGAGTCCAACTAGCTGGCCATCGCCAGCTCATTGCTCTTGGCTCAGGTTGCAGTGCAATCTCGGAAAGTACACCTCCGGAAGTACACAGAACATGAATGCAAACACCCAGGCATATCCCATGAGGCGCGCTGGAAAGCCCCATACACGTCGCTGCCAACCTGCCACCCCTGCTGCACCTGAAGCCGAGCAGCTCCACGTCGGCGACTCGATCCCGGAAGAAAATGTCTTCCAATCTCCTCGAACCCCGCCAGCAATCCACACTCCAACAGTACGCCCACAGCGTTTAACGCAAAGAACTTCACATCCGCCAAGTCCTTGATACCTGCACACTGCGGGTACAGCACTGCCGCCACAGTCTGGTGCAACAACGCCGAGAAAAGAAACGCAAAGACCACGTTCGCAACCTTTCGCGCCGCAGGATTGCTCAGCATGCGACTCGGGAGGAGTACATCCACAAAGTCCCGATACGCCACAACCTGCACCCTCTGCCAGTACTTTCCCCAGAATCTCGCCAATGTGAACGCCTGGAGCGGCGAGCCAAACATGTCTGGCCAGTCCTGCAGCGTGTCCATGCGAGAGACGTAGATGAAGACAATCGCGCAGATTGTGTGGAGCGCGTCGAGAACGAGGCTTAGGTGCATGAACATGGAGATTGTGAGCCAGGAGCGTATGTAGATTTCTCTTTTTGTTGCTGCATCCCTGGAACGGAGAAGCAGGCGAGCGAGGAGAGTGCGCCCACTGGACGGCGAGAAGTCGTCGGGGTTTAGGGATGGTGAGAGAAAAGGTGGGTGAATTGCGACATCGTTGAGGATGACGGTAACGGTAAAGAAGCGCAGAAGGAGAAAGATGAGTCTGCTTTTGAGTGGCGTTGCAGCATGGATGGCTGTCGATCTGATGAAGATCGGCTTCTGTGACGCCTTGTCGCTGCTGAGCTTCTCTGATCCCCGGTCCGGAAGGTGATGTCCTTGTGCGAGAGACGGACGCAGCGAGGATTGTTCGCGACCCGGTGGATTCTCGTCCAAGCATCTCTGCGAAATAACCATGCAAGCTTCGGAGCATGTAGGTGAGAAGTCCCTTCCGACAGCTTACGCTGCTGGACGTCAGAGGGAGTGATATCCACTTTCCATTTCCTGATGTACAGAAGCGAGACGTAATGCGTCAAAGCAATCAAGGTGATGAGGGCCCATATCTCGGAAAGCCCTGTGATGACCTCCAAGTGCTCACTCATGGTGAGTGAGACTGCAGCTGGGAGCAGTATTGCAGGGAGGAGGTAGCTTCGGTGTCGAGCAGGCACAGTCACAAGCACACTACCAGCAACGTTGAGTGCCAGTAATGCCAGGATCGGCACTAGCACCGTCAAGCCTGCCATGGAACATCGACGAGACTCCATGGCTGCCCGACCTTTTGGCAATACGCCCGCAGACATGTCGTGGAATGTCTTCAGTCTGTGCAGATAATTGTGCCTGCCACGAGACCGAGCGCGGAACAGCCGAGCCCAAGCATAGACCGTCTCCCACAGCGCCAAGTCGTTGCAACAAAGGGCGCCGTCATGGACAGACTCCAACAAAGCAATGACCATACCGTGACGTCTTGGCAAGGACGAACAAGGAAGGCTGCTGCTCTGAAGAGCTGCAAGCAGGTCCGAGTTGATATGCGGAATGGTCCTATTTCCCTCTCGCTGAGGTAGCCACTGCCACCCGACTGGCAACTTCCATACCCGCGGCAGACGGGGAATGCAAGAAACGCCGACATGCGTCTCCTCGAGATAATCCTCCTGCTATTCGCCCTCTCCTCACAGTCTTCGGCGGGCCCCATCGCAGGCGCAGCGAGGTTAGCCAAAGCCGCCGGCCAGACAGCCCTGGCAACGTAAGTCCACACCTCAGCCACCCTCGGCCTTGCAGACATATTGATGAGATCTATAGGCGCATCGCTGGCGCCACCATTTCCAAGGCCTTCGGCATCGAGGCCAGCAGCTGTTGGTACGGAGGATATGTCATCGTCAATGCGAAGCTGTACTACGGCGCGAACATCGTCGGTGCTGGCGTGCTGGGCGCGGGTGCGATTGGCGGAGGTGCTGCTGGTGCAGCGGCGGTCGACAACAAGAACCAAGCAGCCTCGAAAGTCCTTGGAGGCGATTGTATGCATCCACCTCCAACACCTAGCAATTCTCCCTGAACCAGTCGAAACTAACAAAAACCCAACAACAGTAACAGACATCCTCACAGAAACCGGCTTCTACGAAGTGACCGACGCCTCAATCAGCTCCGCCATGGTCGCCTCAATATCAGTAGCATCCGTAGCGAGCGTGGCTTCAGAAGCATCCGCCAAATCCAGGTCGGAAGGCCGCGCCGCCATGTCCGCGTCGTTAAAAAGCGAGTCGCAGTCGAAGGCGAAGTCCTCGTTCTCCAAAATGATCCACGATGCAGCCTACTCCGCAAGCAAATCGATTGAGTCGAAGTACTCTGAGGCGAAAATGAGCGCTGCGTCGATCAAATACAGCTGGTCGAAGAGAGCGCCTCCGGCGACGACCGCGCCGTCAGCCACAGTAACAGGTGAGGATCCGTCCTTCTCGTTCATTCCCCCTATCTGTGGCGCTTGCAAGCTGACATGCATCCCTTTCTATAGCGCCAAACGCCCCAGGCGTGACCGTCCCACCACCCCCCGCCACCCCCGTAGCCACCGTCTCGCCCGAAGATACAAGAAATACCAACCACAAGAGATCCCGCCCGGTGTTCCAGAGTATAACTTCAGGATGTGCCAGAACGACATCATCTTGATGGGCACGCAAGGAAGAGCATCACGATAGATAACCCTCAACCTACCAGTAAGTCCTCTCCAGCTGCTTTTCTGGTCCGGTTGAAATACTCACAGGCGCGCACAGCTTTGAGAGTAGGAAACATCCCATCGACCTGTATGGTGCTGGCGACCGTGTTCACTGACCCGAGGTATGGTCCGCACCCGATCCCTATGGGCAACGCGGACCTTGAGTGGCGGAACGTCGATCCTGTGGCTGTGAACGAGATTAGGATGGCGTTTGGGTTGCAGAATATTACTGCGCCCCATTGAAGCAGGCTCAGGTCCTTGATGCTGTGGTTGTGAGTCTAGGCCGAGTTGACTTGATCGAACGTCCTGTAGAGTTAGCAGACTTCACGGATAGCTACCCCACCTGGTAGTCTCGGAGTAGCAGGTGTGCAGTGCGCAATTGTGAATGATCTTGCTTCATTTGCTCAATTCTCTTTCTCAAGATGCAGGTGATTTACATATGGGTGCCCGCTTCACACCCTTCATTCGAAGCTCTTCTCTTCTTGCTGGTTTCGAGATTGCTCTTCTGGCCACGTCCACTCGTGGTGAAATAGCTCTTTGCAAAAATGTTAGTAGACATTGCTGCAAGTTTGCAGTGTCGCGAAAAGTAAAGGGTATTGTTGATAGCCGATAGCCGAGTCCCGCCAAAAACAATGCCTCAACTCCGTGGACCAGCTTTTATTCCTGGTCACCCGTCCCAACGCCAGAAAGGTTTCAGGTCGAGCGACCAGGAAGGTGCTGGACCAATGTGATTGCGTCCAGTAAGTGTGCTGAGGTAGCCACTTGCTGGCTGTCAAATGAAGTGCTGTGCTCTTCAAGAAAGGATCAAATTCCCACTGCCGTCATCAAGGGTCGTTATGAAATATCGTGACTGTTAATGCGTCGTCCTCGTGTCGCAAAATCGCCAAGACAAGTCAAACACCTCATAAGAGGATGAGGTAGTTGCTAGGAGCGATACCAGTCTCGCCGTTCTCCTTCTTTGCCTGCCACCACCTGCCGCTCACGTCCGATACCTCTAGAATTTCGTGCTTGGCGAAGCTGATCTCGTTGGCATCGTCTGGGTTCGCATCATAGCTGTAGATGGCCTTTGCTCGATAAGGGTACTCGGTTGGAGCTGCTCCCTCCTCCTTGTTCGGTACGACTGAGGCAGCCGCAGTGGTCATCTGTGGAGCTGCTGAGCCGCGGCCTGAAGCACCCATGGGACCACCTGGATATCCTGATACTGGAGATGAAGTCTCGAAACCATTGAGCTGAGCAGATGTGTACATTTGAGGAGGTTGTGCCAATGATGTCTCCGGGGCATTGTAGTTGGTGTTGTTTCCACGATACATCGATGATCTCTCTTTGTTCATAGCAAATTGGTCGACGAAGTCACGGGATGATGAATTCTGGCTGGACCCAAAGTAGAAGATCCAGACGATCTAGCGACAGATCAGTAACGTAACATGCGTACAGGAGGAGTCGAACTTACCACGATGATAGACAGAAGGATGAAGCCAGCAGCAGCAGCTTGCATCGCGGCCTCGCTCTGATAGATGAGGGAGTTGACAGCGGATGTGGTCATGACGAGACCAGCAGCGAGGTAGCCGACAATAGCTAGTTGATAGTGGTTCACGGAATTCGTCGCGAAGACTGCTGTAATGCCGACAATATTGCATAGCATGTAAGCGATTGTCCACCAGGCATATTTGGGATATGGTTGATTAATGTCTGCGATGATTGATGGAATGAAGGCGAGGAGCCACGCGAACTGATCTCGTTAGTATTGATCCACAAATGCTCGTTGTCACCACTTACGACCGACAATGAGATGGTGGCGAGAGCGAACGGATCACCGATGATGTTGCCGCCCGACATGTTGCTTTTCCTAGCGTCCATGAAGCCCATGTTGTACTTCTGCAGCGAGGGCGAGTTCGAAGTGTAGACTGGCATACAAGGTCGCGTCGACTCGCGCGATCGTGAAGGAGTGTTGAGTGCTAAGTATGAGGGTTTGGTGGAGGATCTGTGTCGATCGATGCGAAGCAGAATGAGTTACGGATATCTCTTGATGACGAGCGTGGTGGAGGTACCGGGCGTCGACAGGGCGCTGATCGGATGAGCGTGTACCGTAGTAAGGGGGGCTCGGTGGCAGTCGTTGTTGAGTCGGAAACGTCGAGAATGACGAGCAGACGTTGAATGGCGTCGAGTGTCCGGTTGGGAAAGAGACAGGATTCAAGGTAGTGAATGGACTGAGGAGCACTGCAAGGAAAGGGAGAGGCCTGGTGCGTTGGTGCTGGGATGTTCAACGCAGAAGTGTCGCAGCCTGAACTGGTCGTCGGGTGCTGGAAGGCGCGAAAGGGATGAACCAGAGAGGAAGCGGCGACTGGGGGGTGGAGTGGGGTCAATTCATAGCGCTCTTGCCTATTGATTCGTTCAGGTCCGCTCAAGCTCAGGACGCGTTTCAAAGTTCTAATTTCGACACGATCTTTTTCACCAGCAGCACATCTAGAAATCCATCGACCCTGGGGTCCTTGCCGCTGTCATGCCGTACATCAAAGAAGGACCTTCTTTTTGTTCTGCAGTCCTCCTTGCCGCTTCGGATCGCCATGTCTTTGTTCTCCCCATGCAGCCATATGACAACTGCTTCACGAGTCTGGTCACAAAGATAGCCACGCTGCCGACTCCAGCCTACGGACCACTAGTTTGGCCCTTGCGTACCCCTGTCTCTGCTAGATTCTTTACCCCGTATGCAGGAACGGCAGGGCAGACTTTTTCGATAATGTTTGAAGGATGCTGATATCGTTCTCAAGCGATCAATGAACAATCTATTGTCATCTTACTGACATTGCTGTAGCTCGCCGTCAGTACTTGACTCCATACATCGATAATCAGCACTTTGCATCCAATCCTTGCAGCTGTTCGTGCAAGTCGAAATGAAATGTCCAGATTGGGGCGCCTCGATTGGCTGACATTAAAGCGATGATCAAAAGGTCTGCGGGTCGTCTGGGCCCGGCCGATCAGCGTTCCGTTCTCGCACCGCCACGAATTGTTCTGTGCGGAATGCCACAGTGGCACTGTGTCATACAACCGTGACCCGGCATTTACTGACACGTTCTCAGTCTCCGTCGTGTACAACGTCGGCTGCCAATGTGTCACACAAAGCTCTTGATGGCTCTGCATGCGTGTAACGACGACGTTCGGAGTCGTGACTTGCGGTCTCGCGTCTAGTCGTGGGCGCCATCTGGCCCTCATGTCGTCCTGGTCTGATGTCTAGGTACACCAGACACTCTATTACATCACATATACCTGCTCGGTCCTTCTGAAGCCTCTCAAACCGCGTGACTTGACGTTCGAGCTCAGTCAGCCGATACTCCCAATCCTCCCACAAGTCGCCCATGCCCACGATGCCAGTCTTGACCCACCACTCCAGACATTGAGCGCTGCGCTTTCGTAGTTCCTGGACTTCTGCATCAATCTTTTGCTGCTCTGCGCGACAATTTTCTATGTCTGCGCGCAGAGCCGTGAGTTTGCCACTGCTCTCAGCTGGCGGTATTTGCAGGTTTTGTAGCGACGCTAGTCGTGAAGCAGTCTCGGGATAGAGGGTCGCATTGGCAAGCACCACCGATGCTTGCGTCGAGTGATCTTGCGACGTCGCGTCGGAGGCATTTTTATGTAGCTCGGGATACTTGTTGACTGTACGGGATCAGTAGCAGATTGGTTTCTCTTGTGCTAACACGTACATATCGCTTCAACATCATTGAGTATGGCTGCGACAGTATCATCGCCCTTCCTCACCTTGCTGAAGCCTGCTCTGAGACTCTCTAGGCGTGCGATCACTGTAGCAGCCCCGTCAAGTGGTTTGACTGCTGGCGCCGGACTTCCATCAACATCGCTCGCGCCTGAAAGTAGGAACTCGAGCCGCCGTAATCTAACTTGCAGCAGGTCTAGAGACGCATTCGTGTCGCTCGAGTTCTCTGGGGTACTTAGAGCCATGCTGGTCGGATAATTACGCAATCAGCGCTACTGGAACTTCACATGTTGCGTATGTTCCTCGAGGACGCGCATCGTGCTCGGAGAGATAATCTTCTACTCGAAAGTTCATCAGTGCAGACCTCGAATGCGCACCGACTGTGACCCCACCGAGACGCGCCAAGCGCTCATGCGGCTCGCCCCGAAACTCTGTGAGAGACATCGAACACCCACTCTGTGTTCAGGTCGAGCTCACCTTCGACTCCCACATTGCCGACCCGAAACTCGCTCGTGAGCAGCGACGGCCTACCTCTGGGCCTTCGTACCCTTCGGTACCTCGTCTGGGCCTCATCACCTTCTCTGGTTAGCCTGGTTAAACCTCATGTACGGCTTTTCGTGCGGGGTGGCTGGGCTCGGAAGCTAAAAGGACGAACACGAGCTCATGCTTTATCAATCACGAGTCACAAGCTCCAGATCCAAATCCGACTGCACGCCATAGCTGCAGAAGAGGTTGGTGTTTGATCATCCTGGCATACAACCGCACGTTGGCCGTTGTGCTTTCCACATGTTTGTGCTCGGATGCAACGACACGAATAATGCATGGAATAATGGACATGCGTCTGCGAATTGTGTTGTACTTGGGCGGTGGCTGGACTTCACGCAGGTCCTCAGTTGCCCCTCTACGTACAGTACCGCCGACATTCGCCTGATCCGTGGCCTGATCAGTCCCGCTTCAGGGTCTGGGGCTTGCTCAAGACAGTGCGCGGCCTCGCGTATTATTGACGGCTGCCACACCACGTTGGGACATTGCTAACTCGTACCAGAGCAAGCCATGAATCAGCTGTGGACCGAGCCCTGTGACGTGCTATCGTGCTGTCGTGCTTCTACCTCCCGCTTTGTATCTTTCTTCCAAGCTAGACGGTACCTGTACTCACCAGCAGGAATAGAACCACGATGCATTCGGCATCAGGTCCTTGCAGGATGTGTGCCATGGCACCATCGACGGATCCTTCGCAGTGGACATACACCGACTACGCGTGCTTTCTCAACTCGCACGGCTTTCACAATCTCAACACACTCAACGAGTACCTACAATGGGGGCTACAAGCAAAAATGTCGCCAAATGTGAGGCAGCCGGAGTTCTCGAGAACAATGCTACTCGAGTTTAACAAGGGCTCAACACGACTTTCAGATCTGTCCGACTTGAACAAGTTGCGACTGCTTCTTAGAGAATGGACGAGGACCAGCAAAGAGCCTTCGTCGCCAGGCTCAGGACAGCCATCAGGCCGCATAATCATGGTGGATAATGCTGCTCCTGCACTCATCGACACACTCGGAGGCTTGCTCAATATCGATCCCAGCTTTTTCGCGAACCATATTGGTGAAGGCGGTGCAGAACCCTGCACTGTTCAAGGCCCTCGAGACCAAGTCACAATCGACTATCAGACAGCATTTGTGCCTGTCAACTGTCCGAAAGAAGTTGAGGGAATGACACTCAGCAGCAAAAGTAATTACTACCGACGCGTTGAGGTCATTCCAAAACAGCCACGCCAGAAAGTGGCTGTAGTTCGGAGGAAGATATCGATATGGCTACGGTCAAGTCGAACCCAACAGGCGACCGACCCATGGCTTGCCGTTGTTCTAGTTGATCCGCCGCTTTCAAACTTTGCCGCCGGACCAACATCCTTCAGCAGTACCGGCCCTCCGCAATCATTCTCTGTACTACCGTATCAAGGTGGGTATGTTGACTTTGTGGAGATGAGGAAGCCTCAGAGCATGCAGCAGAACGACTATCGGGAGTGTGCTCACAACGTCCAATACAGTGTGGGCAACACTTTCGATGAGCTTCTTCGGCATTGGCAGATACAAGCGAGAGATGGCCTCTTCTCTCCTCCACTCACGTTGAAGCCAGCTGATGTTGGAGCTCCGGCACTGGCAACGATAGCTCGACCATGCCTGCAGCTGGCGGCCGCGGAGACATCAAACACGCTCACTTTCCTTTCGAACATTCTCACCTCCTCGAGTCCGGCCAGCATCTGTACTCAGCACCCAATCCCCAACACAACAACACTGCAGCGCGCTTTATCGCGGACGATCTTCGTGGATGCGCTGCTCACAACTATGAAAACATCCCTGTCACAAACCAAAGAGTTTGCGTGTATGTCAACAGCACCAAATGAGCACATAGCAGCAACGTACCGCACGCTCTTGAGCAGTCTGCATGCACATCGCTCCACGACCGATGCCACCTTCAGCCATCTCACGGCACTCCTGACCAGTACACACACGCAAGCCCTCGACCGGATCGCAACCACATCCAACACATCTCGGTCACATCTAAGTCTACTCGCGGTACTGGCTCTAGTCTACGTCCCACTATCACTCGCATGCCTCATTTTCGCTTTACCTAGCCAGCTTCTACCTTCTCGGCACTACATCTACGGCTTCCTCCCAGCCGCAGTGGGCGTGGCCTTGCTGTTCTTGCTGTTCGGTGTGAGACAGCTCCGGCAAGGCTTGATCAGGATCAAAGACCGCCTGGCTGGCGGGTTGACGAGGAAGAAAGTGCTAGCGGGAGAAAAGTTCAAGGTCCATCGCGAGACAGGCGAGAAGGTGTGGGTGAATCGGCAGCCTACTAGTACAACGGAATTTGGTGCAGGGCCGTATGTTACAGGCGGAGGGCCGATTGGCGAGGAGGTTCGAGTCGCCCAGACTGGCACATTGTCCACTCCGGGACGGCCATCATTACGGAGGGAGCAGTCTAGTAGTAGTGGGAGAGGCAGCTCAAAAGTGCGGGCGAAGGCTAAGACGAGGGAGCGGAAGAGGGAGGCTTGGGATGAGGTCTGATGCGATGCATATTTCGCTGCGAAAAATGATGCATAATGTACTTGGTTCTTGGATACCAGAGACCCAGGCGAGGACGGCGCTTGGAAGTCACGGTCGATCATGAACTAATGAGAATGTCCATGCATAGTCGACAAAGATGCTCAGTTCTTTCAACAACCATAGTAACATGGTAGTGGTTCGTGAAGTAGAACAGCACGAGCAAATGGCAGGACCCCTATTCGTCGCCTGCCCCACTATTTCTTTTCTCGATTCCGCTCAACCCGCGTACCTAAATTAAGGCCGAACTACAACTACAACCCCGAGACGCAGGCGTGGCCACCATCAACGGTAACCGTCCCAAGCAGCCTTCCCTCGTCGCCAACGACGCTCTCACCGGCCCTTCTTACGACGACGCGACTCCATCAACGGCATCAGCATCTTACTACGCCAAAATGCGCTCTGGCTAGCAAGAAGCGTCCGCTCGAAGCCAACGACATCGCTTGCGTTGATCAAAGACAGACGCCCGCCAGCGCAGTTTCACGAACGAGACGCGCCGAGATCGACTCACGGATCGTTCGCACTACACGTCAAAAAGCCATAATGGCGCCCTCTCGCTTCCCCACCTCCTTCCTCACCACCGTTCTCGTCCTGCTCCTCGCAATCCCGACCCCAACATACGCCCACGGCGGCCATGATCGCATCCCCGAGGGCGCTGCCCTAAGCGAAGATCCTCTCGACAGCATCCTCTGGCTGCATATTCTCCTCATGATCCTCGCCTTCGGCATCCTCTACCCGCTCGGCATGGTCCTCGGCATAACACACTCGCGCTGGCACGTCCCCCTCCAGATCCTCGCCACCTTGATCGCCATCCCCGCATACTTCATGGGCCACATGCACAAGGGCCGCCAGTTCCGCAAGCCGCACATCCATGCCAGTTTCGCGAATAGTCTGGTGTTGATGACGATTGTGCAGGTCGGGATCGGGGTCGGGTTGAAGCTTCACCTGGAGGCGAAGCAGGGGTGGTTGGGTAAGGTTTTTGGGAGTAAATCCGGCAAGACCGGGCGGAGGATCGTGGTGGTTGTGCATAGCTGGATTGGGAAACTCATGCCTGTGGTGGCGTGGACGCAGATGCTGTTTGGGGGGATTGTGGCGCTGGGGTTTTGTCGAGGGGAGCACACGGGCCAGTGTCTGGCGCATTTCATCATGGGCAGCGCGTTTGTTGGGTATGGGATCGTGATGACGCTTATGCTACTTGTGGGGCAGGCGTGGTTGAGGAGGGTCGGCAGGAGTCAGGAGTTTTTCGACTCGATTGTGATTGCCGCGTGGGGTTGTGTGAATACGTTTACGGAGCATCGGTGGGGTGGCCCGTGGGTGAAGAATGATTTGCAGCATACGAGCATGGGGATTGTGTGGTGGTGTGCGGGTTTACTCGGTGTGTGGCTTAGTAGGAGTCGACGAGGCGCACCGCGAAGGAATATCCTGCCGGGAATCGTGATCATCATGACGGGATGGGGGATGAGCGCGCATCCGCAAGAACTGGAGCTGAGCACCATGGTACACAGGATGTTCGGGTATACGCTCATGGCGGCTGGCGCAACGCGCATCATCGAGATCTGCTTCACGCTCAAGGACTCGCGAGGTGGAAGTGAGCCGAGTTCGTGGCAGCATCTGCCTCCTTTCGTAAGTCCTCCCTTTCCCACCCCTCCGACGACTGGGCCCTCTTTTTCCCTCTCCCAAGCCCGCACCACACGCTAACTACTCGCACAGCTACTTTATGCGTCCGGCCTCCTCTTCATGGGCGCCACCGAAGAGCAAATGGCCCTCCTCGCCGCCAACAACGTCACCCACGTCTCCTACATCCTCATCCTCTACTCCATCGCCTTCCTGCTGTACCTCTTCGTTAACATCCTCCTGCATATCTACGCCACCGCGACCTGGCCAGACGATGAATCGAATGGCGTGCTTGAGGCACGCGCTGCGAGTTATTACCCACCTGGCGGCCCGTCGCCTGTGGGCGCACACGCACAGCAGTCGGGGCAGAGGGCCATGAGCCTAGCAGCACCGAACGGTCTGCCGATGCATATGCGAGGAGGAGCGGGAATGCATTCACGCAAGGCCAGCACGCTGACCTACTCGGACCTGCCTGTCCCGCAGCGAATAGTTAAGGGCCATAGACCGACCGACAGCCAGCAGCTGCGGGACGCAGAGGAATTTGAGCTGGAAGGCCTGATGAGTGAAGATGAGGAGGTCAGGGGAAGTGGCAGTGGTAGTGGAGAAACGGAGATGACGAGTCCAATGCTGGGAAGTGACGATGGGGAGAAGGGCAAGGGGAGGAGTAAGATTGGTAGTGGGGTTTGATGGAGCGGGAAAAGTCCATGATGCAGAGGAAGCGCTGCTGCTCATGCCTTGTGAGTGGATTGAGGAACTGGTGCTTTCTTTTTTGCATAGCGTTCTGTTGCGGGCAGTGTACAGGCCGGGTGCTTATCGGATATCCATATCAAGAAAGACATGATTCTTACTACTCTCCTTGTTGCGTATTCCGCTTCGTCATTGCTCTCCTCGCCAATGAGTGGCGAGGGAGGGCTGAGGTGTGAAGTACAGTGGGGAGTGCGAGACGAGAGATTGGGACATATAGACTGGCACGAATGATGCTAGACTTGTAAATGCTCATTGCTGTACAATGGGAGGACGTCACCGCCACCCAACCAGACGGTCCTCGCCGTGTGTTCTCTTACGACAATTCTGCGCAAAGAACTCCCGCCTGTACCATTCGCAGGAGCTGTTGGCATCTCTTCGTGGTCTCTCTGTTCCCTGATTCTCAACTCTTCGACTGCAGAATCAGCCCCACAATCAGGCCATATAGACCCAGCACTTCACCGAAGATAAGGATGAGGACCATGCCGACAAATACTCGTGATTGCTGCATGTAGCTTCGCACGCCCATATCTCCGACAATGCCGATCGCGTAGCCTGCCGACATGCCTGCAAGACCCACGGAAAGGCCAGCGGCCAAGTGCATGAAGCCAGTGTATAGCGAGTAGGACTCGTTCGGCGCCATGTCGGCGGAGATGAGGACTGCAATGACAAGGGCGTAGACGGCGATGATACCGGACATGACGACGGGGATTAATGACTGCGGTGTGTTGATCAGCTTCCTTACTCTGCATGCGTGTGCAGAAGTGTGGCTGGTCGGTACGATGAGGTAGAGTTTGACCTACCTTCATGATCAAATCTGGTCTGTATGTTCCAACATTGGCGATGCCTATGCCTGACTTTGCTGTGCCATATGCTGCACCGGCGCTGCGTAGCTTCTCGTCAGTACCTTGCTCGGTGGTAGTGGCAGATCAATGTGCCGCGGAGATGGGAGACCTGCATCCAAATATCATAGCGAAAGCCATGCCGGCCTGTCGTTCAGTCAGATCGTTTGCGCTGAAAAGAACATCTGCTGTCTCTTACCATGCCGAAGAAGGGCGCAAAGTATGGAGTGTACTCGTTGGGCTCGCCAGCATCTGCGTAGGCGGACGCCATGATTGTGATAGGTGGTGTAGATGTGCTCAGAGAGATGCTGTGGTGATCGCAGGTCTGGTAGGAGTAGACAAGATGAGGCTCAGGTTCTGCTAGGAGCTCACTGCACCCAGAATGTTGTGAAGAGAACAAGAAGAGGTATTCAGCAGCAGTCTATGTGCTCAGTGGATAGTAGATGTTCTGCATGATGATGGAGATACTGCAGTTATATGGCATGTATGGCTCACCGTAGAGTGCCTGAGTGCCTTGCGCTCCCCTATGCGTAGCCGTATCGATCAACACCTCAAGAGCCGGCATGAAGTTGAGCAGCACATGAAGCATCTGAACAACTCCTTGAGCCCAACGAATCCATTCCTTCTGAGCGCTATTCGTATTCGACACCTCTTGCAGTCACATTCCTTGATCTTAGCAGTCTTTGTAGCCTGTTTCCACTGTCGTTAGCGAGCGAGCGAGCCACCCGCGGTCGAATCACATCAGCCTGTGGCATGGAGAGAGAATGATTCAATGCGCCCGAACTGAACATTCGCCTCTTCACCCCTGGCCGCGTGGCTCTCGACGAAGCACCTCTTGATCACCCAGAACACTCCATATCCGAGCGACTACCAGCTGAACCTGGAACACCATACCGTGGCTGACCGAGGAAAGGATCGAGCACGTGGGAGCAGCCCCCATTCGACCGATTTGCGCTGATACTGTCGCCCACCAGAGAAACGTCGAGTCCCGGCCACTTCAAGGTCGGGCATGTCATCTCTTGACTGAGTATGGCAGACTATAGTTCCGCAGACCGATATTATGGTGGCAGACAACCTGGCTATCCTCAGCGCCAGCCCCCGCAGCGCGATGCTGCTTTCCAGAACATCTTTGGCGGTGCGCCGCCGCCGGGACGATCGCAAACAATGACAAGTGATACTCAGTACTTGATCGATCAACAGCAACAGCAGCAGTCGCATCCGCGGTTGCAGAGCTTGACATCGTCAGGCTATCACCCGGACCGACCGCCGCCACATCGTGTTGTGCAACCAAGTTATGATCGCACCAATGGTTCGGCACCAGGTCCACCTGGGCCATATATGTCGAACGGCATGAGTGGTACGGGGGCTGGAAGGATGCCGCCACCTGTAAATCCGCCTTATATGGGTCGACCACCATACCCTCCGCCGCAGGGCATGGCACCCGGTCCTGGAGGTCCTATGCCGCCATACCAGCGAAAGCCGGTTCCAAATAGGATGCCACCTCCTGCAATGAACAATGACTCCTATCGATCACGGTCAATGGTCCAGGGTGCGCCTGCAGGGCCGCCGCAATTCTCACGACCGCCGCAACCAATGCAAGGCACTGCTGGTGCTTTTCGTCAGCAACCTTACCAGAGTATGGGTCCTAGGACAACTTCACAAGGAAGGGCTATTCCAGATCGATCCTCAGACAGAGCAATGACCATGGGCAGCTATTCGAGTGGTGCTGATGGTGATCATGTTGCGCAATTGACTAGCGGCAGAATCGTGCCCGGGCGACGGCGTGAGTCAGGCTCGGATCCCTTTTCGGACCATCATACCCCACTCATCGAGAAACAATCCTACAACAGCCCGACTTCTGTCACTTCCACAAACTCGACAAACAGTCTGCCAGTTCGTCGTCCTCCAAGCAATGGTAGCAGTACTTTGAATACTCCTGGCAGAAGTGTTTCCGCTGCTTCTGCCGCATCTGGCGCGTCTGCTTACTCAAATCCTTTCAGCGATTCAAACACTCTCACCAATGGTCAAGATCCAAGCCGCGCAGACAGCATGAGGTCCAACCGCCCGACAATGGGAGCGGCACATTCGAGCCAGATGAGCGGCGGCAGCGACGCCATGGTACGAGTTGCACCTGTCGCTCAACGTCGCTCACCTTTGGTCTATCCTGCACTCTTGTCGCGAGTCGCCGAAGCCTTCCAAGAACGAATTCCTCTTGGCCCTCGCACCAAGAACGATCTCGAGTACAAGAGTGCCTTCACTGGTGCGGAAGCCGTTGACCTGATCGCGTATATCATCAAGACTACCGATCGCAACCTGGCGCTTCTGCTTGGACGTGCTCTGGATGCGCAGAAGTTCTTCCACGATGTCACATACGAGCACCGTCTACGAGACGCCCAAGGCGAGGTCTACCAATTCAAGGAGACCATTGGAGATGACAACACCTCGAAGACTGGCACTGTAGATGGCGTGTTCACTCTGCTCACCGAGTGCTACTCTCCTACCTGCACAAAAGACCAGCTATGCTATTCGATCGCCTGTCCAAGACGCCTCGAGCAACAAGCTCGACTCAACATGAAGCCTCAGCCGGGTCTACGACACAGCGCCTCAAAAAGCAGTCTCCACGACGAAGACCAAGAGCAGAAGCTTTGGATCAACAGTGTGCCGAAAGAGGTCGCCGACAAGATAGACGACAAAGAGAAGAAGCGACAAGAAGTCATTTCAGAACTCATGTACACTGAGCGCGACTTCGTCAAAGATTTGGAGTACCTGCGAGATTTCTGGATACGGCCATTGCGGGGATTGAGTGCCACAGTCATGTCACCTATCCGCGAGGAGAAGCGAGAGAAGTTTGTCCGCACTGTCTTTGGCAACTCACAAGAAGTCTTGGCTATCAATTCGAAGTTCGCGGATGAGCTATCAAAGAGACAGAAGGAGCAGCATGTTGTCAACCATGTTGGTGATGTGTTCCTTCGATGGGTTCCACAATTCGACCCCTTCATCAAATATGGTGCCAATCAGATGTACGGCAAGTACGAGTTCGAGCGAGAAAAGAGCACAAACCCCGCATTCTCGAGATTCGTTGACGAGACCGAGCGTCTCAAGGAGTCTCGCAAATTGGAGCTGAACGGCTATCTGACCAAGCCTACGACTCGTCTAGCTCGATACCCGCTTCTCCTCGAGGGCATCCTGAAGTACACCAAGGATGATAACCCAGACAAGAAGGACATTCCATTGGCTATCGGTATCATCCGCGACTTCCTTGCAAAGGTCAACGCCGAGAGTGGCAAGGCCGAGAATCACTTCAACTTGTTGCAGCTCAGCCAGCAACTCAAATGGAATCCTGGCGAGTATACCGACCTCAAGCTGACCGAAGACAATCGTGTCATTCTTACGAAAATGAGCTTCAAGAAGACTCCTGGAGACTCGGCCGAAGTCATCGTATATCTGTTCGATCATGCAGTTCTCATGTGCCGAAACAAGATGGTCAGCAAGCGCGAAGAGCTACGAGTCTATCGCAAGCCTATTCCGCTCGAGCTGTTGATGATCGCTGAGATGGGAGAGGTCATTCCTCGGCTTGGGATAGCTAAGCGTCCTTCGTCAGGTCTTTTGCCAGGTGTCAAAGCGCCGCCCGCGGGTCAAAAGGAGGTGTATCCTATCACATTCAAGCATCTTGGGAAGGGCGCATACGAGCTTCAACTTTATGCTCCGTCCGTCACTCAGCGAAAGAAGTTCATCGAGATGGTCGAGGAGCAGCAGACCAAGTTGCGACAGCGAAGCAGCAATTTCTACACCAAGACCATCCTATGCGAGAACTTCTTTAACTCACAGAACCGCGTTAACTGCCTGGTCCCTACTGATGGTGGTCGCAAATTGGTCTACGGATCCGACAATGGTGTCTACACTGCTGATCGCTGGCCAAAGGACAAGTCTGTGAAGCCCAAGCGGATCCTGGACGCCCCACAAGTCTCACAGATCGAGACGCTCGAAGAGTATCGCCTTCTCCTGGTCCTATCGAACAAGAACCTCCAATCATACCCCTTCGAAGCTCTCGACCCACAGAACCAGAACAGCATGGCCATCCGCCCGAGGAAGATCCAAGGACACTCCAACTTCTTCAAAGCCGGCATCGGTCTCGGCCGCCACCTGGTCTGCACCGTCAAGACGTCCGCCCTCTCCACGACGATCAAAGTCTACGAGCCAATCAACAACAACGCCGAAGGCAAAAAGAAGCCCGCCCTTTCAAAAATGTTCGCCAGCGGCCAGGAAACCCTGAAACCCTTCAAGGTAACTAGATTCTTCTCCTCCTCCAGCCGCAAACCCTACACTAAGCAAGCTCCCGCTTCTGACACCGTCCCCTTGACCCTGAGTGACACTCCCAACTCCCCCATGCCACAAGACCCATATGGAAATACCCCCGTACTCACATTCATGCCCCACCAGGAATTCTACATTCCCTCCGAGTCCTCCTCCGTCCACTACCTCCGCTCCACCCTCTGCGTCGGCTGCGCCCGCGGCTTCGAAGTCGTCTCCCTCGAAACCACCGAGCGCCAATCCCTTTTGGACCAAGCCGACACGTCCCTCGATTTCGTCACCCGCAAGGAAAACGTCAAGCCCATCCACATTGAGCGCCTCAACGGAGAATTTCTTCTCAATTACTCTGATTTCAGCTTCTTCGTGAATCGGAATGGATGGCGGGCACGACAGGACTGGAAGATTGTGTGGGAGGGAACGCCGCAGAGCTTCGCGCTGAATTATCCGTACATACTGGCGTTTGAGCCGAGTTTTATTGAGATAAGGCATATTGAGACGAGCGAGTTGTGTCATATTATCACGGGGAGGAATGTTAGGATGTTGCATAGTAGTACGCGGGAGGTAAGTCGAGGATCTTTTCTGGTGACAGGGTGATGTGGTTGGGGACGGGTGATGCTGACGTGCTGATGACAGATTCTCTATGCGTACGAAGACGACAATGGAGAGGACGTGATTGCCAGTCTGGACTTCTGGCAGCAGGCGCCTTGAGCGGTCGTCATACGAGTCTAAGAAGAGTCCAGGGCGGCCTTCAGTGGGTGGATGTACTCAGGGCAGCCTTGGAGAGACCCACCAGCTCTCGATTCGAGATGCAGATTCGAGTGAGCTCGAGATGAGCTCGCAATGAGTTTGAAGTGAGCTTGAAGTGAGCGTCCATTTTTGGACAAATTGTGTATGTGTACTACGAAAGGTGAGCGAGAATACTACGGAGGATTCCTGATTGCTGTTTTAGCTGGAACACGAAGCGAAATGAACATGGACATGAATTGTCGAGAGCCGCCTGCTGCAAATGACCATTCCTGCCACAGAGTACTCCCCCATGCATCGATCTTCTGCAAAAGTTTTGCTGACTACTGTGTTGTACAACCTCGAGCACCCCTGTAATGATGCTCATCCACACAAACACACATACTCTACACGAAAACTACACATCAACCCGCCTCGGAATCTTAACATTCCCCCTCTTCCGATCCTGACTCGGCACACCATACCTGATCCCCACCCTCCCATCCTGACCCATCTTAGCCCCCAGCCCATCATCCGCAACCACATCCGTCACCACAAACTCCCATTTCCCCTTTTCAACCCTCGTCCTCCTCGCCTCCGCCCTCGCCTCCTTCCGCGCAAACATCGCCGCGCGCGCGTCCTCGTCTGCTTTCAGACGCGCCTCGTAGCGTTCTTGAATCTGCGCTGGGGTGAATTTCGAATCCTGGCCTTCGGTGGCTTGTGCGAGTGCGGTGCCGGTGCCGAAGAATCGGTCGGGATTTCGGGACGCGGCGATGTCGGCTTCGAGCTTGACCAGGTGGCCATGCGGGATGCGCGCGTCGGCGGGTTTTAGGACCGGGGTTTCCAATCCTAAGCGTTTCTTGCCGATGAGTTCGACGGTGGTGTCCTGCCAGGGCTGTTGTTTCGGGGTGCCGCCCTGCCCGACGTCGTGGGAGTCTGGGAGGCGCGGGGCGGCGGAGAAGACGCGGCCTGCGTCGGTGCGGTTGAAGGCGCGGGATTCGGAGGTTGGGTAGAAGATTTGGGGCGCGGTCAGGGGGTGGTGGGGAAGGTCGTTTATGCTTTCGTGGGTTGTTGGAGGAGTGGTTAGGGGGGTTAGGGGGACCATGGTGTGAATTGAGGCGGCGTAGGGGAGGGCGAGTGGTTTTCGCTATGAATGTAGTATTAGCGTGTTGTTCCCCAGCGCATTGGCGTAGGTTGCGAGAAGTGAATTTGACGTATCAGAGAGTTGTAATTTGTTATTTTTGAGTCAACATGGTTGGAAAGTCTGAAAGACTAATCGTTTGGTAAAGCATCATTTGAATGAAGTGGTAGGAGAAACGGAAACAGAAGGCAACTCACCTCAGCGCGCATCCGCCTCTCAATCTCGACTAGACGTACTACGGCACCGACTCGGCGCATGTCGATATGAAGCTCCGCTGACACCTGCCGCACAGATTGCTTGTCCTTGGCTACTCGCTTGTAGACCTCATTCCGCAAGGACTCTGAGAGGACGCTCTGCGAGTAGAAGTCCCTGTTCAAGGGGAAGGGCCGCTTTTCAAACCCGCTATTCGCTGGTGAGTCGTCCTCGGCGGCCTCGTTGAGAGCAGCTGTATCATCGGTTTCTTGAGAATCTCGACGACTCTGCTGTCCATTGGTGCGTATCGTTCCCTTCTTGTCCCCAGGATTGCGGCGGGCATAGTTGGAAGTCTTCGCGTATTGTGTGAGATAGTTGGTCTGGTAGCCTGACTGAGGTTGTTTGAAGTTCTGACCAGCAGTAGCAAGCCAGGCGTACATCTCGGTCTTGGGTCTCGTGCGGCCGGCGGCGGCCGGAGTCGCACTGAAGGCTCGGCGGAGGCATGCATGGCAATGAGTGTGCAGTGATGGAACAGGGACGGCGAGGCTCGCCGGAGGCGGTGGTATTCGTGGAGGCATGATGTGTGATGTGAGTGTGAAGGAGAACTTCGTCGCGGTGGCTGTAACGACAGATAGGACCTCCACAACGCAAGCAGGGAGACAGCAACGCGCTGCGTCGAGCAATTGCCTACGAGGTCGGTGGAAGAGACATGATGAAAGAGAATTGCAAAGGAGAGGACATAACGATGCGTCTGAAAGCTCAATTGACGTTCAACTTTCGAGATCGAAATTGGAGACGGAGAAGCTAGCGCCGTTACAATGCCAAGCACGGGACATCTCGCCTCGACCTCACCAGTGTCCTGCTCTAGGTGATGCCGCTGTTCACCTTCCTAAGGTCCGTGCTTGCTACCCATTTTCCGCCTTCGGTGCTACCTATGATGCTAGTGTGACTCTTCGGTCTTCCTTCACACACGTTCCGCTTTACGGAGAGCAGGCCTTACGAAATCGTTGTTATTTGACTGATTTGATGGTTGAGTACACCCGTGTGGACCTACCCCAAATTCCAGGTCGATACAAAGACACCTCTGACTTTGATCTTGGCCTCACACTTTGATCGTCCTTTTCGCGTAAATCTCGAATTTTCTGCTATCGACTGGGACAGAAGACATGTTCACAGTCTGGTCCGCCTGGCTTGAAAGTGATGAGCCAAAGTCCGCTGACCGACCGGTGTGCAGCTGACATGGTTCCTGATCAAGAACAGACCAATGGGTTTCCTCACGACACGCCACATCAACGCCTTGCAGCAATGGGCTCATCTTCCTGCAGGTTTCCAGATCGGGGTAGCCTGTCAGTTTGTTATGGCTTCTCAGCTTAGCAGAAGCCCTCACAGACGATGGGATGGCCCTCAATCCCTCGAATCTGAACCAGATCTTCAGCAAGGAATCTGTCGTGCTGGCGGTGTTTTGCTAACAATACAATTGAGGTATTCCCCGAGCACATCAGTAGATGGTGTCACCATTATTCCGTCCGAAACACAGACACAAGCGCCTGATGACAGATTATCGCCTTTCGTGTCTCTTTTGCAGAGGCAATCATATTCTATCTCAATGTCGTGCTGTGATCGACGACTCAATGACTTTGGCGAGCCTGCAAAGACTGAGAGATCAAAATCCCGTTCGATCGGACTGGCTGCAAGATCAAGGCGATCTCTGTCAACGGTGTAAAGATCTTGATCTCATACGATTTTTTGAGACACCACCGCCATGGAAGACCCAAATGGATTTCAACACAGACCTTTCTGGCAACGGAATGCATCTCAGGAATCTCGGGACTGCTGGCACGGTTACATTTCGTGCAGATTGCCCTTCATGCTGTGCTTTGTTGACCATCACTCCTATGCCGACCGATTTGGAGCAGAAAATTCTGCTAGTCCCGGATTGGACGATATCGAGACTGTCCGGAGAATCGGGGGACGTCACCATGGATACAGACGAAAAGCAACGATACACGACATGCCTCTTGGTCGTCTTGGAACCCGATCGTACATCGTTGCCAGTCAGAATCACTGCTCATCGTGGTGATGCTTTGTGTCTCCTTGAAGACGATCTTTCCCCTCCATATGCACTAGGAGGAAGACTTGTCCACTCATCAAGCATCAATACAAATTTGATTCATGACTGGCTGAAGCAATGTGAACGAAAGCATGACGATTCGTGTTTGCCAATGGCGACCGATGCTCTTTTGCCCGTCAAACTCCTTGATGTTACGACGAGACAGATTGTACAGTATCCCGGCACCGGCTGCGAGTATACGGCTTTGAGTTATGTATGGGGCAAGGTTGGGCATGAAAGGTTCGCACAGGGAGATAAGGTCAAGACACTGGCGAAGACACTAGAAGACGCGATCACACTGACAGGGAAACTTGGAAAGCGCTACATATGGATTGACTCCATCTGCATCAACCAGAACGACCCCGAAGACGTTGCCGATCAAGTGGACAGGATGTGGAGCATCTATCGGGGTGCATGGCTCACTATCATTGCCTTGTCCGGCGCTTCAGCAGATGCGGTTTCCTCGTCCTCGGACAATCGATCCATACCAATACAGATCCGGTTCAAAGTTCAGGACAAGACTGTTGTCAGCCTATTCCCGACTTTGTCGACGCAGATTTGGACCTCTTCTTGGGTTCAACGTGCCTGGACGCTCCAAGAAGGTTTGCTTTCCGCGAGATGCCTGTACGTGACCGCGCAGCAAATGTATTTCGATTGTGCTTCCATGCAATGCTCAGAGTCTCTCGAAGAAACGCGGTCATGGGCTCACAATTTGACCCCAGCTTCCAACCCAACGCAAGAAGGCTTCGTCACATGGATGCTACGACAAGCTGGAGCCGGAGCATTGAGAATTCCGCTCGATTGGCCTTCCAGGCGCCTAGAATACTGGGGAACGAAGCTCAATCTGTACTCCTGTCGAGACATGACTTACCAGACAGACGCCATCCGAGCCTTTTCTGGAATTCTCCAGCGGCTCCTGACGATCTACCCAAAGGGCTTCTTCTGGGGTCTCCCTTACGAGGACTTCGACTGGGCTTTGACTTGGGCTGCTTCAGCTACCGTGTCCCGTCGTGAAGGCTTCCCTTCATGGTCATGGGCTGGCTGGAAAGGTGTAGTGTTCTTTGGACAGCCGCTCGATGTCACTCAAACTCGCCGGACTCCTACTTGGCTACAAATTTCCCGCTTCGAAGCAGGCAACCTCGTACCAGTCTATACATCTGTTCCTGCGGATCCCACGAATCACTCGGGCGACAGAATTGTTATTCTTAACGATCCCGTACACTCAACATGGGAAGGACCCCTGGAAGACACTCGAACTGAGCCGGCGGTCCTTCAAAACGCAGAAGAGAAAGGATTTCTGTCTGTGACGGCAGTATGCCTTCACTTCGCGCCGGACTTTTCAAATCCACAGACCAGAACGTATGCACAGGGACAGCTTCAACGCTTTGCTTTCAAGGTGGACAACACTTCTTGCTTGATCAGAATCTACAGCATGGATGATCAGGTGTCTGGTTCCTGGATTGATGAAGAGTGGGAGTGCGAAGCCAGTGATACGAAGCACACCTTTGTCCTGCTGGCACGTGATCACGTCACGGTGTCGTCTTGCATAAGCTCATGTGGATTAAATGGGTTGGATCGGGCTCGGCGGAGCGAGTTACAATACTCGAACTGCTGGTGCCGTTAGATGATCTCGATGTGCTGAGCAAATTCGAGCTCAAGAAGCGCAGATTTGTGCTGCAATAGTCAAGTGAGATTAGACGCAGCCACTGACAACGCAATCGTTTCACTGACAACGGGCAGCAGCTCTTGTTCCAGTACGTGCAATAAACAGTAAGTACCTCGTACCCAAGTCAGTGAAGTGATCATTTGAGTTTGCACCGGGTCCTTACTCTCTGGAAAGCGTATAAGTAACTGCCCTGCCGTCGGAAGTTGCTCTTTCCTCTTTCTACAACCACGAGGAAGAGGGTTATTGCACTTGTTATGCCAAAATAATGCCCGTTGCCACCTGGCGGGTCGAGCCTCTCGATTGATTTCCAAAGGTAGCATCAGAACAATTTGAAAGACGTTGGCACCACGCGACAGCTGTCGTTTCTCGCGCTGTGGTCTCCAGCCTATGTTGGTGAGATAGGGTTATGCAGCCTGCCTATGCTCGAGGAGCTGGGATGCTGGCGGCGATGTGCTCTTACCTGCGTGCTGACTGATTGTCACCTTCAACTTTAAGAAATGCTTGGCCGCTGTTCACCGTGGCTTGACGCTGAATACGGGGCCGGATACTGACTCCGCGGAACCGGAGCGAACATACCGACATATCCAGGGCACCGGGCCAAAACTTCTGCTGAAGTTGCGACATGGTTCTGCCTTCTCAGATACTCTGAAGGCCTTGGGTATGGGCGGTGGAAACGACCTGACACGCAAGCGAGACGTGATCGAGCACAGCCTTCGTTCTGAGTGGTAGTAGTAGCACTGGCAAGGATGGATGGATGCATGCATGCGGCAGTGGTGGCCCTGTTTCGAAGCTAAATCTCATTGTACGCGTCTCCTGTTCTGCAAGTGTTCAACTTCTTTGTCAAACTTGCGCTTCCTTCACTTGACATCTGCCTCTCGTTATCAAAAGACTGCCTCGTTCAGATTGCGCTGTTGGCTTCTTCGTTGAATCCGGCGCCTGTCATTCACGATCAGCACCCCTTACATCGTCGTTATCAGATTCGAAGCGCATGTGTAAATATGATCCGGTGAAATAGTTCTGCCACCGCCAGGGGCAGCATTCCGATCCCTACACGAGTACGAGCATCGAGCTCCGACAGCATAAAAGAAACCCCAGCAATCAAAGCTGCGCACGAGTACTATGGCGCTGTCGCCTATCGCTAGGAAAGGTGTAGTGATAGCGGCGGTGATACTCGCACTTTATTTCTTCCTGGTGCCGGCAGCAGTACGGAGCGTGAGTGCTCCTCCTCCGGCTGCTGTCCCCGCGGACAGCTCGTTCGAGCAGCACAAAGACTCCAAACCTAGCCGACCATATCCTCCACCCCCAGCTAAGAACCAAAAGCCTATCGAGGACGTCTCTACAAAACCTCTCCGAGAACGATTAAAATACCACTTCCCCTACGACATCGAGTCAAAGTTTCCAGCGTACGTCTGGCAAACATGGAAGGCAGCACCGGGCTCGGGCGACTTCGCAGACCGACTGCGGCCCTTCGAGGCATCCTGGACAGAGAAACACCCCGGGTTCGTCCACGAAGTCATCACTGATGATGCCGCACCTCATCTCATCAACTATCTTTACGCCTCCGTGCCCGAAGTCGCAAGAGCGTACCGCGCCATGCCGCTGCCTGTCATCAAGGCAGATTTCTTCCGCTACCTAATCTTGCTGGCGAGAGGCGGAATATATTCTGATATCGATACCAAGGCACTCAAGCCAGCCACCGACTGGCTCCCGGCCGACTTCGACAAAGCATCCGCGGGCTTGGTCATTGGCATCGAAGCTGATCCCGATCGCGAGGACTGGGCGGAGTGGTATGCCCGGCGCATTCAATTCTGCCAGTGGACGATCCAGTCCAAACCCGGCCACCCGGTCCTGCTCGATATTGTGGCCACCATCACGGAAAAGACGCTGCAGATGCAGTCGAGCAAGACATTTTTGAAGGGCGACGCATTACAGAAGAGCATCATGGACTACACCGGTCCAGGAATCTGGACGGACACCATCTTCAGGTATTTGAATAATAAGGACTATTTCGATTTCTCGGACAGGAAGACAAATGTAACATATTCGGATTTCTTCAATTTGGAGGAGCAGAAGCGGATTGGCGATGTGGTTGTGTTGCCTATTACCAGTTTCAGCCCTGGGGTCGGACAGATGGGCGCGAAGGATACAGACCACCCGCTGGCGTTTGTCAAACATGAGTTTGATGGTCAGTTTGACATTTTCCTCCCTAATTGACGTGACTGTCGAGACTGATGTCTTGCATAGGCAGCTGGAAGCCTGAGGACGACAAGACTCGAAAGAAGCACGACTGAATATAGTGTGTTTTTGTATCAACAGCATATGGAAAAGGACCATGCATTTGTCCGGCCAGGTCGAGAAGGATATGAGGCAGTGCCGCAGCTCCAGCCCAGCTGCAAGAGGAAATGTGACACGAATGGGCGTTTTTGGTCCCTCCGAAGGGGAAAGACCAGCAACGTCCGCTTCCAGGTTCCTCATTCGTCCACAATCGGACGACTTTGTCGCGATCGAGCCAGTGAAACCCTGCTGGAAGCTGCAGAGGACTGCCTACGGCCGCGTCACGGAGTCCTCGCGCCAGCCTAGACATTGGCTGCGGTTCCAGACAGTAAATGCGTCGGCTACAGCTATCGTACATCGCCCCAAGACAGCCTCGTGCGGCCAAGTCGGGGACGTCCTGGGCATGCGATGGTAAGGTCGACATCTCGCTGCGCTGAGAGCGGAAGAGGAATCCTCTGCGTCTCAGGACCAGAGTACACGGAGTATGCAGAACGGGTTGTGCCGAGATCCAGGTTCTCTGCTTCCAGCTTTACCTAGGTATGGCCCACATTGCCCTACTATCCATGCTCTGCATGCACGAAGCAACCAGGATACAGGGGATTCACAATCATGCATCACACATAAACATATAGAAACACGATGCACTCAAATCTGACGTCTTTGCAAGCTGGCTGTCAGTGTCAGGTCGGCTGTTGAGGCTGTCCAGCGCTGTCGTTCTTTTCGGCTAAGAGCCTAAGACAGCATGTAAGCGAGCACGAGCGAGGCTAGGTGAACTCGCGGGGAGTCAGGGAGTTGTCTCTTAGGGCAACTTGGAGCACGCCGTTGTCAGCATTCAAAATTCCTCTTCGTGTCCATTTGGACCAGTTGGATGAACGTTTCGCGGCTCGAAATACTCTAGTTGAGTACTCAGCAGCCAGCGACGCCGCCTAATGCTGCTGATTCAAGGTTACCGAGTTTCAAGCCCAACGGCTAGATCAGGGCCTTGCAATGTTGAATAAGAACGCCCACTACTACTTATAGAAACCAGACCAGCGATCATCCCAATTTCCTCTTATCCCGCAAGCCGTCATAATTGGGGACTGACCAGAGGGGTGTAGGTATATTTGAATAAATTGGAAAACGCCTGAAATATTTGACTCCATCTGCAATCCTATTCCGTCCTACCGCGCTCAGCTGCTAAGGTGTTAGGCTGAGATTTCTCTGCAGCAGAAAGGACTCCCAAGACGAGCGCTCACGACTCTTCGCTCCTTGACAATATAGTATACATCGACAACATTCGCGTCTCCTTCGAACACTGGAATCTCCGAAGTCTGGGCAGACATCACCTGTGGCTGCAGCACCCAGCGCTGATCATCGCCAAAGAACACCGCCCCAAAATACATCAAGCTGTACAGCCCCGCTGCGCGGTACAAACGACAAGAGCCCAGCATACGTACAAACCACCACCAGAAAGCCGGGGCGAGGAGCATGCACTCTGACGCAGAGCAATAGCTGGCGCTACCGACACGAAAAGATGCGATTATACCACAATCCACCCCAATGAGCACCACTACGCTCCACCCACCCACAGACAACAACGCCGCCCAGGCGCATCAACAGCGTCGCGCCAACTCTGCCCAAGGCAGCCACCGACAGTACCTACGCTCGCGATCCAATCCAGCCCTCTCATCGCCCGCCAGGAGCGCTTCCCACCCAGATCCACGGGCGGGCTCGCCTGCGTTGCGGCAGCAGGAGCGCGCAGCCCTGCTGAAGAAAGCCGAGCATGTCGCCAGCAAAGAGGTCACGCCAGCGGAGGAGATCCCTAAGGACCCACAGACGCAGAAGCTAGGCGTCTCAAGCCCACACTTAAGCATCCATGACTTCGAACTCATGCGCACACTAGGCACCGGCACATTCGCGCGCGTCTGGCTCTGCCGCCTCTCGAATCCGACCAACCAGGCCGACGCCACAAGGTCTTCGCTTTGAAAGTGCTAAAGAAGGTCGACGTCATCAAGCTGAAGCAAGTCGAGCACGTGCGCAACGAGCGCAACGTCCTTGCCGCCGTTGCGGGCCACCCGTTCATCACCACCTTGATCACGTCCTTCTCCGACGCGACATCGCTGTACATGCTATTGGACTATACGCCCGGCGGAGAGATATTCAGCTACCTGCGACGAGCGAGACGATTTCCATTCGCGACCGTGCAATTCTACGCCGCAGAGATCACGTTGATTCTGGCGTACCTGCACGACGTGCAGCATGTAGCATATCGCGACCTCAAGCCCGAGAACATCCTTCTCGATGCCGAAGGCCACCTCAAGCTCGTCGATTTCGGCTTCGCCAAGTACCTACCTCCAGCACCGGAACAGTCCGCCGACAGCAACGGCGCCACCAGTACCGAAAATCCCAGCACTGCACCCAACGGCATGCCCGGCGGCATCCGCCGAGACCACAACCGACCCCTCCAAAGCCCCCGGTCCCGAACACGGCGCCGGCGTAACGTACACCCTCTGCGGCACCCCCGAGTACCTCGCCCCCGAAGTAATACGCAACTCCGGCCACGGCACCGCGGTCGACTGGTGGGCCCTGGGCATTCTCGTCTACGAAATGCTCATCGGGCAACCTCCCTTCTGGGACCAGAACCCCATGCGCATCTACGAGCAGATCGTGCAGGGCCATATCAGGTTCCCCACTTCTCACTCCACCCACTCCGGAAGCAGTGGGCACAGGCCGAGCCTGCACGTCCCCCGCGCCGCGAGGGATTTCATACTGAGTCTGTGCAAGACTGACCCGACGCAGCGATTGGGCCATATCGCGGGCGGGAGCAAGCGGGTGATGAGCCACTATTTCTTTGATGGGTTAGATTGGGATGAGATCTATTATAGGCGGAGGAGGGGGCCGATCATTCCGCGGGTGGAGTGGGTTGGGGATAGTGGGAATTTTGATGAGTACCGGATCCCGTGGAGGGGGAGGAGAGCGAGGGGGGCAGGGGGAGGTATGATAGTGCGATGAGAGATGAGTGGGAGGGGGCTTTTGTTGATTTCTAGTCCGAGCCAGTCGTTCACCGGCACGGTGGGTGGGCGAAGGCGGCATGGCAACGCAGGCGACATCAATAGGGCTTGTTGTGATGCAGAGGATTGGGGGCTAGGAGAGCCGAATGCCGCGAAATGTATAAAGTCGGGGTTTGACAAGGAGGATTGCGAAGACGCGATGGCAAGGCGGGGGACGGCGTGCAAGAGTTAGAAGGACTTTGGGAGGATTGGCGATCGTACTACAAATGGGCCGGTGTGGGCGGTGGCTGCAAACTAATGAAGAGATGGACTCGAGAGCGGCGTGCTTTGTGTGTATGTGAATCTTGGGAGCTAGATGCAGGCGTAAGCACCTACCTGGGTCGACGACTGAGGTACTATAGTTGGGTGAATTTATTTGCATCTATTATTCATGTCATCGGTCCATAAGGCCAAATCCATCTGTTTTCGAGGCAGATTTGCCTAGCGTGGTCATCTCGGCCACTTCACTCAAACCGAAACGTTAACCTTGCTTGCAGGTGACCATCATCGTCATCCAAATACAGTGTTATCGAGTGGTCGCTGGGCTCTACCGGGCGATCTATAGCTGCAGCCTGGCTCCCAAGCCTAGTCTGACTCCATCTGACTGCGGATTCCCGAGTCTTCGACCAGACGACAACCGAAATTTTATGGAATAATCCCGTCCGGCCAGTGCAAGCAGCAGATGCACATATTCTCGATAGGCCCTTGCTAGGAGCACGCTGTTTCGCGAGTGACCGAATCATTGAGGCGCCCATCGCATGTCTGGCTTGGTGAAGTATACCGATCAATGCTTCGCATCATCAGCATGCCGTGCTCTGGCATACTAACACAGACTCGCGAACTGGTCAATTCTGTAACCCTTTGTCACTGTCGGTCCTGAGGAAGACACCGCAGATGGAGGCTTCAATGCCGCCAAAGTCGTCGAGTGAGCATACTTTCGACACATCTTTGACTCAGTCAGCTTGCTTTCCTGTGCGGCTACATTCACAGATTGTACTCACATTGATCCGGCCGCACAATTACCACAGCACCATGCTCGACGCTGACACCACAATGCCGATATATCTCGCCGTGGATGTCATTATAGTCTCTGTCGTCGACGAAGACTTTGTGCAGATCTAAAGGAGGTTAACCTGTGTCAAGTGCGAGCTATTACTGAGTCAACAGAAGAAGTCACTCACCACGCATTCTCCACTTCCCGGTCGTCGGCCAAAAGTAGGGATGGATGTGCTCTTGCTCAGTGGCATGCCTCCTGCCACTGAGCACAACGATCGGCTCGATCAGGCTGTCAATGTCTGCACCTTTCTGCGTGTACTGCCTCACCGGCCCTCCTTCAGAGTCCAGGAACTCCGCCAATCGATCCAGCCTCGCCTTACTGCCTTGCCGCTGTAAGTCACCTGCAAATATCACAACCCGCCAGCGCCCATCGGCTGGTAGGGCGCGTGCGAGCTGCATAGGTTTTGCATCGCAGAATCGTACGACATGAGCACTTGGGAATCGCATTCCGACGATCACGTTCGTGGCTAGACTCTGCTTGCTTGAGGCTGCATCTGTAAGCTCCGAATCATCGTATTTCGCGGTGAGACCCGCCATATACCGTCCTGCTTTGATGAAAGCGTCGCTGAAGGATTGTTGCTCCTGCTCAGAATTGCTGTCGCCATTATGGCCATTCTCTCGCTGTGGTCCCTTCTTTCTCCCAGCAATAATCTTCGTCCATCGCCGATCAAAGTCCACCAGATCAGCCGCCACCTTTCCCCTCTCGAGATCATACGTCTTCAACAGACTCGGCTCCGCCAGTCCCTTCAACACCATACCCAGCTTCCATCCAATGTTGTACCCATCCTGCAAACTCACGTTCATGCCCTGCCCGGCCTTGGGAGAATGAGTATGGCATGCATCTCCTGTTAGGAACACCCGATTGCCCATACTGAATGCTTCAGCCAGGCGCTGCCCAATGCTGTACGCGCTCCACCACGCCGTGTCCGCAAACTCCATCTTGAATCCGCCCGCGGTGAAGATCTTGCGCGCAGTGTCGTGCAAGTCCTCCATAGTCACATCCTTCGGCTTCGTTCCCGCTGGCATCTCAATGTAGAACCGCGCCAGACTATCGCCTTCCCTTGGGATGATAAGCAGCACACCGGCGTCACAATGCAGCGTGGTCTTCTTGCGTATATCAGGGAAGTCCGTCTGAGGGTAGACATCACAGACTCCCCAGACCACATCCGTCGAGTCACCCACCATTTTATACCCGATCGATTTCCGCACAGCCGAATGAGCGCCGTCGCAAGCCAGGACATACCGAGCCTTATACTCACGAATACTCTCATCCTCAACACTAGCAGCCACAACCCTCACCCACTCCCCATCCTCAACCAACTTCACTTCCCTCACTTCCCAACCATAGTCCACACTGACACCACCACCCTCCCTCCTCATCTTCTCCAACAGCAACCCATTGATCCGCGCCTGGTTCAGAATAACATGCGGCTGCCAACTCAAGCCCTTCTCCGTGTCCGCACTATACCTTGTCCTCCTCAACTTCTTCCCCTTCCTTGCTCCCTCCCCATTCTCACCATTACTTCCCCAACCAGTAGAATCATCCCAAAAGCTGACCTCCAGCACATGATACGCCTCCCGCAACAACTCCTCACTCAGCCCAAAACTCTCAAACATCTCGACCGTGCGGCATTGCACGCCGTCGGCTTGGCCCATAGCTAGTGGAGCGTTGCGTTTCTCGAGGATTGTGACGCCTCCGTTGGAAGAAGTGGAGGAAGAGGGGATGCCCATGACGGAAAGCCATGTTGCGGCAGCGAGGCCGGCGCTGCCTGAGCCAACTATGAGGACATCGACTGTCCGAACCTCGGTGAGAGTTGTGGAAGTGGGCGACATGGCGGCGTTTGACTGAACCACAAAAACTGGTTGAACCCTTGGACTCCTCAAGATCCGGGGTATTTGGCTTGCACTTGTACAGCTAGCATTTCGTCCAGCATTTATATTTCGGAGCGGTAGGCGCGTGTGACGATCCTAGAACCTGGCAGCATCAAGTGTCTTCATCGACCAACATTCTGAATAGATCCAGTAACCGGTCTGGGCTGCAAGAGTATCTCAGTAGGTACTAATCATATAGAAACATAAAGTGAAGTCAAACATCCATGGATCCCTCATGATGTAAGACCGAGGTATACGGCCAACGCCAAGCAATAGCACCTGGATGCCATTTACCCATTTTTGCCTTGTTGTCAGCACTCATATATTCTATGATCCTATGGAACACGCAAAACCCGCAGCTCGCTCACTACAGCTCCCAACTGTTTACTGAACATTCACCGACACTCGCTGTCTGGTATCAGCACCGCTCTTCAGCTCATACCCCACAGCCTTCGCAATGAACGGTAGCCACGGCGGCACCTCTGCCCTCAATTGAGCTGATCCATTGCCCATCGCGACATTGCTGACCTCGTGATCGCCACAGCACCACACGTCCAGCCACCGAACTACACCCTCCGCTTCCCTGACAGCCCTGACCCGACACCACCAGTGTCTAGCACTAGCCAATATAGCCATGAACCACCCATAAATCACCAAGCTCTTGATATCCCGCGCTTCCAGCTTTGTCACGAACGCCTCATCTACGCCCTGCATGAACTGGAAGTATCGCAGTACTTGCTCATCGTGCCGATCTGGGCCGCCGCCGGCATCCTCCACTGTCTGCCAAACATTCAGGATGGCGAGTAGTCTGCGGACCAATTTCAGGTATGGATGAGTGTCTGCGTTGCTGGACTGATCAATGCCCCAGAACGCACAAAACGCATAAGGTATGTCGATCGTGCCACCTCTGTCGTCATAGAAATGCTCGTGGCCCAGCGTCATGAAGAATGTGAGCCACTGGGATCCTTCGCGCATCTGTGTACTCAGCCCAGCCAGGAGAGGTCCGAAGCCGAGCTGGATGCGTAGCCAGTTCAATGGGCGTGACGACGTCGGAGAAGGTGGAGCAGGAACAACGAACGGCCAGCGCGAGGTAGGTGGACCAGCTTCGGGCAGGCCCGCGAAAGACAGCATATTCAGTAGCATGCATGTCGTCAGAAGCGCATCGATGTTGAAGGTTGTGCTCTCTCTCGCCACGGCGGCATTGAAGCCTTGAAGGTTCTCACGGAAGAGCTGGCTTGCGGAGAGATGGTGGCCGGCTTCGATGCAGGCGAAGGGGTCGAGTCCAGGGGGAGTTGTCAAGCAGGAAAGAAGTGAGCTGGGCGCGGAATCGATTGCTGTGGAGGCCACAAGGGTCGGGTGCATGGTGAAGCGGATGTGAAGCGCTGATGCGGCGAGGAGCGCGTGCATGACATGCCTGTTTGCGAGGCCGATGCCAATGACGTCGACGTGGAAGTCGGGAGCACGTTCTGCGAACTATTTAGTGGTGGCATGATTAGAGGCACGCCAGCTTAAGCCACCTTGGCACGATTCTTGGAGGAAATAGCTTACCAGAGATGGTCCTAGGGTTCCCTCAGAGAGATGGTGTAGAATGCGAAGGTCGTACCGAGACGTGAATGCTGTTGGGTCGTCGGTCAAGATCGGGAGCGTGGCAATACCTGGCCACGTAGTTGGCCACAAACGAAAAAAGTCTCTATTGGAAGTATTTTCTGTTGATGTTGGGTTGAAGGATCGAGTACGCACTGCCAAATGCTGTGCTAGACTGATTTCATTGGTCTTAAGCTCGATCCGAGTATTGTTGTTGTCCTTGGTGGAACTTGAAGCGTAAGAGCACTGTATCTGCCTGCGAGTGCATTGCCCGCAAGCCGGACGAGCCTCATCGCACTGAGGCAGTCAGTAAGGCGTCTCTTGCCGTAAGGTGAAGGCGGAGAAGCAATCACAGACCTCCCGTCGTCAAGGCCTGCTCGATACCAAGCGTAGGGGTTGCTCACCTTTACCCGCCTCAATTTACAGGTCTGGCATCCTGCGCGCGATTTTCTGTGACTGCGACGTATCTTGTACTCCCTCGCTGTGTTTGTCACTGTGTTCCGTGGGTCAAAGACCAGAAGCTGGCCCCCGTCGACATTGTTGGCCATCCCGAATCATCGCGCATCGTGTCGATAGTGCATTCAGGTATGCACACTTATCAGAATCTATGGCGATATCAGTGAAGAACTGTCGTTAATTATTGTTGTGTTTGAGGCTCAATGCAGGAACGGAAGTGTGCAAGGCAGATCGTGGCAGTGTTGGCGCGAGGCGGACTTCGTAACTGCAGCCTACCTTAGGCGAAAGCAGATCTGGCTGGGCATTCGCAGTTGAAGATCTCCGATCGCTGTTGCGGCAGGCACATGACAGGTGGGGGGAGCCTCCTACAGGCAGTTCAATCGTATTCGGAGGATGCCCAGTAACTCGACTAGAGCAGGAGCTGAGGTTGCACTTCTGCGACGAAGGCTCTTGGCAAGACTACCCGCTCCCCATCAACCCACTAGTGTTGTTTCCCCAAGAGTCGGCAGCACGCCAGAACCCATCCTGACGAGATCATTGATGCCATCGCTAATCGAGGACACGCCTATTCAATCATCATGTCAATCTCTGCATCGGCTGACGCAGCATTGTTCTGGGCTGGAGCTGTAGCTGAAGCGTTGGCGCCAGCAGTGTTGCTTTGACCATTTGCTCCAGCATTTCCATTCCAGTAGTCATCCATCTCGGCATCGAGCTCTTCCTGCGTCTTTCTTGGACGACCGCCAACGAGCTTGTGGCCGCCATCATCACGTCCTCGGCCCCGTTCACGGCGCTCTCCCGGTCTCCTCCCACCTCGTCTGCTGTCACTGCGACCGCCGTTCTGGCCCGGCACATATCTGTCGATGTTGTCGGGAGCTGGCTTGGTGGTGTCGCTGCGCCTACTATCATTGGGACCACCACGTCTGTTGCCACGACGAGTATTCCTATCGTCGGAGTCGGAGATGGGGCTTTCTGAGCGTCTTCGAGCACGTGGGGCCTCGATGCGGTCGAATAGACTGCGAGGGTTCTCAACACGGTCAAAAGGGTTGTCGCGGCGTGGTGGTGGCATGAGAACCAGGCGAATTGGTTGGCCTTTGGCATTTGCACCATCGAACTCGCGGATAGCTTTGTTGGCATCATTGAGTCTCTCATAGCTGACGAATGCCTGGCCATCTGAGCGGCCGGCTCGGTCATAGCGAAGTTTGACATCAGAGACGCGGCCGATGCGGCTGAACAGTTCCTACACAAAGTCAGTACGGTTCAGTCACAGCGTCTGTTTCACATACGTAGAGATCGTCCTCGGTCAAGTCGTAGTGTAGATTTTCGACTCGAATCTTGGCGGGCGGAGGCGGTTCGCTTGGAATTCGTCAGCAGTGTTTCTCAGCCAGTCCAGTTTCGACATACCGGTCTCTACCGCTATCTCGATCGTCTCGATCATTTCGACGGTCATCTCTGTCATAAAGATCGTCGCGTCTTCCTCTGGATCTCCCACCACCACCACGGGGACCGCTAGGTGGGTCGTCATCGTATCGATCGTGGACCCAGTCGCTGGCGATTGTTAGCATCATAATACCACATAGGTTGCTTTCGTACTTGTCCAGGTTGGCTCTGTCATCTCTGGTGGACTGTATGATATGTGTGTTAGATTAGCTGAATTCAAGGGTGTAGCCGCATGTCGCTCGATCGGCTGCCGAAGCCGTGGAAGGCTGTCGTTCGGTCGTGGGGTGATGTCGACCGAGGACTCGACATGGCATAAAGAGGATCTCATAGAGGAGGGAGGAGCAGGATTCGGACCTGACAATGCTGTTTAGAGGGCATAGCCTGGCGGAGAAGGGATGTAGACCAACCTTTCTGACGCCGTCGCGAGGGTAGCTGCTGGGACCACCTCTTCTGGGAGGGCCACCACGACCTCTTCCGCCGCGAGGAGGGTAGTTACGCTGTGGCTGTCAGCTCATGTATCCAGCACTAGTATCTTCTGGTGCACACCTGTCGCTCAGCGACGATCTCGTCGAGGCTTCGGTCCATATTCGAAGCAACCACCAAATATACCGATGGGCGCAATTTTGTTGATTACAGCGCTGTGTAGCCTTCTCAAGGGCACTAGACGAATGCTGTGGCTTGATTTGCTGTATGGGTAGCAACAAAGGGAGAGGTTGTCGGTGGTCAATGTCAGGCACAAAGAGGTTGCAGAAAATCCGGTGACGCACGAAGACTCGAGCCGTCCCGCTTCGCTTCACATGCAACATGTGTCTCGACTACACGACTACCAACTTCACTTGACGCCGACCACTTGCAAGCGTGACCCTTGAGCAATCACTAAATTCCTTGGACGCCTCAGTTCGTGGCTGCGCGGCGACGACAATGAGGTGACGCGCGTGCCGGCTGCTCGACCAAGAAGCAGCGCGGCAACCCTCATACCAGACCTTCATCTAGGCCGATACAGTACCTGTACTTCGCTCACGCTACCGAGCATGGCACCACATACATGGCGAAATACTAGCTCAGGGCATCATGTGGGCTCGCCTCTCGATCACGCCGACTGGTCATCACTCATTGGCATTGTGACGGCAATCGTTGGAAACCTGTTGATCTCGTTTGCCTTGAATATACAGCGGTATGCGCATATTCGAATAGACAAGGAGTACAACGAGAAGAGGCATGGCACAGATCTGGCCGAACAGTCGTTCTCAGGCACAACGACATACGGGACCCAGCAGGAGGAGATTGCAGAAGAGCGCTCCAAGCTCAATGCGACCGCCCCAGGACCTGGCAAGCCAGAACCTGCAGAAGATGCCGACGAAGATGAGGGCCTGCGCGAGTCTTTCCATTCCGATGCGACCCTTGGATCATCGAAAGAGGAGGCGGACAGAAGGAAATCCTACCTTCAATCACCCACGTGGTGGCTTGGGATAGTACTCATGACCGTTGGCGAGACGGGGAACTTTTTGGCATATGGTTTCGCGCCTGCTTCCATCGTCAGTCCACTCGGTGTTGTGGCGTTGATCTCGAATTGCTTGATCGCCCCAATGATGCTAAAAGAGCGCTTTCGCCAGCGCGACTTCTGGGGAGTTCTTGTTGCCATTGGAGGTGCTGTGACAGTCGTCCTGTCTGCTAAACAAAACGAAACGAAACTCGGTCCAGATGAATTGTGGCAGAACTATATCAAGCGCTGGGAGTTTCTGGTGTATGTCATCATCACCATTGTCTGCATAGTCACCTTGACTATCTTAAGTCCGAGATACGGCACTCGGACGATACTCGTTGACCTGGGCCTGGTCGGACTCTATGGTGGCTATACCGCTCTGTCGACCAAAGGTGTGGCATCGCTGCTGTCGACGTCACTCTACAAGGCTTTCACGTATCCCATACTATACCCGCTGGTTCTGGTCCTGGTAGCCTCAGCGATCATGCAGATCCGCTACCTCAACAAAGCCCTACAGAACTTTGACTCGACACAAGTCATTCCCACGCAATTTGTCATTTTCACCCTCTCAGTCATCATCGGCTCAGCCGTTCTGTACAGAGACTTTGAATCAGCCACGGCCGATCAAGCAATAAAGTTCGTGGCGGGCTGTCTGCTCACCTTCTTCGGGGTCTACTTGATCACGAGTGGACGTGGCGGCGAAAACGACGATCCTGAGATCGACGACTATAACCAAGCAACCCAGGACGAGACAATCCGTCTAATTGACGAGGAGGCCTCCGACGAGCGGACTCCTTTAGTGAAGCAACTCGCTCCAGACACCAACGGCAATGGTGCTCCGCATAGACCTCGCACACCCATCGACTCAAGATCACCAACGCCCTCTTCACGCGTTCCATCTATCATGCTGACTCCAGCTGAGGAGGCTTCCAATCCCTGGCGCGAGTCCAATTCGGACGTCTCCCAGACGTCACGTCCCAAAACGCCAATGCGGTCTCAGTCCGAGCTACCAGGCACACGACACGATAGTGGAGACACTCCCTTCTTCACTCCGTCAACTTCCAAGCATCCCATTCATCGCACGCCATCAACGCCCGCTGGCGTAGAGGGTACTCCGACACGTAGTCGCCGCTCCACTCGTGCCGCCAGTCCACCGAAGCCCGATCCAGAGGCCGCCGCAGCGGCAGAAAACGTCGCGCCGCCCTCGACTATTCGCCGAACGAGAGATAGCATCTCGCGGCTACTCCCTGGTCCGCTCATGCCCACGCTATCCTCATCACTTTCTGGCATTGTTGCCGAATCTCTCCTCCGTGGGGAGGGCTCACCTCTCTCAGTACGTGCCCGATTACAGCGGAATCGCTCGTCACGACATGGCGATCCAGCAAGGCGGCGTAGTGCTGTCCATATCTCGGACGAGGAGGGCGCTATGGGTGGAACGCTTAGAAAACATGCGACCCATCAAGAGGCACGAAGCTCAGCACCAGACGTTGTAGGCGTCATGCAGGACGATCGGGCAAGTTTGAACACGAAAAAGAGCAGGTTACGAAGTCTTAGTGAAACTTTCGGGGGGCTGTTGAGCTCTTCATCGAGAGATCGTGACCGAAAATATGGTAAGAGGAGGGAGGATATGGGGGGAAACGGCGATAGTCGCGGTAATTAGTCACGGTCAGATGGACGTTGGATTTGTTGAACTTGGAAACACACTGCACAGCGTTCGGCGTGAGTTGTACAGGTAATGAAGTTTGTACATTGAGCGAATTGTACCCCAGCGGCCTCCCGACTGCATGATTCTTACTGATCCTCCGATCCGACTGAGCCGACCTGAGACTGTGATACGTTGAAGGCCCGAACTGCGTCGACTTACCTAGCTGCGGCTCAGCTTTTTGCCGTGCAGAAGCTGGTATGTTAATGCAATGTGTGGAACACCAAGTGGCAAGAGCTACCGTCAAGGCGAGGCGGCGATCTCAAGACCGGTTAACGAGAATCTGCTGCAGGCGCGAAAGAGCGAGAGCACGGACTAACCACGAACATCCAACGCAACTTCCTTTGACATATTGAAGGCCGCAATCAGACTATCAGACAAGGCAAGCCCCCATATCTCATTCGACTTTCTCGGCAGGTCCATTTCACTACAGCTCATCACCAACGGCACATCGGATTTTGCTCGGCCGCACCTTTCCATTGCATCTCTATGGGAATCCGAGTCCAAGGCAGGTCCAAACAGGCACACATATGGATGTACTGCGATCTCTCCACCCTCTCTGCAAAATCCCATCTTGGCCAAGAACACGACTGCATCTTCACGGCTCAAAATGCCCACCTCTGTCCCTCGGTCCGGTTCCGTGCGCGTGGGCATACGCTTATCGCGCCACTACTTGGCAAAGACGAGATGCATTAGTCACTCTGTTAATGTGCCATGAGATGGTAGTGACCACTGACACCATGACAAGTCTATCAGCACGTGTCAAGAGCTAGCTGAGCATTCGCGTGGACGACGCCATATTGCTCTCAAACACGGGATCAATCACTGAAGGCCACGAGCAGTCGCTGATCCGCCGACGACGGCTCGCAATGAACAGAACGAGTGAAGCAACCATGGCAGGACCAGCAGAAAACATGACGAGAACGCCCTTCATCACCTCGCTGGAGCGAGCCCGTCGCCGCGAAGGACCCAGCTTAGGCCAATGGCTCGAATTCCCTGGCTATCACCTCGCCAGAACCGTTGCCTCATTGGGCGAAGACGTAAGTAAACGACTCTCGCTTTGCAGATGTGGTCAGACAACGCATCACTACAAAACCCTCCCGCCATACCAACGGAAGCACCTTCACTGACACCCTTTGCCCTGCCAGTGGGTCCTGATCGACTGTGAACACGGCCACATCTCCGAACCAGACATGTTCCTCTCCATCGCCGGTGTCGCCGCCTCCAACACCTGCTCCCCCATCGTCCGCATCCCCGGCTCCGGCGACCACTGGATGCTGAAACGCGCCCTCGACGCCGGCGCCATGCCGTCATGGTGCCCATGGTCGAAACGCGCGAGCAAGCCGAGGCGATCGTGCGGGGCTGTCGGTACCCAAATCTCCGCTCTTCCGACGGCACTACCACCACCGCCACCACGCTCAATGGGACCCGCGGCGCAGGCGGCATGTTCGCACACCACGCCTTCCCCTCATCACACCCAATGTCCGCCTCCGGCCGCGCATACTGGCAGCACGCCAACACTGAAATCATCATCATCGCACAGATTGAATCAGCCCTCGCAGTTGCAAACATCGAAGCTATCGCCTCCACACCCGGCCTAGACGCGCTGTTCATCGGCCCCAATGACCTCGCTGCCTCGATGGGGTATGTGCCCTTCGAGCATGGCCAGATACAGGAAGTGCAGGATGCTATCGCACGAGTGTTGAAGGTGGGAAACAGGGAGGGGAAGTATATGGGGTGTTTTGCGCTGGGGGCGGACGAGGCGGCGAGGCGGTGGGAGGAGGGTTGGGACTTTGTGAATTGTGGTGCGGATTTGGTTGCTTTGGCGGGGTGGATGGGAAGTGAGATGGGGAAGTTGGGCAGGTTGGTGATGGAAGGCAAGGAGACTGGAAACTGAAAGATATGAGCTGGCAGGCGATGATAAGATGTTTTGTCGAGATGGAAGCTCCTCTGAACATTCATGCTTGTCAGCACACGTCTACTGGCCACACTGCAATGCCGCTGATCCATTGAGAACCAGCAACTCCTTGGCCCAGCGCTCTCCGGGGCTTGCAGTTAACCCCATTGATCAGGAACGCTCGAGCGACGCGAGCTGGAAGCGACCTGGTTTTAGCTGCCCTCGAGCGCCCCAGCTCGCCTCTCCATCACCACCGTCCATCAATAGCCTTTCAGTACAAGTACCTGAAGCCCTTCTCGCCTTCTGCGACTCCATCGTTCTCAGTGCCTTCCTCACGATCCAGCTTCCTATTCTCCCTCTTCAAATACGTCCGCAGGACGAAAGCAAGACACACAGCGAACCCTAAGATCGCGATTTCTGCACCAAAGGACTTGACGTAAAACGGCCCGTAGGTCTTGGGCCAGATGTAGGACCCTGGGATAGAGCCGATGTTACCCATGGAATTGCTGTGTATGGTCAGCCAATTTGATCTTCCGAACCGAGAGGAAAGAGGAAGGCAAGAGTACGTACACAATCGCAATAGCAGAAGCCTTCTTCGCCAAAGGCCGCGTGATGGTGTTGCTGATCCAAGCCAGCATAACGAAGCCACATGCAAAACCCGCTGTGACATTCGTCAGTATCTTTCAACCTCTCATTGTGACCGATCTCGTAAGGATGGAAGCAGGAACAACTCACTGGTCATCATGAACATGCCCAAATACCGCGGGGCGGTTGTCCTTGTCGTCGCACTAATGATATATCCCGTAATGCATACCGCCGCGGGCGCAGCGTAGTGGAAGAAACGCTCCCCGGTGCGATCAGCATGCCATGCATTCGGCAGCGATACAAGCATAGCCAGATCCAAGGTGGAGCTGTCAGCAGGAGTGTGATGGTCGTATTATATCCCAATGCCTGCGTGATGGTCGGAAAGAAAAAGACAAAGCTTAAGCCCATGATGGTCGCGTGATACGTGATGCCGAGTAGCCAGACCTTGGGATCCTTGACAGCGAGAAGGAGTCCCTGGAAAGCACTGACGTGCTCGTCTGCCTCAAGTCCCCCTTCAGAGCCAACACCTGCGTCGAGAGCCAACCGACCTGTGGCGATGCGCTTCTCATCCTCGGACAGCCAGCTCGTGGATGTGGGATAGTCCGGTAGGATGAAGACGGCGATGGCAGCAAAGGCGATGGTCACAGCACCCTCGACGATGAAGAGCCACCGCCAGGCGCGAATACCGGCGCTGCCTTCCATGCCGCTGAGGATACCCGCGGCGATAAGACCACCGAAGGCTTGTGCGGAGAGGTTGCCGGCGTTGAGGATGGTCACACGGAGTTGCATTTCCTTGCGAGTATACCATCGCGAGAGGAAGTACAGACTCCCAGGAAAGAAGGACGCCTCAACGCATCCCAAAAAGAAGCGACATAGGATAGCCTGCGTAGCATTGTTGACGGCACCGGTGGCGGCACTGATCACGCCCCAAGTGGCAACGCATCCGCATAGGTACCAGCTGGGCCGGGAGATGACCGTCAAGAACATGTTGGAGGGCACTTGCATGGCGACATAGCCGACGAGGAGGATGGACAGACAGGTCTGATACTCCACGTCGCTGAGATTCAGGTCAGCTTCCAAACCCTTGAGGCGGGCGTTGGCGAAGTTGTTGCGATCTGAAAGCACACCACGTCAGCAGATGTTGCTTGATTCTTCGGATGGTAGGGAACCGGCAGCCATCGTAACAGCACTTACCGATAAAGTTCAGAATGAACAGTATGATCATGATCGGAAAGATTCGAATATCCATCTTCCTCACAAGTCTTTTCTCAGCGGCGGCATCCCATGTCGGCCCTGTGGTGTGGTCATCACGGACGGCATCGACTTTGATGTTCTGATCGTCGAACTTCTCATCAACGAGAGTTGGGTTGTGGTTGTCCGCCATGCTGCGCTGACTCGTGGGCCGACTTCAGCTAAGACTTGATGTGAGTGGAAAAGTGTTATCGCTCGAGAAGCATTTATACTTGGAGAGTGTCTATACGTGTCCCGTAGTCGGCGGTTGAAAGCTCAAGTCCATCGCCATGCGATCGATACTGGCCCTGGACCGAGACCCTGGAAGATGGAGTCAGAGCCAAAGCTCAAAGGCGGACATGCTGGATGCCAGTGCTCGATCAAGCACTTTCGTGGGTACGCTACCAGCGTGGGCATTGATAAGAGGGGATCCTTTTTCGCGCCAGTTTGGAGTCTCCATGTATCGCGAGCGAATGGGGACCACTTCACCAGAATGCCGGTCTGTGATCGCCAGACCGTAGACCTCGGTGCCCTTGTCGAAGAGTTGGTGCCAAATGGTTGAGATCAGTCAACACTCAAGAGGTCTGATGTGAATTCAAGTTGACGAAGCCACCTTCCTTGGCTTCTGCCGAAAGCGGCAACACTGCAGCCGAGAGAAGATGAGCAGGCAAATGCAAATCTAACCGCAATCCAACAACAGAACAGGATTATGTAGGCCAGTTTAAGTGATGCTAACACAAAGGCGTTCGGTACCGCAAACCTTGGAAGCATTGCAGGTGCTGTGTGTGTACCGCACCCTCGCAAGCACATCGAGCGTGTGCTGGAAGGAGTGACCCACCGGGGAATGCCCGCTCTTATCGTTGTTGGAGTCTTGGAGTAGGTATGTCCTTGTGCCCGAGGTTGGGGTTGATCCGAATCTCTGGGCAGGTCGCGCCTGCATGGATATGTGTTCAGTAAATGTGATAAGAAAGCGCCTCTTTCCCACGTTTTGGTCGACATTGGGGAGGGCACACGGGCCGTGACACGTTCCCGCCTCGTCAGCTAGCAAGTGCAGTACCCGTAGACCAGAATGCAGGCACTGCCATGGGAACACCTGGGCGAAGCTGCACGAGGAAGCAGCATCGTTCACGCGCTGTTCCCGCGGCTTAAGATCTCAACACATGACATTGGTATCAATATGAGCTACTCGCTCCGAACGCTCAAGCTAACGTGTCGAACAACCGATTCAGCGTCAAAGCTCTGTTACATCAGGTTCTTGGTCACTTCGCTGCCTTGTCCGCCTTCGCCCGTCTCTTCTGGCTGACCACCTCTTCGAGCACTTCTAATCGCTCTCTTGTCACACGAATAGCTTCCTCGACCTCTTTGGCCGCCATCGTCTCCTCCCTCAACTTCATCTCCACGTCCTGACCCTTCAGCACCTTTTGTCTCTGCTTCTGCTTTTGCTTTTGGAGCACACTGTCATCACCTGTCGAGCTCCGCCCAGAAGACTTGGCTTGGTATGCAATTGTGTCGACGCCAGCACGGCTCTCCAACCAGCTCCACAGCTCACTCTCTTCCTTGCGCCACATTTCCTCATATGCCGCAAGGCGATCCGGGCGAGCGGCCAGGCCAGATCCGGAGCTGATGGGCGTGCGGAACCACAGCATGATAACGAGCACAAACAAAACAGTGATCAAGATATTCGTCTTCAGCACAGGGCGCAGCAGATCGACGACAGGCCCAAGCGGCCCGTGCAGAGGCTCGAGCAGACCCCAAGTCTCATCTTTCGCAGCGACGGATTGAGCCTTCTCGGAGCTCTCGCCTCGTTTGAGACCGCTTCTGCGCTTCTTTTTCTTCGAAGGGCCTTTGCTGTCTTTGGTAAGTCCTCTGGGTCGACCAACGGCAGTCTTCAAGAACTTCACGAGGCTGTCGCCGTACTGTCCCTGGCCATCCTTTGCGCCCTTCTCGATTGGTCCTTTGAGCCACGACTTCGCTGACCACTCGATCACACAATTCATCTGCAATCGAGTCTGATTACCTGCTGCCCAGGTAAGGCAATAGCGTGTCTTGACTGTGAAGGCTCCTCCGCTCGGAACGTCCGGCGTCTGAGTCGAGCAGGTGACTGTAACAGCGCGTTGTAAGTCGTAGAAGTCGAGGTCCTCAGTGGTGATGGTCTTGGTCTGCTTGGGGCCAATAGAGCCTCCGAGCGGCTTGATGTAGTTGTATGATCGCGAGGTCTTCTCTGCTCCGAGACCTTTCTTGTCGTCTTCGAGTACCAGGTCTTGCGACTTGCATTCATCAATGAGGAATTTGCGCATGAAAGCGCCGGATTGAGGACCATAGAGTAGGGAGTAGACCTTGCCGAGCGGAGCAGCAATGACCTCGTCTTTGATAACGATTTCGTAATGCGTTGAAGCATCATTACAATCGGTAGGCGCGTGTGTTGCTGGGCCAGGAAAGTCCTGGGTGGTGTCGAGGGTACCGCCGCTGGGAAGCGTCGCAGGCGCAATCGGGTCAGAGTCTTTGGAGACGAGCGAGGGCGCCGTGGGAGGCGGACCAAAGCCCGAAGGCTTACGCGAAATGCTCTTCTCGTCCAGTCGCTCGCTGCCCGCGCCACTTCTGCTGCTTCCAACAAAACTTGGTGCATCGTCCTCCTCGTCCGCGCTACCATCAGACTCGTCTTCGCCGCTTTCATCATCTTCATCATGCTCCTCACCGTCGTTACCGGTGCCCGTTGCCTCTTTCGTGGCTTCTTCTGCAATGATCTCCTTGCCGACTTGACTCTTCTGGAAGCTTGCTGGGTGGCTGACCTTCCAGATGCCTATGAGAAGATCATAAGTCGCTTCTCGGCTCAGAAGACTGCGGAAGGTGTGACGTGCATGCAAAGTTTGTACGGCTATTGCATTAGGTATGACGAGAGCGGTATTCTCCTTTTCGATACTGACGACCTCGTCGAACGAGATGACGATGGTGGTGACCCAGCCTAGAATGTTGCTCGAAAAGCATATGTGACCTTCCGAGATGTAGATCCGTCCTGCGAGCAAGATTTCTTTTTGCAGAGCACACGAATAGTCTTCTATCAGATAGTCGTCTTCTGGAACACTTCGGAACTGCTGGTGAAAGGTTCGATTTCGCTGCTTAGGCGCAATCGCAAATCCTGATAATCGTGGACCGCTTGCGGGATTGGCTAAAGCTGAGGTGCTGGCGCCCATCAGAGCTCCTATTGCTGACTGGCCAGACGCCGCTGTCGAGCCTCGACTTCTCCTATTCGCAAGGCGGCTACGAACACTGTTTGTTCGTTTGACATGAGTGTACTCACCCTCGAAGAGGCTGCCATTTGGAGGAGTTGTATCGCCATGAATGGACCCAGCCACTGTCTTTGCCTGCTGCAAGCTGTTCATTGGATCTGGAATTTCGGCCACAGGAGTTGGTTCCGGCTTCTCGTACGCAGCAGAAACTGCTCTTTTTGCTGCAGCATCCTCTTCTTTGGCGGCCGCCACATCTCGCTGCATTGAAGCTTTATCTCGCGAATCAGAGGTGGCCGTCGTGGGGTCGGACTTCGCATCGTCTAGTCCCAAATGCTCGAAATTCAGATCGCCAGCACCCATTGTCTCTATAGCAGACTTCCTTGCCGGCACCTGATCCTCGCTGTCTTCGGGCTCTTCGCGGATGGATCCATTGATGCCTTTGCCAATCGCGGGATCAGAGGCCGTAGTTCCAGCTCTGCTTCTGTTCTGGTTCGTCAAACTCGAAAAGGTATTGGCGGCATTCTGAGCAGCAGACACCCACGAAGAGAAGAAACTACCTCCACTAACGTTTCGATTCCCGGTCACCACGTTTCCGTTCCCAGTGACCACATTGCCTCCTGGTGTTTTGACCTCTTCGGCGGTCGGTGTCAAGGGAGGGTTCATGGACATTGAGAGTTTACTAGGCTCTTTGGAAACAGATGAGGTGGATCTGACGCGTCGGTGGGAGATCATGTTACCAGAGGGACTGACGGTGATATTGGGATTTGCCTTTGGATCTGCATCGTCTTTCTCCGACTTCACAGAGCCTCTATCAGAGTCTTTCGAGTTATCAAAACGGGTATCGGTCGGGGTTGGAGGGGTGACGGTGGTCAAGGGAGCCTCTGTGATGGCGGCAGGCGGCGTGAACGGACGCACAGCTTCGAGATTTGGCACTGTCTTTGGTCTCTGCAGTCCCTGGGGGCTCGGCAGACTCGTCTGATCGGATACATCGACGCCTAGCCCTACAGAACTGGCACTTCTTCCAAGTGGGCTGTTGACCCCCTCGACTGACTCACCAGCTCTTCGCTCCGGACTGACCCTGGGACTCTTGTTGCCTTTTGTGAAGACATCGCGGATTTTGCGGGCAGGTGACTTGGCTCGTAATCTGCTGATGCTGTTCCGTCTGCCTTCGGGTCGCAACGTGTCGGCTTTGTCGATTAAGCCTAAGAAGGGCAGAGCCGGCGTCGAGGCATTGTCTGGACTTTTCGGAGATGGTGAACCATCTTCTCGTGGTGGCTCTCGCACCGCAGGCAACGTTTGCGCGTGGTTCAGTGTGAACGCGCCTTGATTGGTGTCTGTGAGGGTCTCAGTCTTGACTAGAGGCGAGGAGTGCGTGAGAAGGCCGGCGTGAGAGTCGTGAGTGAGAAGAGGAGGTCTCTCGGGCGTGCCATCAGTCGAGTCGTCCGTCAATAGACTACTGTCACCAACACTGCTCGCTTTCCGGCTGAGAGTGGGAACCGGTAGCTCAGGGTCTGACTGTGTACGACCACGCGTGACTTCTTCTGCGGCAATGCGCAACTCCTCTTCTCTCTGTTTTCTTCGTTTGCGCTTCGCATGGCCTGGCAGTAATTTCTTATAGCCACTGTGTTGCGATTCCCGACTTGGACTGGATCGTGAGCTTCTGTCGGGAGACCTCTCCAGGTTCAGAGAGTCTACAGACTCGTGGCGGTCGATAGATTCGTGGCGTCCCAGGCTGTTTTCACTCTGGGCCTCCGAGGACCGTCGAGGATGTGACAAGACTTTTTTGATACCCTTCATGGGGGGTGAGGACAAGGAGGGTGAGCCATGGGGGGAGGGTTGGACAGAGACCGCGGCCATGTAACGATCATAAGTCTACAGGAGTAGCACGACTCGGCTCGCTTCTCAAAGAGGGTACCACAGGAGTATAGTGTACGGATTTGCAGTCGATCTGGTTGGAAGCAGGCCTTGCGGAGGTGCTTGGCCCTGGTACTATATCCGCATGCGTGATGTCAACTCAACGCATGGACCACTTTACGGCGGCGGTCGTAGGTACACGGGATCTTTGCTGCCGGAAACAACGGCACCCAGAAGAGCGAGAGACTCGTATATGTGTGCCGTGACGCGACGACTGGGGATAGATAATACAAGAATGCGACGAAGCTGAAGATGCAAAGCAGATTGGAATGAATTGCGCTGCCTTGATTCGATTCGTGTACAAAAGTCTACCTGAGTTGTGCATCAAAATAGCCCCCGCGCTGCTGACAGCGAGGGCTCGCGTAATCGCACCGCGTTCAAGGGGAACCTGAAAGTTACGCCCCAAGCAGCACATTGCGCTGCATATTGCAAGCCGATGCTGGTCAATCTTGTTACGATGGCCTGCCTCCTTTATGAGGGCGCTGCACACTCAATGCAGACCACAGCGTGCACCTTGAGTCTGCTGGAACTCTTCCGCCTTGGCCGAATGCTCCGTCACTGCATTGGTCTCGTGGTGACGACGACCTAAGCTCAGCTCGCCAGCCACTTTAGGCAAGAATTATAGCCAGGTTCAGGGGTCACAGGAAGCCCGCAAGCATCTCCCGGCGCCGAGATCCCTTGAAATCAGCCGACTACCTAGGTACTACGGTTGATTCTACCGCCGGTTTGGCAGCCCCGTGAACCTTCATGCCACCGCGGTAGCCTATGCACGTCTGCAATAGGTAGCCTTGTAGCCTTCACTACACCGCAACGCGCGAGACACGCTCTGTGCATGTTGGCTCGGCTGTTAAACTTACATCGCCGCATCTCTGCTGACGTAGCGAACGTCAGATAATGCTCAAGCGTCGACCAGACCCATATCGTAGGCCCGGCCGTTCAAGATGGAAGCAGCGCCACTGAGTCTTGCACAAACACACGCCCGGAATGCAGCCCTAGAAACGAAGCGATCGAACCCAGTCGCAGCCAGCGAAGAGCATGATCTCGCTGCGGCTGAGTTTGCCACAGCCGCCAAAGGCTCATCTGACCAAGAGGCAGTGCGCATACTGAACTTGCTCGAGCAGCACCACAAGAAACTAGGCCACATCCTGAAAACGGCACACGAGAAGCCGGCCATCGACGAGCAAATCGAGAGCACGCCTGTTGGCGGCACCTCGAAGCCGCCTCGTTTGTCGCGAACGCCCAGGGAAACGACCAGAGAGCTGTCTTCGTCCATTGCAAGCAACCTGGCCTCTGCTCGAGGTATACGTGGTGCTCAGCAGAAGCGATCAGCACCCATCTCACCTCTAGTCTCGAATCAGCATGCCGATGGTCAATTGTCCCACGACATGCCAAAGTCACGAGCTGCCTCGCAAGCAACTGGACCGGCGGCCTCCAAGCCGTCATGGGCGCCACCTGTTGGAAACGTCGATGACGTCCACGACAACGACACCGCTAGCGACTCACCATTTCAGCTCTTCTACAACACCTATCAGGGCCTCGTCTCAAAGATGAGTGCTCCTCTAGCCTTCGCTGGCCTTCCGCTTGCCCAGGCCATCCCCGAGGAGAAGCAGAACACTGTGCCTAAAGCCTCATCGCAAACCGAACGGCCCACAAGTACAGCCAAAGACCGCGCAATGGACTACTCCCGTCTCATCTCCAATGCAGCCTTTCGCGCTGTCAGCACCAATACGACGAACGACACTCCTGCCAAATCTCGCATCGAGGACTCATTCTACCACGTCCCTACTGCTGGCGGCACCATGTCCTACGCGGAGATGGTCAATCGCGCCGACCGCGAAGAGGCTCGTACTCTCCGTCACCATCGCCAGACCAGCAATCTCTCCAATATCTCCGAGAATGATGACTTCGTCGATGCTAGCAGTACCATCATCGCCCAAGCGAACTCACACGCAGCTCAGCCGCAGCAGCGATCCCAACAGCAAACAGGCCGGCCCTTACGCCGTGGCGCAACAAATGAGCCCAATTCGAGGGCAAGACAATGGAAGAACTCTCCCTCGAGAACGCCACGCTCCGGCACCTGTCAGACAAGATGTCCAAACGCCTGCATGCCTTCGAAATGGCTTCGCAGACCTCCACTGCTGCGCTCGCACAGTCGATACGCAGCATGCCTCGCTCTCCGCTCATGAGCCCAGACGTATCTCGAGCCGGTGCTGGATCTCGGAAACCTCCCACGACTGCAACCGACAAGCACCAACCTTATCCATCGTTCAACAAGTCTTCGGCGAAGAGCACGACCACGACCGACGATCGCATCACTGAGCTAGAAGAGATTCTACGGAAGAACGACGCCAGACTCAAGAAGAAGGAGGCCGAGAACGAGAAGCTAAAGGTCACGGTAGACAAGTACAAGGAGAAATGGGATAGTCTGAAGGCTGGCGCAAGAGCGAGACGGGAGCGGCAGCAGGGCACGAGTGCGGCTCCAGAGGAAGCGGAGGCTTGAGCTCGGTAATTGTGATTCCGAGTATCTGCTTGGGTCCTTCTCCAGCAACTTCGTCATAGCATTGAGGAAGGAGAGATCCTTAGATCCAACACTGCTCAGGTCTGGCTCGAATGAGCTGAATCAGCAGCACGCAGCATGCCGCAAATAAAGTGCTTGTGCGTGCCGAGGACGGCCTTGACGAATCGAATCGGTCGTTCAGACCTACAGACAACTTTCTTGGCCAAGCTGTTCTTTCTCCCGGCCTTTAACGCAGACATTGGATTTATTGCTGAGAAGATTGGATCTCTAGATCCACAATTGTGAAGTGAGGCCAAGTTGCCTCGTGCTACTGCTTTAAGCCAAGAGGAAGGCCTTTCGCCATCTTGGGGCAGTCTCAACTTCTATCTGTCCAGCCAGCGTGACAGGGCCCTGTCTGACTTTACCCTACTTCAGTGTCACTTCAAGCTCATGGTGCCCTCATCAGCTAATCCCTCATATTCTTGCTCAACATGAGCTTGACACTGAGACAGAATTACCGGCTAAACGTTGCCATTGCACTGCACTGGTGGTGCGCTGCCTATGCAACATGAGGCTACGGGAAGAAATCCTTCGGAGCTCATTTACAACGACCCGTGCCACAGCGGCGACCGGCATCTTTGCAGTCTTTTGCGGTGACTGTTTCAGCGTCCTCTCAAGCCCTTGGACCACAAGTGTGATGGCCCCCGCAGCTGGAGCAAGATCTATGGTTGGCAGTTTTGGCCCTCGCGATTCCTCTGGTTGATCTGAGTTTGGCGAAGGATGCACCCAATGTAAGCCTCGACAAGATCTGGCCAAGCTTCGCCAAGCATTGGATCTTTCGCAGGGCCCTTGACTTTCATCCATCTGGATACTTCGGCTAAAATTGGAACCACGTCTGTGAGGATTCACTAAGTTCCCCAGGGACAACTTCTTACGAGCCGATCGACAGCACTTTACCGACAAACAGGACAGAAAAGGAGAATTTCGCAGTTTCCACGTATGCTCCTCCGGTCTCGACCAAACCAGAAGATGGCGGAGATGCCAGAAAATAAATGTGCCTTGAATGCCAGTTCGTTTCTTCTCGAATGCCTTCAACTACAACGTTTCAAGCCTGTCTTTGGTTCACCCTCTGCATCGTTACCACGCTCCCACCATGCTGCCCAAGTGCAATAACACCATCGAGCATGTGAGGCTGCATGAGGAACCCATCTACAATGGCCACACCTTCCATTTAATCGGTCTATGGGTGTCTGGCGCATTCGCGCTCACTGCCTTGGTGTTGTCGCTGCAGCTGATTTTTCTTCACGCTACCAATTATTCCAAACCGTACGAGCAAAAGCATATCATCCGGGTATTGCTTATGGTACCAATCTACTCGCTGGTGTCGTTCCTCTCATTCAGGTTCTATACCTACTATGTTTAGTACGTATCACATTTTCTTGTGCACAGTATTGATTGCCATGAGTATCATCGCAAGAGAAACAATCTTGAAGGGGGTCCAAGATCCTTCAACGACCTGGACCTATTCTGTCCTTGTTCCTATTGCCGCATGCCAACCACAACTAACACTCACACAGCCTGAACGTCATCCGTGACTGCTACGAAGCATTCGCCATCGCCAGCTTCTTCAGTCTGATGTGTGCGTACACAGCTCCGAGCCTTCACGACCAAAAAGACTACTTCCGAAACATCGTCCCAAAACCATGGATATTTCCGGCCAACGCATTTCGAAAATGCTTCGGCGGGGATAAGAGAGGATGCTTTCGAGTGCCTCGCAGCGGTCTGACATGGTTCAATGTTAGTTCCTCGCCTATCCGAGAGTCAGCCTTCCTAACACCGTGTACCAGATAATTTGGGTTGCCGTCTTTCAATACTGCACGGTCAAGGTAGCACTGACCATAATCGCACTCATCACGCAGGCGACTCACCGCTACTGTATCGAGACCCTGAAGCCGGCATTTGCTCATGTATGGATCATCATCTTCCAAACGATCTCAGTTACGATCGCCATGTTCTGCCTCATACAATTTTACACGCAGGTCAAGGAGGACATCACTGAACACAGACCACTGGTCAAGGTTGCCGCCATCAAGTTGGTCATCTTCTTGTCCTTCTGGCAAACGATCATTCTGTCTCTGCTCACGGCTGGGAACGCCATCAAGCCTTCAAACAAGATCCAGGAGCCCGACCTCCGTGTAGGTCTTCCCGTGCTCTTGCTCTGTATGGAGATGGCCGTCTTTGCCTTGTTCCACTTCTGGTCTTTCCCGTATCAGCCCTACCAACTCCAATCAAAACAGTACCTCGGCGGGCCCCTGGGTATCAAAGCGATCCTCGACGCTCTGAACCCGTATGATATCATCAAAGCAGTGGGACGTTCCGCCCGGTGGATCACCATGGGCCACAAGACTCGCCACCAGGACGCGAGCTACGACGTCGCACTCGGAAGAAAACCTACTGGCGACAGTGCATCGCAGTTTCAGAGCATGAGTCGTTGATGGTCAAGGACTCTGTCAAAGTCAACTCGGCTTACGCCGGCCCCTGAGCTCTCAACCTCCAATCTTGGTGGCGGCACAGCACCGAATAGACTCGCGTCACCATACGAGACGTTTGAGTCGCCAAATGCGGCAGTTGCTCACCTAACATAAGGGTAGCAGTCGCAGAGCCGGACCAACAGTGCTGATGGCTCGAGTTGGGGGTCCCCGTGGCGGTTTCGAAGAGGCACCAAGCGGACGAGAACCACATGTGTATATTTGCTGCAGTCCTGACGAGGAAGAAGAGCGTGGGACAAAGTCAATCGTGTCATAGCTTCTGTATCTACAGCAGCACCTGCTTTGGCTGGCTGTAAATTCCCTTTTCAGAGAATTTCCATCGTGCTATTCTACGTGATGGAGCTTGTCTGCAGAATATTCATACAGATCCATACTTAGCATAGAGAAATCATCCACCATCAGGTTTCCGAGTACAAGCATACCCTGTGTCCGGTGCAGAAGGCCAATCATATGCTCTGCCACTTTGTGTGTATACTGGGCCAGCGACGCTACCTTACATTGACCATCAGCAGCACCTGGACATATGCCTACAGAGCCATAACGACAAAAGCCAGGAGTTCCGCGATCAACACCATGAGCCATCCCTCCGTCCGTAACTTCGAACTTCCACTGCCAGGCGTGTACACCACAGGCGCACCATCATCATTCCACCCCCTAACGTCATCCACCTCTCTCACCCCATCCCACACCCTCAATGCCTTCAACCCCGTCCCCTCTACTGTGTCAAGTGGCGCCACAAACGCCATCTGGTTCCAGCTAAACACCGTGTTCCGCCCCCCAAAAACAAACACCTCGAACCTCCCTGCCCATTCCCCGTCAATCCATACCCTTGAACCATCGATCGCTGTTGTCGTGATCACTATATCGTGCTCCTCGCTGCAGTCAGCAGTAGTATTTAGGACTACCTCTTCATGTGAACTCGAGGTCCCATTCCACCAGATGCGGCCCGGATGGCCGGGATCGAAGCCATCAGTGGCGGACACGGAGCGCAGAGGGTAAGCAATTCCGTCGGAAGTGTAGATCAGGTGGCCGGAGCCGTCGAGGGCGAGGATTGTGTCTGGGCCAGAGAGGGTGAAGGGACCGGTATACTTGAGGTGGAGGGTGTGGTTGAGACCTTTGCTGCCTTTGTTGAGGTGGTATATATTGCTGGACGAAGGTGGCGCTGTCCAGGTGAGAAGCGGTGCTGAAGCGTTGACAGGAGATGGAGTGGTCCGGTCGAGGTTCTGCCCCGGTGCGTGCGCGGATAGGAAATCGATAGACTGATCGATTGTCTCCGGATCAAGCTTGGCGCCACGCGAGCCAGACCACGCTCTTGCTGCGACAATCGGTATACCACGACGCCAGATGTAGTAAGCCTCGAGCTGGGTGGAAGCATCAGGACCGTTGTCGTTCCAGGAAGCCATGATCGCGCCCTTGTTCTGGATGGAATTCGGGCTGAGCTGATCGGTCACATTGACTTGATTGAAGAGGCTTGGCTCCCATTGCCAGCCTTCTTCGTCGGCGAAATTGAGGATTCGGGAGTTGTTGAAGAATTGCGGGTATTTAGCAGGGAGGATCGGCATATGATCTGACTTGATGGATGTATAGGCCCACCAATCCTCTGAATTGATGACTTGGTGGCCTTGTGCAACTAGTTGCAGAGGGTCGGACTGGCCGTGCTGCCAGTGCTGGATGATAACATCGGGAGATATGCGGAGGCCTTCGCCGGCCGGTGAGTCGAATGGCGTGCCCCAGGCGCGTACAGATTTGTTGTTGGTGGTCTTGACGTAGTCTGCCAACTCATTCACGAAGCCAACGTAGACGTCTCCGAGGGAGGCATTGTATTCGTCGGCGCCAATGTGAATCTCTTTGACGTTGAACCAAGGTAGGAATTCATCCCAGATCTGCTTCACTGTTGGAATGCTGTCCGGATGTGAAAGATTGAGGAGGTCCCGCTTTGGTAGAGCTAGCTCGGGCTTCCATTTGGTGATCGTCAGGCAGTGTCCAGGCGCTTCGATCTCTGGGATGACAGCTATCCCATGGTTTGCACAGTGTAGCTCCAGATCCGCGTATTCTTCACGGCTGAGGGTCTCGTTGACTCGCTCGATGAGCCCATCAAGCAATTCTGGATTCTCAGGTCGTAGAGAGAACTGCGAGTAGATATCCTGCCAGGTCTCGTTGTGTCCTCGGTTCAGTGGATAGTTGTCACTGACATGATAGTGGAACTCCGACATCTTGAAGAAGCTCGCATACGTGCACAGGTCTTTGAGGAAGCTCGGCGAGTACCACTTTCTACCAGCGTCGAGCATATAGCCGCGCGTCTTGTACGCTGGCGCATCTTTAGTCGATCTGGCAGCGACCGTAGTGAAGTTTGACAGATACAGCTCCTGCAGAACAGTTCGGGTTCCCCACCAGACTCCTCGTGAACCTGTTCCACTAATGACTATCGAAGCCTCCGTTACGTCGAGCTGATATCCCTCTTCTGTTGGGCTGCCATTCTCGTACTTCAGGTCTGACCCTCCATCAGTAAGCTGTGTCAGATATACTCCGACGGCATTTGCTGGCACCTCATCAATGACTTCGAGTGACCAGACCTGCCCAGTCATATTGCATAGTTCTTGAACGAAAATCGTTGCGAAGTCCTTCCCAGATGGCGGGACTAAAGTCAAGCCGTCCTGGTCCCGGTATTGAGCGACATTTTGTGTGATGAAGACCGCTGGCTGTGCTTGGACGAAGTCGAAGCCAATGGTCGATGTACTACTGCTCGAATTGGTCGTCGCCGGTAGTGGTGGCAACGCTTGCAGACCCACGCATAGTCCTACGAAAAGCCATGTGAATGATATCATGGTGGCAGCCATACGAGAGACTTGACTGCATACAGGCGGGTCAATGGCTTTGCCCGAGACGGAGGCATGGCGTTGGATATGCAGATATGCTGTCTCCGACTCCGATTCTTCACCGAGTCTTACTGCAACGTGAGCAGTGAAGTTGCATCGCCAAGCCTGGCTCCTCGAAGTGACGCTGCTGCTATCCGTAAGCCAGCTGTGAAGGGTACATGATCACCGAGGAGCCTCCAGCTGCTATCGCAGGAATTGGAAGGTCTGTGCTTCACCCCCATCGCGGGGAAGCGTGGGGGATGGCTGATGGCGAATCAAAGTGTTCGTCCCCCATCTGAGGAACTCCACCACCCCAACGTCCACAGATAAGGTGTTGTCAACCTTGACTCGCATGGAAGTTGATGACAGGAGCAGTTGAGCCACAATATATACTACACGACGTTGTCACTAAGGTGGTAGGTCAGTGGACACTGACGTCACGAGCCCTTTCCGTGCTGGGCTTTAAAGCAGCAGTTGTCGATTATGGCCAGGACAGCACGTAGGGTTCTCGAGGCGCGGCCTCAGTGCCACCGGTACACGCAACTTGCAGATCTTCCGGACGACGGGGCGCATTTCGCTCGCAGGGATGTCGCGTATGAGGCCTCAATTATCAATGTACGCTGTGCAGTCCACTTCACAGGATGACGAAGCAGGCAAGATCGCATTGCTATCCAAGTCAACGGGCTTCTGACATCAAGTACCACTTACCTGAGTAAGGCACAAGTGCATTGTACTGCTTTTCAAGCGCCGTCTGTGTCCAGCATATATGATTTCCGCAGTATTACGTCCTTGCATCGTCAGACGTGGCAAATTCCGTACTGAACCTTCTCCGCAGTAGCAACAAAGCATGAGTCCGACATAATGCGTGAATCTTGGCGACCTCATGTGTGTCTCGACTTCGCGCGTGGCTCAAGCGATCGACTTTGCCGCGAACGCACGGCGTAAGACTCCGACAACTTCAGCCCTGGTCGAGGCATGTGATGTGTGGTCTCGTATGAGGTGCTTTGACTTTTGCCATGTGAAAAAAGCTTCGAGTTTGCCATGGGCACCATGTGCCACAGGAGCGTGTCCCTTGCAGTAGATCCGACGCAACCCGTTCAGCCGCATCCCACGCGAGAAGCCCTACCTGGAAGTGTTCCACCCTCATGTGCGGTCAAAGAGGCCACTCCCGTGCGCAGAGAATGTAATATCTTCTGGAAGGAATTTTCTGCGATCGGAACGAAGTGGGTAGCGGCGATGAGCAGCAGTTTTCGTCATAGGCAGCCCTGAGTGCCGAGATATTCCCTGTGCAGGTCGTTCTTTTGTCACCGTGGGTTGGCCGACGACTTCTCTCTATTTCATCTTCACTGTACACTCATCCGTTACTGCCTTTGAAGCATCTTTACTCATTATTGTTCCTGTCATTTCCTGCCCAGCATACATTTGGAGTTTATGAGCGCATTGGATCGATAGATCGGCTCTTCGTTCCGCACGATTCTGCTTCGAGCATTTGATCGGCGCCGGACGCTGCACCTCGGGTGTTTGTGTGCGGTGAGCTTGACGACACTCGACTTGCTGGTGCATGGCCGTCGCAGTGCCTGCCGCCTCTCCTGTCATTTTGGCTGCATTGAGCAGCCCTCTGGCTACGCTTCCGCAGGCACACGATGCTCCCAGATCGCCCACCTACGAGCTGTCTACGCCAGCACTGGAACACAACGCAGATAACTACTCGCCATTCAATCATCTCGCGCATACAGATGCTCAGCCCAGGAGCGTGCACTTCTCTGAGCCGCCGGCTATGCCACTCGCAGCGAGACACTCAATAGCCACATCTCATGTCCCACTTCTACCGTCCGTGCCTTCAGCCAGCCAACTGCCTCACCTACCTGGACGAGCCTCCCAGACCGCACCGAACGTCGACCTTCACGCTGCAATTGAGTATCACAAAAGCACTGCCCAACACCTCAGACAGATTCACGACAATGACAGAAAAGCCTGGGAGATTGAAAAGTCCGCACTCCTTGCACGCATAGCCGACCTCGAGTTCAAATTGAACAAGGCACGCGATCCAAACCGCAGATCCAGCAATGAGTCATCTTTCGACAGTGCTCGCTCCTTCCGAAGCGATCTCAGGTCCTCAACCACATCTCACAGTAACGGCACATCCAGAAAGCCCTCTGAAACCGCTTTTCCTGGCTCGGCACCCGTTTGGCAAGGGCCAGAGAATACACCGCCGGTGACTCGGGTCTTCTCGCACGACGATGATATCAGTCATCTGCCTAGTATATCCGAAGACGGCCCAATGCCGACGCTGTCCAAGCAAGTGTCGCCGTCCCACAAAGAGGAAGTTCACACTATTCCGATTGAGCAGATCGACAAAGAACTAGATGGCATCAACGTCAAGTCAACCGGGCCTGCAGTCACTTCGTCCTTCGAGAAAGTCGGCAGTCCCTCGATTATTGGATCTCCGAATCGTGAACCATCTCCAGAGACGAAAGATGACGTAAGTGATGGTCTGCGCGTCAATATGGGCCGATTGTTGTCGCCACTTGACGAGAAACTGAAGCGTCATGCTGGCCACACCCCAATGGCTTTCGATGGCGCCATCTCTACAGAAGATACTACCGACACTCTTCCGACACCAAGGACCGAGAAGCCTCCCGCTCCTGCTCCTTCCGCCAGACCGCCAGTCCGTCCGTCGGAGGCTGCAGATTCATACTTCTCGTTCTCGGGAGAGTCACGTTCGGTACCGCAGGTCAAAGTAGCTGATATTCCCGAAGAGGCTGTCGACGAGGAAGTTCACCTGGAGACCGATGACGACCCAGCACTGAAGGGCCCTCTGATGCTCGATCCTTCAGCCAAGTCGCAAGCTGCAAACGTCTTCCTCGAGCAGGTTGACGCGAAGCTGATGGAAGCCGCGTCGCACCATCGATCAGATTCGGCCTCGCATGAAGAGGAGGACAAGCCGGCAAATGGCGTACATGCTAGACAGGCAAACAAGAAGGATGACGAGCCCTTTCCAGAACTCAAGATTCGGAAGAGCACAAATTTTGGTAGTGCCTGGGGTGAGGCTCCCATAGGGCAACATGCTTGATGTTGGCCGACGTATGATTGAGGCAGAGCAGAAGGTCAATCCAGAGCAAGCCCGTGGAAGCCACATCGGCTAGGGTTTCGTGCTACTGCGAACCAAGAGCAGCATAATGAATAAGACTAGATCAAACAAATTGATGATGTATTCGGCATGACTCCCGTTACCCCTTTGCTTAGGCACGGGAACTGCCGCCGTTTCTGGGGCCGTGTTCTCGACTCATACTGCTCGTGCTCGTTGACACGATCATAGTCACATCGTCTCGATGTGGCGCACTCGCTTTTCGCCATTGCCCCAGTCTCCCTGCAGATTTCGTCGATTGAGACTATAATGCAAATCAGCCTGCGTATATCGGCTGTCAGGCTCTAGATACCCGGAAACGTGAACGGTATTGAAACGCACGGCTAACTGAAATGAGGACTATCTGCCTCTATACTTCTGGACGCATATATGCTATGTTCATCTCGGTCATCATCGGCCTGAGCCGACTAGTAATACCCTTCCGTCACGGGCAGGCTCATGCGCCCCTGCTGCTTCACGCTGGCTCTTTCCGGCGGACGGACACGTACCTGCTCGTGGCTGCTGACCGCCCGCGGCTGCCCAACCGGCGGCATCGACGTTGAGAAGCCACTACGATAACGATCCTCGCTCTTCCGCCGCGGTCGACGTTGATCAACCGCCATGCCGGGCTCCTCATTCTCCAGTGCATCAGAACCGTCCTGCGGAGTACCACCAACCGGTCTCTGCTGCAGCCTCACGGCCAAATTTTGGCTTGGCGTCGCGCCAGCCGCCCATGGTTCTTCCGACTCTTGGCGCAAAGCCACCCAACCCAGCGCTTGACAACTTCATCCACGCGCCGAAGCCCTTTCCGCGTCGCTGGTACCTCAAACCACTCTTTATGCTCGCGTCCGCACTGCTCGCACTTCCCGGGGTCAACAATGCGCTGCTCGGCGAGCTCGAGGTGGATTAGACGCTCTACGCGACTTATGTACGGGCATTTGAGCGTGATTCCGGTCGATGCGGCTGCGGAAGAGGCGCCGGAAGGGGACCGAGGTGCGGACCTGGCGCCAGTTGCCGGCTTTGGAGATGCATATTTGATCCTGTATGGATAGAAGCGGACAAGGGTGATGTCCTGTCCGCACTGCTTCGACCACTGCGTCATGCGTCGGTGGACGTTGCTGGCGCGGCCAATTTTGAGGAGGATCGTTCGTTGCTCCTCTGTTGTAGGAGCGATCGTGCTGGCTGTGTGCTTAGTGCGGGAAGTACGAGGTTCAATGCGCCGGACTGAGGCGTATCGCTGAATAGCTGCAGCTTGGCGAGGATTCTTCTGCTTTATTGGAGCACCAGGTCCGCTTCGACGTCTGGTGGCTTGAGCCGTCGTGGGCTCGGTTTCGGAATCCGAGTCCAGATCCATCTCCTCGTCATCGTCACCGAGCAGGCTCGAGGCAGTCTCATCGTCTGGCTTCGAGTCGAATGAATCGGGAGTAAGCCAGAAGATGTAGATGTACCCGCTGTCGTCTGACGGAGACAGTGGCTTGCTGAGCTCGGAGAGCAGAAGAGCTGCGGTCTGCGGTGAAGTCCTGGAGGGGATCAGTGCCAGCAGGTCTTGCGTATGCGAGGCAGACGTTGCAGGTCGCTGAGCGCTCAGTCTAGGTTCAGTCCATATTGATGGCGAGCGACGGTCGGGCGCAGGGACTGCTCGGCCTCGAACCTGCGAGGACGGCACAGGCTTCCGCTGGACCACCGGAGCCGGACGAGCCATCGCCGCCTGCATGGGCGCGGGGCTCTCATAGCCTTGCGCCGGCGGAGGCTGTGGCCGTCGTCGATGCCGTTGTGGTGGCTCATCATGATCATCCGCCTGTAGACAGCACGACCATGACACCTTGGTATTGGATCGTCCGCCCAAATAGTCGTCCTTCCTACTGGGCAGCTGTACCTCTTCGGGCACCGTCATCAAAGGTCCCTGCATATGCTGCCATCCCGATGGCATGGTATCCCGCTTCGTCAAACGCGGCTCGTCACGCCGCGCATTATGCCGCTTCCCGCCACTGTGTGATCCTACCTCGGAATCCAGGTCAACGACCCCAACTTTCTCCGCGATCGAATCTATACTCGACTTCCCCCGTAGTGGGAACAATGTGGTCTTCTGTTCCGGCTCCGCGGCTAGTTCCTCCGCTTGGCTTTTATGCTGCCAGCAATAGAACGCAGCCGCATCGCTGTGCTCGAGAATGGCGAGGACGCCGCCGACGACGGCATCGTTGCGGTCCGAGGAAGGACCTGGAGAGGATCTGCTACTGTTACCAGTCGGGCTGCTGGCCAATGCTCTTCGACAAGGACGCCCACTGGCCGTGAGGCCTTTGCAGGTGGTCGAAGGGTTTTTCGAATCAGTTCGCGGCAGAAAAGACTCGGGCGTTCGTCCGGAGAAACTCATTGTGGGTGGTAACTCGAGATTAGAGTATCATGTTCGATGTAGGGGAGGTTATATAAGGCAGGACTCGGAGTGCAGTGCAGCGCAGGGTGGGAAAGATACTTATACATGGGTGGTTTGAGACTCAGTGACGGTCCTTACCTGGTGTCTGGCGATCAAACACATCATATTGCTACAGACGACCGCTACAGGCGCAGCAGTGTAAGCGGCAAGGCGGTACAGGTAAGTAGTAGTGGGCCATGGGAGGTTGGGCGTGAAGAACGCGATGAGGTCAAGTACGCGCCGGTGCTGGTGTGTGGCGGTGCACAGGCAAAGTGAGGCGTTTACGAGCAGCACTGGGCAAGTGATAGAGTACTTAGTACTTAGGTATTCACTTCATCATTTGATCCCCGGGGTCATTGGCTGGGTCGATGGTATACTCACTGGTTCCTCTGCATCGAGACGCAAACACCTAAGTAACGATTCACGGCCGATGAGGGTGCAGTACTTTCGCACGATAAGATGAACTATGAGCAGTCTCAAGATCGTTCAGCATATGTACATGAGCCTCGTGTAACGGGTCTCTCAGAAATTCCAGATCTAAGTACTTAGCATACCGTAACCTTGCGGTTCTCCAGCTTGCGCATGTATATGCATCGGCGCAGGATTGCACTCCCATAAAACCCGGCCAAGTCTATGAGAAGACCGTGACCATACTATCTGTTGGCCAACTAGGTCGATGTCACCAACCCAACAAAAACATCGCTTTTCGTATGTAATCGTTCATGGCAGCTTCCAAGGCTGCCCAATCATTAAGTCATAATCGAATAATGTTGCGAGTGGAATTTATCGAACAAATGAACGCAGGTCGCAGCAGGATTTTGAGCTGGCAGGGCCTGCTCGGGTGAATGTACAAGGATCTACGATTGTGAGGTAGGTTGAGTAGGTCGAGATGTCGGGAACAGCGAGTATGAAGCTCGTGTATTGAGCTTGGGACGTCCCTGGAGAGTGCTAGACCGTTGTCGGACGGCAGATTGAGCTGCAGGTATCATCGAAGACCGTCGACTTGGCACATATGGCACACGGGAGGTGGAAGCTCCCCTTTGATGACCGATGTCCGGGAGCTCGACGATGGTGTCATCTTCGTATTGATCAGTCGAGTGTAGATCTGGTTTCTGTTCGCAGGTAACAGTATCGACGCTTGAGCTGCTGCCATCTTGGCTTGCCGTTTGCAGAACAGGGCTTTCGGCCTCGGGATGAGAAAAATGCTTGAGATCACCATATGAAGTATTGCTCGAGCGATTCGTCGAGATGATTGAGGAGGCGATAGACAGAATTATGCTCTCTTGCGAGCTTGACTTGCTGATTGGTGAGCCAGACACTCGCTGTGGGTAGGGCACTCGCAGACTTTCGCGCTGGCTGACATGAACGTGCGAGTCAGGACTCAATGCCGCACTGTATCTATCGCCTGAATTGATGCCGAGGCCGCGCAGCGAAGACTGCGGAGCATTGTGCCGCATTGCTCGCGAATGCATCGGGGCTCTTTGTGCGAATGATGCAAAGGACTGAGTAGGTGGAAATGATCTCTGTGGCAAGATGTCACTTTTGGACATGCTTGAGGTTGCGTTCATCGTGAGACCATCGTCATCCTCATCTTCCAAAGCATGATCCCAAGAGTAATCGATAGCATCTTCCCAATCATCAACGTCGATAGTCTTGAGGCCCACTGATATTCTCCTCTCTATTGGGCCTGGGCGCGGCGGAGATGCCAGGACATCCGAAGTTGACACAAATGTTGAGCTTAGTGGTACCTGCGCCACGAGCCGACTCTGACGATACTGGCCAAGATCGGCAGGTACAGACTGCATGGGCCGGATGAGGCTCTTGCGATGCGGGCTGGTCATGACCGAGTTGAGGGAGTCCGTTCCTGCTGACATCTGTTTTTGGTGCAACGGTGGTTCGGGGAGAGGCGAAGTCTTGAGTAACAGCGCCGAAAGATCATCCGTGGATACTGCATGGACAATGCCAGGTGCCTCAGGCAAAGGTTTGTCAAGCATTGCTGATGGAGCCAGCTGCGGCGAGGGCCGACTTTGGTCTTCGGGAGCTTCCTCGTCGGTGCTAAAGGAGAAACTGGTGATTGGATCATCTGCCGCTGCAGCTTGTTCGACACTGTCGGTAGTCCCGTAGTCAAGGTCACCGACTTCAAATCCCGGTAACAGCGACAGACGACTCGGCCAAGAGAAGTTTTCGACAGATTGCGACAGCCTTACGTCTCCACCAAGTGACGGTAGTCTGAGATGATCCTTGGGTGGTGGTGCCGGCTTCGATGTCTCGTCCGTGAGAGAAGGCACAATTGAGAAGGTTGGCGAGGACGACCGATGCTCGAAAGAAGCATCTGTGGACTGTATGTCGGCGACAGTGATGCCCTGGATGTCGCCTTTGGGTCGTTGACTAGCTTGCAGAGAGTTGAAGGACTCGACCAATTCAACCTTGGTGGATTTGTTGAGGTTTTGATATTGCGATTGATCGGTGTGCGAGACGTGCTGGAAGTCGAACGGACCTGATATCTGTGGCTTTACTGTAGCCCGTCGGGTGTGCATGTTGAGCATTTGCCCTGCGGACCTGACCCGCTGTAATCCTGAAGATCGAGGGCTGCTATCGTTGTTTGATGGGTCCTCGCTCGTATGCGATGCTAGCACATTGAATTTGCTCGTTTGCCGACGCATAATCTTGCTGCCTTTGCTGAGGAGAGTCTTGCCGGTCTTCTCCTGTGCTCCAGGATGGACATCCAAACCATCGAAGGAGTTTTGGCGTGACGACGGTCGAGATCGTTGACTACTCGATGAATGAGAAGAGGATGACTTGTGGCCGTGTGAGAGTGTCGATATTAGGGTATTGGTCCGCGATCTGGTGTATGTAGTGCCCGGTGGACTGTTGTGTTCTTTCACCAGCTCTACGAGTGCCTGCCGCGATGGTTCGCCCGTGGACTTGCTGAACCAGTCTGGCAGAACGTGCTTGCCATCACTCGGCTGTTTGTGGTGATTTTGTGTCCATGCGAACCGGCCCATGACGTCCAATCCACCATGAAGTTGACGTTACAATGTTGCTGCCGTGAAGCATTCGCCGAGGCACGTAAGAAAGTGGTGCAGGGCCTGTGTTGCACTTAAGTTCAATTGACAGGAGCGACCCAGAACTGCAACGTGATCTGCGTGGGCAAGAACGAATAAGAATGCTCGCGAGAAGGATGATCGTACACAACAAGAAGGACACAATGGTAATGAAGAGCACAGAGAACAACAATAACAGGTCCGTGCTGACTGCTCAAGAGAAGTGCCCAGGTAGAAGTCCTAACGACTGCGAATAGTGAGGTGGAGTGTAGGGGGGCTACCGAGAACGCTGTCCATTATCATCATACCGCTTTCTGCTGAAGCCGTTGAGAAGGAGCAAGGTAGTGGACTTCCGGTACACCTCGAACAGGAAACGATCGGACTGCAGAGCAAGGTACAGGGATCAGTATGGTATAGAGCCGATCAGTGCTAGCGTCGTCAGGCACGATGGATCTTCCTGGGCTTTCGAATTTGGTTACTGTTGGCGATGAGGACCTCGTCGCGGCGTCGCATGAGGAAGGACGCCATGCTGCTGGCTCAAGACTCGGATTGGTAGTGGATAACAAGCGCATTGTGGAATACTACAAGACAGGAGAAGCGCAAAGACATACCTCGACGGACTGCAAGAGAACGAAGCTTGGGTTCGTTAGCTACACGGTAGTCAGGCACCTATGTTGGCTCCGCCGGCGAGAGAAAGAGCTCGAAAAGATGGACGAAGTAATCGACGCATGGCAACAGGGGTGACAAGGTCGAGGAGAAGCAGGGGTCTGCATGCTCTTTGCTTCAGGCGGTCTAGCCTCATCCCACGGTGCTGGATCTCCCGAAAGCCGCGGCAGGCTTAACTCAAAACAAAAGTCACGATGACCCGGCCGTGACTCCGACAGTTAGGTGCGTCAGCACAAGCGCAGTCCACTTTACGACGAAGAAGACTGCTCCGCACAGCAAGCCTTTAAACACTGCTCAAGCGAGGGGATGAATTCTTGCAAACTGCTCGAAAGCTGCTGTTTCAACAGCACGGACGTCAACAAAGCCGTTGATCGGGTGTTACTCACGACAGATGCCCGTCGATTTGATTGCTGGATCCTGACAGCTGTGACAGATTGGATGTGAAGCAGACCTCAGACAGCCGGGAAAGCTACTGCCTACATAACTTGAAACGCCCCTCCTGTATAGTATGGCCGGAGTTCAACTACTGTGTATGCAGACACCATGCTGAATGACGTTGGACTCGTTCTTAGCACATCCCATCCACCGCTGATCATCATCGCTCTTGTGGAGGTCCTGTGAGCTGCAGAGACCAGTCCAGTGGATGTTTGATGCCGACATTTCTCTTCCAGCCTGCTGGGACAGTAGCAACAGATCAAGGTCAGTCAGTGGCTTCGCTTAGAGCGTCTCATAAAGCGACCCCACGAACAGCGGACGGCAGCTTCTGGGGCATGATGCAAACCGTACAGCGGTATGGCGTCTCTTATCTTTGCCTTTAGGACGCTGACGCTTTGCTCGTGGGTCAAAGATATTTCACAGCATGGATACTCTCAGAAGCTGCTGGGGCTCATGACAACAACAATGAGGTTGTTGACATTGTTAAACTTGAAGACTCCCAGTTATGAGGATCAATGATGGGTCCAAAGTGGGATAGGTCTTGGCTGCTATGTTCCGTCAAACTGGTACCCATTCTTTGGAGATCTGCTACTGTAGGTACATATCGTACCCATCTGAAGGTACGCGTCCAGGAGCTGGAGGCAAAAATATCAAGTTGCCAATCCATCCGACGACAACTCTAGTTGGGCGACGTCGGGCTCTAGTCCTCCGTACCTAGTGTTCGCTTTGCAGCACATGAATGCCAATCTAGGTAGCTAGTACTTGAGCAATGCTCTACTGAAGTACCAAGTCTAGATAAGGAATTGCTTCTTTGACTCGACGGCCATATGATTGCGACCAAGACAATGCCTGAGCAAGCGGTGAAGCCCCGTTACGACGTCTGCGGTCTCCCGACCATGCCGATCATGACAAGATGTCTTTGACTCAAATTCGTGGGGTCATCTTGGGTGTACACTTGTACCGAGTAGAGGGGCTCCTGAATCTGCAGAACAGAATTTTCGAGGGAACAATGCATGATACTACCGCAGGAGCTCGACTGCCACGAGAACACAGTTCGCCCAGTTCTAGGGACAGGACCACAATTCTTATGAGGTCCATGCTCCTCCAGATGGATTGATGTTTCAGAGAAGGAAGTCAACCTTAGACAACGCACATGTCTCGAGGCAGCATCTCCATCTTCGACGAAAACTTCTCGCTGTGTCCTCCTGAACCGTCTCCGTCACCTCGCTTGTGCTATGCTGCCGCTACTGCGACAGTGCCCGTGCGCACGACTGACACCTGCGCGTTCTTACCACTGCAGCTATAGCTTGATGTGCCTGGACAGGGCAACCTGGGTATATGCAGTCTACACCGTGTACCTGCCTGCAGCTAGAAGGTACCTGCCTAAGCGAGCACCCCGCAATAGCAAGGCCCGTGGTCACCGAAGAAGGCCTGATATGCAAGGCGAACAGGGTCTTCCTGATCGACTGCCGAGGGGCATGTACACTCGGTCAGGTCGCTTTTCTGATCCTTTGCAGTATATACATCGACTGGGTGTTAGCAGTGACGCCTGGCAACTTTGAGCCACCGGACAACCTGCCAGCTGCTGCTGCATCTTCAGCGGTCTCAGCTAGAACTCGTCGAGACTTTTGTCTGGCAATAATGTGCGTCATGTGCTTCAATTCTCTTGTAGGATCAGTAGGTTTAGACGACTCCCGAAAAATGGGTTCGGGAGGCAGCAAGTTCCTGAAGTTTGCCGGGAGGGTTGTCCCTGATGCCCTGCATGCTCACTTCCGCGGCAAGAACGCTATCGATTTGCCTGGAAGCAGCCACACCAGAGCTTACTAGAGCTTCACTTTCAACCTCACGTAACGGCATCATGCTTGTAGTTCTAGATTTTTCGCATAGTCATCCCTTTGCCGTTCACTCCGGTTACAATATAGCTCAGCTTCACTTTACCTGGAGCTCCATGGCACCTCGGGAGAAAACTTCGTTCCAAGTTCGCTTGTCCTGCCACGACTTGCAAGCGAACTTGGGCGGTCAAGGTGTCTGTCGTGCTCTCCAGAGTCTGGCAACCGACGGCGAAGCTCGCCTTTCTCCGTGCAGATCCGCCAGATGGATACACTGGCTTCTCTCTTGGCCGTTGCATCTGCCCTGTGCTTCGCATTGTTGTGGTATAATGGTCCTTCTGTCACCCAAGATGAACGCGTTGCAGTTGTGGTGCTGCACACACTGCTACAACGCGGCCTGACTTTAGCGAGGTCGAGTACCCGAGCCAGCGCTCAACACAAGCTCTGTCTCTGCTCATAAATCATTTGCTTTTTCGGCGCAGCTGGCAGATCTGCCATTGCACAACCTAGGGACGTCCTGTCGCAAATACATCTCCTTAGCACAACCGATCCTCAGCTCGACAATCGGAATTGTGCCCCAGTTCTCGCATTGGAATTCGCCCACTTCGACACGGACACATATCTCCGCACCACCCCTGCTCGAGCAGCAACATGTTCGTCGATCATCCAGAGATCATCCAACGGCTGATTCTGGGTTTAAACGACTTTTACCCCTGAGTATACCAAAGGCCATGACTTGCCGCGAAACTCAGGAGGGTACGTATGTCTTCAATGCTCGGCGACATTCTGCTGGCATTATTTCTGCATGGCACCCATCTGTGCGCGCAGATCCCTGCCGCAGGTGCTGTCCCAAGAGAAACACATACCACTGACCTCTGATCCACTTCGAACCCATGGCACTAGACCCTCGAATGTCGCGAGAGCGCACTCGACCTCTGATCAGCCAAGTACATATGAAGTCCGCCCCGATCACTCAACATGAGCCATGAACGGCAATAACGGCATGCCGCATAACCTTCATCCTCAACGACAAAGATCGACAGGTACAGATACAAATGGCATGCCACCCCTGCAGCAATCCCAGATTCCCATCACACGCTATCGATCTGCATGCTTGTGATATTCCCTGCTGGTGCCAAAGCCCCCGGTTCGTCCTCACCTACCCTCCCTTCTGCACATGCCCGGCAGTTGTCGGGTAATAACAATACTTGGGCAACTCTGCCCGACCCTCAGTGCTCGCAATCGGCGGCCCCGCACTCCAATTCGTCCCCGGCTCCCGAGCGCGGCTAAATGACAACGGAGACAAGGCAGAATAACGTCGCGGGAATGCAGAATGCCCACTACGTGCCCGTGCACCGGTTCTCCCGAACGCTGAGAACAGCCGCCACATCGTGTACAAACCGGAGGACCCATTGAGTCTGCGAAGCCTCAGTCCTCCTCTCCAAACGGATAGTTGAACTTCAACAGCCCGTTCAAACCCCCGACCCAACCATCATCGCCCTCGGCACCACCACTCCTCGATTGCCTTAGTATACACGGAATGCCACCTTTCCACTCGCCCTTCGATCCTCTTCCATTGACATGCCCTCCGTTGACCCCGTGAACCAATTCCTCTCCACTGACCCTCACCTCTGCCCCGACGCCCACGCCCCCTCTCATCCGCTTCCCATCCACGCTGAGCTCAATCTCCTTACTCCGATTCTTTTCGCTCAGCTTGAGCGTAATCGGCGAGTTCGCAGGGAGCACCAAGGGTCGGAAGCTCAGACTCCTGGGACAGATGGGAGTCAGCAGCAGCGAAGGAACCAGTGGATGGATGATGCTGCCTCCACTGCTCAGGCTGTAAGCGGTGCTGCCGGTGGGTGTCGAGATGATCATGCCGTCGGCGACGGCCTCGGTGAGGAAGCGTCCGCCTACGTAGATCTCTATGATGGTGAGATGCGGGTCGGCGCCGCGGTGGAGGATAATCTCGTTCATGGCGTGGGTGTCGCCGTCCTCTGCTTGAGCAGATGGGGGCCTGATAGTCACCATTGGACGTAGGAGTGCACGTCAGCCGCCGGCCGTTGGCGGAGTAGACGCCAATTTTCAGGCGTTGGCGGATCAGGACTTTGGCGCTTCGCGTGAGACCAAGGGACTTTCCACGAATTGAGGACCAGCCGGTTGGACCAGTGTCGGCAGATGATGTGTCGGTGGAGTCGGGAGCAGAGTGAGCTGGACTGTCAAGAAGGGAGTGCCGAGAGGAGGGTGCGCCGGAGACGTAGACTTCGCGAAAAGCACGCTTGTACTCGGAGAACTTCCACTCGCCCAGGAAGCCTAGAGTGCCCATGCCGAAGGAGAGGATTGGCGGTACTTGCACTGCGTTGGCGAAGAGGGCTGCGGCGTGAAGGATTGTGCCATCACCGCCGAAGGTTGTGATCATGTCGACTTTGGAGTGGTAGGCTGTGTGCGGAGTGTTGTGGGCTGCGGCGTAGACGGTGAAGGGCAATGTGTCGCTGATCTCCTCTGCGACGGAGGGCTCAACGATTATGTTTGTGCCGGGATACGTTGAATGCACATGACTGGCAAACTCCGTCAGAGCCGCACTAGTTTCCGTAGCATAGTCCTTCTTGATGAGAAAGACATTCCGGGGTGGTGAAGGCCATTCTAATGACAAGAGGTCGTTGCCTGGTCGTTCTTGATATGCGGCATGGCTCCTGGATGGAAGAACATCCAACGGTCTCGAGTCTAGTATTGATCTCGATGTCTGAAAGCGTCTGCGCGAAACGATGTTGATTTGACGTGTCGCTCTCCTCCTGATATTGGTAGCGTTCCTTAGCCCAGATGTTAGGCATATCAAAGTCATTAGGCTTATAACCGAAGCGCTCAGGGTACAAATGTCATGGCGTATTGTACATCATCTACGAAGGTCTATCTCAGACCTCCAGAGCAGGCGCCAGTAAGCAGAAAGCACCGAAACAGCCAGAAAACCAACACAGAGCAATGACTAAATGGCGACCATGGAACAGCAACTTAAGAGGATCAAGAAGACATGGGTACGGCGAGATAAATAATCCACAAGCGTCGACTTCGCTACGGCGGCCCCGAGAGGCACATATGACGTGACGCTGATCCGAGCCGGCCGAAGGCCTGAGCGCAACTTTGGCCATCACTCAGCTCGTTCTCGTTCTAGGCAACCATGACTGCAGGCTCGGTCTTTTCCAGTTGGTGAATGGACGTTCAATTTGGTGGTCTATTCTTGCACCTTGTTAGGTACCACGGCGAGTACGGCTACCTAGAATGATCACAAGCCGGCAATCTCATGACTTAATCATCACCCCACGATACGAAGTATAACCCCATTAATAGAAAGATATCGTTTCCTTCGAACCACTTCGTTTCTTCCACAAGGCATCTTCATCATCACGATGGCGACCAACGGTGTCCGTAAGCGGACCACCGAGGGCGTGAAAGAATCGGTCGATGCCGTCTCTCATGAGGCCAAGGCTGCACCACAACCCCATCCTGCTGGCGAGGTCAAACACGGAGTTGGCGTCGAGGTTCTACGCGTCTTGCTCTTCACATCATGGTTCATGTGCGTTGCAGTTGCTATCAACGCTACGCAAATCATCGGCTGTCCGCTTTACTTCATCAACAAGGATTATTACTACGCCTACATGGCTTTAACGAAGCAATCTTTCGGCATCCTTATCACCACAATTACTCAATGGTTCAGTCCGACCGTCATTCGTGTGAGTTGGGACAAGAGTGTCCGAGGGCAACTCAAGAAGACCCCTGACGGGCGGCTGCAATTGAGCTTTCCTGAGCGCCTGACTATGCTTGCAAATCATCAGATCTATACCGATTGGCTGTATCTTTGGTGGTCCGCGTACGCGAACCGGATGCATGGTCACATCTACATCATATTGAAGGAGTCCCTGAAGTACATGCCGATCCTCAGCCCTGGCATAATGTTCTATGGCTTTATCTTCATGGCTCGAAAATGGGCTTCTGATCAATCGCGGATAGCCTATCGATTACAGAAGCTGAAGGAGCGTCACCACGGCCCGTTATCAGGGAGCGCGTCGTTGGATCCGATGTGGCTTTTGATCTTCCCAGAAGGCACCAATCTTTCCAGAAACACGAAGAAGCAAAGTGTGGCCTGGTCCGAAAAATCGGGAATTCCAGACCTTCGGCATCAGTTGCTGCCACGTAGCACTGGTCTGCAGTTCTGCCTGGAGCAACTCGGCGACTCGATAGAATGGGTCTACGACTGTACCCTTGCATATGAAGGTGTTCCGTAAGTACTTCCCATACCTAAAAGTCGCCATCAACAGCAGCTCATTCGTAGCAGAAAGGGGGGATATGCTCCTGAATACTTTACGCTTAGGTCGACGTACTTCCAGGGGCGTCCTCCGAAGTCTGTCAATATGTACTGGAGGCGATTTGCGGTGTCGGAGATCCCCATTAAGGATACCAAAGCTTTCGAGGCTTGGGTGTTGGAAAGATGGAGGGAGAAAGATGAGCTGCTGGAAACGTTCTACAACACTGGCCGATTTCCGTCAGACGAGGGCGTCGACAAGCAGGAGGGCTACATTGAGACTGACGTGCGATTGTCATCGTGGCTGGAGATTGTACAGATTTTCGTCGTCCTGCTAGCCCTGGCCATGGTTGCGAACGTAGTGGTCAAACTGTGGGAGATGCTGGTTGGCACTCGGTTATGAGGGATGAACGATGAACGACGAGACGACGATGGATGAGACCCGGAGTGAATCCCGACTTATGCTACTACTGGGGACAGGATAGAGCGAAAGCCTCCTCGAATTCACCCAATTCCTTCACATGCACTGTGCTTGATGTTGGCCCTGACAGTCACGTGAAATACTGCATTCAACTGCGTCCAGAGCCAGATTCCAGTCTACCGGTCTTGTGTGAGCCTACTTTACTAGCGCAGACTGCGCGTGCATCTCCAACTCGCCTGTGATCCAAAGGAACAACAATTTCAGAATCCAACGCCCTTCTTCCTCTGGAACATCCCCTTGGTCAACAATGGCGGCCCACCGTCGTGCCAGTAGTAATGGCGACGTCGCACACGGTCGGTTCGCCGATATCCCCAACGCCGTCGAGGTGCCGCTTGCCGACGGAGACACCGTCGAGGTTCATCTCGCCGAACAACTCGACGACCCGACCGAACTGTGCCAACTGCTCGGAGACGAGAAGGCGCCGAAGAACTTGTGGATAACCATCGCATTGGCATATGCGAAGCAGTCGCAACTTGACCAAGCTCTCAGTATATTGCGCAGCGGTATTGAGGTCCTACCTTCGAAAGATCGACTCAATCTTCTGTCTGGTGTGGCATGGCTGCAACTTCTCAAGAGCAGACAAGCCCCTCGGACGAAGCCTCAGGGTGCGGATATCGATGTCAAAGTCAAGGACGACTATCTCAAGGATGTCATTGCTACGTTGAACGATGCTGGCCGAATCAACCCGTCGTTCCCACCAGTCAAGCTCACGTCCGGCGTTTGGTCTCTACTACGTGCTTCATTGGCGACCGCGACACAGACGGGTGATCGAGCGGACCAGGAGCGGTCAAAGAACTTGAAAGATGCGCTGGCAAACTTTGAGCATGTTCTGCGGACATCGGACAATCGAAATATGATGGCCATGCTGGGAAAGGCAAGAGTGCTCTATATGCAAGGAAAATATGCGCAGGCCCTCGAATCATATCAGGTGGTGCTGATGCGCATGCCCTCCATGTCCGACCCTGATCCAAGAATTGGCATTGGGTCATGTCTGTGGCAGCTCGGCATGCATGAGAGGGCGAGCAAGGCCTGGTCGAGATCCCTCGAGGTAAACCCTGATTCGAAAGTGGCGCACGCTCTGCTGGGTGTCTACTATCTTCGGGAAAGCAACAAGCACCCGGCATCTTTGCCCGAATTCGACAAGCTGTACAAGAAAGCCATGACTGAGCACATCAGCAAGGCCTACAAAATCGACAAAGCATTCCCACTTGCTTGTGCAGTGTTTGCAAGCTACTTCTTATTGACCAATCGACACGACGCGGTCGAGCCATTGGCAAGAAACGCAATCGAGAAGACCGACGTGGTTGCTATTGTCAGCGATGGCTGGTACTTGCTAGGCAGGAAAGAGCACAATCTAGACAACCTGGAAACCGCTACCGAATACTATGGTCGCGCTGATGCGGCCAGAGGTGGACCAGGCATCGGCAAAGGTTTCGTCCCAGCCAAATTCGCCCAGGCTCAGGTTGCTATCCAGCGTGGACAAGACTATGAGACGTCAAAACAGGTCCTCGAATCCTTGACCGGTCACAGAAATGTCGAGGCCAGCACGCTGCTTGGTATTCTGACAGCCGAAGAGTATTTTAAAATGCAGAAGACCCTGCCTGCCGTCGCAAGTGAAGGCAGTAAGGAAGCAAAAGATCGACAACAAGCGCAGAGCCTGTGTTTACAGGCAATCAAGCTTCTCGAGAACGTGCAGAAGTCATGGACGCAAGCGAAGAACAAAGATGGCAGCATCAATACGAGCGCTAAGAAGGACGAGACAGTCTTGCTATATTTGGCACGGCTGTACGAGCAAGAAGATCCGATCAAGAGCGCTAAATACCTTGATGAAGTCGAGCAGCTTCAATTCGATAAGATTCCGGAAGACGAGCTGCCAGAAGAGACCGCCACCGATGAAGCCAAGCTGGAAATTCTCCGAAGCAACCTACCTCCATCACTGCTCAACAACAGAGCGTGTCACTACTATCACTTCGGGGACTACAGTTCTGCGCGCTCGATGCTGGAGATCGCTATGGGAGCATGCAGTAAATTGTCTCAGAAACAGCAAGCAGAACGCGAACTCGCAGCCGAGGGCAATATGCACGACGCAGATGTCGACGACACCGACGTGGATGCTCTGCTTGCGACCATTTCATACAACCTAGGACGCACTTACGAAGTCCTGGGTCTCGAGAAGAATGCGCGAGAAACATACGACATGTTACTGTCACGACACCCAGACTACACTGAAGCAAAAGCACGCTTGGCATTCATGGACTTGGTCGAATCACCCAGAGAGAGAGGACCGAAAGCCATCTCGAAGCTGTACGCAGAAGAATCTGGCAATATCGATGTCAGGGCTCTGATGGGCTGGTTCTACCATGGATCCAAGAAGAAGACACCCAATGTCAGCGAAGACAGTGAGTATCGGCAGTACAAACACACGCTGCAGAACCACGACAAGCATGATCTATACTCCCTAACTGGTATGGGCAATATTCATCTCAACATTGCTCGCGAGATGCCCCGCAATAACGATGCAGAGAAAGAGAAACGGAGTCGCATGTACGTTAAAGCCTACGAGTTCTTTGACAAGGTCCTGCAACTGGATCCCAAGAATGCTTTCGCCGCACAAGGTATTGCCATTATGCTCTGCGACGACAAGAGAAGCTATTCGGAAGCTCTGCAGATCTTCGCACGAGTCAAAGACACTGTTCGCGACGTAAACGTGCTCACGAACCTGGGACACATATACACAGAACTTCGGCAATATCCCAAAGCCATCGAGAACTACAACGCAGCGCAGCAGTTGGATCGGTCGAAACAGAACCCGCATCTCCTTGCTTGTCTGTCCCGGGCTCACCTCTTGAAGGCCAAAGTTGAGCGCTCAATCCTGGAGCATATCACTGCACTCGAATACATGAAGGAAGCCCTCGATGCTACACCAGACTCACCACATCTCCGCTTTAACGTGGCGTTCATCCAATTCCAGATCGCAACAATAGTCACCCAGGCCAAGGAAACAGACCGATCGCTAGTTGACGTTGAAAGCGCCATAAAAGGTCTCGACGAAGCGATCGCCACTCTCGAGGAAGTCGCCCAGGTCAAGGCTCCTCCCTACCACGTGGCATGCTGGAGTCTCGTGCCGCCATGGGTCGCAACACCATGAAGAAGCAGCTCGAGCGTGCTCGCGGCGGCCAAGCCGAGTTCGAGCGCAACAACCAAGAGAAGCTTGTCGAGTCACGGAAACGCCGCGAGGAGGAGCAGGCCAAGAAAGACGCCCTCAAAGCCGAGCTCCGCAGAAAAGAGCAGGAGCAGCTCGAAGCTGTTGAAGCAGAGCGGAGAAAGATGCAGGAGGAGTCCGAGCGGCGTGGGGAGCAAGCACGTGCTGAAGCTGCAGCACGGGAAGCTCTCGAGTACACCGATGACGAAGAGACAGGCGACCGGATCAAGCGTAAGGAGAAACAGAAGCGTGATCGCGCGTCGGGCAAGAATCGCAAGCGAAAAGCCCAGCGCGAGGTTGAGGATGGGTTTATCGAGGACGACGAGGATGAGGGCGCGTCTGGCCGGAGCGTGTCACGGACGCCTTTCTCTGGTGATAGTGATCGCGATGGTGAAGTTGGTGGTGAGGCTGCGCCGCCCAAGAAGAAGCGGAGACGGCTTGAGCGGAAGGGTGGTGCCGTTGCCAAGAAAGCCCGCTCCGCACCAGCGCCGAAGAAGACGAACAGCAAGTACAAGTCTGATGAGCGAATTATCGATTCGGATGACTCAGACGAGGAAGAGGCTGCGCCGACTCCCGTCACTGACGCTGATGAAGATATGCCGGATGCAGTGGCGTCTATTAATGGCGTGAACGGAAATGGCGCGGATGGCGTGGGCGAGGATGAGGACGGGGATGATAGTGATGCGGTCAGGAAGCCGAGGCCTACGCCGAGGAAACAGCAGCGACTGATTGCGGACGATGATGATGAAGACGAGGAGTCCTAGGCTGAGCACCACGTGATGAGCCAAGAGCTCCTGGTAGCATTTCGAAAGCGTCTGAACATCGATAGCATTCTACGGCCATACGAGCCTCAACTTTTGCGACAGAACTTTTCCGCCTTGTGGTTTCTGCTCAAGTGCCTAGCCAATGGATTATGAGTCTGGCCCTTAAGTGCTCTTGCTTCTCCTCCAGTTGATGTGACACAAGCCTGATCTCGCTGCTTCTGGGGAGACCAGCATCTGTGTCGATTTTGGGACGAACGAACGTAGCCATGAGCGGCCCATGCATCTGGCTGAGGGGCCCTATAGATGGTTGTGTGCAGTAGGCCGGGTAAACGAGAACATGATGGAGAAATGGTCGTGTCAGACGCTCGTCAGTTGCTGGATGATCTTTCCCTTTCACACGTACGTCCCTGTCCGAAGGAGTGCGACAGTCTTCGCCGCGGTGGGCGTCGAAGAACTTGTTGCAGGAGTGCCATCGACAAGATGTGGCATTGCTCGACAGTGCTCGGACAATGTCATCTAGGAGCTGCTTCGACAAGCAATGCTGTTTGATCTGAAGAAGAAAACTCCATGAGTCATGATATTGATGCTCACATAGGAGGGTCTCACGTCCTCCCTTGCTGTTTCTGCTTCGAGGCTTGAGGTTATCATCACCACCGTTGGTAAAATGAGCAGCCGGGCGACGCAGTCTGGCCCGAGCATGGGCATCAGGAGGCAACTGACGTCGGAGGTAGGAAGGATGTGAACTACCAATGCTGCTTCCTGCTCCAGCATGATCTCAGCATGTGGGAAATGAGCTGGGCTGGTTGTGTCCACGACATGTAGCACTGCTCGACTGCTGCTCGAACAATGATCTGTAGGAGCTGCTTGGGCGAGCTTTGCTGATTTATTCTGAGAAAGAAAAGTGGTCTCTGAGCATTGCCAGATCTCAGAGTTGGTGCAGCGTCGGCATGTCTGTGGCTGTGAGTGTTACCTGCCAAAATTTAGCATATCTTGCAGTGCCTGCAGGTCACGGCGGGAGTGGCACGTACCTGCCGCCAGCGGTCCTGCCTCGTGAGCCTGTCCGACCACCATAAATCTCTCGTTCTCATCGCACTGAATCTTTCTTTTCTTTCTTCAGAGGGGACTTGGTCCCTTCAGAACTTGGTAAGTCCTCCACCTGAGATGAGAATCCCAATGAAGCGCGAAGCTGTGCCTTTGTCCCAAGGCCGTGTGCCGAGTGAAACAAGCGATGGCAATGGTCAGAAGAGAACAATCTGAACTGTGAGACGAGAGGACAGAGAACGGAGACACGTGGTGAACTTATGTCAGATGTTCCAGAGTGCTGAGCTGTTTCTCCGCTGGAAATTCCCTGCCAGACGCCAGCCAACGCTGATATTGACTCACGGTACCAGTAGTTGGCGAACTCTACGCGTCTTCCACGTCGTACCGGCCTCCTACCTTCTTCGAGTTATGCCCAGGCTCATCGACCTTTCGATCATCGCGTCTCCCAGGGTGTGCTACGGTCGTGTGTCATGGACCTGCCTCCTCCTCGGCCGACGAATTTCTCACAATTAAGCTCAGACAATGTCGGCCGTTCTCAAATTGTGAAGGGCGAGATCTGGAAGACTGTGCCATTTCCTAGAAGCACTTCAGCTATCGTATGACGACGTCGAATGAAATGCCGACGACGGCTTTGGAAGATCAGGCCCCCAGATGGGAATTCGAGACCCCTGGCCCCTGTCGATGATGCGTTGGCTTGTGCAACCGAGACAGCGGGCGAGGCGGGCGCTGAAAGCTTGACGCCCAGCTTATTTCGGCACATAGGATGGCTTATTACATAGGTCTTGTACTTTTCCCCTCCCACAGTTCAAGCAATAGCCTGACCTTCGACACAGTTCTTCCAATGTCGCTGGGCGCGCGTCGCTACAGCAGCTCACGCGATATAGACAATGATGACCGTTTACGACTCCCGGATCAAGGAGGGGCATACTCTAGCAGCTATCGTGAGGTCCAATACTTGAACATCCCGCGTTCGGGTGGTGGGGACTACCGCCGATCGAGTTCCGCCACACGCCAGGCTGTTCCTGTCTACGAGGTTGATGTGATAACCAGACGGACCTCGAATATTGACATCGCATCTGCCTGTAACCCAGCGCGGCCACGTTCACCATCTGGAGATTCATCGCCGCGACCAGCATCCATCAGGCCGCCGCCATCGATACGGCATGCGAGCGAGGCTGGCAGTGGCGGCAACGGCGGACAGAAGATCGCTTCATTCCGATACGGACCGCTGGATAGATCTGTCAAAGGTCGAATCCGGATCCTACGCGTTCGACCAGAAAAGGAGAACGGACTCATTTCTTGCGAGTTGACTCGTAGTGACATCAAGGCCACTTACTCGGCTCTGTCTTACACATGGGCTTCGTCTGGAAAGTCTTCTGGTGTTGACAGCAATGAGCTGATCTTGTTGAACGGGAAGCCATTTCCTGTGAGAGAGAATTTATTTGCATTCTTGAGGCATGCAAGAAAGTATCTGAGAAACAAGCCGTTATGGGTAGACGCTATCTGTGAGTCGCCGCTGTTGAGACCATTCGCCCAGCTCGATCTCATGCTAATATTTCCGAGGCATCAATCAAGAAGATGTCGAGGAAAAGAATCAGCAAGTAGGTATGATGTGGAAAATCTATTCTTTCACGAAGGAAGTCCTTGTCTGGCTTGGCCCGTCGAGTCGGGACTCTGACCATATTGAGCATGCTATCAAGAAGATGAAGGAGTATGCAGATACTAACGACATGTCAATGGCGATAAGTTCCGCCAGCGATGATGAGTTCTGGAGGGGATTCCGGGACATCAATAGCGCGTTCTACTGGGATCGGGTATGGGTCATCCAAGAGTTCACACTGCCATCTCATGGCAGAATCATCCAGGGGAATGATTGGGTCACCTTCGATGTATTTCAAGACACGATCCGACGTTTCGACAACAAGATCTACAGGGGAGCCCTTACTAACGTGGTCTTCTCTTCTAAACGTCGTGATGATTTCAACGACTACATGTCGAACATCCATCCACTGTGGCAGCGGCGGCTTTCGTACAAGCGTGAGAGCTCACGTGTTCACAAAGACGCCGATTGGACCACCCTATCTGGCGTTCGGCATTGTCAGGATCTCAGGGACCGGGTATACGGTATCATGGCGCTGTCCACCCATGGCAACTCGTTGCGAGTCGACTACGAGCTCACCCCGTTCGAGCTGCTCCTTGAATCCATCTGGCTGGAGCATGACTCCGACATTGATCGTACGGATATCGTCATGAATCTCGCCAACATTCTGCTTCTTACGCCTGCCTCCATTTGCATGTACGCGGACAGTGCGACTTCGCATTCGAAGTGGGTGCTTCACAGGTGCAACCTGACACGGCGTTCTGGAACCAAGGAGCTGCAAGCACTCCACCTCAGCGCAGCTGCTAACAGTAGGGGAAAGCGCCGGTGGCTGGAGGCCTCGACATCAGATGAGAAAGAAGTCCATTGGCGGAACTTCGCAAGCCTCAAAGACCGAGGATCACTGAAAGTGCCGAAAGGCTGGCCGGTTTTCCCAAGTCGGAAACAGTGCCCCTGGCAGATGTTCGTCTACGCCGTCACTAAGGAAGGCAAATGGGGCTTGAAACTAGCCATCGACGGTGACATTCCTACCGACGCCAAAAGTAAGAACGACCGGCGGCGGAGTCGGTCCCGCAGTCGCAGTCGCAGCCGCGATCGGAAGCGTGACTCAAGCCGCAGGCGAAGCAGGTCTAGACGGAGGAATGCTTCGAGAAGCTCCGACGAGAAGGACAAATCCAGCAAGAAAGATCCTCGGGGTTCTGTGATTGCGGATGGCTATATGTCGCCAGAGGAGTTCATGAGCGTCAATGCAAAAAGAGCCACGGCATTGGGTGTCTACAGGACGACTTGTGCCCCTGTCGAAATGACTGTCTACTATGCGCTGGCACAGGGGCTGGAGGGTGTCGGGCCATCAGACAACAAGGCGGGTGCTTTCGAGGAGGTGCTCGAACACCTGGAGTTCTGATGGAATGATTGATTGGGAAGCAAGTCTTCCTCTTTGACAAAACGTCCAGACAATGAAGCCCGCCAGCATCTCATCTCAAGCTCAGATGATCACCATTCAAGGCCACTTCATCTGACAAGCTTCACCTCAGGTCGGCGCCCGCGTCCTTCACTTGGCGTTTTCGTTTGCGTCATTTCGCTCAACGTCAATATATCCTCTTGCGACTCGGCTGCGCCGCACTCTTTCGTTCTCAACACTGCCTTCAAGCCTTTTGTTTTGGGAGACGACTGAAGTGGTCGTAGATTATTATTCCTGCGCTCACCAGCGCAGGCACATCGCTTGAACATGGCAGGCGCAATGTTTCCCAAAGTCGACACCTTGATCGATGTGGGCGACCGCGAAGTGACCAATCATGCTACGTCGTCACCGAAATCCCAGGCCGAGGGAGAGGTCTCATTGCCACCCGAGCTTTCGAAATCGGCGAGCAGATCATGTTCATCAACAAACCCATCAGTATCTTCGTGGCTCCTTACAAATTCGACTGTGAGTTCAACAAAGCTGTCTCATTGACCTGTCTGCTGACCTGTCACGTTCAGCGACTTGTCATCAGTGCTTCAGAACAGAGCAGAATTCGCTCCATGGCTCCTGGAAATATATTGCAATCGGACCTCCCGGCTCTAAACTGAAGGACTGCTCCAATTGCCGACGGGTCAAATACTGCTCCGACTCATGCGAAAAGCAAGCCTGGACCGAGCACCACAGATACGAGTGTTCGGTCTACAAGAGCAGTAGCCTGGAAGAACTAAGCAACGAGAACGCTTTCACCGACCGTCGTGCTGCTCTGCGAATCCTTCTGCAGCGAAAGAATGGCGTGCTCTCCGGACAAGCTTGGAAGCAGATTCTTGACCTCGAGGCACACGTTGACAAAGTGCTTCTAGATCTTATACGAGGTCCTCGCCTTGTCAGAGATTCGCACGCCCTCCAAAAGCTTGCGGGTAGCGAGGAAAGCATCTCAACTATTCAACGTATAATGTGTGTTCTCGAAGCAAACAAATTCTCTCTGAGCTATCCCGATATGGACATTCTGGGTAAGGTCTTTGATCCAGAGCCGGCCATGATGAATCACAACTGCGACCCGAATGGTTTGATCAGGACCGACGTCTCCAACCATTTCTCTCCCGACTCATCACCAAATCCGATTGTTGGCAGTATCTCCGTCCATGCACGCAAGCCCATCGCCAAGGGAGAAGAGATCTGCAACGGCTACGTTCCAGTCGTATATCCGACGAGTATTCGCCAGACGAACCTGCAGTATGGGTATTTCTTCACGTGCACATGCAATTCGTGCGAGGCCACTGAGCCAACAACACCAAGTCATTCTAGCTAGCTGCCGCGAGCTCCCTAGCAGATCTATTGCTCCACAGAGATCACAAGACCACAGACGAGCAACTCATGACTATGGTACACAGTGTGAAGTGTCACAAAAAGACATATGCTGCAGCACTGAAGCTCAACCTCGCTGCTTTGGCAAGAGAGGGTAGCTCGATCGAAGAGTATCCAATGGCCCAACTCCGAAGTCAGATGGTAATAATACAAGACCTCCAGCTGCAAAGCATAACTCTAGTTGAGCCACACCGAACAATCGAGATTGAGAAGCTTGTTGTCGAATATCTAGTGTTGGTGTACCGTGTTTATCGGTCCTCGACCAAGGTTCGCGAAGACTACAACATGTTACGATGGCGTCTGTTCTGCTGGGTCTCAATTCTGTACTCGGACACGACGATCGCACAGAAGATTCCGGAGGAGCAGCTACAGAACCTCTACACTTTTGTTCTGGACGAACTTGCGCAAGATCTTCTGTCGCCTGAGCAGACTCAGTTCATGCCGTGGGCTAAGCCGCTTGCGAAGGCAGGAAAGAACAAAGACAAGCGCAATCCCGGCATCAAGACGACTAGCACGACATCGCAAGGTCTGTTCGAAATGATGTGTCTCGAGCATCTCGAGGAGCGAAAAGCTTTGCCACGGTCGCTGCTTGCAAAGACTCTGGCGGTCGACAGCCCTATGAGACTTTCACTCGAGAAGTGGATCGACGTCGTGACTAGCGTTGCACTTGCAAGGGAGAAGTGCTTGCCTACCGAAGGTGTTGTCAGTGGTGGTCCTCCATACGACTTGGATCCGGTCGTTGCTCACGAGTTTCGGAAGCTCAGCTGTTTGTCGATGATCGAATGTCTAAAGCAAATGAACATCTCGAAGTGAGAGCGTCTCTGTGAAAGCCCTCACTGACCCTGAACACTGTACGCGGCCAGTGCAAAGATCACGAGTTGAACTGCACAGCTCAAGTTGTCGAGACCAGACACGTAAGACGGGCTACTACGAGGTTCACGCTGGCCGCTCGATCCTGCCAAAGGAGGAATCGACATCGCAGGTGAGGACAAAAGGCACATATGAGAGACAAACAACGAGCCCAAGGAAGCTGCAAGTCGCTCTAGACACGGCACCTAGCGAGTCACGAAAAGCTCGTGGGCAGGCTTCTCCCGGTGGACGGACGACGGGTTTCACATGCATCGACGACCACGCGCAAAGCATGCTTGCTAGGACTATTTCCTTCCGACTTGTGACGCCTGAGCGTGAGAAGGATGGGAACAAGTCGATACGACATGATAGATCCCAGGTTGCGATTTTAGCATAGCTGGACAAGAATGGAAAGCAATGAACTCACACTTACTGCTGTTGCGTTTTCTCTTGCCTTGTGACGTACATGCCTGAGTATCGAGCTCAGTCAGCGCAGAAGGACTGAGTGATTTTGATCATCCAAATGGTAAAAGCATTGTACAGTAAGCCGCACTTATGGCAAATAGCTCGTCTTGGTTGTACGCAGCCGATGCGGTGTAGTACGATGGTGCCCAGACAGGAGCGCAAGTCAGACAAAAATGATTGGGCGGGAGCATGTGGCGTTTGAAGAAACGCGGTAGTGGAGTGAGTGAGGGCCGAGATGAGGGCGTGGGCGGGTGATAAGTGCCGACGTGAATTTATCGTTCGGGAATTCAACAACAGTCCTGTAAGTTAAAGACTTGCCACTATATAGAGAGACAACATATTTCGCGCTCGAGAACCTACACGCATCATCTCACCACAGTTGCCGTGCTCGTCGATTGAAGTAGAGGTCGATCAGATTGCTGCCGCGGGCGGCCCCACGTACCCCTCAGGATTGGCACGATGTCGCCCTGACCTCTGCTACAATCCGCCTGATTAAGGTGCTGTGGCGGCGAATGTAGAGCGCAGGCAGGACCTTGCAAACGACGACCGACAGCAATGAGCGGTGTCCGTCGCTTTCTGAGCGTGTAAGTTGGACCGATGTGTTGGGACCTTGTGATGTCAGGACGGCTGTCGCGGTTCGCAGTGGTAAAGTTAGCTCGCTGATATTCAACTATGGCAGTCGCGACAAGTCTCCACGACCGAAAGATGGAAAGCACGGCCATCACGTTCTTCACAAATCAATCGGCCATGACTCCCTGTCAACAGAAGCACAAGTGAGTCCACCTCGTCATGCTCAGATTTCTTTGTTGCAAGGTACGCGCCTTGTCACTAGCACATTGCACGAAGTGGCGGAACGTGGTGTTGTCTGTCTATGTGACCGAGCGTTGTTCCTGGTTGAGAGACGCAAACATGCTAACCGAGGATATCTCAGGGTACGGGCGAGCCGAAGTTGGAGCCACTTGATCCGGAATCCGTTGCAGATTTCTATGTGCGTACATCAGCAGCCGCCGTTTTCCCCTCTGTGAAAGACGCTTGCGCTCCCTAAAAAGGTGTCGCTGACATCGATAGGGACTGTTCAATTCCAAAGCGACAGCCGAGGGTCGCCCGGAAGAGCAGAAGGTTTGTCGCCCCAAACGCCACCAGTCGAGGCTAACGAAGATAGATCAAAGCGATTCGCCTTCGATTATCGGAGAAGAAAGGAATCCAGATACGAGACAGCACAATACTATGGGCCCTGCACTCACCAGTCTCGGAGAACGACGATGACCGTGCCTACGACTTCTTGCTAGCCCTCTCAGACGCCTCCGAAAGCATGGTGTCGCCGTATCGCTCAGGTACACATATGAGAGGCGCTGTGAACAGGCAAGCGGTGACTTGTTTCCTTGACTCCACGCTATTCGCAATATTCTCCCACCTCGACAGCTTCGAGCCTATGCTCTACAATCCCTTCCCGGATCTGCCAAGGCAAAAATTGAGCTTCTTACTGCGACTGTGGGTGAACATGCTGAGAACGGGTCAACTGATCACGACCGACATAACGGCGAGGATTCAAGGGGCTATAGCTGACTGCGGGTGGGCTGATGCTGCAGAGCTGCAACAACAAGATGCATCCGAGGCTTTCACGTTCATCACTGATAAGCTCGATTTGCCTTTGCTGACATTGAAGATGGACATATTCCATGCAGGCAAAGAAGATGAGACGGACGACCACAAATTCATCAATGAACGTTTGCTCGAGGTTGCAATTCCAGAGGATCCAACGGGACAGAGGAAGGAGATCAGGCTTGAAGACTGTCTTGAGGAGTACTTCAACAATAAGATCGAGGTACGGAGATATTTGGAGCGGCGAGCGACAATGAACAGTGTCAAATCACCTGTCGAGCCCAGTATCAAGGCTGCAGCGATACACGTCGAAACGATTGAGATCGACCCAGAATCGAGCTCTCCAGCGACGCCTATCAGCTCGGGACCACCAATGCCATCACGCCCAAGAATGCCAGCCAGACCTCGGCAACAAAGCATCATTCAGGACCGCTTCACGCCGTCACAATCAGCAAGTGGACAAGACACCCTCACGGAGGTCCCAACGGAGGCCAGCAACCGGTCACGGGCGGGGAGCGTGCGGAAGACGGTGATGATGCCCGGGTGGCAGTTCTTCAGCCTCATTCCATGGTATACCGATAACACTCCAACGAACGACGCTCAGATCGCGGCGCATTTCTCCGATAGACGACCAGTTCTGGGTCTATGCTTGAAACGTTACACCTTCAAGAACGGTCAACCAGCGCGACTTGGCACATATATCGACATTCCCATTGAGATCGGTTTACCACATTTCATCCAAGACGATGCTGTTACTGATAATGGTGCCATATTTGGCAATTTCAAGCTGTCATTGCAGTCAGTGGTTTGTCACCGTGGCAATTCTGTGGATTCAGGACATTACGTTGCTCTTGTGAGAAGTCCACTGAATGAGGGCGCCACCTCGTCCGGCGTCTCGAACCAATGGGTCAGATTCGACGATCTAGCACCACAACGAATCACACCCGTCGATATAGATGTCGCCCTGCATCAGGAGACCGCGTACTTGCTCTTTTACCAGATCATGCCAATCGATGAGGAGTCAACGAAGTCTGAGAGTGGCGCTAGTGAAGTAAATCTGGGCCGCTCGACAACGTCACTACCGCTCAGTCGAGTCACAACAGCAAACGTGCAGTCCGGTCGACCCAGCTTTGAGATTACCGGGCCAGAGAGTCCTCGTGGGCGTTCATCTGCCGAGGGTCGAAGACCTAGTGTCATATCCTTTTCCGATACTTCGACAGCCGGGGTAAATACGTCAAAGGCACAGAGCGGTACCATCAGTAAGAGTTTGTCTCCAAATCGAAGAGGAAGTGATGCTGGTAGTAGTGGCGGAATAAGCCGTCGCTTATCGAAACTCACAAAGCGTCACAGTCGCGACATTTCCAAGGACCGTGAGCATCAGCAACATCAGTCAGAGGCTGCGGAAGTACACGTTCGCGAGATTGCTGTCGATACCCCGACCACGACGGACGTGGTAGCAAAGCAATCTGCTGCGCAACCGAAACCAAATACATTGGGAGTCCCGGCGAGTCACTCAGGCCAGCAGGTGCAGAAGCATGAGGGCGGTAGGCATAAACATCGCCTCTCGAAGCATGGTGGAAAGCAGAAGAATCCTGACAGGGAGTGTGCTGTGATGTGAGTTGTCTAGGTGGGCAGCTATCAAGCTTGAGGCCAGATCGTTCGGATTTTAGTGCGAGCGTTGCATATTGGTGCCATCAAAGTGCGCCGTTATCCCTGTGGGACACCAAGTCACCCCCTAGATCAACTCAGCCTCGCTATCACTAGCGGCTGATAGGTAATCGAGCATTCAGCTTCTATCAATGATAGGCCTGTGGGGTGGAGTCCGTGCCTCGTTGCCTTATTTTGCATCTGTCAGGCATCCTCTCGACGCTTGCCGAGCAACTTGCTGCTCAGACGAAATCATATAAATTCTCCATCCACACATGTCCTGCCCAAAGCGTCCCAGAGTTGTGCGTAGGTAAGCATGATCGACTAGTGACAAGTTCATCAACAGCAGCCGCGCCTTCCCGAGGTTCAGGGAGAATCGGAGTGCGGGGCAATAACGTAGCTCCTCCACATCGAAGCTCTCGGGTTTGACAGGTACCCTCGCCAAGCTCGGTCCTACGGCTCAATGATGCTTCGACGCATGCCTTCACCGGTAGCAATTGAAGCCTTTACTTGCATCCAGGCGTCCACCTCTATCTCATTCTGGGGCTGTTTGCCACCCCTCCTCGCCCCAGGAACGGCTTGGCCAGCTGACTCGTACTCTACGTACCCTTTGACCAATGCAAAGGTATTCCGTAGCATCAAAATCTCCAAGTATGGTCCAGACTCCTACGCCAGGAAAGTCAGACCAGGCGCAATGATGAAGCAGATCCTCGTCCCCCGCTTTGAAACACGAGCTGGATGACATGTTCCTGGCGTTTGGGCAGTAGGTATAAGAACAGAGCAACATGTTCCCCAGAAGTCTATTTGTGTCTGTTTCAACTCACTGAGGTCATTGTAAATCAACAGCTCTAGCCTTTACAGACGTCGACACTACTGAACAGCTTCAGAAGTTACAGTAGATCTGGTCTGTCTTCGCGGTATTCAGAGACCAGGTAGCCAGCACACGAGCCCGTATTGATTCAGGTAGTTCACGATCCGTCTCAAAGCGGGCGTCACCCTTAATCACTTGCAGCAACTGCTCTCGAGTCTTCACCGCCAGCACCGCCGCATTCAATTTCGTGGAAGTCTCAGGACCTTCGACAAAAATCCCAGCATCGTCCAGACCAGACCGACCAATACATTCCTCTTGCCAACATCAAGAATGGCCAAGATCCAGGAAGCAGCTATCCCCAACTTGCGGGCCCAGATAGATGAATTGACCGCCAGCGCCGAGGATGGCGCCGCTGGCATCGTCTTCTCCGCCATCAACAAGAAAGGCGAGACCATCTTCGAGCATGCCTCAGGCACCCTAGGCGTGGGTAAACCAGAACCCATGACACTCGACTCCATCTTCTGGATTGCGAGTTGCACGAAGATGATCACGGGAGTCGCTTGCATGCAGTTGGTAGAGCAGGGGAAGATAACACTGGACAGTGTTGAGGAGGTAGAGAAGATCTGTCCGGTAAGCTTGTCTTTCCCAAGTTCGTACACCCTATTTCGGAGCAACGGCGTTGGAGACTTCGCGTTGCCCTCGGCCAGTCCAGTTGCCACTCGCCACGCCGGAGCTCAGTCTTGGCACTTGCCAACATTCATGGATGGTGTTTATATATTGTTGTTCCGAATTCTCGGTCAACAATCGACCGCGATTGCTCAGCAATTCGAGTTCTTAAGCCACGACCGTCCAGGTTGGTAGCAGGGTTGGGTACCACCATACTCCCTTCAATCTGGGCCACCCTGCTATGTTAGGTACAGAACAGCTGAACCCCCTCTCCTCCTCATCCTCCTCCGATCGATCGATAGCGTTAAAGGCGTGGAACTCAGGAAAAATAACCCATAACCCAAAAAAACCTATTAAGTTAGGTTTCCAACAGCTCCCTCGGGGGAATTGGTTTTTGCTTTTTGGCGATCCGAATGATTGTGCGGTTGCCCGGGGATCTGTCTGGGTGTAGAGTGTAGATGGATGGCACCTTTTTCACTTGGGAGACAACATTCCTCTGAGCTACGCCGAAGATGCCTGACTTACTTGACCAACATCGTCCCTGGGAATCTTGCAATGCGCGAAAGACGGACCAGAGCTGACTCAAGTGCCAATATAGGAGCTCAAAGCCGTCAAGGTCCTGCAAGACGATGGTAAACTCGTCGAGAAGGAGAGAGGCATCACCCTTCGCATGCTCCTGAGTCACACGGGTAAGCACCTGCTCGACCTTTTCCCACTTAGCACCTGCTCCCAGCTCCAGACATCTGCTATTCGTACGGCCTCGGTACTGACGTTCTCACAGCTGGCTTCGGCTACTCCTTCTTCAATTCAAAACTCCTCAACCACTACGGCGCCTCAGGGTTGGACGAGTTCACTGGCAGCTACTCCCAATTCCTCACCCAACCACTAGTCAACCAGCCCGGCTCCCGCTGGGAATACGGCATCAACATCGACTGGGCTGGCCTGATCGTTTCGCGCATCACTGGGAAGTCCCTTAATGACTACTTCCACGACCACATCTTCAAGCCGTTGGAGATCAAGAACATCAGCATGTTCCCAACGCCAGAGATGGCGAGTCGGCTCGCGTGGATGAACTTCAGGGACAATTCGACTGGAAAGTTGGGCCTGAATCTAGGTGGACATATCGTCAGGGAACAGTTGATGGCTGCTGGTGACAAGAGCGAGGAGGGAAGAGTGTTCAATGCAGGCGGACATGGGTGTTTTGCGCGGCCGACTGAGTACACTCGGATCATTGCGATGTTGTTGGTAAGTTCGCCAAGGCCTCCACCTGCCTGGAAACGATTTGCCGGTCGAGAAACTTGACGTGTCATGTATGTGAAGACTTGCTGACAGTGGCGGAATAGAATGACGGCAAGAGTCCATACTCGGGCGAACAGATTCTGAAGAAGGAAACAGTGGACGAGATGTTCACTAACCAGATCCCGGATATGCCAGACTTTGGGCGACAGGTACGTATACTGACCAGCGTGCAGTTCACGCCGCCCATTCCATCCTTCCCGCATTGTCTTTCGGTTTCTCACTCTTGCACCCAATTCGCCGCTAACATCACATCCCTTAAAACAGCCAATCTCCCCTCCTCGTCCCGACTTCTCCAATGCACTCCCAGCCCTCTACCCCGAGGAAGGCAACCCAGCTCAAGGCTGGGGCCTGACCTTCTTCCTGCACTTACAAGACAGCGCCGTGCACAGCAAAGGCACCGGGTGGTGGGCTGGACTGGCCAACCTGTTCTGGTGGTGTGACCGTACACGAGGAGTCGGCGGCATGATTGCTTCGCAGATCCTGCCGTTTGGGGATTTGAAGGTCATGGGCCTCTGGGGCCAGCTGGAGGGTGGGATCAATGCTGCACTGGAGGGTTGATTGATGGATTGTGAGGAACTGTGAGGGGGTCCCGTTGTTGCGCAATGGACGGCAGGATGAGGTCTTCAGTTGAGGGAAGGCTGAGTGAGGCCGAAGGTGACGGGAAATTGGCCACTATCCCCGATATTTTTCGGGCACTTCTTCCCTCCTCCTGATGGCAGAAACGGAGAGTTCTTCTTCACTGCTGATGGCGATGATGGAATCGAGTCTGTGGCAGAGGGATCTGCTCAGGTCGTCGACGTAGCCTCTCATTTTGTGTTACAGCATTCTCTGTTCGGTTAGGCTGACGATGAATGTTTGCCGGAAAGCTTAGTCATGCGTCCTTTTGCTTCAACGATTAGGCACCGCACCTCACACTTGTGAGTGCGACGACTCATGAGAGAGGCAATGCTAGTCAGTGAATCATCCAATGAGCTGGACTTGCAAAACAGTCTGCCTCGTGCGTAAGGGGGCCCCATTGTGTAAGCAAGCGCCAGACATAACCCTTCTAAAACACAAATAAGGCAGCCATTCGCGCCAAGGCTCCGCATGCGTCGTACGAACACGAGCAGATATATCCCCTTCCGAGTGCTGCTGTCTGCGGTTGTGTCACACAGTGAATGTCGCTTGGTCTGTGACCTTGCATCCCGCAGCTCAGGCACGCACGCGCTTCGGCAACCGCAAGATACGGTGGATACGACTGCCATTTGCCGTGAAACTTGTTGCGAAAAGTGTAATGGGCATCCTTGATCGAAGATATGTATGAAGCCAGTGACCGGATACCTAACTTGTAACATAGGAGAACAGCACAAGGATAATCCCAGACCCAACACAACGAGGAAGTAGCGCTTTCCAATTTCGCGTGCCCAAGTGTGAAGCGAAGCGCGCGTTGGTCAACATGCTAAAATGCGAAGATGTCAGATCGCTATGTAATCACTCACGGGGAACACTGCATGCCTTTTTCGACTCTTTGACCGAAATGAACATACGAAGTAATGTCCGCATCTCCGGAAGAGTACTGCACTGACCAGACTGGGTGCAAGATTCAGGATTGACCTCTGCAAGAAGCAGGAATCCCTTGCAGGAACAATGGCTACCTGTGTGTCGGTGCCTGCCGGTGCACAGTATGCGCATTTGCTTTCAGCGTTCTGAACACGGTCTGCGGCCGCTGAGCCGCTCGTCATCTCGTGGGTTGGCGCACACTCAGGTCGAGATGGTGATCTTCAGCCATTGGCTGATGTCAAGATCCAGAAGCTGACCATAATGGAGCCTGCATTCCTAGCTGCCCGTGCCAGATGTGCAAGAGCTAGTGATGCGATCTCGAACACGGACAGGTGTGAGGGTGGCCTTGCTCCTTTCCAAGAGGGCCTGTTCACAATCCAATTGTAGAGTTTGCTGTACAAGTACTGTGCGAGACCGAGCTTCACCAGAGTCAGTCCAGCAGAGCCCTGCAACATCGAAGCATCATGTTCTCGTTGACACAAAGCCAGTTCGTTCTGGGCGGAGTTTTCGTCCTGGTTCTCGCTGTGGCTCAGACATTCTTACATGTCAGGAAAAGGTCCAAGTTGCCGCCGGGACCGGTTGGATTGCCAATTCTCGGGAACATCGCTTCGCTGCCACCTGCAGGACAACCAGAGTTCAGACATTGGCTGTCATTCAAGGAGAAATATGGTCCGATTTCTAGCATCACCGTCATGGGTCAGACCATTGTCATGGTCAATGATCTTGACGTCGCCACAGAGCTCCTTGATAAGCGAGCGACAAAGTACTCCAGCCGGCCGCAAATGTTCTTCGCAACCGTCACGTGCAAGCTGAAGGAGTGGCCTGGATTCCAGCCAAACATTCCAGAACTGCGGGAAACAAGAAAAGACATCCATAGTGTTGCAGGCACGACCAACGCACTGAGGAGAGCAGTAGTCTTCCAGGACGAGGAGATAACCAAGTTTATCGTTCGCTGCGCGAAGGACCCGGATTCTTGGAGAGAGAACCTGTCGAAGACCTTTTCGGCTATTGTCCTGTGGATAGGATATGGGTGAGTCACTTCCCAAACTTGGACCGGGAACGGAGCGAAGACTGAAGGTCTCGTGAGATCGTTCTCATGCTTTTGCCTCGCACTCCCGTTCCATGTCAACAGCTCTTGATTTTCCACACACGTCCCAAATCAAGCTAACAAAGTGTCTAGCTATAGAGCAGAACCTGAAGGGTTGGATCCACTTACATCCATCAACAAAGACTCTATCAGAGCTTTCAACCTGTGCACGGTCGCTGGAAAATGGGCTGTTGACATTTTCAACTGGATGCATTATATTCCGGAATGGGCGCCTGGCGGCGGATTCAAGAAGACTGGAAGGAAGTATGAACGAGCCATGGTAGATGCGCCAGCCATATCTGTGCGCTTCACCGCGGACCGGGTAGCACAGGGGCGAAGCGAGCCGTGTTTGATGTCCGATCTCTTGACGAAGCACAAAGAGATCTCAAAGGAAGAGTACTTTCGTCTGAACAAAGTTGGTGCTTCACTGACCGGCGGGGGAGCAGAGACAGTAAGTCCAGGAGGATGCTCGTTCGATTTGGATGTCGACTGACCTCTTCAGACTGTTGCCACTCTCTGTTGGTTCTTTGGATTCATGCTGAGTCGTCCCGAGATCCAGCGCAAGGCGCAGGAAGAGATCGACAGAGTCCTCGGTGACCGAATTCCAACTCTAGAAGACAGACCGCAACTTCCATATGTCAACGCCATCTGGAAGGAGGTTCGACGACACTCGCCAACTGGACCCCTAGCAATTCCTCATGCCACCTCTGAGGATGACTGGTACGAGGGCATGTATATTCCGAAGGGTGCCATGATCATTCCCAATGTCTGGGCCTTCTCGAATGACCCTGCGGTCTATCGCAATCCAAGAGAATTCAATCCGGAGAGATTCTTGGGTCCCAACCCGGAGCAGGAGCCAGAAAAGGCTGGAGCGTTTGGTTTCGGCCGCAGAGTCTGTCCAGGCAAAGCCCTCGCGGATCAAGGAGGCTGGTTGTTCATGGCCAAAGCTCTCTCCATGCTCTCCGTCGTCCCACCTGAAGGAGTCGAGCTGGACAGAACGGCATCGTTTCCGACACCAAAGGATGGCTTGACAAGTTTCCCAAATCTTGCACCACTGAGATTGGTGCCTCGGACTGAGAAGCACGCTGAACGCCTGGAGACGATCGGAGAGAAATACAAGGGTGAGAAGGGCGACGGTGCTGAAGCAATGAAGATCTGTGAAGAATATAAATGGAAGTTCGAGGACATGGATTGATGCAAGGGCACTGAGGTTGGACACAGAGCGTGGCTGCTGTCAGAGCGGGAGGCTCGAGATCGTGGTACAAAGGGTCTGATTGTGAAAGATGCCGTTCGTATGTTTGGTGGGCTGCGGTACGTGGATGGGAGTAATAAACGCAGTTGCAGCTTGATCAGCTTGTATGATTATCATGAGACCAAGACTCGATATTCTGCACAGGAGCAATCATTAGCTTAGCAGGTTGTTTTGAGGAGCAGAGCGCAGAAAGCGACAACGAAGAGCCTGGTGAAGCACCATTGCACAAGCCTGGGGCAAGGAAGGGACGATCAAGCCATGGCACACGCCGTCCCGCAGCAGGTGGTACCGTTGGTATATAAGACGAGGCAGGTCAGACTTAGACTGATGAGCTAAATCTTGGATTATCGTCATCCGGTCTCACCCCACTCACGTGACCCTTAACGTCGAACCTCCAATAACGGCGAGCTGCTCTGTTGTCGAGCTCTACACAGAGCACTTTGCGACTCGCAAAGCGCCACACTCACCTGTTCCGTCACAGGATGTCGACTATAACGCGCACACTGCGCAATCTGCGGCGAATTGGGGTTAAGCAGTATGCGGTACGCTACACAGAGTTCCACCTCGCGCGAACGTGCGACTGATGACATGACCAGATGCAAATGCTGTACATCGGCGACACCAGAGCCGGGACGCTGGTTGGCACCGACCGCATGGGCAACAAATTCTACGAGAACATAACCGAGGAGCTGCCATTACGGGTGAGCAGCTCTAACATCTCCCGTGAAGCGGAGAAAGAGATGTGAAATGTTACTGACAGCGAGGCCTGGCCTCTGGCAGACACGGTGGATCGAATACTCCAATCACGAGCTCGACGCCTCACACATCGACCCAGGCTGGCACGCATGGATCTCATACCTGGTCGACAAGCCCCCATCCGAAGACAGCATAATGAAGATCGGGCTGCGGCCGTGGGAGAGTCCAAACACAAGAATTAATTATACGCAGAGTCGGGGTGCTTATAAGCCTTATTCGACGTGAGCTCCACCTAACGATACCTGGTCAAGCAGATGGGGGTTTATCATGGTGGGAGACGTGCTGATCCGCGTGTGATGACAGGACGAAGCCGAAATATTCAGCGTGGGAACCGGTAGCGAAGGCGAGAGGTGCGCAGGCATCGGCGTAGATGGAGGGGACGAGGTGGGTTGATGAGGTTGAGAGACTGGGGGGCATACTACTAGCCGAGGGAGAAGAACGGCTGGTATACCTCAGCAATGGCAGGCGGTCTCATGTCGAGCTCGCGGGTGGAGCTCGACGAATGTTCCGCCGGCAAATCGAAGGACTGACAGAGAAGCATGTCCATAGCACGAAGACACACCACGTTGCATGCTGGTGTCTCGGATCTCGGATCGCTCACGGCAGTGCATGTCTTCAGTGGGCCACGTTTGCACAAGCACATCTTGTTACGTCTTACACGCCAGGAGGATTCTGCGGTCAAGTCTTCTGTGCCGCCGCCGCTCGCCGCGTGTACATCCTCGCCGGTCCCAGCTCAGCACGAACCTCGTCCAGCTGCTGCAAGCCAAACGCCTCGTTCCCATGCTTGCCCCTCTTCCCTTTGTTGCCTTTCCGTTTTCCGCCGCCGGGATTTGCTTTATTCCAGTCGCCAAGAAAGCCATCCATCATGCTGTCGAAGTCTTGCCGTACAGCGCCCTCGTCGGCGAAACTTGTAGTGGAGAGCTGTGACATCTTGGATTGGCCAGTCATGCCGGATGCGAGTGACATGCCGCCATCGACGTCTTCATCGAATTCGTCGCCCTCATCGACCGAGTACATCTTCTCGACCTTGTCGAATCTAGCGTCGAGCAGCTGCTGGCCATCGGTTCGTGCAAGGGAGGAGCTGGTCATGGAGTAAGCGGAAGGGTTTGTCAGGGCACCCTTTCGCTTCTTTTGACGGAGTGGTGTGCCGTTTAGCGTGTACAAGGATGGCGCTTGGTCTTGCACAGCAGACGCGGCTACTATTGATGCGGCTGCTGGTGGTGGTGCCTTTCGTGCGGCGGCTGCAGCATCTCGCTTGTGTTTAGCAAAATCGCGGAGCCAGTCGCCGTCTTCGGCCGCTGCTGCTTCGGCGCTCTCGATTGAGAACTCATTGCTGAGTGATATTGGGCCAGATGGGGACGGTTGTGATGTTGTGGGCTGCTCTGGCGCTTTTTCTGTAGCATCTGATTCCCAGCCCTCGTCATCTTCGCCGTAGTCGTACTCGAATTCGTCCAGACTCAGCTCGCCGTTCTTCCCATCGCGGCCCAAGCTACCAAACACATCGTCGTCGTCCTTCTCGTCTACATACGCATCATCTTCCAGCGCCTCAAGGACTTCTCTTAGTCTTGGATCCATGTCCGGCTGGAACCCAGCGATCTCGTCTGGCACATCTTGCTGGCTCTCGAGTTGCCGGCTCTTGCTTGTGGCGGTGTAGTTCGAATATGCGTACAGGCTTCTATCCACCAACGACGGAGCCTCGTCCTCGTCTGCTTCTTCATCGTCCTCGATAGTGGCCTGAGCTAATGCATCTTCGAGCCTCATCTGCTTCGCTTTACCCTTGCCTTTCGACTGAACCTTTGTGGGTATTGCGTCGATGTAGTGTGACTCTCCGGCGCCATTTCCGAGATCTCGCAGATGCTGCATGTAATCGTATTTTGTGTCGTCGAAGAAGACTCCATGTTCGGCGGCTTCTCCCTCGTTGTCCCGCATTGACTCGAGATCGACATCCTGCTCAAGATCGTCGATGTGAAGACCGCTGTCGATGAACGGCCTCTGCGACGACGTGGCGACCTCGCCCACAGGGAACAGTGCACGTTCGCCTTCATCGTGAATGAGAGGGTCGTCCTGCGACCGATACAGCAGTTTGTATGTCTGCGCATTCTTCTTGTCGATCCATTTCCTGCGAGGCATGTTTGAGGATGTTCGGGAGTGAGTGCGCCTGTCGGAAGGCTCTGCTGTTAGGATATGCAGGTACCTAGGTAGTTGTCGTTTCCTGAACCGTTCCAGATTCAAAAAAAGTTGAACGATTGCGGGGAAATTTTTTTGACTTGGAGTCAGTGACACACCCTTAGTATCTTAGGCGTCAGAGGCGCCCGTAAGGCTGGGACTAAGCGAGTGACGTCGGCGCCTAGAAGAATCTAGCGGTACCTGAGTCGTGCAATATCAATGTCGCCCCACCAGTACACAGATTTATCAGCCTTCAAGTACTGCCTCAAATCATTGCTTTCTACCGACCAAGCACTGCCAAAGCCCTCCTTGTCACTTCCTTACACAGCGCGGCAATATGGTGCTACCAAAGAGCAAGAACAGCGTCGGACTCGGCAACAGTCTTATGAATGATCGGTTTGGAAGAGGAAAAGGTTCAGATCGCAAGAAGGTCAGCAGCAACCAGGGCGTCGTCAGGACGAACCATGCCACCGGCGAGAGCTATGTTACAAACGCGGCCAAGGAGGCCTCCTGGGTCAAGATGAGGAGTGTCACTGAACAAGGCGCCCTCGACGAGTTCCTGTCCACAGCCGAATTGGCAGGCACAGATTTCACCGCAGAGAAGATGAACAGTGTCAAGATCATACACGCCGACCAGAGAAATCCATATCTCTTGTCAGCCACTGAGGAGCAGGGCGTCCGGAAGAAGCATGCGCGCAACAGAGGGAGGTTGACGGTGCCTCGAAGGCCCAAATGGGACGAGTCAACTACACCGCGCCAGCTGGACGAGATGGAACGAGCAAGTCTACTCGAGTGGAGAAGAGGACTGGCCGAGTTGCAGGAGAACGATGATCTGCTTATGACTCCCTTTGAGCGAAATATAGAGGTATGGAGGCAGTTATGGCGAGTCATAGAGCGCTCGGACTTGGTTGTACAAATAGTCGACGCTCGAAATCCACTGCTTTTCCGGAGCGAGGATCTGGAACGCTATGTCACCCAAGTCGACTCAGCCAAGCACAATCTCTTACTGGTCAACAAGACCGACATGATGACAAAACAGCAGAGACAGTCCTGGGCTGACTACTTTGTCGATAAGAAGATCAACTACAAGTTCTTCTCTGCCCACCTAGCCAAGGAGCTAAATGAGGAGCGGGACGGTCTGGACGAATTGATCGAGCGTGATGAACAACAAATTATACAGCAGTATGAACCCGAGAAAGACATGGTCAAGGATGTCCAGGATCTGAACTTGCAAGAGCAGGAACATTCGAAGAATATGCAAGAAGCAGAAGATGAGTCTGGTGACGCCGAAGAGGAGGTCGACGATGACGACGAAAAAACACGCATCCTTACGGTCGACGAGCTCGAGTCACTCTTTCTGGCCAACATACCCCCGGACAGCACATCAGACCGGAAAACGACGATCGGCCTTGTCGGCTATCCTAATGTTGGCAAATCATCCACGATCAACGCTCTGATCGGCGCAAAGAAAGTCTCAGTCTCAGCCACTCCGGGCAAGACCAAGCATTTCCAAACTATCCACCTCTCCGACAAAGTCATTCTGTGCGATTGTCCAGGTCTGGTATTCCCAAACTTCGCCACTACGAAAGCCGAGCTTGTCTGTGCCGGTGTGCTGCCCATCGATCAGCTTCGCGAATTCACCGGCCCTGCTGGCCTCGTGGCGAACAGAATACCACAGAGCTTCCTCGAGAATGTCTATGGCATGAAGATCAGCATCCGTGCCTCTGAAGAGGGCGGCACAGGTATTCCCACCGCATCAGAAGTGATGCGAGCATATGCTCGAGCGAGAGGATTTGCCACCACAGGCTACGGCCAGCCTGACGAGTCCCGAGCAGCACGTTACATCCTGAAGGACTACGTCAATGGCAAGCTTCTGTATTGCCACCCACCACCAGCTGATCCCGAGATCGATGGCCACGAGTTCAACCAAGACCTCTACGACTTCGCACACCTCCCTGCCAAGCGGCAAGCGTGCTCATCTCACATTCCGACGACTTGACGGAATCAGAGGTTGCGCCAGAGATCCCGTTACCGACAGCTACCCAGAAAGAGACTGGTGCTCGCTCGAAACAGCTGGACAAAGGCTTCTTCGGAGCGGGAGCGAGGAATGCAGGGCATGCCACCATGCCCTTCAATCACCAGTACACAGAGCAGGGAAAGCAGAAGCAGCTCTCGGGCCGAAAAGCGAAGACGATGGCGGCTCTGGAGAAAGGCATCGATCCGAGTGAGCTGAAAATGGATCAGAAGAAGCACTTCAAGCCCAGTAGGACAAAAGTGCGCAACCAAGGAGGTCCTAAGGATGATAGCGATTGATGGTGCTAGTTCCGTCTTGAGCATTACATGTTTGCGCATCGGACAGGCCCGACTATCAGACATGAAGGTCTCCCTGGCGTTGAGAAAGTTGAATGTACTATCAATATTACTGTGCCGGTGATTAGGTCTCGAGTGAGAGTCAATACCCACAACATATTTTGTTCATGCAATCTAGTTTCCTGGTGATAGTGAGCTCCTGGGCGTCTGAGGTTTGACACGATACATTTCGTCTCTAGTATGTACTGACAGGGCCCAACCGCGCAACGGGTCCGTGTTTCCCAACACCATGTGGTGATGGAGCGTGCGTATGAGAACCATTCGGCCCAGTCACAGCGGAAGGCAGTACATCTCTCAAAGTGGATGCGCGGCAGTTCGACGACCTCACAGCGTGTTCGTCACAGCCTGCACAATGCTCCCAGCATCCCCCTCGTCCAGCCCGTCCAACGTGTTCATATCCTTCTCACTCAAGTCAAACCCATAGACATCCGCATTCGCAACAATCCTCTCCGGTGTATCGCTCTTCGGTAGCGGCACCCAGCCCTTCTGCAGACAGTACCGGATCAATACTTGAGCGGTGGTCTTGTTGTGCTGCTTGGCCAGCTCCAGTAGTGTACTGTCGTTTGCCTTGTAATTGCGCACAAGTGGTGAGTATGCCTCGACGATGATCTTGTGGTTGTTGCAGTAGTCGACGATCTCGCGCTGTTGGCACCATGGATGGAGCTGTAGAGAGTCAGCAACCGCCACTCGAGAGAAGTCATCCAAGCGAAGAAGACCAGTGATCACGTTGAAGTAGGCAGACAACTCACCTCAATCTGATTAACATGCGGCGGCCACACCTCCTGCTTATACTCCTTCATCTCCTCAATATGCCCCACGCCCCAATTGCTCACCCCAATCGCCTTAGCCTTCCCTTCCTTCCATAACCGCTCCAACGCCAACCACATCTCCTTCCTTGCCTTCCCGCCCGCATTCGGACTGTGTATCAAGAACAAGTCCACATAACCAGACTCCGGATCCAGCTTCTGTACACTCTCAACACACTTCCGATAGCTACCGTCCACGCTACCCGCGGCACCAAGGATCTTGGTCGTGAGAAACACCTCGGAGCGCTTGAGGCCGGATTGAGTGACAGCGGCGCCGACTTCGGTCTCGTTGGCGTAGAACTGGGCTGTGTCGATGTGTCGGTAGCCGGCTTTGAGGGCGGTCAGGCAAGAGGCGACGCAGATGTTGGTGGGGGACTGGTACACGCCGAAGCCGAGGCGCGGAATTTGGAGGGGGGTGTTGAGGAGGGGGAGGGTGGATGTTATGGTGAGTTTTGAGGAGGACATGGTGATGGAGTGGTGAATGTGTTGTGGGAAGCTGCCTGAGACTCTGGAACACGGATGAGACTAAAAAGGCGAGTAGATGCTGGTCGGTGTCGATGGTGTTATTGTAAGCGCTTTTGAGTCGGGAGGTAGATCCGACCCGTTGCTCCAGAAATTCAGAGTCTTCGAATCGATCGTGTTGAGACAGCGATTTGCGGCAGTCAAGTCGAAGATTGTGCAAGAGGAGCGTTGTTGCCGGTCAGGTGGTGGAGGTAGGCAAAGATCGTGAAGGAACTATAGACAATGCAAAAGCGTCAGGATATGCTTGATATGCTGGGGCTTTCAGCCAGGTCTCCGGTGGATTAGTCGTGAATAGTGGAAGCGAAATTGCCGATATGTTGGATCTGGTGGTGGCAGGATCTTTACGCACGCCACTAAAGTATTTCCTAGTATGTGTGGTCTTGAACTGATGATATCACAAGAAATGCTATAGCACCATATGCAGTGCAATGATAGTGGGGGGAGAGCCCTGGAGAGTCACAGCGAAACCAGCCTAATCATCAACGTGTATTTTTGTCCATTGCAGGTACTGAGGTATTATTGAGAAACGAGTTCTGCCCGGAAGTTGCATTTCCGCTAGGACAATATCACTGCCGCTATTAGGTGCGTTATGGATCTAACGCTGGTTGCCCCAGACAGAAAGCTATCGCCAGAACGAGCCCGCTTGGCACCATGCTCCTTCTCATTCGACGTTCATAACAACACATTGCTAGCAACTTGCCGCAGTCGTACCTGCTGTGCTTCTCGCATCCTCTTCATTGTTGCGTGATCCATTCGCGCTCAAAGGCCTCGGCCGCGCAGTCGTGATAGTCGTTCATTCTCTTTTCACGAAATAATCCGGCTTCGTCGTCCGAGCAGAATAGAGGTCCAACCCAACCCCAACGACAACGCATTTACCATACGCTATCCAGTTTCCTGACTCTCAAGATGCAGGTCCTTCTCGCCTTATATCAGCCTGGCTGCGTCTCGAAATACTAAGGTTCTGGTACTAGTCCGCCAACCGACCCTCGCCCTTACTGATCCTGGTGGGCGCGGGACCAGGATGATCGGACTGGGACGCACCGGAACCTGCCTGCGTCCTGCCTCTGCTTTTGCCGGTATCGTTTGACAAAGGCGGATGACGGTGGTCTTGAGCAGCATCAGATTCTGCCACTGACGTCTTCCTGCCAACGTCAATTGCAGCATTGCTCTCGACGTCATCTTCACTGACAACTATCGCCATCACCTCAAACCTGAGCCATGATTTTCTGCGCATCGCCTCAAACCCCTTTCTAAATTTGACCAGGGATCGGTGCAAGCGCGTTTTCTGTTCCAGATCTTGGTAGAACAGATCCAAAACCCGGGCTGAACCCCAACTGTGTCCAGCAATAATGACCAGAAAACTGCGTGCGCACCAAGCTGCCTGGCCTTGCGACGTCCCTTTTCTTCTCTCGTGCTCCCGGCACGTGGCCCACCACCTCCAGAATCTCGTGCGCATTACCCCAGTCCGGATCAACTTGTCGTCTAACTCGTCCTCTGCAGTACGGGCATGCAACTCGGCCAAGGTGAGCAACGCACTTAGCCGCGCACGCTGGAGGTAGAAGGCCTCTGTACGCTTCTCTGCATTCCACTTCGCATAAGCCCACTGCCGCCTCAAAAGTGTAGCGACTTCTGCTGGGAGTTGCGCCCAGTGGTGATCCAACGTCATCGCCATGTACGTTCGTATCTTAGGCCAAAGATGGCTACGCGCCTTGGTTTTATATCGCCGCAGCGCTGAATCAACAGGGAAAGGGTGTACATCCGCCTCGGTCGCGCGACGTGTGGGCCGCAGAGTGTGATTTGTGAGAGGAAGAGAACACTGGCCTGATGACAGAAACTGGCGAATGAAGTCGTGCTTTACCCTGACGAGGTGTGCTTCTGCTGCCTGCTCAAGGCTAGAGGCTGCCGCGGTGAATGCAGGCCCCCCTGTTCGGCGGACACCACTACTGCTGGCCTGTCATGTCCAGGAAAGGCGCCTGAGCTTGGCCTCATTACCGGCGTGTTCGACATATTGTGTGATTGCTTAGGACTGTCTCTGGGTCGCAATTGCAGTGCTGCTGCGACGCAAGGTCTGGAATGTTGTAACTCGGCTCGAAAGCAATATGAACCTTTGATAAATTTACTGAAAGATAATTCGACTCTGGGGTACCGATGTTGGTGAGACTGATCGCGATGCTCACGAGCAGTGTGTGATAGAAGGCATTCTGGACACGATGGAATACTGATGCGGTTCTGGAGTCACTGCTGGCTTCCGTCCCAGGTGGGATAGACCTGGATTCGAAGCAGGAGCTACCAATGTTTGAGGTAATGGCGGAAGGAACCTGTGTCAACTCGACGACCGTCTCCAGGGCCACTGCCAAGACGTAACGCAGCTGTCGCTCGAGAGGATGCTACATGAGAGGAAGCGTCGACGAGCGCGAAGTACGAAGACGACAATGTCTGGTCCGGCAATTTTGTCTCCTGCCGCGGAAGGAGCTTGCAGGACAATTCGTTCTCTCGGGTGACCTCATTTTCGGCTTCTGCTGACTTCGAAGCAGACACCCTTATCGCGTCAATCGATATCACATCAATTCAATGTTGGCCAGGCTGAAACCTTCGAATCCAACACTCACACGATAAGACAATGCCGCTGCTTTACAACATCGAACCCGTGACAAGATGTACATCAAATGAAGCTTCACCCAACGACCCTACCAAGGCAGAGTGTTTCTTTTATCAGCAGCCTCGGTGTTGTTCCTTCTGATGCCAGATCCCCTCGACACAACGGAGCCGATCACAACAATTATTTACGTCCATGATGAGGAGCTACCCCGTTACAAGCAGGAACGCGCCTTCCGACTTCATGGTAGATCGCGCGCTCATGGCAGGCGCGTTCATGGTGGAGATGAAGATTCGCAGAGTTGCGGTACGTGAGTGGTGACAGGCGCTTGTCACAGAAGCTCGTTGGGAAAGCATTCAGCTCTACAGAATTTGCTTCCCCGTGTGCACGCGGTCCTACGCGAGATCACGTGTTCACACTTGTTGGACTGGGCGAGGAACGTTAAGCGTGGAACAGTAGAGCCGTACCTAGGTCACCTTTCAAGGTTATCTCTGGATTTCTTTCGTGGTCTGACCTCGGATTTTCCTTCGCGGCTCAGCCTCGGGTCTTCCTTCCTTACTTTCGGAGTGAACAAAGGAAGATAGGAACATTCTTCCATCATCGGCGCCTGAAGCTTTCGTGAGTATCTATCCAATGGTTCCACGGCTGGTTACGCCTGAGACGGATCCCTGTGACGGATACCAGTAGTAGCGAATGAAAAAGGTTGCATTGTGCAGAGTACGGAAGGTGTCACTGGTAAGCCTGAGCCTAAACGCCAGATGGCTGCAATGAGGAAGGCAGTAGTACAAGTGTACCTTCCGCAATGCTCACATACACTACAACCAATCTCTTTCATATAACGAGTGCCTCGAGTAGCCCGACAGCCGTCGGAGCGTGTCCTTCTGCTTCAGACCAATCAGTCGCCGAAATATTCTACCAGTACATTCCCAGATTTGTGGTTGGAAGCTTTCCTGCTGCACTGAAAGATATTCGGCCTCACCCGCGTGCAAGCCACAGCTTGGGACAGGCTCCAGAGTCTCGCTGGACGACGATAATGACGAACCCCAACTCAGCTCCGGCGGCTCAGGTGTGTCTGAAGGCTGTTGTTGCACATGCCATTCATGTATGCTCGCATCCTCACTCCAACTCAAAGCGCCGAGGACGCTACGAGGCTCTGGCTGAAGCTCCACTGGTTCGCCATGGGGGTCCGTATCGATCTGCACGTTTGTCGCTGATTTGGGTACAATTTGAGCTCTTTCCGAGGGGATGTTCGAGAGACATGACGTTTTGGGTCGCCTCTTTGGCATCTGCTTCCATTGTTAAGCAGTAGCGTACGATCTGACCAGTTGCTTATTCTTGGTAGATGTCGAACCTGTTCCTGGAGAGAAGAGAACGAATTTCATGCCGTTGCCCCGAGCTGTGACGCTCGGGAATGTTGCGCCGTGAATTTGCAACGTCGATTGCAAGAGCTTGATTCGGCAAGCAGCCGATTGAGACAGGGCCTCTTCTGGCAAGAGTAGACGAGCTCATCATCATGTAAATTTTCGGCGGGAGACTTGGGTAAGCGATTGTCGAATTAGATCATACGGCCTGCAGAACGGATTGTGCGTTTTGCTTCACTTTTGACGCCTCTGGACGACAGATCCGGATACTTCAAGCAGCGGGATGCACTTAAATCCACCTGGCGCAGTAGCTGAATGTATGGAGTTGTCGATTGTCATTGGCTTGAAAAGATGTTGCAGAACCTCAGTAAAGTCCATCTCGCAGTCGTCGTAGCATATTGAGTAGCAACAGAGATCTCTAGCCACTGACAAGGTTTAGCTGTTGATAAGCTACTATAGAAGAGACCTTAGTCATCATGGAGATCCGAATCTGGCAAACATCTCGTCCGGATCCAAATATTGGTGCAGCAAGTTGGTCGCACTAGCCACCAGTCGTACCTCCACCTGTTGTGCGATGAAGCTCCTAGGAGTAGTATGCCGCCCTCAAAGAGCAAAGTGGACGATGCTCAGGATACACGTTGTCGTTTGAATGCGCTTCCAGAGCTCTCTCTCAGTCTTTTCCTCTCAAGTTCCTCCTTCATGATTCGCTCTGCTTCGGACATCGGTTTCTGTATTTGCAGGGGATTTGCAGGCTTCTTTGCGCCGCCGAGTACGTTCTTCTTCGAGGCTGCCGCGAAGACGTTCTTTGGCTTCGACTGTGCTGCGCCAAACGAGAATCCTGGTTTGGCGGCGGCAGCCGGCTTTGAGGCTGATAGAGCCTCCTTGTCAGACTTGTCTGAAGCGTCATCTTTGTCCGTCAAGGGCGGACTAGGGGGCTTCTCGGGCTCTGATACTTTCTTTGCGGCGAAGCTCAGCACGACCTTCTCGCCATTATTGCGCTTGATACCTTCCGTTGCAGCGCCTTCGTCGCCCATATCTTCCACATCATCGTCCAGTCCATCTTCGAGATTTTGCTTGGCCTTCCTGATCTGTTCACGAATCATCCTCTGCTCTCTTTCCTCGTCGCCCTTTTCCATACGCTCCTTCTTCTTGACGGCCTCCTGCCGCCTTAGATTCTCTGGACTGTTGTCGATCCAGGCAATCGTCAGGCCACTGGCGCCGCCTACACCTTGCTCGGTCTTCTTCTCATCCTCCTCGACCCGAACGATACCGTTTCTGCCGAGATGCTTCGCAAACTCCGACAAGCTTGTCCACTTCGTAGCGTTCATGTGCATATGCTCCTTATTACTGATATACTCCTGGTAGAACTGATTCAAATTGACCTTCTTCTCCCCATGACCAGTGCGCAACAGCGTCAGAAAATCCCGCTCAAACTCGCGTGAGAACTCGTTGATGGCTTTGCGTGGGTCTTCGCCGATGACCTGCATGTTACGTACATGTGACTCGGAGGCGACGTGGCATTTGAAGCCGTTCTCATCGCGCATTTGCCGTTGACAGGCTTGACAGTACCATCGTAGACGCTGCAGGCCCTTCGCTTTCATCTGATTTGCGATGTGCTTGGTCGACCCGACCTCGGCGCGCGGCATGATGGCGGTGTGGTGGGCTGACAATAATTATCGAGAGGTCGAATGTGGACTCGGGGGTTATTAGGGCCGTAAAGAAGTGAGGCTGGTGGTGTTCGAGGAGACACAACGACACTTGGAGGAAGGTGGGATGAACGTGCCACGACACTGGTCACTGAGGCGGGATCCAAATGACACCAAAATCGGGTCATTTGAAAGTCACCGCGAGTAGACAAACGGCTTGGTCTGCACTGCACTCTTTCCTTCGTGACTTGTCCTTCGCTACGACCGCTAGCCACTGCCATTGCCTCAGACCAGCCACACGTTCACTGCTCCCCTTGAGATCGACTGCACGAAGCATCGCTCAAAAACCCTCCGATCGCATTTCGACGAATCCCCCAACGCTCACGATCCGCATAACGTAAGAAGCCATCGCCTACCAAACCCTCGATCCCACTCACGCAGGCATAGCCTACGACGCGCAACTCGCTTCATCCTCAGCCATGACGACCCCCCTCCGCGCTCAACGCGCCTGCCTCCTCTGCTCCATAGTCCAGCCCACCACCGTCTTCACATCGCAGGGCTGTCCGAACTGTGAAGAACTCCTTCAGCTCCGCGGCTCGCCCGAAGTGATCAACGAAATGACCTCCCAAGTCTTCGAAGGTCTGATCAGTCTACATGATCCATCGACCAGCTGGGTGGCGAAATGGCAGCGGCTGAGTGGGTATGTGCCGGGGACCTATGCGACGAAAGTGGTAGGGAGGCTACCGGAGGATGTTATACAGGGGCTGGAGGATCAGGGGATCAGGTATTTTCCGAGAGATGGGTCGAACGCAGATGAGGAGGGTGGTGGGGAGGTCGCTGGCGGTGCTTGAGAAATGACAGCGATGTGAAGGGAAGTACGTGGGTGGCATTTCTCGATGGTGGATTAGGAGCTTATGGGATGAGGGGCGACAGATGCATGCTCTGGCCCAGCTAATGAGAGCCAGTGGTCAGAAGTTTCATTCAGCACAGGCGTCTAGGCAAACACGAAGGCGCGATGGGGTGTCCCTCAAGACACAGAGTCGCAGTTACGAAATTGATCCAGCAACAAGCGACAAAGGGTCCAATAATTGACAAAAGGCCATCAAGGGTCCAATAATTGACAAAAGGCCATCAAAATTCTGGCTATCATAAAAGCGCAAATCTGGGATGCCCCATCAAACGCCGATATGCGAGCAGACATAGTCATGCTTTTCCGTTCTCCGATCAACGCCAATATGTATCGTCCTTTCATCACAATTGATTCGCCATTTTCTCCAGCCCGTCGAGCAGAATATCAGCATGGTGCTTCTGGAAGATCAACATAGGCCTCAGTCGGACAGCAGTGGCACCGCTACCGCCGATATTGATGCCCAAGCCCTTCATCTTCGCCAGGAACTCGTCACGCTTTGGGTTGTCAAACGCAATGAACGTTCCCTGACCTTTGCCTCGCAGGTTCTGGAAGTGTTGCGGATACTTCTGAGCAAGACCAGCGATACCGTTATACAGATAATCACCAACCTGAGCCGTGTTTTCCACCAGATTCAGCCGTTCGATCTCGTTGATGATAGCTCGAAAGAGGATGGCTCGGGCTGGATCTCCCATCCAGGTGTTGAACTGGCGGTATGGCTTGTTTGGTCGCAGCTCTGGGTTGCCAAAGTAGTAGCCAGCGGTTTGTGCCTTCTTGGAGAATGTGACCATATCAGGCGGGTCTTGGAGGTTCCAGTGGTCATGCGCCCAGAATTTGCCAGTGGCACCAACACCAGTCTGGACTTCGTCGACAATCAACAACACGTCGTGCTTGCGTGTAATCTCGCGCAGACCATTAAAGAAGAATGGAGAAGCATGGTTGTCGCCGCCTTCGGATTGGACAGGCTCGACAACAACAGCGGCAACTGGATTGTGAAAGTTCTTAATGATATCTTCAGCCTCGTCTAGGCAGCGTTGTTCCTCGGCACGGTTCTCAGCGACATGCTCCTCGAGAGGATATTTGAGCATTGGGAATGGGGCTTGTGGCCAGTCAAAGGCTGGGATATCGATTTTGTGGATGGGCTTGCTGCGAGTGGTAGACAGACTGCCGAACAGGCGACCGTGGAAGCCAGTCTTGAATGACATTATCGACATGTTCGGAGCGCCAGGAGCCTTATTGTCCATTGACGAAGAGATCGACTCTGGCTCGAAGTCGACGTCCGGTCCACCTCGCTTCTGCTGCGCCTTCCACATAAATGCAGCTTTGTATGCTGTCTCATTCGCATCAGATCCGGCCATTGCGGTGAAGACTTGATTCAAGCCCTTCGGTGCCACGCGAAGGACGCCCGTCTCCAGGATGGACGCCCAGTCATGCTGTGGAAAATTGCCAAGCGCAGGTCTGTTAATGATGGCAGATGCCATATCTGGAGAGGTTGCTGCGAGGAGCAGAGCAGGATTGCTGTATCCCACGGGGATGGACGCAATTTGGGCATACACGTCGAGCAGAACGTTGCCATCGAGATCAGCGATATAGTTGCCGTACGACTGCTGGTAGTTGGCCATCATATTCAGACTTCGAGTGTCGAACACTTCGTGTAGTTTGGCTATTGCTTCCTTGCTCTTCGGTCCTGGGATGGCGGTGTTGACTTGTGGACCACTGGGCTCATCGGGGAAGAATGCCGTTGTGATGGGCGTTGTGTCATACTGTACTTGAGCGGCTGCTGCAGCAGCACTACGGGACTCGGTGACGTTGGCATACGTTCGGGCAGAGGGTCTGAGGTTGAGGCTGCGAGTGAGTGGCCGCAGTGCTCTGCTTGCTCGGAGGGCGGAAGCCATGGTTAAAGTGTGCCTGAGAATTCGACGCGGGGTCGCAGATAGGTGTGCCTCTTCGCGGGAGGAACTGAAATGTCGTCTGCTCTACTGGGAGGACTTTATGAGAGGTTCGCAGAGATTGCCTCCGCTCATCAGAGGGCGGCCTCTCGAGCGCACTTGCCCGCAGGTTATCACTCTTTCCTGCTGCCGTTGCCCACGGCCAGTTGCGGCAGGGACAACCCTCAAAGTTTGCCCCACCTGCGACTCAAGGCTAGCTCGAATTGGGTAAGAAATCAGCGCGACCGGCCCGGTATCTGCTTCTCATCCGGTGTCAGTCGTTGATTCTCTTTCCTGTTTCATCAACATTCCGCGTGTGCTACGAATGAGACCCTTCTTACCATGAGGCTGACGTCCATTGATGCTGTTTACGTCGGCAACGCAATCGCTCAACGCGCAACGCCTTCCAATCTCACGAAGGGTAAGACGATTGAAGACGGAGCCTGGCGACGATTACTTCGACGTGATCTCGCTGCAGAACGATGTCATGTTCAATGATGTCCACGGTCTTGAGGAGCGCTGACTATCATCGCGATACTACTGCTTGCTTCCAACCTTCTCTGCTGCCTCTTCTGGCGTGAGGTCCTCAAGCCCCGGAACGTTTCGCTCGACTGCTGATCCCTCCGACAACCCTCGGTCCTCCAAGCTGGTATTTGCTTTGTGCTTATCATACCGCGTGCTGCCCTTGGCCTGGTCATCATGCGTGACACCACCTGGAACTTGGTGCAGCCGCTTAGAATCGACCTGCGCTGGCAGGGCATCGCCCGTACCAGTCAAAACAGTGGCATGGTCGACATCCTTCGTTGACTATTGGAGTTAGCTATGTCGGTCGAACTGGAACAGCATACGTACTCTTGGGATGTCTCCAGCATTGGTTGCTGCCTCAGCTAACGTAGTCCCGCCGAGCTGATTTGGGTCATCCCCATCAGCAATCTGGTCTGGTCTTGGTTTCGATGGGATGAGTCTGGGCGCGGCGGCATCATCGGGGACCTATTTGAATCATTAGACCAGTCTGTCGGAGCACATATCCCTTCAACATACCGTTGTGCCGTCTTTGGCCATGTCAAACAGATCTCCCCCACTGTTGGGTCCCGATTTGGAAGACATGCTTGGAATGGTGTGTGTAAACCCTTGGAATAAAGCTCGTCGGCTTCTGAAGTGAGACCTGAGATCTATGGAGGAAATGTGAGGTGTGAGAAGGAAAAGAGGTTGACTGCGGTCCTCGCATAGGTCGTGTGCCTTACGAGCAGCATGACGTTTGAGAGTGCCCGACCAAAATATGACAATTTTGACATCATCACGAACGCGATCTCATCGAACATTGACAAGTTCCTGCATAAATGCAGCCGCTCAGCCAATCGGAGTGTATTCCTCGACTGTAGAACACAACGAGGTACTCTGATATCTGTAGCAAGAGTGTATGCTGGCCCTTGAACTCCCATTGTGCGAGAGTCCTCCGGTCCATGCCTTTACGCTGTCTCCCACGAGATAACTATGGCTATCTGCTCACCCAGTATTACCTATGGATGAACGAATACGATCTAAGATCCATGACATATAGATGCGGGAATGATTTCCGGGGCGACAGATGCGGGACCCACAAATTTTCGATGTTCGATGGCAGTGAAGACCATCTGCCTTTTCAGCGTAGTTGGAAGCGATACTGACCACACAGATCCGCCCAGATATGCTTGCTGGTCATGAAGGCCTAGATGGTATCAACGCAACATTGATGACATGGCTGCCACGTCGTCGTTCCTGACACCTGGGCTCGCTGCCCAGGAGGGCCATCTTGCTTCCTTACATTTGCGCCGTGATGCTGCAATTCCCGTAGTGCTTGCATCAAAGCCTTCTACAGAACAAGATGCAGGCTACGCAGAGGGTATGGTGACCAACACCCGCTTTGGATCCTTTCCACACTCAACAATTATCGGCACACCTTGGGGCTCGCAAATAAGAGCTAGCAAGGTCGATACAGGATCGCGCGGGCGAGTCACTTCGAAGAAGCGCAAAGCGAGCGAGCTCAACGACGAAGGTGCTGAGGATGATGAAACCAAAGAAGCAGAGTCCGCCGATTCAGGTTTCTTGCACGTTCTGCCACCAACGCCGGAGTCCTGGACCTACTCTCTACCACATAGGACACAGGTTGTCTACACGCCCGACTACAGCTACATTCTTCATCGTATCAGAGCGAGGCCAGGAACAAGGCTGATCGAGGCCGGGAGTGGAAGTGGAAGCTTCACACACGCCGCAGCTCGGGCAGTCTTCAATGGCTATCCTTCTGGACACGATCAAAGCGCTGGACTAGGGAGGGTATTCAGCTACGAATTTCACAAGGAGCGACATGAGAAAGTGTCAGAGGAGATGAAGACACACAATTTGTCTTCTCTCGTTACATGCACGCACGCCGATGCGTATAAGGACGGATTCTTGCTCCCTGTCGGAGAAGGCGATGCTCGGTCTCAGTCTCCGAGAGCGTCTGCCATCTTCCTGGACTTACCAGCACCATGGTCTGCTTTACCGCACCTCACCCGCGTTACGACCGAGGAAGGCCCCTCGGCTCTGGATCCAGATTCACCTGTCTACATCTGTACCTTCTCGCCTTGTATCGAACAAGCACAGAAGACCATCTCATACCTCCGGAAGTACTCCTGGCTCGACATTCAGATGGTCGAGGTCAACCACAAGCGTCTCAACGTCCTTCGATCATACACATCACTATCATACTCAGGCATGCGTGGCGTCAATCCATACCCAGAGGACGTCTCAGCCGCCCTCGACCATCTCAAAGCCATCGACCGGCGAGCCAAGGATTTCCATGCTGGAAGCACCAGTCTACCTCCATCAGCAAAAGTGAAGAGGATAGAGAATGCCCAGACCGAAGCACACAGCACGATGTTTAAGGAAGGTCAGGTGATACATCGCTCGGAGCCGGACCTGAAGACGCATACTTCATATCTGGTCTTTGCGGTGTTGCCGAAGGAATGGACCGAAGAAGATGAGCAGAAGGAGGCAAGGAAGTGGAGCGGAAAGGTTGAGATCAGTGCAGAGGTGCCTAAGAGTCACCGGCAGATGAAGAAGGAGACAAAGGCGAAGCGGAAAAGCCGAGAAGCACAAGGGCAGGATCATACAAATGGCGTTTCTTGGGAGCAGGCTGGCACGTATGATGCCAGCAACGCGATGTCGCTAGACTAATGACATCACTCAACGCGCATGGAAAGAAGACGAAGTGACGATCGTCAATGATGCACCAGACGCCGACCTATTCCCCCTCTGCTGAAGTCCCACTGTTGAATATATATCCCCAGACTTTCGGTGATCGTGAACAAGACGACGATCATGCGAGGCGGGCTCTACCGCGAAACCGCCCGTGCGAATCAGTCTTGACACATGTATTATCTCTGCGGTATCGTGTTAAGGTTGCGCTCCTTGACTCCGACTGCAGGAAGGTGTTGATGAGTATTTAGTATTGTGCTGATGTTGGTTGGACTTATTTGAAGCCGGATGACAGGGACCATTCAGTCATCCGGTCCGACTCTGCCCTCCCAGCGGGTTTAGCAATGTAACTCCGGCAGCAGTTCCAGAAATGGATTAATTGACGACGCGGTTCACAAACGCGTCTGAAAAAGATGTATGACTGACTCACGCTGTCCAGGACTCGTACATGCCTCGCATCTGACTTCAGCATCGTCATCGACCCGACGCCTGCCTGCAGAGCCATGTCAGGTCAAGCAAAGGCGTCCTCGTCGACGGGACCCAAGAAAACTGCCAATGCCAGCTCAAATGGTGCCGGAGTAGACTACGAATTGCCGTGGGTCGAGAAGTACCGGCCAGTCTATCTTGATGATGTTGTAGGCAATTCCGAAACGATCGAGCGACTGAAGATCATTGCAAAAGATGGAAACATGCCCCACGTCATCATCAGTGGTATGCCTGGTATCGGCAAGACTACGTCTATACTGTGTCTCGCTCGGACACTGCTAGGTGATGCATACAAGGAAGCCGTGCTAGAGCTGAATGCTAGCGATGAAAGAGGCATCGACGTCGTCCGCAACAGAATCAAGGGGTTTGCGCAGAAGAAAGTGACACTGCCGGCTGGCAGGCACAAATTGGTCATTCTCGATGAGGCGGACAGGTATGACCTCACCCAAAATACAGGTCTAGACTGACACGGACGAAGCATGACTGCTGGCGCTCAGCAAGCACTGCGACGCACCATGGAGATCTACGCGAACACCACACGGTTCGCCTTTGCTTGCAACCAGTCCAACAAGATCATTGAGCCTTTGCAATCAAGATGCGCCATCCTCCGATATGCAAGACTGACAGACGCGCAAGTCGTACAGCGTCTGATGCAAATCATCGAAGCAGAGAAGGTGGAACACTCAGAAGATGGACTCGCGGCTCTCGTCTTCAGCGCCGAGGGCGACATGCGACAAGCCATCAACAACCTGCAGAGCACATGGGCAGGTTTTGGATTTGTCAATGGAGACAACGTCTTCCGCGTCGTGGACAGTCCGCATCCTATCAAGATCCAAGCTATGATCAAGGCCTGCTGGGAAGGCAAGATCGATAGCGCCCTCGACATCCTGCGAGAGCTGTGGTAAGTCCCAAAGAGTACCTCGCAAGAAGAAGCCGCGTCACTGACCAGGACCTCAATGAGCAGGGATCTCGGCTATTCGTCACACGATATCATAAGCACAATGTTCCGAGTGACCAAGACGATACCGACGCTCAGCGAGCATTCCAAGCTTGAGTTCATCAAAGAAATTGGCTTCACGCATATGCGAATCCTGGAGGGCGTTCAGACATTCCTGCAGTTAAGCGGCTGCTTGGCGAAATTGTGTAGAATCAACATGAAGCCGCAGCTGTTTGAGGGCAGCGCAGTCTGATGTCCGCCCCACGAGCGTGAACAAGACTTTACGGCACGACAATCATGTGCGCAAAGGACGCAGCGGGATGCCTGACAAGAGGAATTCTGGGACAGGAAAGCAAAATGCGCGCCCCCAAAATACACGAAGCAGTGAAGCACGACCAAGCAGTCCAAGCCACGGCAGTCGGCGATGCCAAGCACCGACGTTCGAGGGGGATCAGCTCCCCGGGAGGCCTTTGGGGAAATTGTCCACGTCAGTCACTGCAGATTCATTGCGTGTCACTTGCACGGTCTTAGCCTATACGACCGCTCGCAGCACACTGCAGACGGGCCAAGGTGCAAACGCGTGTGCAACAAAGCACATCGCGAACACTTTCACGATGATTCTGAAGACTTTATCGAAGTGAGGGGCGGCTTGAGGTTCAATAAAAGATGAAACGAACGCCAGCACTGCTCAGGACCTAGGCTGATCACGGCTACGAGGGGAAGCTTTGCAGCCCGATTTAGAATTGCGCGGGGCCCGCAACTCCGTGCCAAGTTCTCCGCTACTGTTCTGGTTGGCTCTTTCAGCAGAGATGGAGTCGACGCGCAACTCTCGCTGTTGATACCATGCTGTTCTAGGCCGAAGGACAGGGAAAGAATGACTTCACAGCACAGCTCAGCCTTACCGCTTGATAAGTGCGACGATCCAATATCGGGGTTGTCGGGTCTCTGCAGCCAGCAGGCCGGAGCGTGGGCGCAGCAACCGCACGAATGGGGCTGCAATTCAACTTGTGATACATGTTCAATGTCCCTGCGTATATCTATCTGTGACACATCCCGTGAAGCGATTGCCGCTCTCTCTCCATTCCTTTTCAAGCTGTCAAACTATACAATTAACTTGCGACATCAATCCTAGTACACGAAAGGGTGCCAATACCAACATGAAGTCATATTTCGTTGCCGCTGCCCTCTTTGCCGGCAGCTCGCTGGCATGGATTCCAGAATGCGCTGTAAGTCCTGTCCGCGAGCCTAGCATTGATTCAGAGTCCTCCACATCACCCGAAATAGCGGTGCCCGTCAAAGGCCTCCCATTTGCCTTCGCTTTCTCTTTCTTGCTTCCGGTCAAGCTTACTAACTTCATTCCAGTGGAACGACTGCATGTCCAGCGTCGACCTCGGCGCCTGCGACCAATCCACTGGCTGGGCGTGTCTCTGCAACAATCAGACCCTCATCTCACAACTCAACACCTGCGTGTCAACGTCATGCACGAATGAGACCGACCAGGAAGCCATTTACGGCGCTGTTGCTCAGCTGTGCGTCAACAACGGCGTGACCGTCACCAATTCCGAACAGGCTACCTTCTCTGCCACATCAGGTGGCTCGTTAATCACCGCTGGTCCATCGGGAGGTCCTGGTGGCCGGTTTGGTGGGGACTGGAACGAGTGGGTCAGCTCTTGTTCGAATGGACTAGGTGGACCGCCGTCAGGATGGTCGTCAGGGCAAGGTCCTTGGGGCAACCACGGCTGGGGTGGTCCCGGTGGACCTGGTGGACGAGGCGGCGGTGGCCCATTCGGCGGTCCTTGGGGAACTAAAGCTTCTGGTATCAACTGCGACGCATGGACTACGTGGACAGCTGGCTGGGGACCATTCAGCAGCTGGACTGGTACCTGGTCGGGCTGCAGCTCTACGACTGATGCGCCTGTGCCTGCCACTGTCACGACTACGATCAATGGTCAGGTTGTGACTGGCACGACGTTTGGCGTCCAGGCTGCGGCGCAGAGTTCGGGTAATGCTGGATCGACTGTGGTTCATGTTTCGACGAGGATTGGGTTGACGACTTTTGGAGCTATTGCTGTTGCTGTCTTTGGCGCAATGGTGCACTGTAAACGCAATGACAGCGAACGGGATGATTTGTTGGAAAGCAAGAGCAACGTATTTGACGAGTCCATATGCTGCCCGCCAGCTCCCGCTGCGACGCTTTCGAAGAAGCCGAGCGAAAGAGAGGATAGGGACGGCTTGGTATTGATACCCATTACTTCAAAACGCACGGATAGCACGTCAAGGGCTCAAGGCTAAGCACGAGAGTCTCTTGCCATAGGTCCCAAGAAGTGCATGAATTTTCATGGTCATCCATGTATGCATGCAGCAAGACCTCGTCTCATCATCCCGTGCGTCTCCGTAGCTGCTGTCGGCGCCACTTTCACCATCCAACGAGTCGCGAACGTGGCTGTAGTGCGGACCAGGACAGAAACCGCGACCGGTTTGGCTGTGCCACTCGGTGGCCAAAGCACCTGCAGGACCTTTTGTACCTGTAGCTTCAAGTCGGGCGCACTTGCCGTGATTGATTGGCTGTCGCTGGCAAGACCCCTGTTCGCCGCGCCAGACCCCGCGGCTGCCTTACCGTGAAAGTCAACTCGATTCAACCTTGACCTCCTCTACCTCAGCTGACACATGACCTTCATTGACACATTTCAGTTGTACTTGTCGCATTTATCCGAGATGTCTCTGGCGTATATCAGTACACATTTGCTCAAGACCTAAGTGACCGTTTCATCCCCTCGCAATAGATCAGGGCGCTCCACGATTCGTCAGATTGTGTAACTGAGAAATCAACCCACTCGCTTCGCTTCAACCAGCCAGTCTACCCAAGTCCTCCCAAGTCATCAAGGGTGCGAACTACCAAGCAAGCACTGCTTGAACGACGAGTCGTCAGACCGACGCTGCTCACCAGCGCCTTTCAGATCTAAGGACTTTCACTGTCAAACATCACTTGAACATCCAATTACCGAAATTGCCAAGACCATCCCTCCGAGCTACGGGATTTAAATGGTCCTCGTCACTCGTGCGGAACACTTCGACGGTTGGGACGTATTCGAATACATTGAAACAGACGACGAAGACGACGACCATCTGGAGGCTCCTAGCTTTGTCCCGTGCACGCGAAAGCGCCAACTGTTTGTGGATGCGACGGACAAAATGCGGCTTCTGAAGCTGCGGAAGGGATCTGGTGATGGACAAGCCCCGGCAAAGGACACAGGCGTGACATTGCTCGAAGAGGACCATTTTGCGACTACATCAGCATCTTTACTGAATGGCAGCCACGTGAACCTCATGAGCAGAAACGAAGCCACGTGCGAGAAACTAAGATCTCCATCCTCGGACCTGGTGCCGAACTTAAACAAGCAAGCAGATGTATCAACGACGGTCGGCAACAAGCCAATCACCCAGACTGAGACAGCACCGACTTCTGCCACAGCTATGACACAACCGCAGTCCCGATTCCTAAATCTACCTGATGACCTCATCTACCATCTTTCCGACCATCTGACGTACAATACCCTCCTCGCTCTCCGCTCGACCTGCCACAAATTACATAACGTCCTCACGGTCGATCACGTCACCACCATCCGCACCCGCTTTATCCTCAACTGTCTTGCCGACGAAGCTGTTCAGCGAGCCGAGTATCGTCGGATTCACCCACGCTACGGCCGCGACACCCTGTGGGACCTCTTCTCTATAGCCTTTGAGTGGCAGCTCCTTGAACGACCTGTCAGTGAGTTGCGTTGCTATGGCTGCCTAGAGGTCAAGCCACTGCGGATGTTCGTGGAGCGCATGAGCTGCAAGGGCACAGGTCTAGGTGGGCGATTGGCACGGCAAAGGAGGTGCAAGGACTGTATGCGCCAGCACATGTTCATCGCCGGGACTTGGTGGCGCGAGCATTGGCTACGGCGGAGCGAAATGGTGCGTCGGGCGGGCGCTGTGGAACGCCATGTCAGCCGTCTGGTTCGTGGCAAATCGTTGCCCAAAGTGGCAAAGGGCGAAGAGGTTGGCATCTGCGTCGAATGCGGCACCGGCCAGTTCGAGTTGTACTGGGGCTGCGCAATGTGTTTCGAGAAAGAACAACTGACTCGACGACGGGAAGAGTGGTCCATGATGGGATTCGAAGACACGGAGGAGCTGGAAGGTTGGGTCAAATGGGTGCTCCAGAAGCATGAGTCGTGGACAGGCAGAAGGGATAAGCGGAGGAAACAACGTTTCGCGAGACGTGCAGAGTCTGGTGGGAAGTGGTGGAACGTGCGACGGTATGCCGTTTGGATGGGGATCGATGTGAGATGGAAGGGATCCTGGGCCGAAAGAGTCGAGAGCCTGGTTGATCACCTCGAGGAGAGCTATCAGCGGAGAGCAGCACAGCGACTGCAAGGAAGCTCCGGAGCCGGACATTCAATCGTTGAGGCAGGAGGCGAAGATGCGGCTGACAGCGACGAGATCGACGGCGTCGATATTCCTAGTCACCGCTCAAGACATCCCAAAGGCTGTCATACGAGCGGCAGCGTCACCCTCCTTCCCAAGGCGAACTCATCGAGAACAGCCAGAACCCACCCAGGCGCGATTGGCGACCAACAGACGAGATCACGGACCCCACACACCCATTCTACAACATCGTCCACCACCGCGCTAACGATCCCGCACTCAACGCCACCAACAAGAAACCGCGCGACAGGTTAGAAGTCCGGTGTGCGATGTGCTGGACGCCTAGTTGCAGACGACGGAGATGCCTTGGCGGCCTTGTGAGTGCGTGGCGGAAGCTGGAGCTGGAGCGCTGTTGTGAGATGTGCCAGGCGGAGGAGGCGATCAAGGCCAAGCGGCGGGGAAAGAAGGAGAAAATGGAAGAGCGGAAAGGTGTAATGGAGCTGGACGAAGAGGTTGGACTGGAAGGTCTCTTCGCGGAGGAGCAAGAGGCGGCGTGATCCTGTAGCTACTACCAGTGGTAGTATGCGTCCGGCCCAAGCAATGGCGATGGACAGAGTGCTCCTTCGCGCGAGGCTCTGATGGGCAGTGTGGCTCAGCTCGATCTTCGGAGCAGTCGATCACACGACTGATATGACATGACCATCAAATTTCGCATGCGCAGCGATCGGTCCATTGAATTGATCACTCTGTCTGTGTGAGCGCTCTGATCCACGTGTGTACAGTACACCGCTGAGTGAGTTATGGCGAGCCGCTGATATCGGATCCTCCCGTAACTACAGTTCCTCCGAAAGGGTTCGCCGCGCATGTCATTGCTTCGGTCGGAAGCGGGACTAACGCCACCAGGTGCCTAGCATGTCGGCCACGTACCTCACTCACCTTGAGTTGTAATCAAATAAGGTGGTTTGATCCTATCGTAGGTAGCCTAGCCCGCCTAGATCTCCAATAAATGTGCGACTGCTTTGCGAGGATGACCTGGCAGCAATGCTACCATTTGTAGGTTTAAAGCAGACGTATGTTGTGGATATAGCATCAGTTGCTCAAGGGAACTTCGTTGAGATGTAGGGAGTTGCTGGATTGAGTAGTAAGAATCATGGACTGCCTTGCAGGTCACAGAAGCCTAGGAAGACGGCGCTTGCAGATAGGCAGGGGTGGCCATGCATCCTTTCTCAAGTCCTTTCCGCTGACTTGTCGCTTCTGGAGTACAGTTCGGCGAAGTGGACGCGACTACTTGACAATGCGCTCAGCATGAAGGGCGTATGTACGCCCAGCGTGAGGTCGTTGCGATGGCACCCGTCGGTCGACATGTTGAGCCGTCTGGACCCCACAACAGGGCACTCAACGCCGCTATTTCCGTCCCCGCCAAAGCCGTAAGTACGGCAGTAGTGGTAGATTTATCGCCCGACACCGTCCCTGGAAGGTGCCCGTACAGGATAGGGAAGGTGCGATGAGCATGGGTTCCGGGTCGGTCTCGAATTCCGATCAGATGGCAAAGAAACACGGCGTTGGTTCGTCATTAACTTGATCCTCGGCTTTCTGAGGACGGCATCGCGACAGCTTCTCGTAAGCATAAACGTCGCTTGTTCTCGCGACGGTCAAGAATTCGCCTATACTTGCGGATTACTGTCGCAGTCGTTCCCGCGTTAAGTGCTGAAGGCGAACGACATTGCATGCTCGCGGCCCCAACCGATTGCTATATTCAGATGGGGCCGAGGCAGACCACATGGCATAGTCCTCATGTAAGGCAATCTGTGCATACCTACCTAGGCAACAAATCGTTTTGCGCGCTTTTGTCTATCGTACGCAATACAAGATGCAGTATCTATGCCTCCGTACGAGAACAAGATGCCTAGGTAGTTCTCGCAGTAGTCTCCACGAATCGCCAACAAGTCCAAATATACCGTTTGAAGGAAGGACTGGGATGACGCTGCAGTCAGTTTTAGGCAATCAAGTGTGCTTGTAAGAGGTTCAATAGTGGCTTCAACGCTTAGCCGGAATGGGGCAATGCGCTTTTACTCTCTCTCGTATTGGGAGTATTTGAAGACGACGACTTCCCGTGCATTTTGAACATGTTGTGATGGAGATAAGTGAGGTGTTCGGGCAAGAACGTATCTTGAGGTTCAGTAAACATTGATCTCGTCGCTGCTGCTCCGGCTTTAGTGGATGTAAGGAAGGCGCTGTTGACATACAAAATGGAGCAAAGAAAGAGCCAAGAGCGACTGCGACTGCAGCAGGAGAGGACAACCGTCGCAAAAAGAGCATCGACGTGTACTGCGACTTCTTGCTGGAGCAAGAAAATAAGAAGCGGCAGGAGTACAAGGTCTTGAGCACCAAGCACCGGGCGACGTCGATAACGGAAAGAAAACCCAAGCAGAGTCCGGCTTCCCCATCATCAGTCGACTGTTAGATGCAATGTCGCAGAATCTAGGCGTGCCAGACTTCAACAGCAAGCTTGCTGATCAAACTGTCCTCCTAATTGGAGGCACGGGAGGTTAGTTCAGTCGAATTCCAACTCCGAAAAGGCATTATCCTCACATTCATCGGCAGGAGTCGGCATTGCAGTCGCGCACGCTCTCATCCAGGCGGGAGCACGAGTTTTCCTGACGTCGTCGCGACAACAAAAGCTCGACTCGGTTTTGAAGCTACTCAAGGATCAGTATCCGGCTTCACGGGATAAGATCGACGGATACGTCTGTGATCTCGGCGAGGAGGACATTGAGCAAAACATCATCAACCTGTTCAAGCAAACCGGAAGACCAGACCACATCATCTATCTTGCCGGCGATCGTCTTCCCACAATGCCAATTTCGGACTTCACACCAGAGGCGTTTGCCAAACAGAGCCAAGTTCGTGCAATTGGGCCACTCCTGGTTGCCAAACACGGAGTCGCTCTCCTTGAGCACTCGCCAAATTCGTCGATCACGATCACATCAGGGTCGATCGCTGAGAAGCCGATTGCAGGTGGCTGGTCGCTGCTGGCATTCATTGGTGCGGGCCTCACAGGGTTGACGAGGCAGCTAGCTTTTGACCTGGCTCCGATCAGGGTGAATTGTGTGGCTCCGGGTGTGGTAGAGACTGATATGTGGGACGGCATGGGAGATGGCAAGGAGGACTTCTTCAAGGGCGTGAGAGCTGCTAATTGTCTGGGAAGGGTTGGCACATTCGAAGATGTGGCCGAGGCATATCTCTACTTGCTCAAGGACAAGCACGCGACTGGGACTGTAGTTCACAGCAGCGGCGGTGTGTTTCTGAAGTAAGATCACCCGATCGTGGCTTCCGAATAATGCCATCAAAGCTTGGGCAGCATGAGCAGGTTCTAAAGCATTCGTTTGAACACCGAAAGTGGGGTTGACGAGGGTAACGAAAGGCACAAGCGCTGCTGGAAATCGAGGGTCAGCATTCTAGGCTAATCCGAAAGCGTTGGTCATTTGACCTGTCATTTGGGGCGACTCGATATCCAAATTCACCCCCAACATCCATGATCTTTCGAAAATTCCCTCAGCAAAACATGCCAACTGCTCAGCTATCGACGCCCGACCAGCCAGTGCGCGATGGTGCCCAAGCTTCGCCTGACGGGAAGTTGCGAGCAAGCCTCAGCGTGCTTTCCCGCACCCGCGGCGAATCATGAGGCAGGTTCAGATCTTCTGACTGACTAGTGACTAGTCGGAACTTCTGCCCTAGGCTGCAACTTCAAAGTCTGTCCACAGAATGCATCCATGGTGAAGCTACGAATCACCTGATACCAAAGTGCCAAAACTCCTGATGCTTCACGATCTAGGAGCATACCATCCACAATCACAGACATCAATGTACTGTTACCAAAATCCTCACGATGGACAAACATCGAGGTGGCTATCTGAGAGACACCAATATAAGATGTCTTCAATTCCCTTTTGTGCTACTCGAGCATCGACCTCTTGTAGCGTATGACACGCCCAAGCCATGGCACACGTGACACAACCTCTTAGGGTCATGCACGGTCCTTAATTTCGTTATGTTACGTCAAATTCCAAACACCAGCATGGATATGCAGGTAAACTTACCAATGCAAGCAGCAGGCCCCGGCCAACGGCGGGAAGGAGGGCACCACCTGCGAAAGATACCCGATTCGGTGTGGGCCGCTTACGATGCCGAGATTATCAGGCTGTACTTAACAGAGAACACGCCGCTGAAGGAGCTACAGACCTATTTCCGGGAAACATACGGGTTCCACGCAACGTCAGTGATCACGTTCTCCAGCGTCTACCAAGGCTGACAAGAGATAGTACGAAGCAGTGGAAAGACCGATTGAGCAGAGAAAGCATTAGACGAAACCTCAGCCGACCAGCGGTGGCCGTCATCCAGTGCTTGCTGGATGAGGCTGAACAGCGCCAGATCGAACGCCAAGTCTTTTACAACGGCAAGCCCAAAACTCGCAAAGACGTCCAGAGGTACATCTGTAAGACCACAGGTATATCAACACCTGCCGAATTGCGCCAAAGCCTTCCGCCGAACCGCGCTGATTGGCCTAAAAGCGTGGATTGGCAGGATTTGCCACATTCTCAGCCCCCGAGTACCAATATTTTCGCGCCGGATCAGCGCGGTGGGCCTGGTGGCTTCTTCTCAGAAAACCTATCGGGGAATGCTCAGCCATCGAGACCGCCAGCAGTATCCCAGGCCACATACCTTGCAAGTTCGGTCGCATCACACATATCTTTGGGCCCATTCGCATCGTCAGACTTCAACACCACCTTCGAGCCGACAGATTTTACTTACTCCTCTATGCAGATCAAAGGATCCGCGGATGACGCTAGCGGCTGGAGCGGACGATATGATGAGTCCAATAGTATCAGGAATCTACACACTGAAGCTTCGACGCAAGCGCTCGCGACGCCTGTGCTTGCTGAACAAGAAGATCAAGACAGTCAGGGCTTCACGGCTGTGTTAAATTTACGTGGTGGCGCTTTCGATCAGTTGTACGGCGACATGGACAGCCCTGGACCTGCCGCAGCCGAAAGCTCAACGCGAAGTCCGCTCTCTGTGTTGCACGGACTCGTGTCGGCGACACCCATCGCACTGTCCGCGAGTATAACCTTGGCACATGCTTTGCATCAGGTCCTTGGCCGACATGGGGGTCTTGAGAGCTCATCTGCAGAGACTTTTATAAGATCGTGCTTTGAGGCCTGCGTTCACTATGGCCAAGGTGCCGTCAAGGATGCTGAACATGCTCTGGACTGTGGCGTTGTTGCCTTTCAGACACTCATGGATGGACCTCCCCCCGGGTCTTTCACGAAAAGCATCTCGACACTGAACAGGGTGTCGTTCCTGCTCGAAGTCTACGGCCATCGACCATTGAAAGCCACCGTCTTTCAACATCTCGAGCTGCGCCTCATCGGCTCAAGCAAGCCACAGTGGACCGCCCTACAGAAGACTCTAGGATTTCTCTTTGACACTACGTCTTGGGACCAGGCGAAGGCCAGAGACAATGTTGCCAAGCTATCTGAAGCTTGTGACATGGCTCGACTTGCGGCTGGTAACAAGTATTCGCCATTCGCACTCGCGGCTCGGTATAACCTTGCCTGGACCCTTCTCGAGGCTGGGCAGCATGAAAGAGCCCTGGAAATGCTGAACAGCGAGAAGTCTAAGTGCGAAGAATGCTTCGGGCCCTATGCGCTCGATACAATCACCTGGACAGCGACCTTAGCAAGGGCTCATGCTGCATTTGGAGAGCTGGAGACTGCTGTTCTCTTAATGGAGGAGGTTGTTTTAGTGCGCACAGAGAAAGCTTACAGCAAGGAGCATCCACTGTACTGGGAGGTGCGCTACCGAGTTGGTTTGTTTCTTCTTCACATTGCCGAGGAAGGTAAAAGACAACGACAAACACCTGAGACTTGGGCAATAGGCGAAGAACTTGTGAAAGAGGCGCTCCTCTGGCGTGGTGTTCATCTCGGAACAGGCAATCCGCAATTTACGAATGCATTTCAATTGCTCAAGCGCTATCTGAGAGTACAGCGCAAGCAGCACGAAGCGAGCGATATCTGGACCTGGTACGCCGACGCCATCAAGGAACTGCAACCCACTTAAGAGACTCGTACAACACCGATGACGATCGCATCACCATTCACAAGCACTGCGCAGAACGGTTCGAGGACTTCTGCCGACCTCATTTGTATTTCTTCGACACGCTTTCCTTCTGGAATCCGTGTTGTCCGCCGCTGCCTGGCGGTCCATCTCTGCGAGGACTCGTGGACTTTCGTTTCCCCTCGGACTTGCCACTGTTGCTTTTGCTGTACTGTCCATCGCCTCCACGATCTCCTGTGCCAGCGCCAGCTGGAGTGTATCAGCACCGATCCGAAAGCAGGGGACGTGAGGGCACTGTACACTTGTCGTTGGCCCGGCGATCTGTATGCCCGCGGTCGCTTGTATTTCGTTCCGGCATTTCCTGGTGGAGTCGCCACCTATTGGGTGGACACTAACCGATTCGTGTAGGTCTCAGGTCTCGTGCAGAAGTACTGTGCGCGATGTTCTGCGCTGTCGCGTGTTCAGGGTAGAGTGGTTGGCTGCGCAAGGCAGATTTGTCCAGAAGTTCCTCTCAGAGAAGAGGCGCACTTGCAGCACGGATGCAAGGCGCATTCCGAAGGACCACCTCATGTAGCTGAAGTGAGCGATTCGCATTCTACGAGGGGCTTGCGCGAACAGCGATCGCAGAGCCGCATGGTCTCGGGCGCTACCGGGCCGCGAATCAGAGCTTGCGCTTGTTCATTCCCATGTGCCGGCGGATATTGCGCTCATGGACGTCTTTCAGCCGGATATTACGAAGGAGGGCAGGTCCTATCCTGGACCATTTTAGCGAGCGAATGACCGGACCCCACGACTGTCCTTTGGGTCTTCCGCAAAGCTCGTTCTCAAGGGGACATCCATGCTATACAGACATAAAGTCCTTCACCGGTCAGTACGTGTACCAATGAGACTTACACCTAAAGCTTCAATGCATGATTTCTATGCGACCCGCAGCAGACCTGCTCGCGGCGCGAAGACAACTAATCAACAGCACTTCAGCTGAACACACGGCACGCACTCTAGCCACTGAATGCCCTCAATTACCCCGGATTATACTTACAGGGCAATCTGACCGAGCACAGCCTGGGTCCGGGTCGGAAAGGGCACGGAAGCGTTCAGACCTGAACAAAATTGGCTCCTACAAGCAAGACTTCGGACGTGCTTGAGGGTTCCAAGTACTGTGCCAGAGGGAGACTCGGCTACCGGAATGCCAACAAAAAAGACTGGCTGTTGACGGCCTCGAGCACGAGCAACTCGATTGTCAGATCTCTCGAGTTCGGTCCTGCACACACTGCATATAGTCACTGCTGTAGAAGTATGAAATGCAAGGTATGGTTGATGTTCGCAACAAGGCATCACAGCAACAAAGCCCGATTAAGCGCGCTTCCGAGTGAACGCCGTGTCTTCGCTTCTTTGCTTTATTGCCACCTCCGACACGCAGCTCATTCTTAAGGTTGCAGTTCTGATTGCTCTTGCCACCAGGAGCTCCCGGCTTTCAATCCCGTTTTCCGCCGACTTGTGTCCTGTTCCTTCCGTGTCTGTTTGAGTCTCGAAGCCACAAACTTTGCCTAATGTCGACTCCCGAACGGTCACCTCGCTCTCATCCTGATCTACGTTGCTTGATATTAAGCCGCTGTAGGGAACGAGTGCCTGTATCGGCGAGAGAGCAGCCTCTCAAAAGTACATTCTTTCCCGTGCTGGATCCTCATGTGAGGTGACGTCACATACCTAGCCATCAGTACCAGTACTAGTGCCATGAGCTGCCCAGGTGACGGAGATATCGACTTTTCACCTTCACCCTGCCCCATCATGAAATCCCTGGGGCTCGACAAGGAATCCGAGCGATGTTCTGCTCGCGAGTTCTCATGCTCCGGGAGACAAAGACCCCGTGGCGCGAGCAGATGCTCAGAATCAGCTCTTCCGAACACCTAAATTGAGATCCTGCAATATTATAGGTATGATCCTAGAACTGGTATGGCTGGATAGAGACTGTCGAGGAATTCATCCTGCTTCAGGGGCCAGTGCAGGACAGGTCTGTGACGGGTGGAATGAAGAATCGAATTCTGAGTACAGGTCTTGGCAGAAGTGTTGCTCTGGGGTAGGTATTGAGCATGAGTGGGAATCTGTGATCTGGGAAGGAGCAGTCGACCTCAATCAAGGTCTTGCATTGCTGAAGGCAGGAACTACCCTCGCCCTCGAACGAGCAGTAGCGAGATAACGAGGGAACGGCAAACGGCAAACAGCAAAACCGGGTAGGCTTGCATTTGCTTGGGATTTTACTGATTTCACAACATAGATATACTTATTCAGCAAGCCCTCGAGCTCGACAAGTATTGACAAAAGAACAGAGCCCGAAAGAATCTCGATGACACCTCTATACAATGGTTGTGACTGACATGGCTGTATGCGTATCGCAAAACTTAGCAACTAACTGAGAGCTGCCGAGTTCACCATTGTTCACTGCTTTGGACCAAATCTCTTCTGGCTATCCTGCGATGCCACCCTATGGGCGAAAGCGCCTTACAGTTTCGAAGTGGGCTTTTCCTCATCACTGGCACAGCAGTCTCCCACCGTTGTCGTAACACCCGCACCCTGCTGATGATTTCCACCCACCAAGGTACTGTTGTTGATCCTCTGCTCACTCATCGGCACATCGCCCGCCGGGTTCCGCTCAAAGAAGTTCACCGGCTTCAGCATCACCTTCAGCACCTCGCACGGCATCACAGGGAAATCCTCGATGCGTGGGACATGGTTGATTCCGAATTGCACCCACACCACAATATCCTGGTCGAGGACGTTGTCTTTCCGGTCGGCCCAAGCGCGCACGCCCGTGCCGCCACGCGACTGATTCGTGTACCAGCCGCCGGCGTAGAGCTCGCGGTCGGCGTTGGGTAGTGACGTAGATTGCGTGATCGGCGAACTCGGCGCGTTTGAAGTTGTAGGAGGAGGGATGCGAGAGGATAGGCTGGAAGGGTGGGGCCATGATTTTGTAGGCGGCGGGTTGATTGTTGATTGGATTGCGGGATTGCGTGTTTTGAATCTTGAAGATGCGGTTATGTTGGGGCGCGAGGTCGAGGCCGGAAGATTCTGTCACTTGGGTTTCGGTGACAGTGTAGCCGTGGCCGGAGGCGTTGAGCTTGGGGTCGAGCGGCATGGGATGGGCTTCGCTGTAGACCAGGCGGTTGGCGTGACTGCCATCGAGCATGGGATCGATGCGCAGGGAGAAGATGTGCTGATGGTGGGCGGCGAGGACACCGGGGTGCACAACGGTGCCGAAGGGGACACCGACTTTGTCGAGGGAATGGTCGATGGGTTGCGTTGACAGGATACCAGTGGCGCGGACCTCGTAGTGGAATTCGGCGGCTGTGTTGAATTGGTAGGCGAGGATGTATTCGTAGTTGGAGACGGTGATAATGGTCTGGATGACGAGCTCGCGCGAGCGGGTCACGGCGGCGCGGCCGGTACGGTAGTTGGTGTGCTTCCAGCCGATTCCGCCGTCCTGCTCGTGGATGCAGATGGCGTTTTCGAGGAGGACGGGGGAGCCTTTGTCGTCGGAGACCGTCCCGTCAAGGTAGGCAATGTGACCCAGGCAGTCACACCCGAGTTGCAGGTTGTTGGCCATGGCTCCGGCGCCGGCATCGCCCAGATCGAAGGCGGACTTCTTGTGGAATGGTGCGCGAGGGTCGGCGTATGGAATGTTCATGTCGGAAAGGGACACGCGGTAGAACAGCGGTCGGCCGTCATAGCGGACGTCGTAAAGGATGGGGCCCTCTCGCTGATTGAAGCCGATGCGCATGTGCCACTTCTGCCATTCGAGCGTGTGGCCAGTAGTGCCGACAGGAGTCAAGGTGAAAGAAGCACCCTCAGGCTGAATCACGCTCAGAGGCTTGAGATCAGTCCGTGGCGTCTGGTACTCGCCAATGTACTCATTGGCCGGGACGGGGGTGTAAGTCGGAGGTTGCCTGACTTCAGCATCTGCTCCGGTAGGTAGCCAGTCGACACTCAGGATCTCGAGCGAGGCCGCGTCGAAGACTGCTGTGATGGGCAAAGGGAATGCATAGTGGTTGGAGTCCAGCTCATTTGGGTTCTGCGGATCTCGCATGTAGATGAAGACCTGGAATAGGCGGTCGTCGTCCTTGTTTCCGTCGGAACCTGAACGAAGTCAGCAGTCTGATCTTACCACGCGGAGATCCTCGTTCAGGCATACCGTAGATCCAAGGATCGCAAGTCACGACGGCATCTTTAGGAAGCTGCAATTTGGCAATCGCTGCCTTGACCTGCTCATTGTTGAGTGTCTTCTCCTCAACCTGGAGGATCTCATCGTAGTCTGCAGAGCATTAGGTCGTGCTGAGTCCCATGGTGGTCTCATGTCCGTACCTGCATTTCCGTGCACGTTTGCACCAAGCCTGGCATTGAATTCGATCTTGCCGTTGGACAGATTGACGACAGCCTCATGGAAGCGATCCTGTTGTGCATGTCAGACGAACAGCGATTCCAAACGACTATGAGGGCGATACATACAGTGTTCCGTATGTAGTACGCAACAAAGACCTTGCGGTCCAGCTTAGGCAGCGGTTGTCCAGCATGCTCGGCGTCGAGGTACGGCACAAACTCCTTCTTCGCAGGCTCGTTCAGCGTTATCGTCTTGAAGCGCAGGTCAGTGTGTGCAGGCCAGCTGCTTCTGATGATTGCCGAGGCCTGGCTGATTTCCTCGCCACTCAGTGGGCAGAGCGGGTGGGCAACTGCCTGTTGCTTTGTTGGAACAACATAGTCCTGCTGCGTGTCAATCTGTTGCGTCGCCATGATATAAAGAGATCCAAATCACTCGAGAAACTAGGCCCAGCAGGATGGAACGATTGAAACGGAAGTCACAGAAATATCAAAGAGTCTCAGCGAGACTGCCGTTCAGGAACCCCGCCTTGGGCCACAGGGAAGGTCAAATTACGATTTGTGCCACGCGGGCTACCGCGCGAAACTCGCGACACAATTCTCCAAGATAGCGAATGTCCACCACTTATAACGAATAGCGCAGGTAGGCTCTGGGTCAGCGCAAGTGCAGGATCGAGGGTCCAAAGGAAAAGGTTGATAGCGATGCTCAACACCTAATTTCATTGGTCAGGGATCGACTTCATGCGCGAATGCGACAAGTCGAAGCGAATTTGTTGTTGGTCTGGTCTGGTCTGGCTTCCCGAGCGCTGATTTCCGCTCTGGTGGCTCTGTCGAAAGCCTCGCGGACCGGCGCATTGCCTGCGTAGATATGCATACTTCCAGCGGAATTGTTCCCACAACGATCTGTCCCGCGCTAATTCACTGGCAGCAGACCATCATGGTAAAGTCCTCGATGCGCAACTTCCTACCGCGGTTTCCTCAACTCCCAGCCACTAATCGCCAGGTTCTTTGACACTAGTGCACATGTCAGCCATTGATACAGTAAGTAGAGAATGCGAACACGACTTACGGATACAGCATCACCCACACGGGCGGCCTCTGACCAGCCCTGCCCCTATCCGGCCCCCAACCAACTTCCCTCAATGTCTGCTTGGCTTTCGGGTCATTCAACATGATCACTGACCCCTCCTGAAAGTATTGTCGATTGGCATCAGGAATCCATTCTTGGATACCTACCAGCTCCCTATGACCATAGTACTTTCGGCCAGTGCGTTCAATCTTGGCCGCACCAAGCAGTTCGATGACTTTCTCGACGGTCCAATCGCTGTCGGCGTACTGGACCTTGTAGGCAACGTCCTCGACAAGGGCTGTGTGTGACATGTGTGGGCCAAATCGTTGTCCAGGCTCCAGAACGTGAAAACCTGTTTGATCAGGGCTGAGCAGAACGCCGGACCGTCGTCGGCTTTGACGAGCCGCTCATTCACGCGGTTGCCTGGAGCTGGGCCGCTCGGCGTTGATCCTGTGGCCGCGGTCGTGCCTCCAGCTGTGCAGATGGGTCCCTTGTAGTTTGAAGCATTGAAGGTAGCCGGCGTAGTCGTTGTCGTGACTGAGACGGCGGCAGACGACGACGCTGGTGGGGCTGATCCTGTAGGGAAACATGTTGTGCCGCTTGCATTCTGGAAGCACATGTGTGACGGGGTAGGAGCAGCTGACGGCGGTGGTTGGAAAGTCCATCCTGGCGGACCTGGTGGCGGAGGTGGGGCGCCGGACCAGAACGGTCCAGGAGGAGGCGGTCCAGGAGGGGGAGGAAAGCCAAAGGGAGGAGGACCTGGCGGCATCATTCCCGGCGGAGGCATTCCTGGAAATCCAAAGGATGGACCGGAGGGTGCTGGCGGCTTGCCCATGTCAGGCGGACCGCCGTCGCGAGTTCTGTAGACATAGCGTGTCTGCTGATTGAAGATAGGCGGCGGCGCCTGGGCAGAACATGGAAAGAAGGGGTTCATCTTGGAGGACTTGCTTCGAACTACCAACCTTGAACGAGTGGCAGAGGTGGAGCAGTAGTGGCGGCAGGGATCGAGACCTATATAGACGATGATCGAGGCTCACGTTGCGTTGGTCGATCGGATGAGCCAACGGCAGGACAAAGAAGCTGTGAATCGGCCAAACACGTTAGGACAAGGTCTGCTCTTCGCAAGGCCGCATCTCGTCACGCAGCAGTGGCGTTTGGGCGGCGTAGGATCAGTAACCTGGGTATGCCAAACGACTGGCGGCAAAGCATGAGGATTCCTCTTTGTCTGAGTGAGTGCTACCGTCGACTATGATGACCGCACACATGGGCGCAATGCCTTTCAGCCTGCAGCCACCACGGCCAACCTCTCGTAAATGCGTTGCTTGACCTGAGTGAAGCTATCACCGTTGCGCGTCAGTGTACTGACGGGCGCTCCCTCGACAATAATTTTGCCAGAGCCGAGCTTTCTGACCGCAATCATGCCGTCGACGAGCAGAGCACCTTCGCCTCGAAACTCGGCGTTGTGACCAGCCACGTTCATCAAGCGCCGCAGCTCCGCCAGTCGCATATCGCCGACATGGATAGCTGCGCCACAGACCGTATCGATGCTGCGAGAGCCGATGGAATTGTGTCAAGCACTGGGACGGCGTTTGGTGTTGTAACTTCAGGCGTCTCCTGTCTTGAGACATCCGTATCGAGCTTCTGCTTCTTCTGCTTAGGATCATCCTCTATGTTGAGGGCACCCATCTCCGCCCTGAGCTGACCCTGCAAGGTGACAACACCGACATCCTTGACGGATTGCCAATGCAGTCGCTTCACCAGATTCCTGGTGAGTTTCACGGTCCATGCATTCGTGTCAACGCTCGCATCGATCATCTGCCCCTGGGATGGTGTGAAGATCTCGGACGATGATGACTCTTCCTCGCCCGCAACTTTGACACCAAGTAGTTCTTGGCAGTCTGCTGCCAACGCCAGTGTTTCTTCTGTCGAACCTCCGGTCAAAATGAGTTTCTTTGGCCCGATGAGCGGAATTAGCATCTGTAAGCTGCGTTGATCATGAAGACCTGCAAAGTCTACGAAAGCCAAGCGGCAGTTGAGCGTGACTTCTTTTGTGGAGAAGACTGCTTTCGATGGTCCATCGTTGCCTTCTTGCTCGACTTCCTCAACATCGGACTCATCAGAATCATCTGAGGAGTCGTCGTTGTTGACTTCCACCTTCTCGCCTTGAGGACCTTGCCGACGCTTGCGGGCTGGTTCGGCCTTTTGTCTGTCGTCCCATCGCCGCTTCTGACCAATATCGCCGCTCTTTAAGCCAGCAGTGTCCTGTTCCTCTTTTTCTTCCTCCCTTAGGAAGTCTTCTGGCTTGATGAACTCGCCAAAATCATCACCTCGCTTCTTGGAGTGCGAGTATGGAAACATGGCGTTACGACCTCGCTTGTCGCGGACGTCAAAGTCGAAAGTGTTCTTCTTCCGAACTAGGATGTTGACGCCCAGGTCTTCATCCGTCAGTGTGATTTTGGACTTATTGTGACCCAGAGCGTTGGTGACATTAAGAGCTCTACCTTGTTGCTCATCGTCCGATTCGTCCTCGGACGATGATTCTGACTCTTCGGAGAGGTTGTCATTTACAACATCGCCAGTTGCATCGCCAGCCATTGTCGACTCCATTTGCCGTTGAGTTCCCAGATACTGCTGATATTGTTGCATCTCCTGTTCGCTGAGTGGTGCGTTTTCGATGACCTGGATTTGCATAGTCCTGCCTCCACCATGAACCTGTTCGAGCTGGACTTCTGCAGATGGCTCTACTGCCACCCCATCCTGTCGTTCTTGGTACCACTTCCAGATCGTTGCACCTGTGCTTTGAACGTGGGAACTGTGGCTTTTCTCTGTCAAGAGGATGAGGTTCGACGTGCTTTGTGCGATGTGATCTAGGAATGATTTCGAGTACCCCCAATCAAGACTCAGGTCGCTGGCAAGGATGACTCGAGCTCCTTGACCTGCGAGACAGCGGTCGAGCTGAGTCTTGCGTTCGACGATCTTGACGTGACGAAATTCGAATGGCCGTGAGGGCTTGGAGTTCCCATTGATCTGCTTGCTGCCGGACCTGCGATGGGTTTTGGCTGCAGTCTCCTCTTCGCCCTCAAATTCACGGACAATGCTGTCATCCATCCATTCGAGTAGACTTCTAGCATGTCGCAGTGTTGCGTTGGCGGACTTGCTTGCCATGTACACCTTTGAATCCTTGATGGGACTCTCGCGGAAGCCATCATGCCACGCCCTCTCCAGGATCCAAGCGAGCTCGAGCATTCTGGCGCTGGAATCGGTCGGTATCAAGACAGAGCCTCCTTTCGCAAGACAGCTCTTGATGTGACCTAGCAAAGTAGCATCCCGAGTCTGTCTGGAGAGGGAGGCAACCTTATCGCCGCCTGTACTGCTACAGACCAGCGCAGTGGGTTTACGCAGCTCTTCAATGACCTCGCCGCCGCCAACTCCGCCAAACCAGGATGCACCAGCAATGACATTTTCTCGGGCTTGGTTCCAGTCGACGGCATACACTATTGATTCCATGCCATGCTGTATTCTCCATATTGTGCCACCGATTGTATGTCCAGCATTGTAAGCTGTCAAGGTCAGGCCTTCGAGGGAAGGAGAAAAGTGCGAGGCGGAAGGCTGTAGGGGCTGCGAGTATTTCAGAGGAGTGATGGCGGTGAAGTACTTGTTGATTTCTTCGACTGTCGGGGCCTGTCGTAGGATATTCGTCCTCTGCTTGCTGTCGACTGCAGTATCATCTTCTGGAGATGCTGAGGCAGGGATGAAGGTGGCTGCGACTGGCGATGAAGAGTATAGGTCTTGTGTGAGGGTTCTGCCAAAGGCTATGACAGGCGAGGTAGCGTAGGCCGGAATCTGAGAGAAGTGTGGAATATGTTTGCAGCAATGGGCGTAGGCACCCACGTGAGAGAGGGTAGGATGAGTGAGGAGAATGAATGAGAGAGTTGAAGTGTGCTTCTCGATTTCTGCTAGCTGATGCGTATCAAATCTCTCATCCCAGCCAACATCGACCAGCACCTTGACGCCGCCATCGAGCTCGAGCAGAGACTGCGATACACGGCTCTGGCTCTGCGCGCCCTGCAAGGGTGTGAATGTGAACATGGCGTGGCAGTCACTCGCTCACAAGCAGACTTCCATCGATCTCGGCGGCCATGCACATCAGTAATCGACCGGCGGAGGGCCTCAGGGATTTGTCAGTGAAGGATCGCTGGTCGTGTGTGATATGTGATCGAATGGTCAACAAGTCGACGCGATGAAGCAGGTGGAAGATTGGAGTTGCCGAATTCACCGGCACCAAGACTTCAGCCTCGTCGCGGCTGCAGAAGCCGTGCAGAAATGGTTCGTCTGGGGCCTAAAATCAGGCACTTAGGGTTAGCCGCTCCTGCTTACATCATTTGAATCGTTCCTGCTCCCTATGACACCACTGCACCGCACCCCGGAATTCTGTAGCGAAGGCAGCTCCCATACAGGCAACAGACCCGACCGCTTGATAATGATATCCTTTCTTTTTCGATGCAAAGCTATGATATTTGCAGACCTCTTTGTCGCTCGAGGGAATATATAAGCTCGTAACGATCGCAGCTCTACTGCCGGCGCATCAATTCCAGCCGCCCCTCTTAGTATTCACTGATTCAATAATCGTCACGGTCCCCGAAGTCACCGAATCGAAAGTCACCGTCTCAAAAAGGTGCCGTCTGAACAACGACCACTAGCATATATATCCCAGCATATCCTGAAAATCTCCTAGAGCCCAACCCAACAGCCTCGACGATATATCGACTACCTTTATTCGTGCGACGACATGGCACCATCTCTGTTCCTCACTGGAGTGACGGGCTACATTGGAGGCGACTTCCTGTCCTTGGTCACCGAGAAGCATCCGGAGTACGAAATTACGGCCATCGTGCGGAACTCTGACAAGGGGGCGAAAGTTGCCGCAGCGTACCCGAAAGTGAAACTGGTCTATGGTGACCTGGACTCTGCAGATGTGCTTGAGGAAGAAGCATCCAAGGCTGACATCGTCTACCAAGTGAGTACCCTGGGAAGCTTGCATCGGGAAGTGAGCGATGACATGAGCATTGGCTTGAGCACGCACACAAGGTGCTTCCGAGACATGACTGCCGCCTCTCCCATGCAACCTTCCATTGCATGATCATTTCCCGAGACAAACTGACTAAATACAGTTCGCCAATTGCGACCACAAAGCCGGTACAGCGGCCCTCATCAAAGGCCTCCAGCGTTCCACCAAACCTAAGGTGTTTTACATCCATACATCCGGAACAGGAATCTTGACTGGAGAGACCTTTGCGCAGGAAAAGTTTGGCGACGAGCTTCCAAAGCAATTCGACGACTGGGAGAAGATTGATGAGATGTGGAATTTGCCAGATTCTTCCCTCCACCGGCCTGTCGACAGGATTGTCCAGGGTAGCTGGTCCGAGAAACTTCAGGCAGCAATAGTTTGTCCTCCCTGCATCTACGGCGAAGGCCGTGGCCCCGATAATCAGCGATCTATCCAGGCTCCGAAAGCAGTGTCAGCGATTCTGAAGACAAAGAAGGGCGCGAAGATTGGCAACGGGAAGAATCTCTGGCACGAGGTCCACGTACAAGACTTGTCCGACCTTTACCTTGCACTGACCGAGGCCGCTGTCAATGGTGGTGCTCCTGCGACGTGGAACGAGCAAGGCTACTATTTCGCAGAGAATGGAGAGTTTGTATGGGGCGACATTCTTCAGGCTGCTGTGGACGACGCTCACAAGAAGGGCTTCCTGCCGTCCAATGAGTTGATTGGTCGCAATATTGACGAGCTCGAAGAGCACTTCTTCCCTCGTGCGCATTACTACGTGGGAACAAATTCTCGAGGAGTGAGCAAGCGAGGAAAAAAGCTGCTTGGCTGGTCACCATACAGGCCGAAATTGGTTGAAACTATCCCAGCTTTGGTTGACTCTGAGGCCAGACTGCTTGGCTTAACACAAGGTCACGCTGCTGCAGTGAGTAGCTAAAGGGCCGGGCCATGGTGCTCAGTTGCGTGGAGGTGGTCGTGTGGTGATGTTGGTCAGCATTCATAACTTGTACATAGCTAAACACTCTCTGGCGAAGACTGAGTACTACCTTCTTCAGCGATTTGGTAGTCTTCGGGATTTGGCGTTCATCGAAAGTATGCCGACGGCGTCAAGTGGTATCGGATGCAGTGCGTATAACCGTACTCCACAGGCCACCGCTGACAAAGCAGGGATCCGTTCAGGGGCCAGAGCCTAGCATTTTGCGGGGACTGTTGGCAATCCACTCTAAAACATCATGTTCGGCAGCTTATTTAAACCTCCGAGCCTTCGTACCGCGCTGTTCATCTTTCTGTTGGCAATCACTGTAAGCATGGCTGATAGTGCAAGGGTGACTGGCGGTTGCGAATGTGGGCGGATCAGGTACTCAGCTCGTCGAGAGGCTTCTTCGGGCCACTCTTGCTTTTGCCATTGCCTTCAATGCCAACGCATCAGCGGCGGCCCGTTCTTGCCATTTGTCGACTTCAAGAAGAAGGATATTGAATGGACCACCAAACCTGATACATACAGCTCCAGCGGCGATGCTGAGAGAGGCTTCTGCAAGGTCTGTGGGTCGACTTTGACAATGACATACCATTTCCAAGAGGATTCACTAGGAGTGACACTTGGCTCCCTGGACCGGGTTTGCGGATTTGTGCCAGAGACCAAGTACCATATCTTCGTCAAGGACAAACCTGCGTGGTTTCAGATCCCAGACGACGGCCTGCCTCGCCATCAAGAGTTCAATGACAATGACCGGTACCAACAAGGCCTTAAGCAGTGGCGGGAATCTCATCCGAAGGAGGAAGTCAAGTAGGCCACTCACTATAGTTATGACGGAATTGTCTTCCGTCACTTTAACATGGTCACTGTCGCAACCAGCAACAGCAGCTTCAGCCTGGACTGCTGCTCTTCACGCATTCTGCGGTGGCGGGTATAAACCATAGGGACCAGCATTGTCACTTGCTTGCTCTGGTCAATGTTCTTCAGCAATCCTCTGTCAACCCAATCTCATACCGCACTTGCCTCTCTTCTGCAAACTGTCGATTGCAACTTCTTCAAATCAAACCCAACGTCACCTGAACTCTCAGCACTAGTATGTGTAAGGAAGGCATCATGTGTGGAGACAGCAAAGCCATCATTCCGTCGCAGCTAAATCCTGTCACTGGGGCGTCTGTTGTTACTGATAAACCCTCCAACTTGACCACTTCACGCCGCCAGTTCTCTGGCACCACCAACACCAACCTCACTCGACAGGTCTCGTTTCCCGAAGATCCAGTCACCATGTCTCAGTCTCCTCCTAAGCCGGTCGAGTCCGCGGGCGCGTCCGAAGAGAACAGTCCCGAGCGTGGCCGCAGCGGCTCTCGTTCAGCTTCACTGCCACCTACAATCGATCGCTCTGTCGATGTCTCTCCTCTGACCAATACCGACACCTCTCGCAGCCGCAGCGTTAAGCACCTCACCTGCTTCTGGTGGAAGGAAAAGGGCGACTGCAAGTACTCCGACGAAGATTGTCTGTATGCGCATCATGACACAGGTATGTTTGCTCTGAAAATGTCGGTGCCTTCTAGTCTGGCTGCAACACTTTTCGCATTATCACTTTCCGCATACAGCCGCTCTCTTGAAATTGAAAAAGCCGACTGACATCTCTGCAAGGTCGCTATACCGAAGCCCCACGTCAAGTCAACCCCAACGAACCCGCAAAAGCCGGCAAGAACTTGGCTCGCGCTCTGTCATCCCTCAGCATCTCTGGTCAGCAAGCTGGACTCGGCATGGGCCTCGTTGGCACTCCTATGGGCTCTCGTCCGATGACTCCTGTTGGTAGTGTCGGCGGCATTGGCGGGGTCGGTTCCTCTGGCTCCCGTCCAGTCACTCCCTCCCTGCTCTCTCGCGCCTACTCTCCAGCACCTCTGCACGTCCCGCAAGACATTGTTGCCCTCCAGAACGAGCTCGGCTTCTACAAGACCATGGCTGCGACCAACCAGCAAGAGAAGACTATCCTCATCGACATGATCCACACCCTCCAAGCCAGCCAAACCGACCTCCAGAACAGAGTCGCTCGACTCGAGTCCGAGAAAGGTGCCGCTATGCGTGATAACGAGGCGCTCAAAGCCAACAGCATCTACCAGGTCCGCGCTAATCCGTATGGTCCTATCGGTCATCACCCTCACCCCGCTCCTGTCGGCTTCGGCGCATTCGACAACAGCTTCGCTGCTGGCTCTGCCCGTCGCGCTGCCGTGCCGACTGGTCACGGTGTCATCGGTCCCGCTCCGCCTACTCCGTCTTGGTGCACTGCTCGTCCCACTGTCCCGTCCCCGGCCAACACCAACCCCAGCGACGACGACGACGAGGAATGAGTGGCGATTGATCAACAGCAAATGGCTCAGGCGAATATTCTTATCCACACAACGGACTCCAAATACGAGGTCTGCGAATTTCAAGTGAAGGCGCTAACAGGCGTCAACAAATCTGGGAGTTGTCTTTAATATGGCTGGCTGATTGAATAACGATTGGCAATGTCGCTCCGCTCTATAGTAGCACAGGGCACTCCCGGATCAAAATGTGAATTTGTCTAGGTAGCCTCCAAGATGAGGAAATAATTTGCAATGAAAACGAGAGCCTGCTTCCTGCCATAGCGGTGGGAGGTGGGTATTTATCTCACTTCTCTCTCTCTTCATCGTGTTTTGAATCTGCCTTGTGCATTATACTACAGTTGGATTATACTGCGAGGAGACTCATCCGTACCTCAGGTGTGTGGACATACCGTGGTCTCTTGCGTGAGCTTTCCGCTATAGCTGAGGTTGAGTCAAGGTCCTCATTCACTAACGCATGCATACATACATTATGTTTCGTGGCTCGTATAATCATCGTAGCATATCATGACGTACCATCCCCAGAACATAGGCTGATAGACACCATCCTAAACTACTTCGCCCCTTTCCTGCGCGGTGTCGGCGTCCACAAATCCTTACTGCTCATTCTAGTAGCGGTACTGCTGCTGCGAACAGGCGTCTTGCCGACCCGCTGCAGCAACCGCGCTGCCGCGGGAGTCATATTACCTGCTAGCTGCTGCTGTTTCTTACTGTTGCCTATGGCGGTCCCGGGAGTAGCACCAAAGGAGGACCTATCTGTGTGCGATGATGCAGCAAGCGGCGTACCATCCAGCAGCGCCTCCCGCTCCTTACTACGCTTCGCGCTCGCGGTCTTCTCTACGAGGCGGTGGTGTAGCGCTTCGCGCTTTGGTTGGGTGGTGAGGTGGAAAGGTGAAGGCGAGGGTGCTTGCCCTGCGAGAAGGTCTCGATAGGAAGGCGAGGGTGCTTTTGTGGTGGGGGGCTCTGGCTGGGGCTCGTCCTCGTCAACGTATGCGTAGCCGTTCACGCGAGGTGTGGCGGCGCCGTCGTAGTCGTCGGCTTCGCGATGGGCGAGGATGTCGGTGTTGAGGCTGGGTGAGGCGGGGACTCTGCTTGGTGTGTTATTTTGGGAGGCAAGTGCGTATAGTGGTGGGAAGCGAGTGTTTTGGTGCAGGGTCTCCTTTGGCCCAGCTCTCGAGTCAAGCTCCTTCTGCTCTTGAGTCGTGGTGAGGTTTGGGTCTGTTTCAGCAACGTCATCCGGGAAGAACATGAACGTGTTATCCGGCCGCTTGACTTTCCAGGCGTCAGGCTTGGCAGAGCGAGTGCCGTCCGCGCCGGTGGTGAGTGGAATAAGGGCCTTGTCGCCGTGCTTGGCGGCTTCAGCGTCTGAGGTTGCTTTGTCGATTAGCAGGCGTTGCTGTTCTGCTCGGTGGGCGATTTGGCGGGCGGTCGGGATGCGTTGGTCTTCGGTCCACATGTAGGCATGCTTCTCGCGGCGGCGTTTGTTCTGGTTGTCGAGGACGTCGTTGAAGGAGGCGTTGTCTTCTGAGGTGTATTTTGATTGGAAAGAGGAGAGGGAATGGTTGGAGATGTCGATCTCTGCCGTGCCGCCTGACTCCATAGTGGGCTCTGTGATGACACTCATCGGCGTCTGGCTGCCATCATACCCTCGAGGAGTATCTGCCGTTGAAGAAGCTCTGCGCGGAGTCCCAGCCGTGCTGTCGTATTTGGGGTTTCTCGCCACCCGGGGACCCTGGGCCGTTTTCTCGCTGATAGTGGCCCGAAGTTTCTGAGATGCCTCCGCGATCCATGCCTGATTGCCGGACTCTAGTGCTGCAAGATACTCATTCTGCGCACGACTTTCCTCCAGACCTGGAAAATAGTCTCGCGCTATGATCTTTGATAAGGCGTCTGTGTAGTCGTCTTCGTCCAAAACCTTCGGGGGGCGCTTGATCCTTTTCACTGGCGGCGGAGGCATCAGAGCCACGGCAGACTCTACAGCGCGCTTCGTCAGCGCTTGGGAAGTAGCCATGATGGAGGCTTGGTCCCAGCCGTATGCACATGATACGGATGATGGAAAGAAAGCGACGATGGCACGGTGGGTTGCCTGGGTTATCGATAAGAGATGCCAAGGCGTTCTGGTGTTCCTGCATTAGTGGTATCTGGAATTTTGGAGTCTTCTGCTTCTGCTTCTGTTTGCTCCCGTGCCTTTGTTGAGCTGGCCTTCAATTTCCGGCAGTGCAGCAACTGTCAGCATGGCGAAGTCACACTCCGAGTCTTCGGAGGACTACGAGTTCATTGAGACTCCTGCAGCTCCTACACCTCAGCCTCAAGGCCATGACTGTGGGGTGAGGACCACCAAAGTGAGTATCCCAGGGGAGAGCTCAGATGTGGGTGATACTGATCTAGACAGTCCCCTACGATTCACAATGCTCCTCTGCCAGCCGATGGTCCCGGAAGTGACACTTTCAACAACTATATCCTCCTCGCCCTACTCGTTTTCATCCCATGGTGGCTAGCTCGCCAGGTCTATGGCGGGTTTTGGACCAGCATCTTCTTCGGCATCTTCACCACTATCCCAGTCCTGATTGGCTTTTGGTTCATCTCGTCCCGCATCTCCCCACGCAAGAACGAGAAGGCCAAGCTGCCCGGTCGTCCAGTCGAAGAATACATTACCCTGAAGAAAGCGTCGGATAAGGAGCGATACTACGGAAGGAACAAGATCCCTATCTGGACCTTCTTCGAGAAGTATTTTGATCAGGAGATCGACATTAAGGGCGACATGCTTGAGATTCTGGAGATGAGACATGATTGGGCAAACTTCAAATTCACCTGGGACGTCTTCAAGCACGTGTTCGTTGGGTTCGGCCCAGAGATGCTGTGGCATAGCCGTTCGCAGGATGAGGAGCAAGTGAGAGACCACTACGACCGTGGCGATGACTTCTACAGCTGGTTCTTGGGACCGCGAATGATCTACACCTCCGGCATCATCTCAGATCCTTCGCGAGAAGAGACATTGGAGCAGCTGCAGGACAACAAACTTGCTATCGTTTGTGAGAAGATCGGCGTCAAGCCAGGTGACAAGATGTTGGACATTGGTTGTGGATGGGGTACACTCGCCAAGTATGCCAGCGTCAACTATGGAGCCCATGCTACGGGTATCACTCTCGGCAAGAACCAGACTGCTTGGGGCAACGGTGGACTTCGCAAGGCTGGCATCCCGGAAGACCAGAGTCGCATCCTATGCATGGACTATCGTGACATTCCGGTGCCGGAGGGTGGATACAAGAGAATCACTTGTTTGGAAATGGCCGAGCACGTTGGCGTACGATACTTCAAGAAGTTCCTGACACAAGTGTACGACATGCTTGATGACGATGGGGTCTTCTTCCTGCAGATCGCTGGTTTCCGCAAGTCGTGGCAGTACGAAGATCTCATCTGGGGTCTCTTCATGAACAAGTATGTCTTCCCAGGAGCCGATGCATCAGCACCGATCGACTTCGTCATCGGCACGCTCGAGGGTGTCGGCTTCGAGGTCAAGTCAGTCGACACAATCGGCGTCCACTACTCTGCAACCCTATGGAGATGGTATCGCAATTGGCTTGCCAATTCAGAGAAGTCCAAGGCCAAGTATGGAGTGCGATGGTATCGTATCTGGGAGTATTTCTTGGCCTCGGCTGTTATTTCCTCTCGCCAGGGTTCCGCCACAGCGTGGCAGATCACGATGGTCAAGAACATTAACAGCACTCACCGTATCGAGGGTGTGAACACACAGTTCGGGCTAGAGGGTGCCTTGAGAGCGGGTCGGGCACGGCTGGCTGGGACGGGTGCTCCGCTTGCTGATACTGTCAAGGCGGCTCTGCGAAGCGACTACTAGGATCCGTGCGACGCGTGATCGATTACAGCTCGCCACTGGAAGGACTTCGGTCTGGCGCTGCGCACCGGATCGCCGCAGATCGACAGTGAGGAGACTGGACCGGTGGGTCTCGTGGTCATCTCATGTAGAGAATGTCATAAATGGCGATGCGTTCACGGACGCGATTGAACCAGGACATCTGGTAGACGGGCAGTAACCTAGTGTTCTGCTCCAGCGGCTTGGGCGTGGCACTCGAGACGATCTGATCAACATAGATCTGACCAAAGGTTGTGTTCGAGTTCAATCTGTGCCATGTATCACGTGACATGATTGCTGAAGTCGAACTGAATCGGAGGTCGCCTTTCTTTCCACGATGCGCGGGTGTCATCCAATTTTTGTGTTCGCGAATCCAGACGGGTCTTCATAGAGGGCTATTAGACTTTTCTATTTCGCGGGTGCCGCAAGGCAACACGTGCTGAATTGGCGTCATCTTATTGGTCGTTCCAGACAACACTGCACCCAAGCTCTTCGTCAATTGCTTCCACATGCTTCATTGAGCTTGTCTGCGCGCCGCGGACTTGGCTCTGCGGTTCGCCTCTGGTCTGAACTATCCAGCCTATGAGTGTCTCCGAAGTTTCTTCTGTCTAGGGACGCCGCTGCTGCATAGAGGCATGGGTCTTGCGATGCAAAGTGCTCGCTAGGGTTTCTAGGATTGATGGGACGTGATGCTTTCCCAAGCCGCTGCTGCAAGGTCTGGGCAATGCGGTTCTCTGGAGGTGTGAAATTCACATAGTCTCGACAATCTTTGACCAAGCACCCCGCCTGCGAACGACTCGACTACGTGATGTGCATCCGGCTCAGTGTGCCGGTATCTCGAAGAAACAAAGATCATCGTGTTCGCCGCTGAGACGGACTCGCCGAGGCGGGCACCTGCCACTCTAGAATGGCAGCATGCAACGTTGATTCGATACCTCGAAACGACAGGAACGATCGAGCCCATCCCCTTCCAGACCTGCATATCCGAACCTACCTTCCAACTCTCCACCGTGACCGTGTACCCACCTAAAAGTTCTACTTCACTTCCCCTTTCAACTCCCCATGTGCTCTTCTCGGAGTCCGTTATTGGTCTGTGTGACCACGCGCGCTAGCTACCTACATCTGCGAGCCCGAACTAACGGGAAAATGGAATCAATTTTCTGCACGAATATTGACCAACAGGCTTGATATCTCAGCCCTTGTCTCCCAAGACTCGTCCAAGATATATAGGCTCGCCTTGGTACGCTTACTTTGCGAGCATTTCCTACTCTTTCAGCATTCTTGGGCCGTGTCAAGCCTTTTACCGATTCTTGGTATTGCTTGTTTCGAAAGTGATACTCAACTACCGGCACAATGGTCAACACCGGTGAGGCTGTCGCCGCTGGCATGAAGACGGATGGCGGCAATGCGGCTTTCCATAACTTTCACAACGACTTCGCACACATTCAGGATCCGAATGAGCGTAGACGACTTGCTCTGGCCGAGATTGACAAGGCACCGTTCGGCTGGTATCATGTTCGAGCTATCGTGGTCGCTGGTATTGGCTTCTTCACTGATGCCTACGATATCTTTGCTATCAACTTTGGTAACATCTCCTTCATTTCGACAGTCCTCAACAAGATCTGACAGATTTCATAGTGACCAACATGCTTGGTGTCGTTTACTGGCAAGGAGCTAAGGGCGCCAACGCCGGAGTCATTCCTCCCCACTCAGATACCGCCATCAAGGTCGCAACTTCCGGTGGCACCGTCATCGGTCAAGTTGGCTTCGGATGGCTGGCTGATGTTGTCGGTCGCAAGCGGATGTATGGTCTTGAGCTCATTCTCATCATCTTCGCGACTCTCGCCCAGGCTCTCTCTGCGTCCTCTCCAGCCGTCTCGATTGTCGGACTGATGATCTTCTGGCGTGTCCTCATGGGTATTGGTATCGGTGGTGACTACCCCTTGTCGGCCATCATCACATCCGAGTTCGCAACCACCAAGTGGCGCGGCGCCATGATGGGCAGTGTCTTTGCTATGCAGGGAATGGGTCAATTGGCCGCTGGCTTGATTGCACTGATTGTCAGCTCCGGCTTCAAGGAGTCACTCCAGACAGCCAAGGGCTACGGCACCTGCGGTGGTGTCTGCGGTCTTGCTGTCGATAAGATGTGGCGTGTCATCATTGGCTTTGGCGCCGTTCCTGGCTGCATTGCGCTGTACTTCCGTCTCACCATTCCGGAAACACCCCGCTACACCTTCGATGTCGCCAGAGATACCGAGAAGGCTGTCGAGGACGTCAAGGCGTACAAGGCTGGACAGGCTGAGGGTCACCCAGATGAAGTCTCAAGAGCAGGTGTCCTCCAGGACTCTCGCGCACGTCTCGACCCGCCAAAGGCATCGTGGGGCGACTTCTTCCGTCACTATCGTCAGTGGAGACACGGCAAAGTCCTGCTCGGTACAGCAGGCTCATGGTTCTTCCTCGATGTGGCTTTCTATGGTCTCGGTCTCAACAACAGTATCATTCTGCAAGCCATCGGCTTCGCCAAGGGTGACAACGTCTACGAGATCTTCCGTCGTGCTGCCATTGGCAACTTGATCATCGTCTGTGCTGGTGCTATTCCAGGTTACTGGGTCACCGTGGCTCTTGTCGACACCGTTGGACGCAAGCCCATCCAGCTCATGGGATTCATCATGCTTACCATTCTCTTCATCATCATTGGTTTCGCATACAGCCACCTCGGCGAGGGCGGCTTGTTGGCCCTCTATGTGTTGGCCCAATTCTTCTTTAACTTCGGACCCAATGCGACCACTTTCATTGTGCCAGGAGAGTGCTTCCCAACACGATACCGCTCGACTTCGCACGGTCTCTCAGCTGCCTCCGGCAAGGTCGGCGCCATCATTGCTCAGACTGTGTTCGGCCCTCTCCGAACCAAGGGCCATCCTACCAAGGCCGTAAGTTCTCTTCGCAGACTCCTTTTTTTGTTGTACCATTCTTATGACTAATGCATTTTTCACAGAACCCAACGCCATGGCTCAATCATATCATGCAGATCTTCGCGCTCTTCATGCTTTGTGGTGTTTTCACCTCACTGTTGATTCCGGAGACGAAGCGCAAGACTCTTGAGGAGCTCGCTGGTGAAGTTCCGGGTACTGCCAACTACGATCCGGACTCTGCTGGACATCGCAAGAGCTCGGTTGGAATCGTTCGTGGTGACTCTGACGAGTCGGGTGTGATCCAGGAGTCGAGGGAGAAGAGTGCTGTCTAAATGCGTGGCATTCCGCAGCAGAGAATAATGTCGGAGTCGGTATAGCTGGTGGAGCTTGCATATAAGTGCATACGAGACTTCGCACCACGAAGTATGCGCTCTCTAGTGGCAAAGGGAGTAGTTCGAAATATACTGTATAAGTACATCCCTTGACCTAATATCATGCTTCTATGTGTACCGTTTCGGCGTTCTATGGCAAAGCTCCAGCCCGTCCGCGTTGATACAGATTCCAGTTATGTGCCAGACTTGTGACTGGTTCAGGGCATGTAGCCTTAGCCAACGGTGCCGCTGTTTCTTCGCCATGTTCTGACATGCGAAGTCGCATACCCCGACTTTGTCTCGCATCATGTTGATATCTGCGTTCACTGGGGCACTTACCAGCGCGCTTGTCGTTGGTATGATTTTTGTCTCGGTACAAGGTGCTGCGCATCACCACAGCATAAAAGTCTCATCGACTTGATCCATTGCTTGCGGACCTGACGCGAACTACAGCACCACTGTTTCACAAGTCGTACATGTGGGCAGTACTGGCGCTCAGAGTACTTGAGGGCGTAACGAGCCGCACTTTGGAGGACCCATGGGCCTCTGTCACACGCCCAACATGTACTTTGACAGCGAGGTGATTTCCCAGTCGCCGTCGGTTCCTGAACTTCGTTGGTTGGTACCGGAGTTAATGGCGCAAAAGACACTCATTGACACAGTGACTTCCACCGGAAGCTATCAAGTCTTGAGGAAGGTTTAGGGAAGCGACCTCAGACAGCTCTGGCTGTTGGTATACGATGAAGGGCATAGCGACACGAGGGATGACGTAATGAATTAGGTTGGATACAGAAAATCGATCATGATTCCCAGTCATTTTGAGCTACGCTCTTTTCGACTGCACGTCGCGACTGCTGGCCAAAACCTTGGTTGAGTTCGGCGACATCTTCATCCGCTGCAACTTGATGAGTTGACCACCTCGCTCTTGCCATTCCCATTGCAGATAAGACTTTTGGCGTATTTCTTCGCCTAAGCTTGATCGCTACCCGAAGTCGTTCCGTGCGCCGTCAGTCTGTCACACAAATCTTAGACTTTCTGGCCCGAACCATTCTTCGGCGCCGTGGTGCTCTCACAACGGCAGGCTAGCTCGATGGCGAGCGTGCTGGAGGCCATGCTGGTGGCGCATTGGCATGGACGGTCGAGAGTATATGTGTAGTCTGTCCCGCTGCTTCTGCTTGATGATAATCTTCCTTGAGACAAACAGCTGCTATACCTGACCGACCCAAGATCAACTACACACTCTCATAACCAGCAAAATATTTATTGCAGGTATCTCTGACACCATGCCAACGAACAAGGCCGCCATAATACCCTCCTCAGGAGTTCGTCCACTCCAGCTTATCACACGACCATACCCTTCACCAACAGCTGGTACTCTCGTCGTCCGCACCCATGCTCTCGCCATCAATCCACTTGATCACCTCATTCAAACCCAAGGGACCGCCCTGATGTACAACTGGCTGACCTACCTTCGTGCTGGGCAGCGACCTGGCTGGCGTCGTCCAGGAGATCGGCGCTGGTGTGACGCGCTTCAAAGTCGGAGACCGCGTGGTCGCTCACGCCACAGGCACCGACAAGGAGCGCAATGATCCTGCCATGGGTGCTTTCCAGGAGTTCGTGGTCGTACAGGAGATCATGTGCTGCCCAGTACCAGAGAATATGAGTTTTGAGCAGGCGGCAGTGGTGCCAATGGGTGTCTCAACTGCGGCTGCTGGCCTGTGGCAGGATGATATGCTAAAGCTCAAACCTCCTTCGGCGAAATCGCCGGGCTTCACTCAGACCGACGCGGCAAAAAGAATCGTTCTCATCACCGGCGGCGCGAGCAGCGTGGCTCTAACGCCATCCAACTTGCCGCTGCAGCTGGCTACGAGGTCGTGACGACTTGCTCACCCAAGAACTACGACATGGTCAGACGTCTTGGTGCCACACATTCCTTCGACTACAACAGCTCGTCGTTGCAAGCAAGCATTCTGAAAGTCATGAAAGACCGTGAGGTCGTGGGCGCCGTCGCAATTGGCAAAGGTTCGGCAGAGCTCTGCGTCGACGTGCTTGCGCAATGTACACACGCTCGAAAATTTGTCGCTATTGTCACATATCCACAGCTCGAGTCCGAGACAGGCCCACTTCTGGTTGTGCGGAGAGTCATCAGCTTCTTGAGCTGGAACACGAAGATGACTATTAAGGGCTTGTTGAAAGGCGTGGGCTGGAAGTTTGTGTTTGCTACGACCATTGTTGAAAACGGTCTGGGTAAAGTGCTTTATGGGGAGGTACTCCCGACGCTGCTCGCTCGTGGAAAATTTGTCCCTTCTCCCGAGCCGCAAGTCGTGGGCTCAGGACTTGAGAAGCTTCAAGAGGCTATGGACATGCAGAAAAAGGGTGTTTCGGCGAGGAAGCTTGTTGTTACTTTGCCTCGAGCTTGAGGGAGGACAGAGAACAGCCCCACGCTCGTGCAGTACTATTGGGGAGTTCTATTCAGTATACATAGAATTTAGTAATCTGACTTTAGAGCAGTTCTGAATTAACAAAGTGATAGAACAATGGTATACATTAAGTAGCCATAAGGTATGAATGTATGAACCGCGATGCTAGAATGGGAAAGTGTACAGCATAACAATGGCGACACTCGAAATCCAGTCTTACAGCAGCGCAACAGCAGCTGTCAACGCCACCGCCAGCATCATGGACGCACTGGCAGCCCTCGTACCAGCATTCGTTGCCGACGCCGTGCTGCTCTCCGAAGACTCAGTGGGCGAGCTTGAAGACGTGGTTGTAGCCGTCGAAGTGATGTTCAACGGCGGAGCCTGACATCCTTTGCTACCATTGCCCCACACAGCCTCAGCAGAGTCCGTCCATCTTGAGGCAGGGTTACGAATATTTTCTGCAGTGTAGAACAGCCTGCATCCAGCAGCTTGGTGGTCGAATTGCAAGGGAAGGTCGCTGCCGTTGTAGTATGCGTTTCGGAAATTGATGTGTCCGTTATACAGGCGAATGGGATACTCAGTTGTGGTCAGTGGTCGTAGGCTGAGGGCGGTCTGGAGTTGATCGTCAGTCAGAGGAGGCTTGCCCTCCTGTGTCTTATTCACAATGTAATCTCGTACACCGCCGAGTTGGTTTGCTACCGTGTCGAAGCTGAGAACATTGCTGCCGCGAACGCCACCCACGAGTTGCATAGCGTTGGTGTTGGGTCTTCCACCCCATGCTACAGTGTGTTGAACCTTGGCGACCTCCATCATGAGTGCAACGAAGTTGGAGCAGGTCGAGGCGCAAACGCCATCTGTTACCAGGAGGATGTTGTCGGCGGAGAATGGAGGCTCTTGGAATGGCAGCGGTACTCCAGCAATGCCTGGAATCTGGGTGGTGGTCTTGCTGAAGTCTTCGAAGAATTGAGGTGCTGTCAGGCCCGACCCGTCCGGGCCCAACATATCTGTATAACTCTTCCAGTTGGTAGGCCCTCCATCAGGAGCAGCAAGCTGATATTGCCAGGCAAATTCGAACACGTAGGACAGACTGGGATCTAACTGATCTGCAGCTGCGTCCTTGAGCGATTCGATCACCAGGCGAATCAGTTCGTGACTGCGATATCGACTCGTGGTTTGGATGTCGAGGTTTGGGAACAGTGTTTTGAACAAGGCGAACCCAGCATGATGTTTCCACCACCGTTACCGGTAAGGTCGATTATGAGCTTTGTTCTACCGGCTGCCTTCGCTTGCTCTATCAGAGAGGAGGCCGCTGGTATGAAACCGGTGAGAGTCTCGTTCTGAGGGAATCCTTCGTTGTTGTCGAAGGTCGGAATGTTCAGTACAGCTGTATCTTCACGAGAGCCATCGAGAAAGTAACCTGCGATGAGATTGTACGGATCGCGAGCGACTGCCGCCGGGAACTGTGATGCACATACAGGTCAGCGACACGTTTTGACGTCTTCTGAATCGAGCGAGAATGTAAGCTCGGGGCGGGCCCACGCCAATGGGCGAGGGACAGTGTGGGCAATCTAACATGGCCGGCAGATGCCTCATATTGGACTACTTTGAATCATTGGGCTGTGGAGGGAATGAAAACTTACATATGCTGGATCGGTTGGTACTGTGGGAGCCCCTGTTGTGGAAGGTGCAGCAGGTTCTTGACGTTTCGTCACAACATCAATCGTAGTCACAGCCGACGGCTCGTCAGTCTGCGTTGGAAGTGAAGTCGGTTCGATTGTGTCCGTAAGCAGTGAGGTAGGCACATCGCTAGGAGGTCCGCCCGTAGCCGACGCGGGAGGCAGGCAGAATGCGTCATACAGCTGCTGCCCGCTGGAGTAAGTGTAAGTGGATGGGTCAGCAATCAGCGCCTTCCCAACCCACGTTCCCTCTGTGCCATTGGCAGTGGTGTAGTTGATTGAACTGTAGCCTGTGTAGTAGCCGCCTCGCCATGCGAATGTCCCCACCAGAGTGTTGTTATTTCCAAGACGCCCGATATTTGTGAACAATTGGTTGTATCTGTAGGCAAAGTGAGCAGTAGTCTTGACTCTTACACGATGCAGCATACCGTGCGTCGGCGTCTTGGGAGTTACCCAGTGCGGCCATGTCTTCTAGAAACTCGACCACGTCTTTTCCGTCAATGGTGGCGATGGGGTCCAGCGGAAGGTCCTGAATTATAGATTCTGTCATCGTTAGTTGCTGGACATTGCGAAGAGGGTCGATATGTCCGTACGCGCTTCATAGATCTTGGGTTGGGATGTCGTAGATTCCGCGACCGAAACAAGACCGACGTCGAACTGGAAACTGAAAATGGCCATTGAGCAAGGGGCGATATTGAAGTGCCCATCATTGGCTGAGTCAATCAGATTTTTGAGGTCGGTATCAAAGTCGAGCTGGCCTGAGTAGCCATTCGTCCTCGCTTTCTGTTGAATATCGTCGAGCCCGCCCAAAATGTCGACGCCTTTCGAGCCGTCGGGCGGACTCTTCAGAAGATCCAGTGTCGACTGCCACGCAATGCTCTTGCGTAGTTGATCCACGAAGTTCACACCTCGGTCTGCATCGAACGGGATCTCCTTCAGACAAGCATACGCATCCTCGGCGGGGAAGTTGACGCTTTCTGTCGAGATCAGCATGAGTTGACTCACCATCGGAAGACTTACGGCCAGACTGGAGATATGGACTTGCCACACTATAGATTCGCTCGCATACTGATGCGCTCTGTCGTCTTGTGGGAGCAGGTACAGCCGATATTTGCTTCGCAGCCAGTGCAAGCAAGCCCCAGCTGAAGAGAGAGCCCATTGTGATGAATCGATGGAGAGTATTGTTCTGAGACCGCCAGTCGTGAGGGACACGAAGTTGCTAAATACGATCCCACTCGACAGCACCGGCATCTGCCGTCAAGGTCGCAGGACGCCTGCAGCATCGTTGAGGCTATGGAACTTCGGTCAGGATCATCTCATTAATGCTGCTGTCGAAGGATTCGAAGTGTGGCGGCTCTGCGGTAGCCATTTACCAGTGGCGAAGGGCTAGTGATTCCTCACGAGGTCTATTCGATGGAGTCGGCAGCGATGGCTTGTCCAGACTTCCAGGATGACAAAAGAAGGCAACGAGCCTAACCCGCATAAGGTGATATGCATTGTCGAAGGATTCATGTCGGACTAACACTCTGGCCCCAAATTGAGTGCAGTTGGGAGTGGATTAGCGAGCAAGACGCTCGTACTGCACCTCTGTTACTGGAGAGCCTGGAAGTCGAAGCACTGTTCGTTCGAGCCGCGGAAGGTAATCAGCGACATGTGTGGACGAGCCTGATTCCATTGATCACAGTCACACACAGGCAAGATCCTGGGGAAGTGTACATGCGTAGCTCGGCTACGGACCGGCCGTTAGAGCGCAGAGGGACCTTCGAGCGAGCCGTATAGTCGGCGCCGTGTCGTCAATCTGCCAGTCGCCTCTTAGTTGCGATTTCATGGTGGCCGCAGAAGAATCGCTGTCAGTGGCAGTAGAGATTCCGACTGCACCCTCAAATAGCCAAACCTTCATCCTTCGGGGGCGGCCTTTTAAATTGGGTCTTGGCATCTCGATGCCCATCAACTTTAGAAGTTGGCACTGCCTCCAAATCTGAACGAAAGGACCTATCCCACGGTTGATGATTCTGCGGCGCAGCATAAGCAATCGGCTTTCTTCCGAGGTTTAGCGCGCTCGTTGCCTTCGTTGAGTGACTGACCGGTCGTGATGTTGCTAAGGCTGAGGATCCTTCACGTCTGTGGGACTTCTTGCTTCCAACGCGTTGGCCAGAGCCATCTAGACTCCAGACTCGAGAGCAAACCAGCCTCTCAAACCGAAGCACAGCTGTGCGTCATTAGACGGCGGCTCTGATCCTGTCAGGCGTCTTCACGACTACTCGATACAATGAAGACAACAACACAGGTCGGCACGTCTACAGATCCCAGATGGTGTTATGCCAAGCTCTCGTTTCGAACATATATCTCTGCCTACCTGCCTGCTCGATTATCGACCGGTCAAATTGAACAGTCAGGACAGAAATGTCTTCGATCATTTTCGGCCAGCGATAAGTCTGCCTCCCTCTCCTTATACCTTGCGAGCTGTGGCTGCATCGGCTGCACTGCGGTTTGATCATGGATGAGGGCAATCGCGATCAATATGGCCCCAATCTGCTCACCGCTGCGAGTTCGATGGGTCGGCGCAAATCTCTAGCCACTTTGCAAAGTGCTTGCAAAGTCGAATTTGTGTGACTATCAATGCAATAGGAACAATCAGCGGTAGGACATTCGAAAACTTGTGACCTTCCAGCAGATGCAAGGCTTCCATTGTCCGAGTACAACTTCAAGCGTGATTTTGCGGACTTGCTACGACATTCAGATATAAAGTGACTATCTGAAATACATGCTTCGCATCAACGACCATGTCACGCAAACAGCAACGGTCCAGAGGTTTGCCAAAACTTGTCTAGTTGGGCCTTTCTCTGCTCGCAGAGTCAACGGGGAGCATCTCCAAGCCTCGCCATTCAAGTCACAGTACGTTTTTGTCCGTGTTGCGGCTGTCCTCGGAGCAGAGCTTTGTGTGATCCGGTGCCGTTCAATTCCGCCACTCACCACGATCGTTAAGCTGCGCCAGCTTCTGCTCGCGGGTTAGACAGCATTACAAGGTATGCTCAAAGCACTCTTTCAATCTTTGCTAACAGAGCAGGCATTACCAAAAGAACATGGCTGCAGGACTGTCTCTCCTGCTGGCCCAGCAAGGCGAGAGATTCAATTCGCGACATCACAAGCACTTGAGCCGGTCTGGAGAGAGATCCAAAGACTGGCCGAGCTGTTGATCTCCAAATCTGCCACAGGCGACAAGTAAGGTGTCACGAACCATTCCTCATTGCTAGGTTACTCAAACTCCGCACGTGCATAATCGATCTTTCGTACGCCTTACACTGCTCAGAATGACTGCTGGTCAATATTGCCCCTGCACACTCGCACACTCATCCCTCCTTGTCACCCCTGCCAAGATGGACAGTTGTCCGCGCCTGCAGCGGCTCACCCGTTCTCATACTGCATGCCACTATTCTGCTCCATGCCACAACGCATCTAGACGCCGTGGTCCACCCTGGGTCTCGATCAGTGCTGACACTATTTGTGACGGGTCAGACCTCTTCGGTATCTCAGAGAGCTCGAGGTCCGCAATGGCATGGTGGCACATCGAAGCGGACAGACTTTAACATAGTCGGGCAAAGCCTGCTCTGACATACATCTGAAGATTTGTAGGCTCCCTCAAGTCACCACTCCTATTTCCCATTCATTTACCCATGCCGCCTGCGAATCTGTTGCCTACGCAATGTCTGCATCAAGTCCTCAGAGTGGTGACGGCTGCGAAGGAGGGGTCCTTACGATGAACGTCAAGGTCCAGAACACGCCACAACAGCTTGACCAGTAGCTCGTTGTCGCACCCGCAACGGGACTTCATATCTCTGGCCCTCCATCAAGGCGTTCACGCTCTCTAAGTCACCTTCTGCGACGCCCTGACAGGTCCGAAGGGAGATTGACTGCGACTCTGGAGGTCTAGACTCCGCATATGCTACAGCTCTCAGACAATGATGGGAGCTCGAGTGTCTGTCTCAGCAACTATTTAACCACCTTCATGCCTCGACGATTTTCCATCATTCGACAAAGCAAGACCTTCCAGCAACAAACAACCACTTCGACCAACCTCGAAAATCTATCTCCAGATTTCGCCCGAAATGCATGCTCTATCTCTCAGCGTGGCAATCGCTACCGTCTATGCAGCCGCAGTCCTTGCTGTTCCTCTAGACGCACCAGTGCCAGTACCGACTCTTCCAGTCGATCCTTCCGTCGCTGTCAAGATGGCGACTGATGACAACACGAAGTTCTGGGCACAGTGTGTGGCGCCGTACGTTAATGACTTCAGTACGTATGCCTTTAGAAATCCACCTTTGTTGGGATCCACATCTTAACTTTGCAGGTAAACTTGCCACAATCACCGTTGTGGCCAACCTTAACGAGCAAAGCATCAAGCTTACCGAAGGTGTCGATGCTATCAAAGCGTGTGCTGTGGCCTATCAGGCAGATCTCCAGAAGGACCTCGATTGGGGCACCACCAACGGGATGAATCTGAAGGATGAGACTGTCCAAAAGCTCAAGGCTCTGATTGACGCTACCGGTCGGGAGGTCACGGCTACCTTCGATAAGATCTCAACATGTGCCAATACCATCGCGAGCAGTGAGTCATTCATTGACGTCCAGATGCGCTTTACTGCTTTAGAGCACGACTGACTACAGCAGATGTTGGAGCAGCTAACGCTGCCACTATCAACCTCTGGAGGACCACGGCTATGACAGTCCTCCGCCCTGTTTTTCACCCTTGATGGATACTGCCAACAGTTATGCTTGTGTTGCTAAATGTGATGACTGTGGCACGGGTCGACTTCCATGTGATCAATTGAAGGACAGCATGAAAAAATTCAAGGACGCTTGCGCTGCTTGAGAGCCGTCAGGTATGACGAAACAGCTCGCGCGTTGGGTGTTGATTCTGGAAAAGCTAGGGGCCCTTCGGGGTGGGTGTGGCAGTGCGTTCTCAAGGAATGGAAAGCACATGATGGACCAAGTCTGGCTGGAGCATTCGTTATGACTTTGATGAGAGCAGTCGTTACCGGGAAGCATATCAGATAGTGAGATTTCTTATGTCAAGTCGACTTGCACCAATTGAAAATCGCATCCTATACTCCGTGTCTTGACATCAACAGACTCTACGGCACCGACGCCTCTTCTTCGCCCTACGGAGTATGCATACCACCAGACCTTGCCCCAACTTCTCCTATCACTACCACGGAGACTATAAACATGGCAGGACACCACACACCTCTACGAATCCAGCACAACCCGACCCTTTTCCCCATCCCTACCCCAAGTCCCAATCCCCCCTTTCACAACAGCCGTCCTCATAATCTACATGCTAGGCGACCTTCTTGAGCCCGGCGCTACCTGATCCCTTCCGCAGCGCTTTCACGAACACCGATATCGAATTCATCCTCCGCAACCACGGGATCAAGTATTTGATCATCTGTGGCGTTACAACGGATATTCTTGCGTGACGAGAACTATGACAGAGGTAATAATTGGGGATTTGAGTGCTTGTTGGTGAAGATGCGTGTGCGGCGGGCACCGAGGAGGGGCATAGGTAGAGTGTGGAGAGTGTCAAGGTCGAGGGCGGGATTTCTGGGTGCGTTGGGGAAGAGGGATTCGTGGGAGCTGTTGAGGCGGTAGGAAGCCTCACCCAGGACATCATTCATGTCTTGCTCAGCTAGGCCGGTCTGTGACAGCCTCCGTCAGTGTAGATGAGACCTTCATTCGGACGCTGGCAGAGTTTTGTTGACGACAGGTCTTCGTTTCGACAATCCTCTCTGCCAAAGACCAGGATCAGAGCAGATGTCCTCCTGGGCTCAATTATTATGCCTTTATCGTCCGCGAACCTACCCGGACCCGTCGCGCAGCATGGCTAGCTCTGCATTTTGATGAAATGATGGGAAGGCATTTCCTGAAACTGATGCCGTTAAGCAGTATGTGCGCACGGCAAGAGTAATCTCAGATGCTGACCTACAGTCATGGTCACTGCAGTCGTCGAGCGACCGAGGCGCTCGTATCCATCTGCCGCCATCCTCGTATCGCGTACATGCAGATCTACGGAGGACACCCGGCGAATCACTGCAGGGCCCCTGGCTTTTATCAGTAAACGCACGCAATCAGCGTGGGCAGCTCCCACGAGATCTGGCCGGGATACCCCCACCTCGATCTATATCAAGAGTGACCTCACTCTCGCCAGAAACTACATCCTCTCGACCGGAATCACTACTGAACGCCACCAGCAAATTGACAATTGCACTCCGCTGTGTAAGGTGGACAACAGCATACACACCTCGCGGCATACTCAAGACTACCACCACCATGGCGTTCCTCGATATCGACCCCTCCGTCTTCGACCCAGCCAGCATAACTGAAGAGACCAAGAAATTCAACAAGGCCGCCGTAGACATGATGATCGGCGCGCCCAAGTGGTACGAAGTCGGCGCACCGAAGTATCGCGCCATGCGAGCCGCTGGCGAGACCCCACTCCCCGCAGCCACCTACCTCGACACCGCCGAGGACATCGACATTCCCTCCCGTGACGCCAATCGCTCTATTCCCTGCCGCGTCCTCCGGCCCCAGAGCACATCCAAGCCCATCGCCGGCGTCTTCCTCCATATACACGGCGGCGGCTGGGTTCTGCAAGACCAGCGATCCCAAGACCCACCCCTTCAGCAACTCGCCAACAGCACCAACCTCCTCTTCCTAAGTGTCGGTTACCGGCTTGCGCCAGAGGACCCCTTCCCTGCTGGACCTAATGACTGCTATGACGTCGCCGAGCACCTCGTCCGCCACTCGACCGAACAATTCGGTGCCCCACTGTGCTTCACGGGTGGCGAGTCGGCGGGTGGGCACTTGGCCATGCTTGTCGCGCTGCATTTATTGCAGCACGAGTCCTCAGAGTTGAATTCCTTCCGGTTCAAAGGACTGCTGTTGCATTTCGGCTGCTTTACCTTCTCCTGGCTACCTCATATGCACAATTGGCGGCAAGAGGGACCTTGTCTTGTGCTTGATAAGGATTTGATGGAGCACTACCGCGACGCATTTTTACCCAATTGGACACAGGCCACGTTAGAAGACCCAAAGGTGAGCCCCATATACGCAGATCTTGAGAGTTTGCGGGGCAAATTGCCACCAGCGCTGTACACGTGCGGTACAGAGGATCCGCTGCTGGACGACACGATCTTCATGAGTGCGAAGTGGAGAGCTGCGGGGGCGGAGGCGGTGGTGAAGATTGTGCCGGGGGTGCCGCATGGGTTCATCTTCTTCCCGAGGGACAACAAGGGAGCGAGGGCGGAGGAGGGGATGGCGGCGGTGGAGGCGTTCATTGCGAGGCATCTGGAGGGGCGGTAGTTGATTGGCAGCATGGAGACAATAATGGCACTGGCCAAGCAATCGGAGAGACGGAGAGGGGCGAGCTTGCGATAGTAGTCTGAGAAGATGGGAATAGACTTGATGATGGTGGGCAGCGACTGGAGACACGGTTATATTGCTTCCATCAGGCAAGGCAGAATTCGTACTCAGGTGAACAACGCATTACTTCGCATTTCAATCGCTCGGCGAGCGAGATCTCAGCTCTAGAATCCACCAAACACAATCAATGCAACTACACAGACACGAAGCAACCTATCCCCTCCTCGATAAGCCAAAAATGAAAAAGCAAAAGACAACCAACCACTCACCAAGTACAGTCAGAGAACCATACTCCACGCCTAGTTAAAGTACACTCCGTTGTCAGCGAAGGGTTTCTGCGAACTCGTTCCTATCAATTTGTGCTTGATTGTCGAGGCAAAATTGTTGTTCTCTAAAATATATACCTTGTGTTTTAAGTGACTTGCCTAGCAACTGGACAATTGCGGGTATGGCGAGGCTGGAGTAATGGACGAGGGTCTTGGCAGTGAGAGGAATAACATCTGAAATCTTAATGCTGAGAATCGTGTAGGCACATACCGACATCACGGCTTCAAATCGTAGACAACGCTCGCACTCCACACCGCCCCCTTGACCTCCTGGACCCAGCTCAGCCCTCCCGATCGTCATCCATCCCGCCTTCCAACGTCCACCCCTCAATTCCCCTCCGCCGCACCATCGCGTCCTCCCCTTCCTCGTCATCTACTCGAACCACCAGCCCGCTCTTCAACCTCTCCACTTCCTCCTGACTCAGCCCAATCATCCCGGTCAAATATGCCTCTACGCCGCCCCATTCCCCATCCACGACTTGCGTGAGGAATCGACGGATGTTGCCAGCGCGACTACCGCATATCCGAGCTGCTTCTGCGCGGGTGAGGACGTCTGTTTGTGCGCCGGCGACGCCGCCTGCTGTTGTTGGGGGCGCGGGGGCAACCTTGTCGGGGCTGCCGTTTGCTGTTGGGGCACTCTTCTCTTTGTCATCGTCCAGATACCCTTCTTTGAAGGTGGCAGCTTGTGGCTCAGAAGATGGCTCCTGCTGCTGTTGCTGCTGCTCGACAGGCTTGCCCGACCCACCACTGCCCATTCCAGACTTGCTGATCCGATCGATGAAGATCCTCCGCCAGCTCCCCAACCCAGGCTCCGTAATGGCGTACTCCCAAGCGATGTCCTCCATATCGACGCCGCAAAGATAGAGGATGAGGGCGGCGAGGACGCCTGTGCGGTCTTTGCCAGCCGTGCAGTGGAAGATGAGGCCGCCGTTGGTGCGGATCGGGTCCCCTCCGTCGTCTTCTGGCTGTTGGAGTTGCTGTTGGGGTTGAGGCGATAACGTCGATGTAGGTGGTGTCGCTGTGCCTGAGGATCTACCGTTGAGGGAGAGCTTCGACGGGTCTGGGCTCGGGAACCGCTCATGATGATCCAGTATCCCATTCAGATCAGCGTACGCTGACACCGGTCTGATCTGCGACCTTCCAGGTCGTTCAGGCCGACGTCGTGCCGCGCCATCTGCCGCCACTTTGGCCTCCACTTCCTTCTCTCGCTGCTCCTCTGCATCGATTGCTCGTATCGTCTGCCTCAAAATCTTGGCATAACTCCCACCCGTCGCGGCAAAAGTACCAATATCCCGATACGCACTCACGAACCCCTCACTATACGACAGGTCCTTCTCGCCGTCCCCTTTGCCGTCCAGTGGCGCCGTGTACCATTTGAGTTTCTTGGCTAATGCAACCGGCCCATAGTCCTCACTCTGATACACCGGCGTGAAATGCCTCGTTATCCCCGGAACCTCAATCCATCCCTCGCCCGCCTTGAGAAACGGCGTCTCGGCGTCTGGCTCCGGCGCACTCAATTTCTTCAGCTCCGGCTCAGACCTCAAATCGAAGATGTCGGTTACACCCAAATGATCCAGCACCATCAGGCCCTGCGTAGAGAGCTGTGTAGGGTGCGCGCACCGGAACAGAATATTCCGACGGATCTGGAAGCGTGGGGCAGTGCCGGTGGTGTTGATGATGGAGGTATTGTGCAGCTGGGCGGGTGGCGGGCAGGCGTAGCCGCCGAGGTCGCGGAAGTTGGGGATGCCGGGGACGAATATGAAGGGTGGGGTGGGGAGGTTTGCAGGCATAGAAGAGACAAAGTCCTTGGGTGGGAGAGTGCCATGCTCAGGACGGATTGGCGTTGTGGGGGGAGGTTGGCCGAGGGGTCGATTGTGGACTGTTTGATGGGGGAGGCGGGGGTGATGAACGTTGAGGGGGGTGTTGAGGCCATGGCTGGGCGCTGAAAAGCTGGCGGGTAGGGGAGCTCCTTGATTGCTTACGGCTTTGTGCTTGATCAACTGCTGCAGCGGGAAAAGAAATCGACCATAAGTAATCCGTCGATGCTCGGGTTGCCGTTCCTGGTGTTGATCTTAGATCAGCGTGACTGACTATGGGCCGCTAGCAGTCGAGTCAAGGACGACCAGTGGTATTCACACCAAGCGTGTCCTGGCAGTCTTGGAGATATCACAGGTCGGTGACAATGGTCTTGCTCTTACAATTCAGGAGGTCTCCTTGAGGCGGAATGACTTCTAAAGGGGGAGGCAGTGTTTTCCAATGAATGTGGGGGAAGAATGGGGACCTCGGCCCCGGCTGCCCTGAATTTGACTTGAAAAGTCAAAGAATCAACGCGTCAATCACGTCTGAGAAGCTTGTCACGCGTTCGAGGTTCCCTGCACAAAATGAAGAAGAACATCTGGCTCGCTTGGGAAGCTGGGAGTAGCAGACACAGTGATGGATTCGGTGGTATGCGGCGAGACAGCACTTCCCCGTGACCCTCATAAGGCCGCTCCGGGCTTTGATTATGGTTGGCGCGATGGAACGCTTGAAGTGCTTCCGTGACTCTTCAATCAACCCATGAATGGCATCCGTCGAAGTCAATGCTCCCGGGCAGTGACTAGTCCTGGACCATGCCAGGTGCAACGAGCAGTGAATGTTCCTCGACCGGTTCAGGTTTATACTTTGTGCAGAGGTATAAACATCTGCCTTCATCTCGACTTCTGCAAGGTTCTTCTTTCCACATACGCCGCCATGAGTAAGCTACTTGTCATGCTTTGAGAGCACTCGCTGCTGCCTAGTAGGATGAGGAACTTCAATCTCTTCTCAATAGTACATTTGAGGAGAGAAGACCAGCCCACCGACACTGTCATCATCTCTGAAGTTTCAGATCGATCCTGGAGCCGACAGGGCAGCCGCTGCTTTGAGTGCCGACGGCAAAGCATGCGCGGACGTCTTGCTAGGACGGATCAAAATGCTGGCGATTATCTTCTGGTCACGGGGCACTGCTCGACTCAGCGAAGCCTCACACAGACATCACAACCCCCTACTATGCACGCACTTCATCATTGCTCCAGGCGTCGCAATAATTTCCAATGTCATCGTGCGGGCGCAGGACTGCCCGTTCTAGAAGGACTCACGCCGCCATCTCTATTGCCAGCAGGAGTCCTCCTGTCCTTTTTGATCAGATTCTGAAAGAACGCACTCATCGCCTCATTACTCGCCTTGCCTTCTTCGCCAGCCCCACTTGCAGCAGCACCTGTCCTCCGAGTTGGTGTACTCACGCCACTGCCTGTTGCTGTTGCCCTGCTGACCGGTGTCTGCTGGACAGGAGCGTCGTCGACAGCCGCAGCCGCAGCCGCCGCGTTGCGCTCTGCTTCCCGCTCTTTGAGTCGTCGGGTTGCTTCCTCGGCGTCGAAGTCAATACCGTTGACATTGATCTGATACGGGCCGATCTGGTCTGCCATGCGGCCGGCGTCTGAGGATGAGGTGATGCTCGAGGTGCCTGTCGTTGCAATGCGTCGACTGGTGGTTGATGAGGCCGCTTTTCGCGCCGCTTTCTCATCGTCTGCTTTGAGTGACTCCAATATGGTCAGCTGTGAGGCCAGGAATTCCTGGACGGTGGCTAAGGGTGTTTCGTCCTCTTGTGTGGTGCTTTGCTGGGTAGCTGTGGCTGCTAGCGGTTGTGGTAGAGTGGACTCGTAGACACTGACTGCAGTGTCTGTCTCCGTGGTCGGCTGACTCGAATCGAGGTTGGGTTCGTCTTCTGGAGAGGTCTGTATCTCAACAGTCCAAGCTTCGCTTATGGCCTCGAGATCTGTGCCCTCACGAAGCGGTCTGATCTTGCCCCATGAATCCCAATTCGGCGGTATGAGGATTTTCTCTCGTTCAATGTAGTTCGGCTTGGCCACTTCTCGCTTCAGTAACGAGTGTATACTTAGGCTCGAGTGTAGCAGTGTTCTGACGTTATTGGGATCGAAAGTGGCAGTATAGACCAGTGAGGCACCGTGCTTCAGCAGAACACAGCGTAGCCATTGTGTGAGGAAGTCAAAGTGCTCGTCGTGCCAGCCCAGATCCCGTTCGAGTCGTTCGCTCTTTTCCGACTGTATGCATACTACTGACAGCGGCACGCCGAGTGCTTCGTCCCACTCTCCTGGTCCTTGGAGGACGCCTGTGCTTTGTCGGCTCCCTCAGTTGCCGCTTGCGTGAGAGGTGCATCTGGACCGACTCGCTTCTCCTTCCAGTCGTTGATGTTCTCTTCCAGGGCGATCTTGGTTTCATCATCTAAGGAGGCTATTACTCTGCGCAGTAAACGAATCCATTGCCGTAGCTGCCTCGCCCACCTGAATGGATCCGACCAGTCCAGCAGTATTGTGACAAGTGTTTCTTTGGCTGTCTGTGGGGCGAAGAGTGGTTTCAGGAGTGGTGCAAATGCCGCCGATGGATTAGAGAGCATGTATATGTTGAGTCGCGCAAGTACATCTTCCTGATCAGCGTCCAGCACATTGTGGTATGTATAGCCCAAGGCGTATCTGTTGGATATTGGTGCCTTACGGCTTTGTTGTCTGTCGTTGAATCGTATTCGAGAGGGCGCCGGGTTGAGATGTTCGAGAAATTCTTGCTGCTGCTCTGGACTTCCACCGAGGATCAAGAGCTGCTTCTCGGCCAGATCCTTCCCCTTGGACGCGTTGTTCAACATGGGCACCCATATCTGCTGCTTCTCACCGTCCTTGGACACAGGGCGTAGGGACTTTCGAGGAGGCGCGGAGGGGCGCACGAAGGCAGACATGACGCTGAGCGGCAATATTTGACTTCGCAGGCGAACAGTAGCAGAGTGTGCGACGTTATGTGGAGGAACGGTGGTGGCTCGCGAGTCGCGTCGAAATCAAAGAACATTTGAAGCCCCCAACTCGACGGTTGCAGGGGCCAAAATAAGCCTTGACGATCCCCAGTCTTACCTAAAATATTCTCCGCTTCTAGGCGGCTCAACTAGAAATCTCCAATTCTGCCTGCAACTTTTCTGACGTCGTTCAGATTTCCATATCACATTCCTTATATGCCCACTTCCACCCCGTTCAACCACACTCCTCACCCGCGACCGTTGCGGCTGGCGCAATGCAAGCCATCCGGCAAACCCAACTCCTCAACAAGCGCGAGCTCGAATCCGCCACTCCGCCCTCCGCCTCCTGGCACGCCGACTACCGCGACACTGCCTGGATCTACATCGGCGGCCTGCTCCCTGAACTCTCCGAGGGCGACGTGTCCATCATATTCAGCCAATTCGGCAATCCCACACACCTGAACTTGATCCGCGACAAGGAGACGGGCAAGTCGAAAGGGTTTGGGTTCTTGAAGTATGAGGACCAGCGGAGCTGTGATTTGGCGGTGGACAATTTGGGTGGAGCGGAGGTGATGGGGAGGATGTTAAGGGTGGATCATAGTCGGTATAAGAAAAAGAAGAAGAGGGATGGAGAGGATGAGGAGGATGAGGACACGTATAGGATTGAGATAAGGGAGAGGCAGCAGTTTGGTGGTGAGACGGAGGATGAGGAGACGGAGGCCGAGGACGATGGAGATCGAAAGCGGAGGAAGAGGAGGAAGTTGTTGAAGGAGGAGGTCGAGTTGCAGGAGATGTTGGCTATCGAGCCGGCGGATGGGGAGGAGCAGGATCCAATGCGCGACTTTTTGATTCGGGAGAAGAGGGAGGAGGTTGAGACAGCGAAGGCTCGTGAGAAGGAGAGGCGGAAGCACAAGCACAAGCACAAACACAGAACAGATGCGGACGGGATGGACGAAAAGTCTAAGACCAGACACCGACATCATCGTCGAGACGAGCCTCACAGTGGCGATGAACGTGATCGAAGGCGTGGTAGAGATGATGGGTATGAGTCGAAGACAGAACCCCGGCGTCGTGAGGCTTCAGACGAGGCGGATTTCGGTAAATATCCACGATCTGGCAATTCGGTCGAAAAAGATCGAGGCTCTCGCAGAGACAGGACACGTCGCGAGGACGATCGATCGAAGTCGCGATCAAGATCACGAAGCCCGAGACGCAGATGACGTGGATAGGTGCTGCCAGTACTGAGTGTCTCTCAGCCAACCTCTGTAGCACGCAGGGGAAAATGCAAAAAGGAACAAAGGCATGCCACCAACCAGGTTCGAACTGATGCCTCCCCCTGATCAGTCAAACAGCACCAATTCCGCTTCTAAGCAGGGTCGCTGGCACGACAGAGCAAATGTCTAGAACAAATGCTCGCTGTTGATTGGGAAGGGGACGTGTTAACCACTACACTATGGTGGCTTCGTAGCATCATGATTATGTGCTCCTCGTGGGAGTGCGTTTGGGGAGACATTCTGGTGCATGCCATATATGTTCGATCGCTGCATCGAACGAGGCAAGTACGTGAAGCGGCTTGGGACGTGAGAGTAAAGAGGGCAGAATGGAGAAGTGCAGCTAGTATCTTGTGGAACTGAATCAAATGAGATCTGAGCTATGCTTGGAGTATTCTTTTCCTGCCAGCGCCATGCTTCCCAATTCTGAAAGAAAGTCTGCCAATATCATGAACAATCAAGAAATGCAGGTCACAACATCAACCTCCTAAAACTGGACGGCAGAGCGTGAGTACTGCATAATCAGCTCAGGCCAACAAGTCCTTCTCTTGTGTGCGAATCCGTTCCCAACTCATGCATACAGCCTCGTCCCATTCCTCTCGAAGTCTCTGATGCGCGGCTGCGACCTCGGCCACCACGCTTGATCGTGCCCAGCGTTTCAAGAACTTATTGCAGACGGTCTCCGTCTCTTCGCGCAGGAATAGCGTCTCTCGTGGTACGCAGTCTTCGAAAGCACTTCCGACGTCCTCAACCTGGCAGATAGAGTGGACAGACAGGCCCGACGGACCGAAAATGTATCGTTCCAGCCCATGTCGAAGTGCTCTGATGGCGACATGGTGGTCTAAGGGGACTTGTAGGCTAGCGAGTCCAATGGGAACGCTGTTCTCGGTGATGTGAAAGTACTCCCAGTCTGGCGTACCCAGGAGATGGATAAGCTCACACGGCAGGTTGGCAGGGAATGGGATGTGATCGACGCATCGGACCTTCGACCCAGGTTGGGCGAAGAAGCTCAATGTTGATGGTATTCTGAAGTTGCAGAGCATCGCTTCGGCGGCGTTTGTACTGAGCCGTTCGAACAAAGGTGTCTTGAGATCTCGAGGTGGAAAGGCAGTGAAGTGGAGGTGTGTGGAGGTCACTGTGGTGAAGGCTGTTGAGAAGAGAAGAGGCTTCCAGTTGAGAACTGGAGAAGGTTGTGGATCTGACTTTTCCAATAGCGTGTCACAGTCGTCCGATAGTACCGAAGTAGCTGCTGTTGAGCATAGTGAGAAGAGCGAAGAGCGTCGTGAATCTGTTGATGTAGACATGTTTCCGAATGCTGTATGCTATCCAAGACTCCAGTGACGTTGGTCAACTCGCAACAGACAACGCCGTCCCAACGAAAGAAGCAGTGAGCGCAAAAAAAGCAGAGAGACTTGAGAGTGCTTGACTTGAGCAGAAAAATTTCTTCCTACCTCGAGGCAGACTTCAGGCATATATAGAAGGCGCAGCCTGTGCAACCACGACCGTGACCAATGCTCCGGGACGCTCGTGTTCTAGGGTAAGTAGCGTTCGACCTTCCTCCATATGGACCTTCCTTCGACGAATGC